>NC_073628.1:113535000-114160000 GCF_029407905.1 Bubalus kerabau
GATGGTCCATTACTGGAGGATTACAATTTTAAAAATTAACTTACCCCCTTATGAGAGGGACCAGATTGAAGGCAATATGCTGCTTTGTTTCCTAGTTCTCTCCATGGCAAACAAGCCTTTAAAAATGCTCTGCAGAACTAAATCATGAATCATGCAAGAGAGAGCAGTAAAGTCCAGATGAAGGGCAGGCTGCTGTAATAAACTCCGAGAAAAACCTCAGGAAGGCTACTGCCGGCAGGAGTTGAAGGGTAAAACATTGTGCAGCGAGAGTTGCGGAAATGTACAGAAAGACAAGGGCAAGAAACCTGAGGACTGAGAAAATTGGGGGTGGGGGAGGTGGGAGGATCAGGTTATAAGCAGCAATAACAGAGGCCATGAATCTCATCCTATGAACTGTGAGGTATCCCTGTAACAGGTCTGGATCATGGTGGATTGTGTGCCTTGAAGGGCATATGAAGAGCTTACTTGCAGACACAGGTCAGATCACCCCTGGCAACACCAACCTCCTTCTCTGGCATCTAGATCATCAGTGTCATAGAGATGAGCAGCCTCCAACTCAGACATCGCAGAAGCAAGACTAGGCAGGCCGAGTGAGTGAACCCAGTTAGGCACAGGAAAAGCCATTTATCTGGATTTCACAATTGATGGAAATGTGGATGCAGACAAATATTTCTCTACCATCAGGAGATCTGCAGTGTGAGAGAATGGCCGCGGGCCCCTGGCACTCAGCCTCAGTGTTGGAAACCAATAGGATGTGGAGGGAGAGGTGGCAAGCTGGATGGTAATGATGCGGCCACACTCCCTACAACCCACTGCCAGCAAAGGAGATTGAGTGGCCTGTGGCTGCCACATCCAACTGTCAAAAGAAGCTGTACTAATTTTCATATGGTGTCTGCCAATTTTTAAAAAGTTCAGATTTTAAAGGTAGAAATAAAACACCTAGGAAGGTTGCATTCAACCTGTATGCAGTCAGTTTTAAATTTCTTATCTGGTTCAATACTTTCATTTTATAAATAAGAAAACTGAGGCCCATGGAGAAGTGTCTGATCTTCTGCTACACTGTAAATTGAGGCCAAGGCTACACCTAGAGCTTAGATCTTCCCTTCTACAGGCCTCCTGCCATCTCCCAGTTTCTCTGGCTGCATTAGGATCCTCTCTTATAATCTGTTTCAGCCTCTTTACTGCCCCCTGGCAGTCAGAAGCATCATTGCACTACTCCACTCCGTGGCAAATAGATGGGGAAACAATGGAAACAGAGACAGAGCTTAATTTGGGGGCTCCAGAATCACTGCAGATGGTGATTGCAGCCATGAAATTAAAACATGCTTGCTTCTTGAAAGAAAAGCCATGACAAACCTAGACAGCATATAAAAAAGCAGAGACATTACTTTGTCAACAAAGGTCCGTCTAATCAAAGCTATGATTTTCCCAGTAGTCATGTATGGATGTGACAGTTGAACCATAAAGAAGGCTGAGCGCCAAAGAATTGATGCTTTTGAACTGTGGTGTTGGAGAAGACTCTTGAGAGTCCCTTGGACTGCAAGGAGATCCAACCAGTCCATCCTCAAGGAGATCAGTCCTGGGTGTTCATTGCAAGGACTGTTGCTGAAGCCAAAACTCCAATACTTTGGCCACCTGATGTGAAGAGCCAACTCATTAGGAAAGACCCTGATGCTGGGGAAGACTGAAGGCAGGAGGAGAAGCGGATTACAGAGGATGAGATAGCTGGATGGCATCACTGACTCATGAGTCTGAGCAAGCTCCAGCTGATGGTGATGGATAGGGATGCTTGGTGTCCTACAGTTCATGGGGGTCACAAAGTGTCAGACAAGACTGAGTGACTGAACAACAAAAACCCCACTCAGGAATCTTCTGTGTACCTCACATATTCTACCTGCCAAAAGGAAACAAAACAAGATAATTTGCCCATTCCTCCAGGACCTACAGTGGTTTAAATGATGCCCCCTAAAGATATTCATGTCCTAATCCTCAGAACCTATAAATGCCATCTTATGTAGAAGGAGTATCTTTGCACATGTCAAGTTAAAGATGTTGAGATGAGATCATTTTGGGTTAGCCATGTGGGCCTGAAACCCATTGATGAGCATTCTTATAAGAGGGAGGCAAAAGAAGATTATGTGGACAACGGAGGTGGAGGTTGGAGTGATGTGGCCCTAAGTTAAGGAATGCTGGCAGCCACCAGCAGTGAGAAGAGGCAAAGCGTGCATTTCCTCCAGGTCCTCCAGGGGAATTACATCCCTGCCAAACCTTGACAAATCTGGCCTCTAGAACTATGAGAGAATAAATTGTGATTTGTTATGGCAGCCACAGAAAACCAACACAGGATGCTTCCTTCTCCAGGGAATAGGAATTTCCTGTGAGACTAAAAACAATTTGTTGACTACTTCATTTATACCGGGCACATACGTTTTTTCCAATCCCCATATCACTCATTGCCTGAAGGAGGGCAGGGCAACCCACTCCAGTATTCTTGCCTGGAGAATCCCATGGACAGAGGAGCCTGGTGGGCTGCAGTCCATGGGGTCACAAAGAGTTGGACACCACTGAGCAATTAAGGAGACATGTAACTCTTTACAATAGGTGTTATCTCTTCTTCTACCCCTAACGCCAACTCATGACACAAACAGGGAAATGGAGACGCCCACAGCTCCTAAGCAGTAGAGCCAAGGTTTTGAAACTGTGTACAGCCCATGTGTCCTTGTCTTTTAAAGGAAAAGACTGACTCCAGAGTTAATGATTGAGAACTGTGAAGATGTAGAAACAAACAACAGCTATTGGGCTGGGAAGCTGGTAGCAATTTAGACCATAATTCTGTCACATAGCAGAATCAGTGAACTCCCAGTTCCCTGAAAGATAGAAATAACGGCCTGACACACATTCCTAAATTGTTTTTGTACGAAGCAGACCCCCTCTAGATGGAAACTGCTGACCACAAGAACATAGAGCCCAGACTAGTTGAAACCAGAAGGTAGATGATGCTTGAAACTTCACTTTGATGCCAATCAATCCAAGCACTGTCCATGAGCTGATCACGCCCTGCTCCTTGAACACTGTAAAACTTCTCACTACCTTCTCCAGGGTGGGTCAAACAGTCTCGAGGGCATGAGCCCACTGTGGCCCCCTTTGCCTGGCAAAGCAATTAACAGATATGCTTCTCTACTCTGCCCCAAACCCTGTCTTTGTGTTTCTATTAGGCATCCGTGAACAGAGGCCAGATTTCAGCAACAATTTGAAGCCCACGCTTTTTCTTCTCACCGCCCTGCTCATATGGAACTTCCTCAAATAAGCTCTTGTAATATAATACTAAGCTTCCTTAGCTCCACAAAGCAGCTCTGAAGGTGGGAATCTCCTATTGTTAGAACAGATCAGTGCAAACATTTTTTTTAACAGTGGCCAAGTTTTAAAAATTTAATATTTTAGGCAAGATTCTGCCAATATTACAGAAAGAGCAGTTCTTGGTGGGCAAATGCACATCACTCTCAGATGCAGGCACTATGGAACTGAACCCTGAATCATCATGAGGAGAGTCTCAGTTCATGCACTGATAACTTGATGTTTTTCAGACTCTGGGAATAACCACCACACGAATGTATGAAGTAAGGAAAATATAACTTCACATGAACAGAGTAGAGGCAAAGCACAGATTGATCAATACTGTGATAGGCTTTACTAGAGAAAAGAAAAACACCTAGAATCATCTGATGTTTAAGTAACCAGAAATATTTTGAGAAGTTGATTCTGATTCAGAGAAATAAGATCTAAGAGTGGATGTTAAATAGTAATCGTCAGTGTTTAGATAATTGAATTTAGTCTCTTTGAGACTCAATTTTCAAATCTAAAAAATGTGAGAATAGAAATAATGTGTACATATCATACGATCAGGTTGTAGCACACATCTGGTTCCGAATAAACAATAGCTATTAAATAATTACTATCACTGTTGTTCATTGTCCTGACTCTTCCCTATTTTATCATATAAAATTTTAATTCAAATATTCTGTAAGAGGACATAATGAAAATTATCCAATCACCAGTTTAATTTCTCTTTTTATAGTTATACAGAGAATTGTAATTCCATACCAGAAATAAGCACCCTTTCAAATTATCCTTTAAAATAACTTGTTGTGAGCATACATAAATTCACTCCATGTATAATATTCTTTCAATTGACTTAGAGATGGGAAGGCAGACTTGTTAGAGGGGAAAAAAAAATCTATAAAGGCTACACTCATTCATCCACTAGATATTTATGGAGGAATGTCTCCAGAATCAATGCAAAGTACAATAATTGCCCTAAGAGTTTTGAGTAAAATGCTATGGGATTATAAAGAGAAATAACACAGTCAAGTTTGTTAATTAGAAAAATGTGAATTCAAAAGAGGGAGAATTCCTTTCCAATACTTTATGGGACTGGGGGAGGGGAAATGAATGATGGGGAAGAAAGTATAGCATACAGAGATACTCTGCAAAGGAGGTAGTTTCCAGTTGAACCTCAAAGAAGAAGGCAGATTTCAACATGGGAAGCAAGAGTTTTCTACACAAAAAGATAGAACCAAAAATTCTAGGTGACTGTGGGAAGTAGCAAATAAGTTTGTTTTGATGAGGCAAAGAGTATATAAAAGTGAATATTTGATTTGCTATTGGACAGGTAGGTAATAGAGAACTCACATATTACCTGAGCATTTTGAACCTATTTGTTAGATACTGATGTCCTTAACACCCTTAATGGAGCAGAGATATGATTGGAAATGGGCATTTTGTAACTTGAGGGTGTAGCCTGTGTTGGTGGGAATGGAAGCAGAAGGGCCATGTAGGAGGCTTGGTCATCATCTAAGTAAAAGGAGAATGAATGATCAGCTAGCCAAGAGAGAGTGAGGTGGGAAGGGAGTGAAAGACAAGAAGGAAGAGCCAGGAGATGTGGTGGTCCAAGGATGCCCAAGAAAATCTTCTGGTAGTAACAAGAATAAGGAGCACAGAACAAAGAGTAGACTCGTCTGGAGGAATTGCTATGCTTAGTTTGGGATGCAAAGGGATGCCCACCATACAAATGAAAACAAAACAAAACACCCTTAGTTTAGAAGAAAGCTTGACTTTAGAGATAGGAAATAGTATTCTGCAAAAGGTAATGGTTTTTAGCCTTAAGAAAACTCAGATTACTAAGGGAGACTACAAGGAGAAAGAAAAAGAGGAGACAGGCAGGCTCTAGGTGGCAACGTCTGATTTCACAGAGGTAGTTCATGCCTTGGAGAAGGAAATGGCAACCCACTCCAGTGTTCTTGCCTGGAGAATCCCAGGGACGGGGGAGCTTGGTGGGCTGCCGTCTGTGGGGTCACGCAGAGTCGGACACGACTAAAGCGACTTAGCAGCAGCAGTAGCAGCACGAGTAGACTAACAAGGGTAGTCTGAGAAATAGAAGGAAACTGAAACCTGTCCATTGTCTCTAGTCTTTGAAAATGAGGAAGGCAGAGCTATTTTACAGGCCAAGATCTAACAGAAAGCTGTTGCTTTTGCCAATGCTGTTTCTGTCTAGAATGCCTACCTCACCTCCACTTTCCTCCATCTATCCAAGTCCAATTAAACTATGAGGCTCACTGTGAATGCCACCTCCTCTGTGAAACCATCCTAAGCCAGGTTCTAAGAAAAAGTGATCTTGTCCTCTCTCTGTTACAGGAATTCTCAGTCTACATTATCATGTAGACTTGCTTCCAGTCATGTGATCATATGGTAGACTTTCTCCAAATGCTTGTTGATGGGAGCAGGGCCAGGATTGAAGGCATAAGAGAAGGAGCTAGTCTTGGCCAGTAGGAAAGATACTTTTATTCTAATATAGGAGACAAGGGAAGTCTTCTATGCTTAGTATCTAGGGTTGATAGGCTTTTCAAGGGCTTCCATAATATTTGGGACCAAAAAACAAACCAAAAAAAAAAAATCCCTCCAAAATGTGAAAATATGAAAAGGAAAAATAATAAATGTTTCAGTTAAGTTCAGTTCAGTCGCTCAGTCATGTCCAACTCTTCGCAACCCCATGAATCACAGCACGCCAGGCCTCCCTGTCCATCACCAAATCCCGGAGTTCACCCAGACACACGTCCATCGAGTCAGTGATGCCATCCAGCCATCTCATCCTCTGTCATCCCCTTCTCCTCCTGCCCCCAATCCCTCCCAGCATCAGAGTCTTTTCCAATGAGTCAACTCTTCGCATGAGGTGGCCAAAGTACTGGAGTTTCAGCTTTAGCATCATTCCTTCCAAAGAAATCCCAGGGCTGATCTCCTTCAGAATAGACTGGTTGGATCTCCTTGCAGTCCAAGGGACTCTCAAGAGTCTTAACCAACACCACAGTTCAAAAGCATCAATTCTTTGGCACTCAGCCTTCTTCACAGTCCAACTCTCACATCCATACATGACCACTGCAAAAACCATAGCCTTGACTAGACGGATCTTTGTTGGCAAAGTAATGTCTCTGCTTTTGAATATGCTATCTAGGTTGGTCATAACTTTCCTTCCAAGGAGTAAGCGTCTTTTAATTTCATAGCTGCAATCACCATCTGCAGTGATTTTGGAGCCCAAAAAAATAAAGTCTGACACAGTTTCCACTGTTTCCCCATCTATTTCCTATGAAGTGATGGGACCAGATGCCATGATCTTTGTTTTCTGAATGTTGAGCTTTAAGTATCTACAAATGTTATTATATCAAATAGTCTGAGAAAATTCAAGTTCTCTCTTTGATAATCATACATAAATGTGATTTCATGTGAGGTATGGTGCATTAAATACATATATAATAGACAAACAGGTTTGATATGGTTTGAGGTGGTATATCCACCTCAAGGAGTAGGCATGCCCAGAAACCAGGAATGTCTGAACCCATCCTGAGAGAAGGCCACCAGAGGAATTTTGAAGTGGAGAGGACAGAAGTAACAATGCCTACTTTACAGGCCATCTATGCAGGCTTGTATTTCACATACATCATTAAAATAAAGGTGTGATGTTACGGTAAAGACTGAGAAACTAATCCCATACAAATGTTCTCTTTCTGAGCCTGGTTACTACTTCCAACTCATCCTTGTTTCATTTGTAGCAAAGACAGGGAGGCTGGTCTACCAATCAAGACTTTGACCTTCGGGAGCAAAGATCAGCATCTGTGATCCTGGCAATCTAGTGATCTCAGCCCAAACCTTACAAAGAAGTACTTGATTATGATAAAAATTGCAATTATTAATAAAGAAATATAGACAAAACAAGCTACATAGAATAGCCACAAAGCACAATTATGATATTTTCAGAAACAAGCTACCACTTGCCAGACAACTCACTAGGTGACTTTCAGCCTGTGGTAAATCTATACACTTAGCTTTGCTGTCTTTATAAAATACATTAACAAAGTAATAGCAATATGGCTGCTGAAAAGATGCAATGTCTGGATGAAGCCCTAAGGGAATTTTATAAAGTAAAGCAATCAGATGAAGATAAACAGTGCCCTTTCCCTTAAAAAAATTGCTATGGAGTTTTTTTTTTAATTAATTTCCTATTTTAAAATTATTAAAAATGGGACTACATGCACAAAATATAATCTCATTTATGAAAATGACAGCCTCAAATCCTATTTCAAGCCCAATTTTCAATACATGGAAGTTGTTCATGAGCATGAGTCATATTAGGATATTCTTATTAAAATTACCACAGTCTGTGGCGAAAATTAGCTTTCTGAAGTATCCCATAGGTGCAAAAATTTAGGTTTTAAAATTAGCATTCAATTTTCTGAAATATATTGCTGGGTTTCCTAAGACTGTGCATTGGAATAAAATCAGATGAGATCAGTCACTCAGTCATGTCCAACTCCTTGTGACCCCATGGACTGCAGCACTCCAGGCCTCCCTGTCCATTGCCAACTCCCAGAGTTCACTCAAACTCATGTCCATTGAGTTGGTGATGCCATCCAACTGTCTCATCCTCTGTCATTCCCTTCTCCTCCTACCTTCAATCTTTCCCAGCATCAGGGTCCTTTCAAATGAGTCAGTTCTTTGCATCAGGTGGCCAAAGTATTGGAGTTTAAGCTTCATCATCAGTCCTTCCAATGGATATTCAGGACTGATTTCCTTTAGAACGGACTGTTTGGATCTCCTTGCTGTCCAAGGGACTCTCAAGAGTCTTCAACACCATAGTTTAAAAGCATCAATTCTTCGGTGCTCAACTTTCTTTATAGTCCAACTCTCACATCCATACATGACTAGGGAAAAACCAGTTTTGACTAGATGGACCTTTGTCAGCAAAGTAATGTTTCTGCTCTTTAATATGCTGTCTAAGTTTGTCATAACTTTCCTTCCAAGGAGCAAGCGTCTTTTAATTTCATGGCTACAGTCACCATCTACAATGATTTTGAAGCCCCCCAAAATAAAGTCTCTCACTGTTTCCACTGTTTCCCCATCTATTCCCATAAAGTGATGGGACCAGATGCCATGATCTTAGTTTTCTGAATGTTGACCTTTAAACCAACTTTTTCACTCTCCTCTTTCAGTTTCATCAAGAGGCTCTTCAGTTCTTTTTCACTTTCTGCCATAAGGGTGATGTCATCTGCATATCTGAGATTATTGATATTTCTCTCAGCAATCTTGATTCCAGCTTGCACTTCATCCAGCCCAGCGTTTCTCATGATGTACTGTGCATATAAGTTAAATAAGCAGGGTGACAATATATATAGAATATATGTACTCCTTTCCCGATTTGGAAGCAGTCTGTTGTTCCATGTCCAGTTCTATCTATTGCTTCCTGACCTGCATATAGATGCAGTTCTTAATAGAATTATATGATAATTTTATATTCCATATCTGAGATTGATTCAGTTTCTCTACATATGCATCTTTCTCTCTGATTATTTAAAATGAAAAATCTCACTGATGTTTTATTGCTGTCTCTCTAAGAAGAGAAACACAGAGGCAACTGCCTTCCCTGTCTGGCCATCAACCGCTGCCACATTCTTTTCACATTTTCCTTAAGAAATTGCATTTATGAAAATCAGCAGTCATGGGGGTAGGTATTATAGGAATCTGAAATGAGGAGGCAAAGATAAAGTTTGAAACCAATGGTCATTTCAAAGGGCAAATATAAGGCCAGGCTTAATTTTTGTTTTAAAACCAAGCATTTTCTCAACTTCTTGTGTATTGTCCTAGATATAAAGCTGTGCCTTGGAATATCTCCCTTCCCTGCAACCACACCAAAGAATCAAGAATACATGTCAGCTTCTTCAGACTGCTGTGGAGTTGGCAAAGGGGCAGCAGTCATGCAGAGTGACAGGGAGAGTCAGGCTGGCAGTCTGTAATTGCCCCATTTGCACTTTAATGGTTCTCTCTGCTGACTTCCATTTTGCAGAACTTCTTTTAATGATCAACAGGCTATATACAAGGTACTTACTGTGCTTTTAAAACTTTTAAAACTACTTAGAGCCACTTACACATTTGGGAAGAATTCCATTTGCAGGGACCACGCTACAACATTAGTTGGGTGAATATGCATTTTAAAGATTACACATTAATGAGACCAAGTAAAATTTGGTCATCTGAACAACTGACCAGGCATGCAAATGCTGGGACTCTATGTACAAAAGAAAGTTCTTAATTGGGTCATTGATTTGCATAATTAAAGCAATTCCCTTGGTGTTCTGCTTTAGTCTGACCATAAAATTCACTAGACCATGGAAGAGGGTCTAAGTGTCAATCAGAATGATGACAGATCTTAACCCTTTCCCTGCCCAAATTGTGCCTGCAGGTTATTTGGTTATTTCCCTGTGATGTACCCAGTATACTAGATCACTGAGGATTTTTCTCTTACTTTTAGTTGGGGAAACACAGAGTCAACACAGAGTCAGAGTCACAAGTTTTGAGTCTTGATTTCTTGACTACACTCATTGAACTCAGGAAAAGAGTGTGGAAGGGAGGCCAAAAGAGTGGACCACATAGAAGTTAAGAGAATACATTTTTGATCTAAAGTTTGTGGCTACTGGGCTGTGTAACTCTTATCAGTCATGTCCCCTTCTCCGTCCCTCAGAAGACCTTAGGTAGAATGACCAGAGGTACCAAAGTGAGAGCGAAGGGAAAGGATCTGGATTAGATAAAATCACTTCCTAAAGCTCGAATGTGGCTGAGCTCATCAGAGTGGGTTTGGAGAACCCTGCTCAAGTATCAGAATGAATCATATGAAAAGTACGGTTTCTCTGAGAAAACAAGTGGCCATTTTATATGGTTCAATTTAGTTATAAAATGTGTTTTGCTGGAGTTTCCTAACTGGTTCTAGAGGTTCAGATGCTGATCTCCTTCAATACATTTTCTCAATATATGTTGGTTTTAAATAACAACTTTATAAGTAAAAGCTGGTATAGCATTTGATAGCTTATGAATTGCTTCAACACATTTAATCTGATTGAATTCTCACAGCCTTATCAGGAAAAACCCCATTATCATTTCTGGGCTCCCAATTCATGGCACTATTCTATTTATTCTCCTTTTCATGGTCCATTCCTTCTCTAACTTCCTAACAGGCTTTTCTGTGTTGGCTGCTTGTTTAAGGGTGAGCATTTCTCAAAGCCCAAGCCTCATTTCTCTTCTCTATCCCAGAAACATCATCCATTTTTACACTAATGACCACGTTTTTATCTCCTACCTGGACCTTTTCTCTAAACTCTACTTCCACTATTCAAACTGTCAGATGGACACCCGGTACTTAATTTTGCAGCCTGACCTCAAACTCAACTACTTTATAACTGAATTCATCATTTCTTTCCCCTCCTCCCTTCAACCCTTGTGGTTCTTCTGTCTGACTTTTGTACTCCATTAATAGTATCGTCCTCACAGGAACCGAAATTCAATATGCGCGTCATCCTGGACTCCTCTTTCTCCCTTTTCTTCTATATTTCATCAGTTGCCAAGGTTTTCTCATCATTTCTTAATAATTTCTCTCCAGCCACAGGGTCAGAAAATAGAGACAATCACAAGATAATTTACCCCTTATTATCTGAATGCACTCTTACTTCACTAGCCCAAGGAAGACACTGATGAATTTCCCCATGTTCATAACATTTGTGCCCTTTGAGTGGTAAAGTGAAAAAAGCACAAGTGTTAGTCACTCAGTCGTGTCCAACTGTTTACAACCCCATGGACTGTAGCCCACCAGGCTCCTCAGTCCATAGTATTTCCCAGGCAAGAATACTGGAGTAGGTTGCCATTTCCTTCTCCAGGGGATCTTCCTGATCCAGGGATTGAACTGGGTCTCCTGCATTGCAGGCAGATTTTTTACTGTCTGAGACACGAGGGAAGCCCCTTCAAATTCAAGAGCATAAGGTAAAAAAAATAAGCAGACAAAGCTTTCCCTTGGGGGCTGTTTAGCTTGGGGCTGCTGGGTTGGGGAACTGAGGTAGAGAGGGGCTTTTGGACAGTTAACTTGGGGAATCCAGACTTTAAATTCACAACACTAAATAAATGGGAGACCCCAAGGAATTCCAAGGAAGTATACAGAATTACAGAGGAAGATTGATTTGTCTCTGAGATCCTAATTTCTTGCAATTTCAAACATTATTTTAGCCCTCAAGACAAAGAAAGTGATACATTGCAACCGTCAGAACAACAACAAAGCAACCCCTATTTCATTTTTTTTCTATTTCTTCTTCCTGAGTAGAAGTGCAGGTAAACATTGCTAATTTCAGACTAGGTTGATGAGAAAGATAATGTAGAAATTTAAATAAGTAAACTAATTTAATTAGATGATTGGGAACAATGCAAACATGACCATAGAGAAAGACACAGCAAAGAAAGAGTGGTCACCAAAGAGATGCTCCATACCTTTCAGTTCAGTTCAGTCCAGTCGCTCAGTCGTGTCCGACTCTTTGCGACCCCATGAATCACAGCACGCCAGGCCTCCCTGTCCATCACCAACTCCCAGAGTTCACTCAAACTCACGTCCATCGAGTCAGTGATGCCATCCAGCCATCTCATCCTCTGTCTTCCCCTTCTCCTCCTACCCCCAATCCCTCCCAGCATCAGGGTCTGGGTCTCAGCAATTTGTTGTAAAATTATTATAATAATCAAGTTATACATATAATGTATGTAAAGATTAAGTCAGGGGACACAAGCCTGATGCATACATTAGGGACAGCAATGATGTTTCAGATATCAAAACCATCCATGTCCAAGTGATGTTTGTAAGCTCTACACATTGACACTTTATTCCCAAAGGGATGATAGAGCAGTGAGGTTCAGACAGGCTTGGAGTTGTGCTTTTCCATCACTAATTGCCATATTACTTCATTTTTAGGTTTCAGCTTCTTTATCTCTACAACATGGGAATTAATGATGATGTCTACCTCATAAGTTGTAAGGATTTAGTGAAATAATGCATGGAAAGCACTTAGCTTTAGTAGACTTTAGTAAGAATCCAATTACTCATAACTTTATCATCATAGTGTTATTATCCTGTTTTCATGTAAATGTGCACTGAGAAATAAAGTCAAGCTGAGGAGAGTGCTATTGTTAGGCAAATATTCATACTTCTTAACCTACAGTGAATTGGTAATAGTTTTAGCAGGTGAGTGCAGAGCTCTTTTGTGTTTAAGCACAATAATTTAGTGTGTTTGAAAAACCCACAATAACTTTCAGCAAATTATTATTCATTATGGTATATTACATGATGGAATACTCTAACAAAAGCATGATGCTTGTCAGTCCTAAGCCTTAGGGTGAGTCTCATTTGATTAAAAGAGCCATGGTTGGTGTCCAGCTAAACCAAGTCTCCCCAATCTCTATGATAGAAACACCACTGGTTCCCAAGGAGAAGACAAGAAGATTAATGCCTCAACATACCTACTTGAACTACTAAAAAGTTATTCAAAGGGCAGCCCAATAGGATGCTTTTAATCCAGGAAGGGGGGAGGGGCCCTTTTGTATATTCTTCTCATGAGATGGAAGGAATGGAGGATTCTCTTTTCAGGGAGAGTGTTATAACACCAACATACTGATCATCCAGTACTTAAGCAAGGTATGGGAGAGGAGACCATAAGACTTCAATATCTCACAAGGAAAAGGCTTATAAGAGGTTAAAGAACTTTTTTCATATTATAAATACATTTATATTATTATTGTTTATTCCAGAGATCAGAATTTGTTAAAGTTAAATGAACAGTTAATGGGCTACTTTATGTTTTATCTTTGTATCATCATTAAATTAGAGAGTTTTCTCTTAAGGATGCTGGAAGGCAAGATGGTTTCAGTTTTTTGTATTTATTGTTATTTTTCTTTCATTAATATCCAATGAATTATTCCTAAAGAATTAACAAAGGCACTGATGATACCAGGTTTCTCTTTTCTACTATCTCAAGTGTAGAAAACAGCATTTTTTGGAAACCTTCTTTTTTTTTTCCCCAAACTCATTTCTTTGATCTTCATTTGGCCTCAAACTGATCCTTCCCCACCCTCCAATGAACATTAGAAGGAGGAGGAGGCTGGAGAGGAAGTGAGAAGGTTGGAAGAATACATGGTATTCACAGCCTTTCCCTACTCGTGCCTAGCACTAGAGGAAGGAGCTCCAATACATAACCAAGACAACACCACACCTCTCATTCCTTTGTCCTTTTATATACAACTGCTTAAATTAGCTTTATGTTCCCAGAAGATAGAAATAAGGTCTATTTTCAAACTGTGTTCAGGATCTAGCACCTTGCTTAATCAACGTTAAATAGTAACAGTGCATTTTAATTGGCCTACTTTCAGAGCATCAGATTAAATTATTCTGCTAATTAATTGGTTGATCTCATATTTCACTTGTATTGTCAGGTTATTATTTTTCCCTTAAGGACTCAAGATACCACTGACAGTTCAAATACTTCTTCATTAATTACCATGTCTTAGATTTCACATAATCTTATTATAATTATTTTGATATCATATTTATTGAGGACCAGCATGTATTATGAGTGATTAAGAACAGAGAATTAGTTTCACCTCTTCTCGCTAATATGCACATTGGTTCATTGCTCAAAATCCAATGAAAGGTATACTTGGCTTGGCAGAAGACTGCCTTCAATTAGGTTTAATTGGTTAGACATTAAACTAGTTTCATGTAAGTGATCGATAAACATTTTATAACATTGGATCAAGTTTCTGATTCACTAGCCAAATGTTTCCTGTTAATCGGCTCATCCTGTCTTCCCTCAGTAGCTGTGATATATAACTAGACCAATCGCTGCACTTTAAGAGAGAACCAGGCAAATTGGTAGGTTTTAAGGGGAAAAGAAGCAAGTCAGAGAAGGATTTTAAAGTCAACACAGGTCAAATGGCTAAAGAAACTAAGTTTAGCTTGGAAAACAGAAAATGTGGTGAGAGACAAAAGCTACATGAAGTATTTAGAAGAATTTACATAGATAGCAAATGGATTGATTTCATGCAACAGAACAAAGTCCAATGGGTGGATGTTACAGGGAGAAAACATTGTGCACAATACAAGAAAAAAATAAGCAAAATGCTGGAATAATACACACACTGGAGAACCCTTATACAGAGTACCCTGTCACTCCTGGAGTTGCTAAAGAGGATAATTTTTTAAAATTCCATTAGTAATTATGAATGCCTACTATGTGAGAAGCATTTATAATTTGCATGTAAGGCAATAAATAAATAAAATGCTATTAAAAAAAAATAACCTCAGGGTCTACCTTCAAAGCAGGCCCTGGTGCTCAGTAAATGTCAGTGGATTCCCAAAGTCTAAGTTCCTTGAGGATGAGAAAAATACACCAAGTATAGTTCTACAGTGTACCCCGAGGAGATACTCAGCTCTGCCTATGAAGCCGCTTCTTATGAGTCTCATAGGAATTAGTCCTTCGTGTCATGGTCTCTACGTGTTTGCCTTAACTCACTCTAGATAAATTGCTTCTTGGAAAAAAAAAAAATTGCTTCTTCATGTTAATATTTTTGTTAAATGTCTAACTACCCGATAGGTTCCCAAGGACCAACAGCGGTCTTTCTAGAGGCCTCCTGTGCCTGCTCTCCCCCTCCTCCTGATACTCACTGGATTGCTTCCTTTGTATCGCCTAATCCACAGTTTGTTTACCCCTCTTGTACTATGAGGCAGAGGGGAAAATAACAATGACCCAACACTCATCGGCACTTGCAACAAACAGAAGTTGTTGCCAAGGCAACCGCACCAGAGAGTCCTGCATCCAGCCAACAGGGTGTGAAGGGAGTTTGAGATGAGCTCACTTGAGGAGCAAGGGGACCCTTCAGGAGAAAAGCTGCCCTGATAAAGGAACCAAGGATTTGTCATTCCAAGGGATAGCTTTATCTCTTTCTCAATAAAGAGAAGAGCTTGTGAAAGCCCTGAAAGAGGGCAGGTTGGGTAAACAAGATGGGATTTCAAAGGATCTTGTTCAATTAATCTGACTGCGGGCAGATCAGAACCATTGTGCTTGTGGGAACATGCAGAGGGAAGACTTTAGGGCAAGGAGACACAAGAAAAGGTGGCAGGGCATTAAACACACTTTTGAACATGGTGTACACTCTAATAGGAGTGACTGCCTTTATTTCTACAATGCCTTTTGTCCAGGATCCTGCAAGCACAGCATAGATATTACCTCCCTGGGCTTCCAAACACCCCTGTGAGCCTCAGCAGATCAAGGGTGGGGATTATTTTACAGATGGGAAAACTGGCACTCAAAAGCAGCATATGTGCCAAGGGCCATTCACAAAGCAGTGGCACAACCAGAAACAGGATGCAGGTAAAAATAACAATACATTTCTTTCTCTTTTTTTGTTGCTTCTTAACATCTTCCCTACTGGATCAAGATCTACTTCACAAAACGAGTTTAAAGAGCCAGATTCTTCCTTTTCCCCCAACATGGTGACTTTATATTCTCTGAATGTAATTGTTTAAGCCCTGACACTGCGGACGGAGAGGCGGGTCAAGGGTGGGCTTGTGGACTAGAGATCACGTGAAAATGTCCCTGAATAGTACTGCAGCTGCTCTGGACTTTGCTCTCCTGGTTTACTGGCAGTAATTTTAGGGGATTCATTTTGGCACCTCCCAACCATGCGGATTCTCAATCTGGGAATCTTAATCAATAAACAAATGTTTATTGATTTCCTACCATGTTCAGACCTAGTGCTATGACTAAATAACAAATGTTAGCTTTGGTACTCTCCTGCCCCCAAATACTATATATCTACCACAGAGCCTTCTACAGAAGAAGTACTGAAAACATGTAGTGAACAATAAATAAAGAGAAAATGAAAACGAAGACACCATAGACCATATGGCAGAGCACAGCAGGGTTCTGAAAAAGTGGAGTATTGGGACTTGAAGCCAGGGGAGCCTTGATCAAGGAGGGGTCCTTGAACCAACTGTCAGAGGCTCGTCCTCTGAGTGGAATCATATGGCACCAGCCACAGATGAAACAGATCTGTACACACACCATTTCACAGTATCTTTCACGTGTGCTTCAGTGAAAACATATGATGAATAAATGGATGGGTGAATCAACATCCCAAGACAGGCATCACCGTCAGCATCATCAGCATGACCAACACCATCATCTAATGCTACTTTCCATTGCATCAGAAATTCATAGCTGATACTCAATTAATGAGACCTCTAAGTTCTCACATAGTACAGAAGGCCAAGATCTGGGGGGTCTGAGTCTTGCCTCTGCCCCTTTATACCCTTATGTCTTTAGGACAAGGCTCCAGGTCTCTGCCTCTTCCTTTATAAAATATGAATGAAATAATTATATTTACCTCAGTGGTTTTGGTAGGGATGAAATTAAATAATGCATGCAAAGATGCCTTGCAAACTGTAAAACAGTGTACAAATCTCAGTCATTATTGCCATCAATAATGTAACTTAGCATGTCATGAATTGATGTCACGTGTTCCATACTTTCCCCACCAAAGTACTGTCATATATCACAGGTCATTTAAGATAAGTAAGTCAAAATTGATGTAAAATTATTTTGTTCCAAGGTCTAACAGCCGTAAGTGGAGTCATGTTTCAGACTCCTGGCCTGAACCCCTTCCACAAAGCAGCTCCTAGAAGGCCAATTTAGCAGATTCTGTTGTAAGGATAGAAGCTGAATGTTTGCCTTTCTCCCTTCTCTGTTCTCATCTCTCAGTGTCACCACATCAAAGCAGGATTGGAAACGTTTTTTCAGTTGTTTCTTGTCTCTATCCTCACTCAAGGCCAGATGCTGCTTCTCTTTACTAAAGACTGTGGCAGCCCTCAGTCAGCCTCTGAGTTGGACTCCTTCCCCTATCACACTCCAGTCTGGACTCTGATGTTAAGTTAGCTTTCTCAAGCATCATGTGAACATGTGACTGTCCTTCTCAACCCCTTCAAGCAGCTTCAGCTTGCTTCTTTTCCTAAAAGCCCCCTTCATGGAGTTTGAACCTTTTACGGGATGCCCTCCAGCTCTCAGAGCCCAGAGTTTAGGTGGGGTGGGACTGTCCAGTTAGCATTGTATTTACCAGCTCCTTGCAGAGTACTAGTCCCCACTAGATCATTGATATGAATTTATTCACTTAGAGGAATCAGATTGAATCCTACAAAGCAGCCACTCTTCCAACTTCCCCTCTGTGTCCTTACACACAAGCTCACAAATTCCCAGCCACACCTCATCTCCACAAATTTCATAGCAGGTATTCAAAAAATACTTGATACAGGCAGCTCCAATGGGGGTGGTAATTCATGATATTTACCCTTCTTCTCCTTTCCTGTATACCAGTAGCTGCCCTCTTATTCATTACCTTCCCTGGCTTGGTGGCAGCAAGTCCCTCACCCACCAATCCCACACAGGCATCCATTATCCTTCACGTTTTGCACAATATGCTTGCTGTCACCCCACAGAACCACCCTCCCCAGTCTTTTCCAGCAAGAGATGGGCCCATATCCCAGTTAGAACTGTGTTTGAGTCCCCTCCAGCAGAAGCCCCTCCAAACACCCTCCCAAATATTCTTCCATGGGGTCTATTTCAAAATGGGACTGTCTTCCACAGCAGCCAATTGGTATTGAGTGCCTGTTATTTACAGGTCCTACTATGAGATGCCAAGAAAGCTACTTGATGTGTGTTTTAATCCCCCTTTGGGGACCTTAAGATGAAGCTGGTGATACAAGAAGGGTACATCAGATAGTTATGATGGCTTACAAGGTCCTTACATCTGTAGGCATTTCTTTTTGACCTTTACATGGGATCTATTTATGCAGCTGGAGCCAGCTGCCCACTGGTTGTTTTTGTATCTGTATTCCTTCTGCACTCTGCTTGTTTGTAAAGATTTCTGAGTGTCAATTCTACTCAGGGGTCTTTGTATACATTTTTAATTGGAGGATAATTGCTTGACAATATTGTGTTGGTTCCTGCTGTACAAAAACGTGAATCAGCTATAAGGATACATATGTTCCCTCCCTCTTGAACCTCCTGCCTTTTTTTTTTTTTTTTTTTTAATGAATGCCTAAGCTCTCCTACCAGAACAGAAGTAGAGGGTTGTTACACTTAGGTCCTTTCTGTCACTCCACAGACTGCTACATGCAATGGCTTTCAGGAAGTGCTGGTGATGGAAGCTGGTTAAAAGAGGTCATCTGACCTTGTTATCATTGTCACACACACACAGATCTGGAAGCATTGACCTCCATTAGGAGAAGGAAATGGCAACCCACTCCAGTGTTCTTGCCTGGAGAATCCCAGGGACGGGGGAGCCTCGTGGGCTGCCGTCTACGGGGTCGCACAGGGTCAGACATGACTGAAGCGACTTAGCAGCAGAATCTCAATGCCACCCTTTCCAGAAGAATGCTAATCAACTCATATCAACTTCCATGTGATTGAGGGACTCCATAACTTAATCTGACACCAGATTTTGAGATATGACTATGCCTGCAATCAGGTGCCTAGGATCACAAAATCTCCACAATTTTACCATAGTTCTTCAAGAAATTGCTTTCTCCATCCCCTTCTAAATTCTTTCAGAATATGTTGTTTCTCTTATGCTCTTAACACATGACATACATTACCTCCTAGTTGATTGACTGATTCATTCAAAAATATTTATTATCATCTCTCTATATTATACATGTGATAAAAACAACATGGTCATCTCTGATGAAAATAATTTACCATCCAAAAAAATAAATAGCTTACCTTCTAGTGAGAAAAACAGGTAAAAACACAGGAAACTCAAAGTGCAAAGGTGAAGGTAGGAAAAGAGTTCAATTAAAGCCAATAAGTGGGGGACCTAACCCAGGAAGGGCTGATTTCCTCAAAAAGGTAGCCACAAAATTTGATCTGAGGATGAATAAGTCTTTAGGGAGATACAGGAAGAAGGAGAGAAACACCTGAAGATGTAAGGGATTTGTAAGCCATGTAACTATGTTATGCATATTTCTTGTATCACCAACTTCATCGTAAGGTCCCTAAAGGCAGGAACTAAAACATATATTATGTCACTTCCTTGGCACCTAATATGAAGACCTGTCTCTAACAGGCAAACTGTATCTACTGGCTACTGTGAGAATCTCATTTTGATGTGTCTTAGTTGTCAAATTCTGGGGAAAAGTACTAGCCTTCAGGGGAGACAGCCTGCTCATCCACTGCCATAACTGACAAAAAAAGATGGTCATAATATGCAGATGACGGGGAATCCTCCACTCTTTCTTCGTTAGAGAGTCTAGAAGAGAATGGGACATCTCCACCCTCAACTATAATCCTGTACACTGTCAATATCCTGAGACAGGGAAGTCAAGAGATCTGGGAAACCTAGCCACATCAGAAAGTGAGGAGAGCCATGTCTGAAGACCCTTTTGCCAGCCTCTGTTGCCTGGCACAGGGCCTGGAGGTGTGAAAAAAGCACCTAGAAGGGTCGCTATCTACTCCCACTTAGGAACCTATTCGTAATCATGTCTGTTCTAAAGAGCTTCTCTTTGTTCTCATGATTAGGAAAAGGAGGTAGAAGGATGATGCCCACATTCAGATGGGCTTGTCCAGTGATCCTCCCCAGAGAGAGCAGAGAACCAGCTCAGGGAGGAGCAGAGAGATGGCAGTGTGGTATCAGAGACCCACCCTTGTTCCCTCCCCTCAGCTCTACCTGGCTCTTTACCAAGTCAGACTAGAAGCACTTCTTGCTCCAGCCCCAAGTTACTCAGATGATTTACTCATAAGCCAATGGTGTAAATGTTGGAGAATATAGATTTTAAAATGCTTGACTTTTCTGAAAATGCCTGGATAACATGAGCTGTAAATAACTAATACTCAGCAAGTAAAACCTGCTACTTGAACAGTAGGATTTTTGGCTCTTAGGAGATTCTACCCATAAGTCTCCCAAGTCTCCCAAGGCAAGAGTCTTTACAAAGTCATCTTCAACTAAGCTAGGAAATCTATGAAGAGAAATAGAAAAGACATGTATAGAGGCAGCTGGGAGCAAGTGGGAGTGAGAAAGTTAGCACAGGCACTCTTGATCACCTGCATAGCTTCAGACCAGTATTCTGCTGAGGCATTACAGAATGTAGAAAATTGTAAGAAGGAAGAAAAAGAATATATATATATATATATGTGTATAACTGAGTCACTTTGCTGTACAGCAGAGATGGGTACAACATTTTAAATTAACTATATTCAATAAAAAATAAACATATCTGAAACCAATAAATCAAGACAAAAATTTTAAAGGGAAAAAATAAAAAAAAGATAGTTTAAAAAAAACAGATGAGGGTTCCCCTGGTGGTCCAGTGGTTGGGAGTTGCCTGCCAATGCAGGAAATACAGGTTTTGTTCCTGTTCTGGCAAGTAAGTGGTGAACCACAACTACAGAGCCCATGTGCTGTAAATACTGAAGCCGGAGGGTCCTGGAACCCGGGCTCCATGACAAGAGAAGTTGCTGCAGTGAGAAAACCACCCACAGCAACTACAGAGTAGCCCCTGCTCTCCACAACTAGAGAAAGCCCACGCATAGCAATGAAGACTCAGCAGGGCCAAAAAAAAAAAAAAAACCACCCAGATAAAATGCAGACTAGAAATAAAAGACCAGAAATATTAAAAAGAATAACAGATAATGGGAAGCAACAAGACAATAAACTTAAAGTTTAGGCTAAAAATCTCAAATGATTAAGGGCTGGAAAATAAGGCGGAGCCAAATAACTGGTGAGAAAACAAAAGCCCCGAGCTATCAAGTCAAGAGATTAAAATGTGGAGTTAAAAGATGTAAGAGTGTGATAAAGCTAAAATCCAAAGATAAACTTAGAGCTTTGGGGAACCAGGGCTAAAAATCAATAGAAGGAAAGAACAAGCTCATAGGCCAGGAGGTGGGGGGAAGGGCAGAGAAGAAGAGAAAAAAGAGCTGGTGAAAAGATAAGAGAGGGTCTGATGGGAGGGTCTTGAAACCTCAGCTTATGAACAGGAAGCAGGCTTCTCTAGCCACAGTATCCTTGTTGCTTATCAGAGACAAATGTATCTAGAGTCAAATGTAGCCATTTCTATCTTGACCCTATGGTGCTTCTGGAGATTTCTGACACAATATCAGGCTTCAGTTTCACTCTGCCTATGAGGAAGAGGAAAGAGTCCAACGCGACTGAGCGACTGAACTGAACCGAACCAGGCTTCAGTTTCGTTCTGCCTATGAGGAACAGGAAAGATGTATAGGTCTTCCAGAGCTGGGCCATACATAACTAACCTCCTCAGATCCCACAAGCTTGGATGACGTAACCTTTTCCCAGAGGGAAAACTCTACTCTCAGCCCTAGGTCAGCTCTGCATCGGAGCACTTGGCTTGAGAGTCAGGAATCTGGTACTCATGACCCCACACTGTCCCCACAGAGACCTGACTGCTGCTGCCAATCTCCTAACCACTCAGCATGTCTGATCATATCAGTAGCTAAATTATATCCAGTGCATCAAAAACCAAGCTGGGCCAAGGCAATGCTTTCAAGTGGAGCCACTAGGGTCTCCCTAGGTCCTGTCTCCCAGAGTCCCAGCTGTTTTCCCCTTTCTGCTTCCCAGGTCTTTCTCCTGTTATATCTGGAGACTGATCTGGCTTGTCTCATCATCTCCCAGTGCACTCTTATCCTTTGACCCTGCTTTTTGGATCATTAACTAAGGTCAACATCTTTCTGGTACTCTAGGGCACACCTGAATATCCCATAGTGTTGACCTTATTTCTGTGTAAGCCTGGGCAAGGCAGCTTCTCTTTCTTCCAGTGATAACATACTCTGACTCTAATTCCAACCAGCTGTCTTACAGCATTGGTCACAAGGGAGATCAGGAGAGTATGTTTTTGATTCTGCGTAAAACCATCCTGGCTGCTAGAAAAACAAAGCAGAGCATATGCTGTATGAAGAATAAGCCCATCACATCATGGTCCTGTGTGAGGGCAGGCCAATTCATTTTTAAAAATCGAGACACTTTATGGGGAAGCAAATCTCACAGATTTCTCTTGTTCTTTGCTCTCAACTAATTCTTCGAAATGGAAAGACAGCACCATGGGAGAAATATGTCCTGGTGTTACTAACACAGAGAGATCCTGGGAAACAAGAGGAGGTTTTGTTACCATTGAGGTGATGTCCATTCAGAGCTGTCATGTCTGACACCGCTTTCTGTCTCTTCACCTTAATAATGAGTTTCCAGAAATCAAGTGATGAAGGCTCCCTGAGTAATGCAACCGGAGAGGAATTCATCTGTGATGCTGCAAGTGACAACATAGACTGCTTTTCCTGTTGCTTAAAGCATGCGATATGCCATTCTTGTAGTACAACAGCTCCCAAAACCTGTCCATAGAAATGACGCTGGAGGAGCCTATCAGCTCTAGAATACCAAATCTCCCTCCAATAAACTACCCTTGCAGATGGAGCAACTAATTAGGTCCCATGTGCTGAATGCAGAGGAACTTTAAAATAATCTTTTTTTTTTTCAGGGTAACCTGAGGCTGGAGAAAACAATGGGCAATTTAATGTAGACAACTGTGAAGTGTTGACTTCGGCAGGGGATACATGGAGCGAGCCCAGTGTGAGAGTTTACGGGTCCAGAGTGGGCCAGGCAAATGAGTGAATGTTTTGCTTGGCTAGTTACACTACCAGAGTGTCCTCCTGACAAAGGCTGACCTCCTTTGGAGATCTGGGTCAAGGTGAGGGAAGAAATATCTTTTGCTTGTTAATCCCAGTGCTACCTATTTCCCCTGGGGCTGGATTAGTGTCCTTTAAAAGAAAGAGCCAGAAAAACAGAAATCAGTGTGTCAGCTTATCAACTGAGGGCTCACAGCTTTACCATTCAACAAATAACAGTCACTCAAGGGTGAACTTAGGTAGGGCTGTAGTCTCTTTTAAAACGCCATGAATGTAAATTGGTGTAGCCACTATGGAGAACAGTATGTTCCCTAAAAAGCTAAAAATAGAGCTACCTCATGATCTACTCCTGGGCATATATCCAGAGAAAACCATGGTTCAAAGTTACGTGCACCTGAAGGTTTATTGCAGCACAACTTTACTACAGACAAGACATGGAAGCAACCTAAATGTCCATCTACAGATGAGTGGATAAAGAATATGTGGTGCATATATACAACGGAATATTACTCCGCCATTAAAAAAGGAAACAATGCCATTTGTAGCAACACAGATGGACCTGGATGAAGATAAGTTAGACAGAGAAAGATAAATCTCATATGATATAATTTATATGAGAAATCTAAAAACAGTGATACAGATGAATTTACTTACAAACAGAAAGAGATTCATAGACATAGAAAACAAGCTTATGGTCACCAGAGAAAAGGTGAGGGGTAGGGACAGATTGGGAATTTGGAATTGACATAGTACACTCCTATATTTAAAATAGATAACCAACAAAGACCTACTGTCTGGCACAGGAAACTGCTCAATAATCTGTAATAACTTAAATGGGAAAAGAATAGATATATGGGTGCATGTGTGCATGCTCATTTGCTTCAGTTATGTCCAACTCTTTGCCACCCTATGGACTGTAGCCCACCAGGCTCCTCAGTCCATGAGATTTTCTAGGCAAGAATACTGGAGTGGGGTGCCATGCCCTCCTCCAGGGGATCTTCCCTACCCTGGGGTTGAACCTGCATCTCCTGCATTGAAGGCAGAGTCTTCTCTGCTGAGCCACCAGGAAAGTCCCAGATATATGTGTATGTATAACCAAATCACTTTGCTATATAACTGAAAGTAGGATAACATTGTAAATCAACTATCAGTTCAGTTCAGTTCAGTCGCTTAGTCGTGTCCAACTCTTTGCGACCCCACAAATCGCAGCACAACAGGCCTCCCTGTCCATCACCAACTCCCAGAGTTCACTCAGACTCACGTCCATCGAGTCAGTGATGCCATCCAGCCATCTCATCCTCTGTCATCCCCTTCTCCTCCTGTCCCCAATCCCTCCCAGCATCAGAGTCTTTTCCAATGAGTCAACTCTTCGCATGCTGGACTGGAAGAAACACAAGCTGGAATCAAGATTGCCGGGAGATATATCAATAACCTCAGATATGCAGATGACACCACCCTTATGGCAGAAAGGGAAGAGGAACTCAAAAGCCTCTTGATGAAAGTGAAAGTGGAGAGTGAAAAAGTTGGCTTAAAGCTCAACATTCAGAAAACGAAGATCATGGCATCTGGTCCCATCACTTCATGGGAAATAGATGGGGAAACAGTGTCAGACTTTATTTTTCTGGGCTCCAAAATCACTGCAGATGGTGACTGCAGCCATGAAATTAAAAGACGCTTACTCCTTGGAAGGAAAGTTATGTCCAACCTAGATAGCATATTGAAAAGCAGAGACATTACTTTGCCAACAAAGGTTCGTCTAGTCAAGGCTATGGTTTTTCCTGTGGTCATGTATGGATGTGAGAGTTGGACTGTGAAGAAAGCTAAGCGCCAAAGAATTGATGCTTTTGAACTGTGGTATTGGAGAAGACTCTTGAGAGTCCCTTGGACTGCAAGAAGATCCAACCAGTCCATTCTGAAGGAGATCAGTCCTGGGATTTCTTTGGAAGGAATGATGCTAAAGCTGAAACTCCAGTACTTTGGCCCCAATATAAAATAAAAATTTAAATAAACAAATTCCACATACAAGAACTATATAGAAAAAAATCTATTGATTGATTGCTTGATCTATTGAGAGACAAGAGACAAAACCACTGCCCTGGCTGGATCTTATTTGAGATACAACCATATCTGAGACTGTAAGAAGTAATGACTCATTATTCAGTTCAGTTTGGCAGCCATGAAGTCCACACACATCAGGTTTTTGATACCTCCATTTTTCCTTCCAGGCTTTTCTATAGGTAGAAATCTAGAGCAACGCCTCAACCTTCTTAGTGACTGAGGAATTCAACTCAATTGTCTCAGTTTTGTAGAACCCATACTCAGCTGACTCACCTCCCATTCTCTCAGAACTCAGCCTGGACACATTTCTACATTCTGTCCACAGAACTTCTCTGAACCTCCATGGATGTGAGTGACGTCAATGACCCATAAGTGTCTGTGTTTTTGCGTGTTTGTGAACATACTGTCAACCTTTTGTATCATCTTCTGTTACAAATTACTTCACACATTTTGACTCACAGTTACAAAGTGACCACACCCAAATTCATCTATTTTAAGAATGTTCTCTCTGCTCAACACTAGATGAAGTTTTGTACTTCTCTTAGGTCCAAGCACATGTTCCTTCTATACAGGGATTTTCCACCAGTGGAAACAAACCTCAGCACAAATATTTTAATAACCCTGCTTTTTTTTTTCTTGTACCTACTGACCCAACAGTAGTGGGGTGAAAAGTGGGAATTCTTTATCCATAAAGAAAATTTAGCTTAGAGAGAATCATTGAAGATTTCGAAAATGAAAAAAAAAGACACATTTAAAAAATCTGTTAATACGGACTAAAATGTTCAGACTGTGTGAGCATTAACCAAACTCTCCTTCTTAAGCCTCAGTATTGTTAATAAGTCACTTGATACAGAGTGGCAGGAAAAGAAAGAGATGGGTTGAATTGAGGATGTAAAAAGCTCAGTTTCCCATGGTGAGTGACAAGCCAAACATGAAATGATCCTGTTACAAGGAAGCCACCACTTGGAATACATCAGCTGGAACATGCTATTGCTTAAAAATAAAGAAAAGAAAAAGTCAAGCAACTCAATTTCCTTTTACGAGTGGGATTCAGCTAGGGTAGCTGTGCAGAATAGGGACATCTATTTTATTTTCAGATGCACGTATTATGGAAAGAGTCCCCATGAGAGCCATGAATGTTACCATAATTCTTGAAGGAACCATCAAAGAGAATGGGTTATGGAGCTGGATGACGGATGTGTATGTCCTTCTAGCAGTCCCACTTATGAACAATGTGACAAGGACTGAAGTTCTGCATGCAGATTGCCGATACAACTGTTTGCATATTAAATGTCTCTGTGCTCCTCTATTGCCTGCCTGCCTTAAATCACCATTTCCTAGGTACCTACCCAAAAGGCTTATCTGCTCTGACTCAACATCTAGTGGGCAATCACGTAGATGTTATGCATTTGGACTCCTAGAATTGTAGGTTGGAGGAAACCTTAGAGATACTTTAAAACCCAATTCTTATTCAATAACATGTATTTCCCTCAAATTATAAAATTGGCATGGACTCATTTTATGGAATATGAAAAACAGTGTAAAAGTGAAATAACCTAGAATTCACTTATCCTTTCTGAATTTCTTCTTAGGTTTTTTTGGTGGGAGGATGGTGTATATACATATAAAAATATTTGCATATATGGTAAATATATATATGTGTGCATATATATATACAAACATATGCATATGCACATGCTCACACCATTTTTAAGTTTACAAAATTGAGATTATACTGTAAGTCCAGCTTTTAACAATATGTACATGATGTGAATTTTTCTATATCAGTAAATATTCTTCAAAAGCCACAATTAAAAAAATAATTTAGTGAGGTGAAATACACATAGTATAAAATTAACCTTTTAAAAATGAACAATTCAGTGGCATCTAGTACATTCACCATGCTGCGCAACTGCCACGTCTCTCTAGCTCCACCGCATTTTTGTCACTCCAAGATAAAACCCCATATCCATTAAACAGTCTTTCTCCATTCTTCCCTCTCCTGCTTCCATAACCTGTATACTACCAATCTACATTCTGTCCCTATGAATTACCTATTCTGAATATTTCATATACATGGAATCATGCAACATGTGACCCTTTTGTGTCTGACTTCCTTCCCTCAGAATAAAATTTTTGAGGTTCATCCACATTGTACAGTGTATCAGTGCTTCAGACTTTTTTATGGATGAGAAGCAGCTCACAGCATGTATATATCACCATTCACTCTACCATTCACCAGTTAATGGTATTTGGACTGCTTCCACCTTTTGGTTATTGTGAACAGTGCTGCTGTGAACACGTGTATACATAAACTTCTTTGAGTCCTTGTTTTCAGTTTTTTTGGGTAAATATGAAAGAGAGGTATTATAGGATCATATGATAATTCCATTTAACTCTTTAAGTAACCACAAAATTATTTTTCATAGCTTTTGGATCATTTAACATTTCTACCAGCAATGCACCAGGGGCTTCCCTGGTGGCTAAAATGGTAATGAATCTGCCTGTAGTGCAGGAGACTTGGGTTTGATCCTTGGGTCAGGAAGATCTCCTGGAGGAGGAAATGACAAACCATTCTAGTATTCTTGCCTAGAAAAGCCCATGGACAGAGGGCCTGGTGGGCCATAGTCCATGGGGTCACAAACAGTTGGACACAACTGAGCAACTAACACTTTAGCTTTCACACTTTCCAGCAATGCACAAGGGTTCTATTTCCTCCATATCCTCACCATTACTTGCTATTTTATGTTTTTAAAAAAATCCATAGTAGCCATCTCTTATTGTGGGCATTAAGTGGTACTTCATTATGGTAAAACCACAATTTTTAAATGTCATCTGGTTTTTCCATAATATGTTAACCAGTTCCTATCCTTTCTTGGCATTTAGTTTGTATTGAAATTGCCCCTACTGTAAATAGCTACATGATGAAATCCTTCGGTTCAGTTCGGTTCAGTCCAGTGAGTTGTTTCCGACTCTTTGAGACCCCATGAATCACAGCACGCCAGGCCTCCCTGTCCATCACCAACTCCCGGAGTTTACCCAAATTCATGTCCATCAAGTCGGTGATGCCATCAAGCCATCTCATCCTCTGTCATCCCCTTCTCCTCCTGCCCCCAATCCCTCCCAGCATCAGAGTCTTTTCCAATGAGTCAACTCTTCGCATGAGGTGGCCAAAGTATTGGAGTTTCAGCTTTAGCATCAGTCCTTCCAAAGAACACCCAGGACTGATGTCCTTTAGGATGGACTGGTTGGATCTCCTTGCAGTCCAAGGGACTCTCAAGAGTCTTCTCCAACACCACAGTTCAAAAGCATCAATTCTTCGGTGCTCAGCTTTCTTCACAGTCCAACTCTCACATCCATACATGACCACAGGAGAAACCATAGCCTTGACTAGACGGACCTTTGTTGGCAAAGTAATGTCTCTGCTTTTTAATATGCTCTCTAGGTTGGTCATAACTTTCCTTCCAAGGAGTAAGCGTCTTTTAATTTCATGGCTGCAATCACCATCTGCAGTGATGAAATCCTTACACAATACATAAATCTTTAATTAAATCTCATTATTTCTTAGTGAAAGTTCCTGGGGGCAGTCATCTGATTTTGCAAATGAAGAAGCTAACATTTGCTGGGACCATAACTTGGGTTGCCTTATACCTCGGCCTGTGCTTTCCATTGATTTTTTTTATGAGGTTGGGTCAGTTTTTCACATGTCAGATGTGTCGCAAATTGGGTGAAACTCAGCTAAACAACAGTGAATTCTTCAGTATCAGGTCTGATGTTCTGTGGAAATGATGAATCCAAAGCTATTTGTAGCACTATTTTAGCTCATTCTGTTTTTGTTCTACATAGAAAAAGGGCTGTAAACACAGCAAAAAGCACTGTGTGCTCACACACGGTGTCATACACTGGATACCATCAACGAATTAACATGCATCGCCTTAAATAAAGTCTCCCATAACTCCATCAATTCTGCATGTGCTACAGACTCCTGGTGGAGCATGCTCAACTCAATCACACTGGGTCAGGGGCCCTTCTGCGACATTGTTTTGCCACCTTCATGGTGTTCTATGGGTGGATAGGAGAATGATATGTAGATTTGTGCTGTCATTGGTAGACCTCTATTTAAATGGCATTTTCAATGAGGTTTCAGGTGGTAAGAGAGGGAGATGCAGTGATACATTTTGAAGTTTTTAGTGAGATCCCAAAAAGAAATATATCCAGCCACATACAGTGCATAAAACTACAGTCTGCTTCCCCTCTAATTGGTAATAAATGTAAATGTTTAGTTATGCCTGACTAGGGAGCTATGAACAACACATCTGTCTGACTGCTTTTGCAGTCTTCACAAGGACTGCAGCATTTATACCATCTGTAGCTTGCGAAGGAAGGAAGAGACAGAGAGAAAGTGAGGCTGAAATATAGAGAATGGATATTACTAGAGGTGCATAGGGAATTGACTCGTTCAACAAATATTTATTGAACATCGATTATGGCCTGGGAACCAGGCAAGAAAAAGAGGGAGATAATAAATATCTTCCCTTCCAAAATTCTAAATCAACTGATGGAGTGAAGATCAGGAAAATGAAGACATAAATGCCAAATTTGTTACTGAAAACAAATTCTCAAGTATCCATTATTGGGTTGGGGTAAGAATGGGTTTCCTAATGGTAAACTCTAGGATTAAACAAGTCCATCTGCCCTGATGCAGACAGCACTGGAGGACAGCCAGCTTACCCACAAGGGCAGAGCCCTGACTGTTTATCTCAAGGCCTCTCCAGGATCAGAGCAGGTCAGCAGGGCAGGGGAGGAGAGGAGGGCTAGGAGTGGCTACAGGCCAATCTTCCTCTTCTACTCAGTCAGATGAGTGAGAGAGTAACAGAGAAAGACCAGAACATACACACGAACACTCTGACTCTCTGCCCCACCTGTAGGTTAGGATCACCTGGGAGCTTTTGCAAAACGTAGATTCAGTCCCCCAAACCAGAGCTTCTGATTCTATCAGACATGGATTGTGCATAGCTGTGAATTTTTGAAACTCCCCTCATAATTCTATGTGCATCGGGGCTGAGCATCACCTAATAGGGAGTGAGGGGAAAAGAGCCCCCATTCTGCACAGCCTGCCGCAAGCTTAGTTGTGTCTGACTTTTTGGGAGTCCATGGACTATAGCCTGCCAGGCTCCTCTGTCCATGGGGTTTTCCAGGCAAAAACACTGGAGTGGGTTGCTATTTTCTTCTCCAGGGGATTTTCCTGACCCAGGGATTGAACCCACGTCTCCTGTGTCTCCTGCATTGCAGGCGGATTCTTTACTGTCTGAGCCATCGGGGAAGTCCAGATGTTATAAAGATACATGAGGGATAGTCCCTCTCTTCCAGAGTCTCTCACTCTCCTGAGATTAAGTCACGAAAGCAACCACAGTGCCCTTTGCTGAGTGCACTGGCACTCAGAGGGTAGAAAGACAAAAGACCCAGGATTTCAGAGACCTTCCCAGGACCATGGGGGCCCAGGTTCAGAAGGTCACCCTGGCAGTTGTGGAAGAGGCAATAAGAGGAAGGCTGATGACCCAAGAGGTTACCATAGATTGAGAGAGAATAAAGTAAAAAGGAAGCAAGGCAGCTAGGAACACAGACTGCTCATTAATGAGCATCCTTCCAGTTTCAGACTTGGAATAACAAACCTTCCTTTTTCAAGCAGGCTGTCTGTGGTCTGCCTTGGCCACACTGGGTGCTGAGGTTCTGCACTGAGGAGCTCAAGTCCCTTGGGGTTATACTGAGGATTAGAGGAGAGGATGTCTATCAAGGCCACAGCCTAGAGCCTGGCAGAGAGGATGTCTTTATTAAATGTTGCTGCTGCTAAGCTGCTGCTAAGTTGCTTCAGTCGTGTTCGATTCTGTGCGACCCCAGAGATGGCAGCACACCAGGCTCCTCTGTCCCTGGGATTCTCCAGGCAAGAACACTGGAGTGGGTTGCCATTTCCTTCTCCAATGCATGAAAGTGAAAAGTGAAAGTGAAGTCGCTCAGTCGTATCCGACTCCTAGCGACCCCATGGACTGCAGCCTACCAGGCTCCTCCGTCCATGGGATTTTCCAGGCAAGAGTACTGGAGTGGAGTGCCATTGCCTTCTCCTTATTAGATGTTAGATGCTCCTGTTTGTTTTGGGAAGCCACAGAAACTACAGCAACAAAGCCTTACCCTGGCTTGTTTGCTGTGAGCTCTGATTCACCTGCGTGAAAGTGGAGATTTACATGGCTTACAAAACTAACAGTTTTGCAGAAATTCCGGGTAGTTTTAGTCCATTTAAAAATATTTATTCTTTTGAATTTATTTGACTGCACTGGGTCTTACTTGCAGCATGCAGAACCTTTTTTGGGATCTTCAGCTGTGGCATGCGGACTCTTAGTTGCAGCATGTGGGATCTAGTTCCCTGACCAGGGATGGGACCCAGCCTCCCTGTATTGGGGGCACAGAGTCTTAGCCACTGGACCAAATATCAGTAATTGGCAATAAAGAAAAAAAAGTTGTGGATTTCTGAACAATATATCTTAATGAGTTTTACTGGTCACCAGACCCCAAATCAGGATTCAATACCAAACAAATTTTTTTTTTTTATTTAAGCCTCATAGCTACAGAGTGAGGTGAATTTATGATCCCATTTTGCAGATGAGAAGCCTGAGGTTTGGAGAAGTTAAATAATATTTCTGTCAGCTTTTAACAAAAGAAGGATGAAAAGTAAAGGGTTGTTTTGGTTCCATATCCGGCTCTGTTTCAATTTTATAACACCAACTTGAAAGTGCTCATGGCCTTTAAGGACAAGGAGGACAAAGGTATGATTCTTAAATCCTCTGGAAGTGCTGCCTACAAATTGCCTTTGTGATGTATGGAGATAGGGCTTCACCAGCTTGAGAATTCTTGCTATGCTCTATTTCCCAGAAAAGTCACTGTTTCTCTTCTATACATTACTGGAATTCCTTACATGAGGGCGAGAGTAAGTTAATATTCATACTCTCCAAGAATTTGTTCTCCAAGAAGTCTATGGAGTCTCTGAAGACTATGAGAACTTTTTGAACGCAGAGTCACTCGTTTCTCTAATTTAATTGCATGTCTCCCTTAGACGAGTATCCTCATTTTATGTATTATGTGCCTTCAGACAATCCATGGGAAATACCATTAAGACTGTCGGCCATAAATTCCTTAAATTTACACTTGTGACTTGCATTTAATGGATGACTTTTGACCAAAAGTGAGTGAATGTTGGGGAAGATTCATATTTTTGAATTCAAAAGGTGGCAGAGATACTGTGCTTCACTTAGGAGATAATTTAGAGCATGGGAAGGTCTGAGCAGCTGGAGTCTGACAGCACATGGGGAAGCTGAGAAGGGAAGAAAAGGGTCCTCCTCTCCCCCAGGGCCTGGTCACAAAGACCTTCACTATGACTGTAAGCACTTGATGCCATTCCTCATCTTAATTTCAAATTGATTCTTCACTTTGCAGCAGTTAGACATTGCGTGTTAGCCGTGCAGCACAATACCACTTGTCTTCCAGGCCTTCCCAGAGGTCATATCTTGGCAGTACTTCCAGCTGACTTGCAATTATCCTCACCTGGCTTTTAAAGAGGCACTTGACAAGGAAACTCACTGTAACGAGAAGGAAATGGTCGCTCCACTTTTTCCCATGACTGATGGCAACGAAAGTGGTACCTCAAAATAACTTTGTCCCACTTGGCAGTCTCAGTTCAATTCAGTTCACATTTATGGAGGCCATTCTTTGTGCGGGACACTGTGATAGAGTCTCTCAGAGTCCCAAGGATAAATGAGTCCTGATCCTTGTCTTCCAGGTGGAAACACTGGAGCAGACACTAAGACATGTTACATAAATAACAAGAGAACACTGGAGCCTCTACGGTCTAATAACTCGACACAGTTAGATCATGGGAAGTTTCATCGCCCAGGCCATGGACATGTATCTTACCAACCTCTTATTTAATATAGGTTTAGCCACAGGGTTTTCCAGGTGGCGCTACTGGTAAAGAACCTGGCCTGCCAATGCAGGAGACATAAGAGATGCAGCTTTCATCCCTAGGTCTGGAAGATCCTCTAGAGTAGGAAATGTCAACTTGCTCTAGTATTCTTGCCTGGAGAATCCCATGGACAGAGGAGCCTGGCAGGCTACAGTCTATAGAGTCGCAAAGAGTTGGACACACTGAAGTGACTTAGTACGCACACCACAGATAAAAAGGTAAAAAAGAGCAGTTAGTGCTCTGCAATTTCTGCACAGTCTTGCCCGACTCTTTGTGACCCCATGGACTGTAGCCTGCCAGGCTCCTCTGTCCATGGGATTCTCCAGGCAACAATACTGCAGTGGGTTGCCATGCTCTCCTCCAGGGGATGTTCCCGACCCAGGGATCAAACCCACATCTCCTGTGTCTCCTGCATTGCAGGTGGATTCTTTATCACTGAGCCACCTGGGAAGCCCTGGTTAGTGCTATAACTATATGCTAAGTCCTCTGAATCCTGCTGTGGTGGTGGGGAGAAGTCATGATAAGTGTTTTTGAATACAAGGTTTGAAATACTAGAAGCTATGAATTCTGGAGAACTACAGACACTTTTAATTTGTAGGGTAGGGATGTCCTGATGTTATCTTAGGTGTAAAGATGCCATATCTAGAACTCAAAGTTTCTCCCTCCTAAAGCATCTTTTGGATCAGCAAACATTTGTGGACTACCTACCATGAGCTGCCCATTTAGCTGGGTCCTGGGGAGTAGGTACTAAGATAATTAAGACACATTTCCTGCCTCAAAGGAGTGGTGCAAAAACATAATTTCAATAACTAATGTTAGATAGTTAGGCAGAGTACCGCACAGTACACTATCCTAGCAGAAAAGGGGAGTGCATAGTCCAGGCAGAGGGTTTGAAAGGTTTGCTGAAGACGCAGCTGTTCTTCTAGGCCTTGAGGTTTGGTCAGGTGAAGAAAGGTGTGAAGCGAAATCTAGGTACAGGGAGAAGACAAGCCACGGAGGATAAAAGTATGTGGTGTCAGAAATCAAACCAGTATTGTAAAGCAATCATCAACCAATAAAAAGTAAATAAATATAATTAAGAAAAAAAATGTATGTGGTGTTTTGGGGAGGATTCCTGATTAGTTATTTTTTTTTGAATGAAATGCAAGTCAGGACATGGTGGATGCTCCTGGAAAGATAGGTGGGCCAGGCTTAAGGAGGTTTTGGTATCGTGGAAGGAAGTTTAGGTCCCATGATAGAGGAGCTGCCCTGAAAGTCACTGAGACTGTAACATGGGGAATGGGGTTAAACGGAGCAAAGCAGTGGTTGGGAAACGGAGCTTGGTTCAGGAAAGTTGAAAGTTTAGCGCATCCGACTCTTTGCGACCCCATGGACTGTAGCCCACCAGGCTCCTCCGACCACGAGATTTTCCAGGCAAGAATACTGGAGTGGGTTGCCATTGCCTTCTCCAGAGGCTCTTCCCGACCCAGGGATCGAACCTGGGTCTCCCACATTGTAGGCAGATGCTTGAGACTGTGAAGATGTGAGCCAGGCTGTGACAATAAAGGGGAAGAGAAGGGTAAAACTTTGGAGGTGAAAACTGGGTGTGACTATTGAGGAAGAAGGAGTCTAATGACTCTGAAGTTGAGTGCTTGGAGGACAAGGTGGATGGTGGTATCATTTACAGGCACTGGAAGAAATGAAAGAACAGAAAGGATTAGGGTGAGGAAGAGAAGTCCGCGTTGGGATATGTGTTGAATCTGAGGCACCTGACAGACAACTGTGGGAGATACAAAATAGGATATTGGATGGACAAGTCAAAAGTTCAGAGGAGAGGCTAGGGCTGGAAATACATGCAGAGAACCTGTCTTCTAATTCTCCTCTCTTAGATCAGAGCTTGGGAGGTAGGAAGGAAGGAAGTAAATGTTACAAGTTTAAGGCTGACTTCTTCAGGGCCAAAGGACAGAGCTATTTGCTATAGAAAAGAAGAGTAAAGAAAATCTTTTAAGATTTTCTATGCCTTAGATTCTGAAGTACAGAAAAATATACTTTAAACCAGGACAGGAGTTGGCTGTTAATCCCAGCCTGAAAGCATTTTTTTTCCCCTTTACCTATTTTTGGTGTCATTCAGTTTATTTTTAGACACCATTGGAATTAATTTTGGAGAATCTCCTCTTGAATTTTATCCAGGGGAAGGTGACCTGGATAGTGAACTATCTGGGAATCTTTTCATATTAGGATCGATTTAAACACTTTCAGATATTCATCCAGAGAAACACACACACAAACAGACACAAACACTCACACAGATAGTTGCATATATAATAAAAGTGAAGTGAAGTTGCTCAGTTGTGTCCAACTCTTTGCAACCCCATGGCCTGTAGCCTACCAGGCTTCTCGGTCCCTGGGATTTTCCAGGAAAGTATACTGGAGTGGGTTACCATTTCCTTCTCCAGGAGATCTTCCTGACCCAGGGATTGAACCCGGGTCTACCAAATTGTAGGCAGACGCTTTACCGTCATCCTCCAAATATTTAAATGGTCATCACATAGAAGAAACAATTGTTTATTGAACATATCTCCAGCAGATCAATGAATGCAAGTCTTATGCAGGTAGAGTTAATATTAATTCAATAAATAATTATTAAGGGCCTATGTTTAGTAAGCACTGTTTCTAGGTACAGGTACAGGACTCTAATGAGGAACTTGATAGATAAAGTCCCTTTTCTCCTGAAGTCCATATTCTAGTGATAGGACTAGACAGATAATCAAGACGATAAATGGCTTTAGGTATTGGTAAGAACTATGAGGAAAGGAGTGCATACAAAGAAAGAGAGTGGGGGGGTACAAAATGGGGGACACACTCCTTAGATGGGATGCTGGAGAAGACCTTCTGAGGAAGTGACATGCTAAAGTCAGAATGACAAGAAGAAGCCAGTCTTAGGAAGAGCTATCTGGGCAGCGTTGACATCCAGTGAAAGGCTATAACTCAGGATTGAGCCCGAGTTCATGAAGACAAGAAAGTAGGTCAATGTGACTGAAGGAGGAGAATGGGGAATCAGATGAAGTCAGATAGTAGATAGATAATGCTCATCCAGTCTCTCTTTTGTTTTTTCCCCAAGTGTGATAGGAAACTATGTATTGTGAAAGTTTTGGATAGGATTTGTTCAAGAAGTAAAATGATCAAAACTATATTTTGAATGATCACTCTGGCCATTGGGTATAGAATGGAATGTGGGGGTTGATGCTATGGCAGAATTCCAGGAGAAAAAAGCCAGTAGCTTGAAACAAGTTGGTAATACTGTAGAAAGAGAAAAATGGATGGATTCCAGAAACATTTAAAAATAGAAATGTGAGGAGCTGCTGATGAATTCAATGTTGTGGGGAGGTATTGGTGAAGAAAAGGGAAAATTAAGGATGACTCTTGGGTTTTTGGCAAAACTATTCAGTTGAATGGTGCTGACCCTTATTAAGATGAAGAAATACTAGGAAGAACAAACTGTGGACACTAAACAGGGTTAAGAGTTATGTTTTGGATATATTGTGCTGAAATCTTAATTGACTCTCAAGGGAATATGTCATGTAGGAAGTCAGATACAGGAGTCTGGAGCTCACAAAAGAGGTCACAGCTGGAGAAATAAAGATTGGAAATCAACACATGGATGAGACATGATTCATGGGACCAGGAATAGGAGGAAATAAAAGAGACCCCAAACTGAGCTTTAGGGACTTTTACTATTTGGAGATCAGTTACAGAAGGCAGAATCAGTAAAAAGGATAACTAATGAGATACGCAGGTCAGGAAGCAACAGTTAGAACTGGACATGGAACAACAGACTGGTTCCAAATAGGAAAAGAAGTACGTCAAGGCTGTATATTGTCACCCTGCTTATTTAACTTATATGCAGAGTACATCATGAGAAAGGCTGGGCTGGAAGAAGCACAAGCTGGAATCAAGATTGCTGGGAGAAATATCAATAACCTCAGATATGCAGATGACACCACCCTTATGGCAGAAAGTGAAGAGGAACTAAAAAGCCTCTTGATGAAAGTGAAAGAGGAGAGTGAAAAAGTTGGCTTAAAGCTCAACATTCAGAAAACGAAGATCATGGCATCTGGTCCCATCACTTCATGGGAAATACATGGGGAAACAGTGGAAACAGTGTCAGACTTTACTTTTTGGGGCTCCAAAATCACTGCAGATGGTGACTGCAGCCATGAAATTAAAAGACACTTACTCCTTGGAAGGAAAGTTATGACCACCCTAGATAGCATATTAAAAAGCAGAGAATACTTTGCCAAAAAAGGTTCGTCTTGACAGTCAAGGCTATGGTTTTTCCTGTGGTCATGTATGGATGTGAGAGTTGGACTGTGAAGAAAGCTGAGCACCAAAGAATTTATGCTTTTGAACTGTGGTGTTGGAGAAGACTCTTGAGAGTCCCTTGGACTGAAAGGAGATCCAACCAGTCCATTCTAAAGGAGATCGGTCCTGGGTGTTCTTTGGAAGGAATGATGCTAAAGCTGAAACTCCAGTACTTTGGCCACCTCATGCGAAGAGTTGACTCATTGGAAAAGACTCTGATGCTGGGAGGGATTAGGGGCAGGAGGAGAAGGGGATGACAGAGGATGAGATGGCTGGATGGCATCACCAACTCCATGGACGTGAGTCTGGGTGAACTCTGGGAGTTGATGATGGACAGGGAGGCGTGGCGTGCTGCGATTCATGGGGTCACAAAGAGTCGGACAGGACTGAGCAACTGAACTGAACTGAATGAGATAAGAGACAAACCAGGAGAAGGTATTAATAGAATAATGAAAACTGAAAGAAGAAAATGTTTGAAGAAGAAGTCACTCCATTTAAGGAAAATTCCATGAAAATTAGATTTTTTCCTACTGTAGAAGGAAATTCACAGTCCCCTGTGAAGACTTTACTGTGCCCTATCTCTCCTCTTCTGGATGATGAAGACAACTTTGCCAGCAGGCAAAGAGCACCCAGACCAGGACTAGTGCTGAAAAAGGGACAGAGAGACTCTTACTGGTTGTTCAAGACTTGGCCTCCGGGCAGTATTGTTAAGAGATATTACTGAACCCTTGGAAACTCATTTCCCTAAAGCTGGGTCCCTTCCTTGTTTTCAGGTCTCAGGAAGGTTTTTCTCATCTATTGCAGGACTCTACCCTCAGTTAGATTCTGATTCCTGCTGTCAGACCTCACTACCACCACCACTTCTATGATGGTCTAACTTCTCAAGTCCTTCATTACAACCCATCATTACAACTCGGGTTGCATCCTGATTACAGACCAACTCTCAGACTCATGTCATGTGTCTTGTAAAAGAGCCTTAACCTTTGCCCAGCATCACAAATCTTTCTAGATCCCATCACTGGGTTGCATTTGGTCTGGGGCTACTCATGGCACTAGAACCAGGTTGTCATCATCATGAGTGGCCAAGCTTAGGTGGGATAAAGAATGTGGAAAGGGTCCTGCTCTTAGGAGGACACTTGCCCCACATGGGGGTGAGTATGGATGGCCTTTGTGGACCCTTCCAACACTCAAGATTCTGTGATATTTTCAGACACTATGTAAAATAACAAATCCTGGGTCATTTGGGGGGAATCATTTTGAAAGCAGACATTTCATGAAATAAAATTATTTATTTTTCCCTAGTGTATGTCTATTCTCATCCTGAAATTCTGTTTTTCGATTTCTCTCATTTTTGGGAGGAGGAGGGGTTGACGAAGCTCTTATTAGGCCAGCATGAGATTTCGCTGGAGGCTAGCATATTGCTACTCAGGCATAATTCCAAAATTGTACACTAGAGAGTTCAGATCCTTTTGGTCAAAACTGACCTAATATTTTCTTGCACATAGTAGGTGCTTGATAAATACTTAATGAGTCGAACAGAAACCTTTTTAAAAGTGGTTTCCTTACTAAAGCAAATGGCTTGTGTTGGTGTTCATGACTAGGACCTAGCAGAGGATGGGGAGAGGCATCTTGATGAGCACACTTTTTGTTTCTTCCCTCATCTAACCTCTTATTAATGTGGAAATGACAGGTTGATGCTTTCTTATTTGTACCAAGAATGTTGACAAGAAATTATAAATTATAGATTTGGAAAATTCCAAAATATTTATACACTTACCTAGAAAATGGCATTAGCTTAGTATGTCAGAATGTGAGATGGGTTCATGTGACACTGCCTTGTCCCTTGTGCCCATCCCATGGCCACATTTGGTGCAGTGTTAGCTTGCAGTGTCCGGGGTAGGGGAAGGGTTATGTCTAACACCTCACATAAAAGTCATCAACCAGTGGTCTCCATGTTTAGGGCACTTGACCGACTGAAGGTTCCTAAAACATTTAGGAGCCAAGCATTGTCCAGGTTCTGTTCTTTTCCACTGTATTGCTCTTGGCCTGAATCATTCATTTTTTCTACCTGCTAGGTTTGGGATGCTTTTCAATGTGCAAACCTGGTCTAAAACATGACAAAACAGGAAATATGGCAATGCTTATAAATTGCCATGCTGCTGCTTCTGCTGCTAAGTCGCTTCAGTCATGTCCGACTCTGTGCGACCCCATAGACGGCAGCCCACTAGGCTCCTCTGTCCCTGGGATTCTCCAGGTAAGAATTCTGGAGTGGGTTGCCATTTCCTTCTCCAATAAATTGCCATACCCAGGTTTTATTTGGACTGCAACAGTGTAAGACAGAAAACTCTGTAAACAGAGTTTCAAGACAGAAACGAATGTAAACGATAACCAGTTCAGTTTACTGATCCAGCTGGAATGAGAAAGGGGAAGGCAGAAAGCAACTCTGTTCTCTCACCACTGCCCCCTTTATCCCCTCTGTGGAATTATTCTTCCCCACCATTGGATGACTCTTGGGCATGTACTTATTTTTTCCATCACTTTAAGGCATTAATGAAAAACCTGACTTATATAGTATGTAGAAAGTCCAGTCCAGTCTGACACTGAAACTTCAATTTCTTGTCCAACTGAAGTGCCCCACTGCTGGCCTTATACATCAACTGGAGGCTCACTCAGGTCCAAAAGCCTGGGATGAAGCAGGCTGAGATTACTTCCTTCATTCTTTGTCCTCTTCTACTTTTTTCTTCTCTACCTCTTTCCAACTCTCTAAATCCTATTTCTGCTCGCCTCACAGGCTGGACACAGGAGAAGAGTGATCAGGGAAAAGGTCACAGTATTCCTTTGATGGTATGTTTGTATTAGGGTATGAAGGCTCTCTGTGTATCAGAATCCCACATTTGAGTCTTTTCCTTAAAAGCCAATTTTGTGGGTATGTCTGTCACATAATTCCCACCCACGGCTTCCCATTTGTGGGAGATATCTTCTCCAAAGGGATTTTTATGATTCCCTTATCATTCCTCGATCCTGGCCCATCAGCACAGACTTTGTCTCTTGAAAATAGTACCTTATTTCTCTGGAGTGTCCCAATAGGAAAGTTTCTCTTACAAAATCTTAAGACTACCTACTTTTTTGTGAGGTTGATATATGACTGACAGGGCTTCCCAGGTGGTTCACTGGTAAAGAATCTGCCTACTCAGGCAGAAGACATAGGTGATGCGGGTTTGATCCCTGAAGGAGGAAATATCAACCCACTCTAGTATTCTTGCCTGGGAAATCCCATGGACAGAAGAGCCTGGTGGTTACAGTCCATGGGGTTGCAAAGAGTCGGGCATAACTTAGCAACTGAGCACACACATGACTCATGGGGGGAAAATATTTTAAATCTGGTGAATTTGGAAGTGCAAGCCATCCTCCATGAGGCCCTCTTTATTCTGCTGCTACCAATCACTTCATGCAGCCTTTCAGCTGTTGACTTTTTTGGGTGTAGTCAGGTAGGCCCCCGAGTGCACCAAGCTTCAGGGAATACATATCAAGTTTCTTGGGTTGTTATATGAAGACTTTCCCTCATTAACTTGAAGTGGAGAAGAAAACATGCCCTGACCTCTCATGTCTGGGGGGAACAGCAAATTGACGCTCTCCCAAGATTCCAAACTCTCACTGCCAACTTCTCCTACATTCCCTGGAGTTGGTTGATGGGCTAATGGGACAAGACAGGCTTGGATCTGCCTCTTTCTAGACCCTGCATAAATGATGCCATGCCTTAGTTCAGAATGTAGGAATATTCACCATCTCTTATTTTCAGATTTGGGGCCTAAGCAACAAAATAAGAGATGTAAGTACTCTTGAGACCCTGCATCAGTGAAATAAAATTTCTCCTTCCCATATCCAATCACTTTGCTTCTACTTTGGATCCTGTTCTCTATCGAGTTTCAAAGGCATCCTCCCCTCATTTTCCACACAAGCTCTCCCTCTCTACTGAAACAGTACTGTCAGTATAAAGCAAGCTCTATAATCTTCCATCTTAAAAAAAAAAAATTGGCAAGTCTTCCTCCACCCCATGTACCTCTTTATTATTGCAACATTTTTCTGCTCCTCTTCACAAACTTCCTAAAAAGGTTTTTCCACACAAGCCATCTCCACTCTCTATGTCTGCAATTTACTCTTCACCCAAGTCTGATTCTGTCTCCATTACTCAACTGAAACTACTCTTGTCAAAGTTAACAACCTCCATGTTGCCAAATGCAATCGACACTGCTCTCTCCTCATCTTTTGGAGGATACCAGTATTCAACCTGACAAACTTCCCATTAGAAACATTTTCCTCTTTTGTCCCCAGGATATCACACAGTCCCGGATTTCCACTTACCCACCTTTGTCAAATTTCCCCCAATGTCTCTGTCTTCTACTTGACCGAGGCTGTTAGACTTCCCCAGCCCCTCTTTCGGGCATGTATCCTCTTCTCTAGTCTTTCCTAGGTGATGACCTTCATTTCATAGCCACAAATACCATCTATATTCTTATGGAAACGAAGTTGCAATCTCCAGTTCAGACTTCCCTTCTGCTCCCCACTTGCCTATTCAACTGTCAACGTGACATGATGAGCAATAGCCATCTTGTACTTTATATGTTCAAATCAGAAGTGAATTTTCCTCTCCAAGCTTCTTCCCCATCTTCTCTGGAAACAATACCCTTCCTCCTTGTCGTGGAATCCAAAAATTTGGGGAATCTTTTTTTTTTTTCCTGCCTCCCCGCCCTGGTTTCAATTTGATCGCACATTTTTTTTGATGATCTGTCACATCCCTAGCCCTGGGTACCCACATTCCATTCTTCTCCAGCTCCTATTGATTCTACCTCCAAAATCTACCCCTAATGTAACTACATCTTTCCCTTCCCTGGCCTCCACTTTTTTTCAAGCCTCCATCATTTCCAGTTCAAACATCACACTCACCTTCTAACTGATCTCCTTGCTTTCTTTCTGATCCCAGCCTCACACCCATCCTTTTTCTCACCCAGCCTCCACAGAAATATTTACCACAGAATGATTTCACTAAACCCAAAATATTTCAATGTTTTACAATTAATATAAAATATAATACCCATTGTGGGTAAGCCCTGGTTATCTAGCTCTGCTTCTCTTTTCATTTCTAGCTGTTAAATGAGGCTCCTATCCCTCAGTCACAACTCTCTAGCCATGTAGGTCATTTAGTCCTCTGAACAAGCTTATCTCTTTCCTGCCTCGCAATCTTTTCCCTTGACATACTTTTTACCCTTTACTGCTCATTTTCATCCTGCAGGCCTCAGCATAAAGTCATCTCTTCAGACATGCTACTTGTAACTAGCTTTTATAATGTTCCATTACCATTCTCTGTCTCAGCACTCTATACCTCTTCTCAGCAACAGCATAATTACTTGTTGCTGTTTAACATTTATAATTCCCACAGGATGGTAAGTCCCATGAAGGTAGAAAGTGTGTCTGGTTGGCTCACAGTTGCATCCTTACCTACTACAGGGTCTGATTGATAGAAGGCAAGTAAAAAAGTTTAGTTTCATCAATTATTGGGCGAATATTAGCATATCTCACAGAAAGACATCTCCTCCCAATTGCCTTTCTCATTGCATTGGGTTTGGACATTATAACATGGGAGAAGTATGTCAGAATATTGGAAGCATTAATTCATTCCACAAAGGTTGAAGGAATATTTATTTCCTATGTGCCCACCACTGTTATCTTCACTGGGGTTGCAGTTAACAAAGTCTCAATGTAGTCTCTGCCCTCATGGAGGAAATAGATCACAATATATTTGACAACAGAGATCTATTATCTTGTCATTTCATGAGATATACATATATGTTAAGAATAAAAGTAAAGCAGGCAGCAGGATAGAAAATGACGGGAATGGGGCCGTTTTAGACAAGGTGCTTGGTGAGAAAGTCCTCTCTGAAGAGGAAACATGAATAAAGATGCAGAGAAAGAGCACTTCTGATAAGGAAGCGGCAAACTTAAAGGCCATGACACAGGAAGGAGTTTGAGAAGTTAAAGGAATAGAGGGAAATGTGAAGATTGTGAGTGTGGAGTGAGGGAAGAGTGGGAGAGGATGAGGTTGAAGAGGTGGTTAGGGGGCTGATTACAAGGAATCTTAAAGGACACAATAACATGTTGGAATTTTATTCTGAGTATGATAGGAAACTTAGCAGGGGTTAGAGAGGGAGAGTAATGTGATCTCTTTGATATCTTGGACAAACTCTCCGGCAGCCCTCTAGGAACAGACCAAAGGCAAGAGTAGAAACAGGAAGATGGGTTAGGAGATTGTTGTAGTATTAGAGCGCAGAGATGAGCTATGAACACAGAGAAAGGTGCACAAGCTCAGGATATTCTTTGAAGGCAGGATCCAGACAACCATTGGTGGAAAGGCTGTGGGTGCGAGGCAAGGCGCTGTATTTGGGCCAGAGCAACTGGATGAATTCTGCTGTCAGTTACTGTGGAGGGGAAACCTGAGGGAGAGCACGGGTATTTACTGTGGAGGGTGGTGGTGAAGAAAGAGTTCTAATTTGGCCATGTTATGTTTGAGCTGTATTGAAACCTGACATAAACCAGTTTGATTATGCACAACTCTTAGGTTCACTGCGGTACACAACTATAGACTCAGAAAAGCTGCAATGGATAAATCAGCAACCTCATTACCAAGTTATAATGAAAGCAGGCTCAGATCAGATTTTACCCCATATGCAGACATAACAAGGAGGCACAAAGCAATTTATACACCTGCCTTGTAAGCCTGAGGTAGTCCCAATTCACTGGCCTCTCAGTACTCCAAGACCTGCATTGTGTGGGGTGTTCACCCTGCAGAAGACCATATTTCAGGGCAGTCAGACATCCAGAAATCCTTTGCTCTAATGACTGGAAACAGAACTGTTTAAGAACTGATTGTAAGAATCAGGTCCTATCCCTAAAGGGACAGCCTATCAGCTTTGTTAGACACTTACATCTTGTTTTCATATGGGTAGGGAATATCCCTAAAATATTTCAGCCAATTCCCATATCTTGATTACCTCTAATTTGACCTATGAAAGCCCATTTCTAACATCCATTATGCTGATTAACAAGCCACTAATTTCACAAATGAAAACCCAGTTTTGACTTCAGCATGCTAATTAGCAAAATGTCTGGTGTTGATCAGAGTTAAAGATAGCTGAAGTGCTTGTAGGAGCTGCCTCTGGAGAATGGCCTCTCTGTAACGAAGCAGCTGTAGTCCACAGTCCTGATTAGAGTGACTGTCTTTACCTTGAAGCAAGTATTCGAGAACTCTCTCTTGGTTGCAGTATTATATAGCAGATGACAGACAATATCACAAGTGGCTTCATAGATATCCTCATGGAGGCTATTAGAGGTGGTTGGATACACAAGAATGATGCTCAGGACTGCAGGGGTACATTTTTGAGTTCTTAGCATACAAATCATGTTTAAAGCCATGGAGCTACATGAGCTCATCCAGGGAGTGAGAACGTATAAGAAGGAAAGCAGTCGACTGAGATCTGGGACACTGCAACTTGTAGGAGTCAATTAAACTAAAAGTGAATAGCCAAGGAGATCAAGAAGTGGCCAGTGATGTAGGCAGATGGTCCGAAAAGTTTGTTGACAGGAAACCTAAGTGAAAAACGCTTCAAAAAAGAGAAATGAGCAAAAATGTCAAATGTTCTAAGACATTAGGTAATGAGATTGAGAAGTGACCGTTGTGTTTTCTCAGATTGAAATGATTGACGTTCTGATAGGGATAGTTCCCATATGGGCAGAGACAGAAACCAGATTGGAGTGGATTAAGGAGAAAATGAGGAGCAGGGAAGTAGAAGCAGAGTCTGCACAACTCTTTGGAATCATTTCCTATGGAAGGAAAAAGAGGAATGGAGTGGCAGTTGGAGAATACCAGTGGTCTAGGAGGCATTCATTTGGGTTGTTGTTATTTGTACCATGTGAGGAAACAGACTGTTTGTACCCCAGCAGGATTGATCCACCTCAGAGAAGATATGAAGTAAGATGAGCACCCCATCTTGCTGCTACAGCATGTGTGTGCTAAGTCGCTTCAGTTGTGTCTGACTCTTCGGGACCCTATGGACTGCAGCCTGCCAGGCTCCTCTGTCCATGGGATTCTCCAGGCAACAGTACTGGAGTAGGTTGCATTTCCTTCTCCAGGAGATCTTCCTGACCCAGGGATCAAATCTACATCTCCTGAGGCTCCTGTGTTGTAGGCAGATTCTTTATGACTGAGTCACCAGGAAACCCCTGCTACACCATGGATAGGACACTACTCCCATTCCAGTTAGTAAATATCTTGCCATCAAATTTCCCTCCTAGAATAGAGTTGTAGGAGCTGCTCGGTTATTAGGGTGGGAAAAAAATTCCACAGTACTTAGAATTCTAAAATAGAAGACCACCAAGGAACAATACTCCAGTCTTGGCACCTCTATGTAGACCATGAGTCAGGAGTATATGAGAGTCTTCTCCTCTGCTACGCACTGGCAGTGGGTTTTGCCTGAGAAATGATCTAACTGACCCAATCCTCAACTCCGAGACCCTTCCTAACCACCTGTTACATCAGCCTCAGGAATTGCAGAAACAGCTGCTGCCTCTGGTAACAAGATCAGGAACTCGCCACTGTCAGAGTGAAAGTGAAGAGAAGAAACATCCGACCATAAAAGAGAACAATGAACTCCATGCTCCACTGAGGTGCAGAGGCTCCCTCCATCTCTTTCTGAGACCATGAATTATTAATAACTTGGGAGTCTCTGTGCAAAGGATGAACATGACAGAACCCTGGTAAGCCCAGGAAGTAAGGAAGTTGAATGCAAACCTCTCATCTCTCCCTACACAGAGGGCTCTGGCCTCCTGGGTCGTGGGGTTTGATATGTGCCCAACTAGCCTCACTCTGCCACCCAGTCATCACCATCAATTCACTTCTGTGTATTGGCAACCCTGGCTAGGGACTTCAGGATGAAATGTGACCTCACACAGGCCGCCCTACCTCTTTAGCACTGCATACATGTCCAGTGTGATTTAGCTAGGAATGCAGTATCTTCTACCTGAAACTTCCTGTTCTTTTTGCTGCTAGTCTCTCCATTCTTCTATGCTCCAGTTTATGGAGATAACCAGCCCGAGAGAAATTTTACCCCACATTCCCTGCAATAAAGCAAAATCTGCCACTGGTTCTCCATGGCCTACAGACTGAAAACTGAGACCTTACATGGGATGCAAGACCATTCCTAGAGTGCCCCCACCTCTTTTAAGCCCTCTTTGTCTCCTTCCATTTTGCTGCCTCATAGCTGCCACCACAGGTGCCCAGCATGTCTGGTCCTTGGGCAAAAGCACAGCTATTTCCTAGTCTGAAAACATACTCTGAACCTTCTTTGCCTCACGAACTCTTATTTATCATTAATACCCAGCTCAAATGTCATTTTCCCTCTGAATCCTACTGCTGTGGACTTTGTTGGTTATTCACCCAGCATCTATTTTCTTCCTCCTTTACACCACTTCCTACAGCTTGCATGCGTGTGCTCGGTCACTAAGTGGTATCTGACTCTTTGAGGCGCCATGGATTATAGCCCGCCAGGCTCCTCTGTCCATGGGATTCTTGAGGCAAGAATACTGGATGGGGTAGCTATTTCCTCCTGCAGGGAGTCTCCCCAAACCTAGGGTTGAACCCACATCTCCTGCATTGGCAGGCATCTTCTTCACCCCTGAGCCGCCTGGGAAACCATGCATATGACTCAAGAAAAGTTCACTTCAGGGAAAGGACCTTTTCAGTTAAAGCCCGTCATGATAACCTCCATCCTCATCAGTTTCCGATGACTGTTATTGTCCTTAGAGTGAGTATATGACCTGAAATGACTGAAGGAAAGAAATGTTTTTCTACAGTTGAAGCAGAATTTTGACTCTCATTCCTACCAGATACAAACAAAGAAGCTGCTGGCCATTATCTTACAGCCAGTTAGGGAAGCTGAGGTCACATTCAGCCTTTAAAGGAGGGCAGAGCTGAGAGAATAGCAGAGAAATGGAGCTGGTACCCTGGTCAGACTATAATTTTTGCTTTCCATGACTTGGATGTTGTGTTTTGTGAGAGATGATTTTCTTATTGTTTAACTCGATTTGAATTGGGTTTTCCGGTACTTGCAGCTGAATGCTTCCTACATAATGTATCCTCTCTCCTTAACCTGGAGAGAGTTCGCATTCCGTGATGCTCCCCACCCCCACCAATGGGGTATGTCATAGCAATTTACAGACTATGACCTCATCAATATCTTTAGTGTCTCGTACAGTTCCCTGCACACCATCGGCTGATGAATGTATAAGGTATGAACAGATGAATGGATAAATCCCTTGATAATCCTGAAAAGCCAATCCAACAAGTCACAATTTATCACCCCCGTCTCCTTCTTGCCCTCAATCTTTCCCATCATCAGGTTTTTTTTCCAATGAGCTGGTATTAAGAGGAAGGTAACAAATAAGAAACAAAGAGAAAGAAGAGCCTTTGCAAAGAGAACAGGTTAATAACTGAAGAGATGTCAGTGTTTTGGATTAATTAGTATCTTTAAACTCAGTTTCCTATTGTGGCTGTACTTGAAAGAGACACAGGAAACTGCAGTACAATCCAGGCAGGTGAATCTACCCAAGAGCTTACACAGACTACAGATTTCTTGCAGGATAAAACCATGTCTCTAAAACTTATAGCAACTGGGCTTTGAGCAACCTTTCTGAGCTTCACCTTCTTTTCTATCAGACTGGTGCTATCTCAATAAGATTGCCTGAAGTTTAAACAAGGTCAAAACAAAAAGACCTTATCCTGGTTCATGGGTAAGTAAATGCCTAAGATCATTCAGGAAGTGTGGGAGGTAGTGAGGTTGTTACATGTTTGTTTTAACTGAGAATGATTCCTTAACAGAGCAGCTCTCTACTGTCATTCCATTAGGATCCTTGGTTTCTTTCTGAGCTTAGCCCTAACACAGTTGTGGAGATGAAGGCGGGGCACCCCTTAGGTTTTGACAGGAGCACAGGAGTGAGCTAGTTAAACTAAACCGGAAGAGAAGAAGCTGGGTGAAAGGATGAAATGGCCGTTTGCTGAATCCCTCTTCTGACTGGAGCAGCTGTCAGTGGGATGTGTGTAATTATGCCCATCTTACAAAAAAGGACTCTTAGACAGGGAGCCTAAGAACTTCCTCACACAGCTAATCAGGGGTAGAGTTTCTTATCCAAGTCCATTTGGTGTAAGAGCTCAAGAGGGAGGCCAGAGAGCCTGAGAATTAGAGACAGTCCGGAGCTGCCTCACACCAGAGTGGAGTCATAGGGAGCTAAGACTACATAGCTGGTCTATTTGCATTTTTCCCTGGGTCCTGAGAGAGAATGCTCTATTACTAATTTAATCCATTCCCTGCAGTTGGTGCAGCAGAATTCTCTGACAACCTGCATTTAGGCCAGTCCACAGGGGGACCAGAAAGAATGAAACAGGACTCTCAGAAATCATGTTCCTTAACTGAAAATACATCAGGCCGTGGGAGGGGGCGAACCAAAAATAGCCTGAGGGAGTGAGAGACAAAACAAGTGAAACAGTGAAAGGAAGGCGGAGACAACTGTGATGTGGGAGGAAAGGGCAGGCCGCAGGGAGAGGGGCAGGGAGAGGGGCAGCGAGGGCGAGATGGGCTGGTTCTCCTTCAGGGTTCTCTTAAACCAGCCATTCATCCCCTCAGGCAGACCATTCCTAAAAAAGGCAGGGCGTTTTAAATTATGCCAGCTTAGTTAAAGCACCACTTTCCTGGTAGCCAACCTGCCCTTCTAGGAACATCTATTTTATGAAGAAAATAAATAAATAGAGAGAGAGATAACATTTCCCGCCCAGGTTTGAAATTCATGCAGGCTTATTATATAACATTTAGAAAGTATAGAAAACCATTATGAACAAAATCACTCATTCCACCACATAAATATTACCATTACTAGCATTTTATATATTGATTCCATGCTCCCTATGTGTGTATATATGTGTGCATGTGTGTGTGTGTGTATGTGTATATGGACTATATAGCCCACCTAGCTCCTCTGTCCATGGGATTCTCCAGACAAGAATACTGGAGTGGGTTGCCATGCTCTCTTCCAGGGGATCTTCCTGACCCAAAGACTGAACCCACATCTCTTATGTCTCCTGTACTGGCAGGCGAGTTCTTTACCACTGGTTCCACCTGGGAAGCCTATATATATATGTGTGTATATATATATACATACATACATATACACACATATACATATATATATATATATATATGATAAATCCATGATGCTGCAAAGTAACAAACAGAAACATTTATGAATCTCTAAATACCCAAATAGAAATCAGTGTTCCTGACACTCTTGAACTCTCCAGAACTACCCAAGATTTTTCAGCCTTCATTTATGCCCTATTGCTTCTGCATCACGAAGTAGACTTTTTTTTTTCCATTACTGGCAACATTTATTTTCACTTTTGATGATCCAATAACAAGAACAAAATCTACTTATAATTGGGGGCCTTTTTCCCCTTGTGTAGCATACTTCCATGTGCTTATAAATCAGCATGCTATTAAAAAGACAGTAAAATAGACTTATAAAATGTTAAACACACACAGTCCTCCATCTACCACCTCATTTCTCATATCCCCCTCTTGAGAGAATTGTTTTCATAGGCTGATGCCACTTCATCGCTAATTCATTCCTATTTAAAAATTATTGTATATATAATTTATAGATATCTTGTCATTAATTCATTTCATAATTTATTATTCATTTAATTAAATAATTGCACCTGTTGATTAATTACATAGTTATATATATAATTAATAATTGCTTGTTTTCAAAATTTCCTTCATGTACCTCCATAATTTCAGCCCCAAGTGAGCATTATCTGTAGCTCTTATCTTGGGGTTTATTTTGTTTCTTCAGAAAAGACTACCGATTTCTTCTCCAGACCTCCTAGAGTTCTGGGAAATAAATAGGGAAAGGAGGCTGATGCCTTACTTTTCAAAATGCAGGCTTTTACTCCCACCGTCCCGCCTTGTGTTAGCAATCACCTCTGTTGTTCATGGGGCTGGAGGAAAATCTGGGGGTCTAACTGCTCTTCACAGGACTTCAAGGCAGTTCTCTCATTTTCAGCTCATCCTCTCAGTCCTGCTGCAGTAAATGGACCTATTCTTTTCTCCCCTCCCTTGATCTATGGCCTTTGCCACGTGACCTTGCCACAGCTCCTCTCACCAAAGAGTCTCTTCTTCATCCCTTAAATTTAGGCTGGGTTATATGACTTGCTTTGGCCAATACAGTGAGAGCTGAGTGAGCATTTCAGCTCAGAGCTCCATCCTTAGGGGATCTAGAATTGCCCCCTGTGCTCCCAGGCCTCTGCCCTTGGCAGGGAAAGGCATGACTGTGCTAATAAACTGGCCTTGAGAAGACGATGTTGAGCACAGCCTCCCCCGCTCAAGGAGCCCCAGCCAAACCCAGCCTCGAGAAATGCCCCCCAGCCCACCCACAAATGCATGAGCAATCCAGCTAATCTTCAGACGTGTGAACAACAGAAGGTTCTTGCATGCTGCTGAGGTTTTAGGATTGTTATACATTTTTACTGTGACTAAACTTAATCCATGCACTTGGCTGTCTCCAATACAGCAGGGCTGGGGGTGGGTGGGAATCTCGTCTATTTTCTCTTTGTTGTCTTCTTTTCAAACATTTACCATTTTTTCATCTAACTCATCTGATCATCACGTCCACATTTTGTTACTATCTCTCATTGTTCGTCATACATTCTCTTTACCCTTCTCAACTTCTACCTTTTTATTTTTTATTCCTTTATTTTCATTTTAGAGGCTTATTCCAAGGTTGAGGAAATAAGAGATAAATATATGTGTTTAATCAGAAGTTCCTCTTTGCTAAAATACTCTGCACTCTTAGTATGAGAGAGGCAGTGCTCTTGTTCACCAAACAATCTTCATTTTTCTTTCAGCTGCTTGTATCTGGGTTCTGACCTAGGTGACTCGTTCTGGCCAATAGAATGTGAGCAGAAATGATTTATGCCACTTTGATGATGGTCTCTCTTCCCCACCATCTTATACATAGTATATTGGTAGTAATTATTATTTGGTCTTTAGAGTACAGGATTTCAAAGGGAATTTTGGCTGTGCCAGGAAAGGGCAAATAGCCTTCCTACATAGAAACATGGAATTCTTATCTCCTTTTTGGGGAGAGAGGTAGAATAACTCTTTAGGAGAAGGCAATGGCACCCCACTCCAGTACTCTTACCTGGAGAATCCCATGGACAGAGGACCCTGGTAGGCTGCAGGCCATGGGGTTGCAAAGAGTCGGGCACGACTTCACTTTCACTTTCACTTTCACTTTTTACTTTCATGTATTGGAGAAGGAAATGGCAACCCACCCCCGTGTTCTCGCCTGGAGAATCCCAGGGACAGAGGAGCCTGGTGGGCTGCCGTCTATGGGGTCGCACAGAGTCAAACACTACTGAAGCGACTTAGCAGCAGCAGCAGCATGTAATACATAAATGTATACTGTTAGATGAATGCTTGATTCTGATATTGCTGTTATTTAGGAGTTAGATATGGATATAAGGGTGTGTTTGGACACTGAAAATCCAAAGGAGTAGACTGTACCAGGTATTATTTATTAAACTCTGTACCTTTGCTGCCATTCTCAGCTCTTCTCGCTACTTAAGATTGTAGAGCCTAAAATAGCATCTTTCAGACTTACTTAAAAGATAGTTTCCAATTAGATTCTGCTAATTAGAGGCACTAGTACGACTACTCTGGATTCCTTCAGAGGTTGCGAATTGCAAACTACATACTATGCTAAGGAGCAAGCAGACAGCACAGAGAGGCACTGCTTTCTCCTGACTGGTCCTAGTCCAGCCAACCAGATGCCTCAAGGGAACCCATGCTACATTTCCCTTATCCCATGCGATGCTGAACTTCTGGACCCAGACTCTTGCCACAGGCTTTCCATGTACACCATGCCACTTTGTTCACCTTGAGTGCAAATGTATGAATTCAGCAATCAGAGCACCTTGGGGCAGGAGCCGTATGGAGGTGACGGGACAATTCTAAGGTCCCTGACAAGGTGACTGACTCCAAGTATGGAACAGACAGTAAGAGTATTCTAGAAGAGGCCCTTTGACTATTCAAAAGGAAATATCTGAAATCATGAGACAGAGGGGGTCCATAATAACTTAACTTGAATACTTCCTAAAGGATTGTCACCTAGGCCATTCTCAGCCCTTTGGTGTGTTTCTCACAGATGCTGACCTCTGCAACTAATCTTTCATGAGGCAGGACTTGCTATTTTGTACTGGTTGTGCTGGGGGACTGTTGGTAGAGATTTTAGTGTATGCTGATGATACCAACCCTTTTGCCAACTTCCAGTGCCTTCTGGAAAACTCTACTGAATCACAACACTTCACTTCAGTCACTCAGTCGTGTTCGACTCTTTGCGATCCCATGGACTGCAGTACACCAGACCTCCCTGTTCATCACCAAATCCTGGAGTATACTCAAACTCATATGCATTGAGTCAGTGATACCATCCAACCATCTCATCCCCTGTTGTCCCCTTCTCCTCCTGCCTTCAATCTTTCCCAGAGTCAGGGTCTTTTCAAATGAGTCAGTTCTTCACATCAGGTGGCCAAAGTATTGGAGTTTCAGCTTCAGCATCAGTCCTTCCAATGAATATTCAGGACTGATCTCCTTTAGAATGGACTAGTTGAAACTCCTTGCAGTCTAAGGGACTCTCAAGAGTCTTCTCCAACACCATAGTTCAAAAGCATCAATTCTTCGGTGCTCAGCTTTCTTTATAGTCCAACTCTCATATAGCTTTGAGAAAAGCTATATGAGGAAAAACCATAGCTTTGACTAGACAGACTTTATTGGCAAAGTAGTGTCTCTGTTTTTAATAGGCTGTCTAGGTTGGTCACAACTTTTCTTCCAAGTAGCAAGTGTCTTTTAATTTCATGGCTGCAGTCACCATCTGCGGTGATTTTGGAGCCCCCACAAAATAAAGTCTGTCACTGTTTCCACTGTTCCCCATCTATTTGCCATGAAGTGATGTGACCAGATGCCATGATCTTAGTTTTCTGAATGTTGAGCTTTAAGCCAGCTTTTTCACTCTCCTCTTTCACTTTCAACAAGAGGCTCTTTAGTTCTTCTTCGCTTTCTGCCATAGGGTAGTTTCATCTGCATAACTGAGGTTATTGATATTTCTCCCGTAAATCTTGATTGCAGCTTGTGCTTCATCCAGCCCAGCATTTCTCATGATGTACTCTGAATATAAGTTGAATAAGCAGGGTGACAGTATACAGCTTTGATGTACCCCTTTCCTGATTTGGAACCAATCCGTTGTTCCATGTCCGGTTCTAACTGTTGCTTCTTCACCTGCATACAGCTTTCTCAGGAGGCAGGTCAGGTGGTCTAGTATTCCCATCTCTTTCAGAATTTTCCACAGTTTGTTGTGATCCACACAGTCAAAGGCTTTGGCATAGTCAATAAAGCAGAAGTAGATGTTTTTCCGGAATTCTCTTGCTTTTTCAATGATCCAATGGATGTTGGCAATTTGATCTCTGGTTCCTCTGCGTTTTCGAAATCCAGCTTGAACATATGGAAGTTCATGGTTCACATACTGTTGAAGCCTTGCTTGGAGGATTTTGAGCATTACTTTGCTAGCATGTGAGCTGAGTGTAATTGTGTGGTAGTTTGAACATTTTTTGGCAATGTCTTTCTTTGGGATTGGAATGAAAACTGACCTTTTCCAGTCCTGTGGCCACTGCTGAGTTTTCCAAATTTGCTGGCATATTGAGTGAAGCACTTACAGAGCATCATCTTTGAGGATTGGAAATAGCTCAGCTGGAATTTCATCACCTCCATTAGCTTTGTTCATAGTGATGCTTCCTAAGGCCCACTTGACTTCACATTCCAGGATGTCTGGCTCTAGGTGAGTAATCACACCATCATGATTATCTGGGTCATGAATATCTTTTTGTATAGTTCTGTGTATTCTTGCCACCTCTTCTTAATATATTTTGCTTCTGTTAGGTTCATACCATTTCTGTCCTTTATTGTGCCCATCTTTGCAGGAGATGTCCCCTTGGAACCTCTAATTTTCTTGAAGAGATCTCTAGTCTTTCCTATTTTATTGTTTTCCTCTATTTCTTTGCACTGATCACTGAGGAAGGCTTTCTTATCTCTCCTTGCTATTCTTTGGAACTCTGCATTCAAATAGGTATATCTTTCCTTTTCTCCTTTGCCTTTTGCTTCTCTTCTTTTCATAGCTATTTGTAAGGCCTCCTCAGACAACCATTTTGCCTTTCTGTATTTCTTTTTCTTGGGGACGGTCTTGATCCCTTTCTCCTGTATAATGTCATGAACCTCTGTCCATAGTTCTTCAGGCACTCTGTCTGTCAGATATAATCCCTTGAATCTATTTCTCACTTCTGATGTATAGTCATAAGGGACTTGATTTAGGTCATACCTGAATGGTCTAGTGGTTTTCCCCACTTTATCCAATTTAAGTCTGAATTTGGCAATAAGGAGTTCATGATCTGAGCCACAGTCAGCTCCCGGTCTTGTTTTCGCTGACTGTGTATGGCTTCTCCATCTTTGGCTGCGAAGAATGTAATCAATCTGATTTCAGTGTTGACCATCTGGTGATGTCCATGTGTAGAGGCTTCTCTTGTGCTGTTGGAAGAGGGTGTTTGCTATGACCAGTGCCTTCTCTTGACAAAACTGTTAGCCTTTGCCTTGCTTCATTCTATACTCCAAGGCCAAATTTGTCTGTAACTCCAGGTGTTTCTTGACTTCCTACTTTTGCATTCTAGTCCCCTATAATGAAAAGGACATCTTTTTTGTGTGTTAGTTTTAGAAGGCCTTTTAGGTCTTCATAGAACTGCTCAACTTCAGCATGACTGGTCGGGGCATAGACTTGGATTACTATGACATTTAATGGTTTGCCTTGGAAACGGACAGAAATCATTCTTTCGTTTTTGAGATTGCATCCAAGTACTACATTTAAGAATCTTTTGTTAACTATGATGGCTATTCCATTTTTTCTAAGGGATTCTTGCCCACAGTAGTAGATATAATGGTCATCTGAGTTAAATTCATCCATTCCGGTCGATTTTAGTTTGCTGATTCCTATAAGCACAACAGTTCAGTTCAGTTCAGTCATTCAGTCGTGTCCAACTCTTTGCGACCCCATGAATTGCAGCACGCCAGGCCTCCCTGTCCATCACCAACTCCTGGAGTTCACCCAAACTCCTGTCCATCGAGTCGGTGATGCCATCCAGCCATCTCATCCTCTGTCGTCCCCTTCTCCTCCTGCCCCCAATCCCTCCCAGCATCAGAGTCTTTTCCAATGAGTCAACTCTTCGCATGAGGTGGCAAAGTACTGGAGTTTCAGCTTTAGCATCAGTCCTTCCAAAGAACACCCAGGACTGATCTCCTTTAGGATGGACTGGTTGGATCTCCTTTCAGTCCAAGGGACTCTCAAGAGTCTTCTCCAACACCACTGTTCAAAAGCATCAATTCTTCGGCACTCAGCTTTCTTCACAGTCCAAATTTCACATCCATACAAGTACCCGGCTAATGAAACGAGCAACAATGAATCATAGAAGAAGAGACTAGAAAGCTATATAAGATGTCTCATCTCTCTTCAGGAGTCATTGGAGAAGGCTTGAGAGTAATGCTGTGAATTCTGTTAGCATTTTCTCAACCTCTGAGCTACAGCTGAGTATGCTATTGATCCAGCTATATTTTTCAGACTTAAGAACATTCCTCTCCTGACTGTTCTTAGGAACGAACTCCTTTGTCTGCCTTAGGTGAAAAGGACCAGCCTCCTGAGGGTAGTCAATTGACTGTTACTAACTAACTTCCAGTGTCTCTAAAAGTGATGCCAGTGACTAGCCTCATAGCTCTCAGGATTGAAAATGTATGTTTCTGACAGTTGGATATAGTACATAGACATGAACTTTCAGAATCAGAATGTAGGTTGAAAGCATCTCCTGTGGGACCCTAGCAACTACATTCACAGAAACTGGCTAGAGCTCAGGGCTTCAACCAGTCAACACAAGTCAAGCAAAAGACTTGGACACCGAGAACCTTATCAGACCATAGGAGGGTATGATGCTTCTCCAATTCAGAATGCTAACATAGGTAATCTTTCCAGTAATTTACTAAGTTATACAGTTGTAACCAAGTCTTAGAACCCAGTTCCCTATTCACATCAGGAGTGCGGCTAGTGCGTTATCACCCATAAACATGGAACTGGCAGAACTGGGCTAACTCGCATTCTATCAAATAAATGCCACTGACTGCCAAATGAAGAGGTTATGCTGTCTCGGTCAGACAACTGAAAAGTCCCATAGTCCAAGGCTGGAGTCCACAATTTGACCCTGTTAAGTTTCAGAGCCTTGACCATGACTGTAACAAGCAATGGGGAACCTGAATACCTGCTACAATGCCTATATTCAAGAGAGCTTTTTCCCTAAGAAATATGAAATACGATTGCTGTTTGTCCTGTTTTTCATGGTCCTCAGTAATCAGTTCTGGTCTCCTTTTCTTTCCCTGTGCTCTCTCTTTTAATGACATCATCAATTTCTATGGGTTCAAATGTCATCTATATGCTGATGGTTCTCACCTATATGCTGTGCTTGTATCTTCAACATTTCTGAACTCAAGAATTGAATCCCCAACTACTCAGACGGATATCTCCACCTGAATGTCTCACAGACATCTCAGATTTGTTGTGTGCTAGACTAGAACACTTTCTCTCATTTTCTCCACTGCTACTACACTTTTCTATGCCATTTTTTTTTACCTATCATGTGGATATCATCATCTCTCAAATGGAACTCAGATTCCATGTTTGCCTTCATCCTTATGGCAAAGTAGTCTTTCAAGGTGTAAACCAGGTCATCTTATCTCATTACTTACTTGCTTAATGATTGTACAAATCCATGCAATGTAAAAGGCCCCCAACTGCCTCCATCATCATTTCCCCAGATTCAAGACAATGACAAGAATGTAATAACTGTTCAGTAATTTATGGAATGAAATAATTGACATATATCTAGTATGTCTCTTTCTGAGCCAATCTTCACAGCATTACTTGCTTTGTTGACTTTTTCTATGATTTTTCTCTCAACTGATGTCCATTTTTAAAACAAAGAAATGACATATTTTAAACTAGGACACTAGGTTTACTCTGTTAAGGAAGACACTGCACATACAAAGATATAGATGCTGCAGTACTGATCAGATTAGCTCCTTAGCTTTGTGATCCACTCTTCAGCTTTCAGCTTTAACACAATTAAAAACTGCTACATATCACAGGCCTTTGGGATGTCTTGAAAAGTATTAAAACCATAATTATGAACTATACCAATACCAAAACTTTCTCTTGGCAGTTTTGTATTGATTTGTATTTTAATAATTAATTCTCATGTAATTATTACAAATTCATTAGTCAGTTGGAGAGGGTCTTCAAGTAGCTTTTTAAAAAAGGATTAAAGGGTAGTATATTTACTAGTTTCTATATGAAAACATTTTGAACAACTGTTTGGTTGGGTATAAAATTTGGGCTAATAATTTTTATTCTCACAGCTACCAAAATTCCAGATGTTGTTCCATTGTGTTCTAGCATTTATTTTTGGAGGAAATCAATTGTCACCATTCTACTATTAATGTCTCTATGGATAAACATTCCATTTGTTTTCTTCCTTTTTTGGAGGTACTCATAGGATATTTTCTCCTCTTTACAATTCAAAAGTTGTGCTTGACTATATCTAGATGTAGGATTCATTTTATTAATTTTGCCAATATAAGTAAGACTTTTTGGTCATCCCAGTGTGAGATCTTTTCTTGAATCAAGAAACATTTTCAATATTTTTTTTTTCTAAATTAATCTGGTTCCCATAGTTTGGGTTCCCTATTCAGAAGCACTTTTAGTTATCTGGTAAAGCTGTTGCCTTCTATCATCTACATTCATAGTCATATTTCTCATCTTCCCCCTATTTCCTCTGCCTGAAGAGCTTCTCACATTGCTCTTGTGAATTGTGATTCACATTTTTTCCCCTGCAGAATCAATTCTATTCCTCGGTGCTTCTGATGCAGACTCAAATCCATCTACAGGAGACTCTGATTTATAGTTAAGAGACTTGTACTTCCTCATTCTCACAGTTTCTATGATTATTCTTAGCATGATCACAGTAATGATCTAAACTAATATTAAAGTTTAGTTAATGACTGTGAATGACACGATCACTAATGCTATTGCCATGCCAACTCAATTATCACACTCGGTTAGGTTAGCTAGTGAGGTATATCCTACAAACATGCTTGAACTGTGAGAATCTAGTTGACTTAAGCTCTACACTGAGACTCTTATTGAGCTAAAAGAGCAAAGAATGAGCAGATGAGAGGGAGAAAATGGACATCTCCTTTGAGAGAACCAATTAGAGCAATGTGCTGCCTCTGAGAAGACCTTGCCCTGAAGATGAACAGAAGATACCTTGGACTGACATAAAATCATGTTAAAGAGCACAGCTTGGGGAATGAAGCAAGGGTTGGATACCAGCTTCTACTTGCTCCCTTGTCCAGGGACATAATGTGCAAATGCACACAACAGCTCTGTTTCCAGTGTATCCTAAGGCCAGAGCTACCAGCTTATGATTTGGTTGTTGTAGATCAATCTATTGTTTGTTTGCTTAAAAGAATTCTACCAGTTACAACTAAATAAAATTAATTTGTCTATGTATAGGATGTATTTATTCCTTCAAATGGTAACAAATAAGGTGCATAAAGTTTTGGAGTTAGTGATTAGCTGAGGCAAAAAAGGAAACTTTCTGTGATGAGTAGACTATGTATTTGAGAATTTCTTTCATTTCATGGGAATATCTACTATGCTTTTTGAGTCCTTGAATATGTGAGGCTGATATTTTTCTAATAATTCCAGTAATGCAATAAATGAGTATCTTTTTATAGCAAAAAAAAGGAAGTTTAAGAATAGCCATTATTGGTACAGCCTTAGGTAGTCTTATTAATGGGCAGAGAACGTGTGAGCTGAGGTTATGCATACCAGTAAAGGAACCTGCTTTCAAGACAATAGTCCTGGAGACACCATCTCATGGTACCTTAGGTTTGAGAATGAGGACTACTTCCTCGATTATAGGGGCCAAGTTGATAAGACGGAGAACAGTGTATTTATACCACCTTGAACATTCATAAGGGAAAGGATGTAAAAACAGATCTTCCAGTCCATAATGAAGACCTTCCTTTTGACTACTTAGACCCAGCAAATCAGTCACCGGACCCCTGCCTTTCTCCAGTGTGGTATGTGTCTGTGTGTGTAGGGGTGCATCCTGCAATAATCCAGTCTGACCCTTTCTGTCAACAATTGAAGGAAAGAAGGGAGGATGGAAGGAACTGAAAGACTCACAATAAGGTTTAAATATTGACGTCACATTAAAGTGCAACTTATCTCAGAGATAGCTATACCATAAATAAAGGAGGCATGCCAAGCTACTGCAATTAAGCTAAAAAGATAAAGTCCTTGAAAGAACTGAATACAAGTCATGCCTAGCAAAGTGCATAGCATAGAGTAGGTTCCTGAGTAGGAAAATCCTTGTTGATTGTACCAACATGAACTCAGGGGTAACTGTGGCAGTCCCTATTCAATCCTGAGTCCATGCCTCTTTAGTGAAGCTGCCCATGCCCATGTCTCAGAGGCTTTTGACTGGCCCTTTGTGTTCCCAGCAGGCACACATCCTGTTAATACTTATATCTACTTATATTTTCCTCCGTGTATGTCCTCAAAGGGCTTCCCAGGTGGGGCAGTAGTAAAGAATCTGCCTGCCTCAAAAAAACTCATATATATGAGCTTTTAATCTTTGTATGCTCAGGACCTGTCTGCTAAAGGTTAGTTTATTAATCTTTAATAAATTAACCAACAAATGAAAGAAGGGAGGGAGGGAAGGAAGCCTCCTAGTTTGTCCATATAAAACAAACAAAGAGAGAGCAGAGTTCATGTAGCTTTGAAAGTTGAGATGTGTAGTTTGGAGCTGCAGCAGCTAACTCTGAGCAACCCCGCCCCCAAGTCTACTAAAAAAAAAAAAAAAAATGAAAGCAATCTATTCATTTGGGAAGCTGTGACAATTTTTTTTTTATTCTGTGTAATAAACTATCCCCCAAATTAATAAGATAAACAAAACAGCCATTCACTTAACTGTCAAGTTTGTAGGTTGATTGATCTAGAATGGCCTTAGCAGAGATGTTTGGCTAGCCTTGGCTTGTACTCTTACATGCCTTTGGACAGCAAGGGGTCAGCTGGCCTAGTCTAGGTAAGCCTGGGACAGTGTCGACTCCATGTGCCTCAGATTACATCCTAGAACTAGTGGGCTTGTTATTTCGTGGTAATGGCAGAGATAAAAGGGCAAACCTAAATCATGCAAGCATTTTTAAAACTCTGCTTGTGGAACACCTGTTAACATCTTACTGACCTAGGGGATGAAGAACTGGGGCCATTAAGCAATCCATCTAATTACATTAATTTAATTGACTGATCTAATGAAGAGGCTCTTCATCTTTGTGAGAGCAAATTATTTTAAAGGCACATTGTAGACATATCATTGTTTGGCACTGTCATGAATACTTTTTCTGGGGGAAAAGCAACTTCTAAAGCTTTCCTAGACAGTCAAATTACCAATCACAAAGTTAAATCTCCTTTCATTAATCAAGAAGTGGTAATATATTGGTCAATAACTTGACAGGTCTAAGATTTTATGCTACTTGCATGCTAACAAGTAACAAGTTAGCCCGCCATAGTTTCATGGGTACTGGCAGAAGACATGAGACTTCTGGGTCAGAAACAAAGGAGGTTTTATTACTCATAGCAATAGTGGCTAGAGTATATCACTTTTGCATCAGTTCCCTGAGCCCAATTCTCATAAGGCAATGCATAGTGGGGCCAAGTGACATCTATGTACTCAATATTTTACATTACTAGAGAGAAAAACTGAGCTTAGGAAACCCAAACCTTATATAATAGATAACAAGCATGCCTGCCCCTGCTCAGAGGGAAAGAGACACTATCTCCATCTTCTAAGACTTTGACTATACAACATCACTGAAAAGATAGTTAGGAGTAAAGGCAGTCAGTGCTTCTTCTCATAAGACTTAGGGAAATGCAAGAGATTCATGAAAAACTGCATCTTGACCAACTGAAGTAATCCTGGTGCTTCTGTGTGTACCTCAGCTACATCCAAGATTCCAGGAATTCCATTCCAAGCTTTAATTTCTGCTTTTGGTACCTACTTCCCCGGTGGAATCAAGTGGTAAAGAATCTGCCTGCAATGCAGGGGACACAGGAAACTCGGGTTCAATCCCTGGGTCAAGAAGATCCCCTGGAGGAGGGCATGGCAACCCACACTCCAGTATTCCTGCCTGGAGAATACCAAGGACAGAGGAACCTGGTGGGCTGCAGTCCATGGGGTTGCAAACAGTAGGACACTACGTGGCTGAGCACGCACACACTAGTTATATACCCAGCGACATGTGCATAGACAGAACAGTAGAGGGTAAAAATCAGTCAACCTCTATCCTGTGATCTATGTTCACTAGCTCCATATACGTCTATGCTCTGCCACTGACTGGTGGAAGAGCTGAATTGAGAGAGCAGCATTGACATATAAACACCATCATGTGTAAAACAGACAGCTTGTGGGAAGCTGCTGTATAATACAAGGGGCTCAGCTCAGCGCTCAGTGATGACTTAGAGGGTGGGATGCGGGAGGGAGCTGGGAACGAGGCTCAAGAGGGAGGTGATATATGTAATATATATATATATCTGATTCACTTTGCAGAAACTAACACAACCTTCTAAAGCAATTATACTCCAATTAAACATTTTCTTAAAAAAGCCTCACTTTGAGTCTCAGTTATCTCATCTGAAAACACAGGGTGGGGTTAACACTTCTGTTTACCTGCTAACTCCTCTATCCTGTGTTATAGACAGAGGATCTTTGCCTGTAGCTGTGAGTGATCCTCTCTAGGTAATTGCCCACATCCAGGCAAAAGCCACTTTGCCCAAGGTGTTAGGCCATGCCTATGCCTGCGCTAAGCGAACTGAGGGGAATCAGTGTACAAAAATGCAATCCCTTCCCTTCAAGGTAGAACAACTCCATGGTGCATTTTATGTTCCAGGGCTCCCACAGGATCAAGCTGAGCCCAAAAGTTTGCTTAACTCTTTCCTTGACACTATCTTACTACCCTGTCTCCCTTTCTCCTAAGAATATCCCCCCTATAAACCATGTGCACTCAAATCTCTGACTTGGGCTCTGACTTTAAGAGACCTAACCTGAGACAGTGAACAATAGCTGCCCCAGAACACCACAATGAAATGTAACTTGGTATAGTTTAGAGGTAAAAGAGTTGCAGTAGTTTTCTTACCATTTCTGACTTGAGCCCATAGAATTATTTTGTACCCTAACTGTCCTGGTTTATGGAGCTGATCTTGCCACTTAAGTTGACTTTTCTTGGTCCACCAGGCTCAAAAGTGTTTCAGACCCCTGCCTTCTGTTTAGATGGTCATGATCTATCCTAAAATGGCCACATTATATTCTGTGGTGACCTGTATCAGCAAAATTCTGGGTCATCAGATAAATCTTACAGCCTCTAAGCAATGCCATCTGACCTATAGGGGTCTGTAGATGTGTGTGAAAGAGAAAGAAAGAGAGAGAGAGAAAGAAAGAACCTGAAACATGCCCCGCCACAGCAGTGCATATAACCACAGTAGATAAATGGAGGTAAAAAATAATTTGCCAGGTTGAGCCTGGGAATAACATCAAGAAAGACAATTATTCATTGAGACTGCTCTTAGTTTTCTGGTCACTGCACTTAACTGCTGCTACTACAACTTATGCAAAAGCCTATGTGGGTACATGCTAAAAACACCCCTGGTTATGGCGGTACCCAGAAAGCTGCCTGCCGACTTCTTTGGCACCAATGCCACTATTAATACCAGGCTGCTGCTTCTGGGTGAATTGGCTTCACGTTGGTTATAAAGATGGTCATTTCTTAATCTTTGTAGTTAAATGTTCTGATGTAAGTACCAGACCAGATAAATCCTACCCAATTTTGAGTAATTTTTACATTTTTCAAATTTCTGTTTTCAGTATCACTCTGAACTCCAAAATAGTTTGTATGACCCTCTTGCCATGATAAATGGTTGGTCCATCTCCAGAGCCCATCCTGATGGCCATATTTCTGCCTCAAACCTACTCTTTCACCCTTCATTCTCCTGCTCCTAGATGGTTACCTCTCTCAAGTTCAATAAGCCCATCAGACTTATTAGAATTTTTGACTCTTTTACCATCTAAATAAAAACTATCCTGAATACAATGTACTGGAACCTTCAACATGAACTCCAATTGGCAGGTTTTTTTTTTTTTGTTTTTTTTTTTTTTACTAATACAGAAGCCTTACCCCTAAAGTCAAATGAGCTAGGGTGAACCATGAGAATCCAGTTCACATCAGCAACTTCCTCCCATACCCACATCCCCCATGTGTTCAAGGAGAGCTGTGCTCAGTCTTCACTAGTCAAAGAAGGCAGAGAACTGGTATAATCATCTAGATATTTGGGGCAAAGCTCATCTTTTTATATAGAGCCATACATCTCCAATAGGGTCTTAACCCCAGAACAAATAAAGCAGCAGAAAAATGGGCATGGAATCACATCCATCTATTCTAATAGATTCAGGAAACATACCTGACTCCTCAAGAGTCTCATTTTAAAAGTGCAGAAACTCGTCATCAGAATGCAAATGCTTCTACTTAGAATGTTCTTTGACTCAACAGAGCAGCATCTGCATATTAGGAGACTTGCTAGCACAGATTTATTTCAGAAGAGAAGAAGAAATTTGTGAGCAATTGGTGCTCAGAGTCATCTTACTTCCCAGGGACTCAAAGGGAATCAGAGATGTGGCAAGGAGACAAGCACAGATGCTGCTCCAGTGCTTCCTCATTTAGAACATTCAAATCATCAGAACACTGAGATGCATTTAGTTGCTGCTCTAAATTGTTGGGTTGTTTTTTTTTTTTTAAATCTAAAAATATTTACTCTTTTGTCAGGCCTTAGAAAATCAAGTTCTGAAAGCCCCCCCTCTTCCCCACCCCCATTTCTATAAACACTCACACTCATGGTCAGGGATGAATAGATATATAGACTATTCTGTGGAAAACAACAGTGACAAAGGTTTTCAGATTCTAGTTCTTGTAGTCAAGGAATAGAATTAAAAGTAAAACAACCGCCTCCACATCTAGTAACAAGGCAAGAAACTGTCACTGATGAAGCTACCTCAGAGGCATCAACATACAGTAGAAGGGCTTTTCTTTAATCTCATTTTACTTTGATGTATGAGCATGGCTAATACCCAAATTAAGACATTTATTTATGCCACAAAGAAGATGACATTTGTCCATATCCTCATGAAAACTAGAATGGATCATGAAATATTGATGAGATTGTACTATTAGAAGGTGAGATTTCATCGAGTTCAGAAAGCAGAAACAATGGAAGAATTTGTTCACTGATGTCCAAGAAAAAAGTGATCCTGTAAACATTGAACACCATAATCAATACCGGGATAGCTGTGCTCTAGGGTAAGGCAAGAGCAGTGTAAAATTCCTTTGTAATTTCACCTACTGTTATGACTTCATTTATAGATTTATACTGAGGACTATCAAAGAAAGCTCCAGACTCACTGGCCATTGCCACTTGGATATCCCATAGACACTGTACAATTCATAAACTGAAAACTAAATTCAGTGTCTTCTCTTCCGTAACCAAAATTTGGAGGTTCTTCTCCCTCAACTGCCATAGTCAATCAATGAAATTCTATTTGTTCTTCCTCTGTAGTATGGCTCACACTCCATCTCCAATAAAACTCTTTCCATCATAAATGATACTACCTTAGTTTAAGTCTATCTCATGAATTATTTCAACAATTTTTCTAATGGTTTCCCTGACTCCAACTTTGTCTGCATCAATTTATTCTTCTTCAAACCTCTCTCCTCCCACCCACACAAATGACTATTAAACCACAAATATGATTATGCCTTTGCCAGCAATGATTTATTATTGTCTTGAGGTTAACTCCCAAATGCTTTGTAAACTGTTCCCTACCCATCATGCCTATCCATCCTGATATCTTATCACTCTCTTCCTTGTAGTATATATTCCACCATCCTGGATAATTTGTGGTTCCTTGCAGAAGCTATTTCTTTTTCTTACCGCCTTCTCTTGTCCCTCCTCTTCTCTTTTACCTAACTGGATTTCACTCATTTTTCAAGACTAAATGCAGGCACACCTGATTTGCAATAACTGTTATTACTTAATATCACTTACTGTAAGGGTCTTCTTTGACTAGGCTAAGTAAGTTATTGAAGATAGCTACCACATCTTGTGTGGCACATAACACAGTGCCATAACAAAGGCTCAATAAGAATATGCTTAATTTAAAAATTCTTGTCTTTTGAAGACTATGTGAGATTTCTTTGAAAACTTTTCAACCCCTTTTTAGTCTGTGCCTTCTGAGAAACTTCAAGTTACTATTCCTGCACCCTGTTACCTCGATATTGGGAAGAAATCTAGAGGGTAAAAGCATCCCTAATTCTATGTATATTTTCATTATGAAAAATAATCTGAGTTATTAACAAAATCTATGCATAATCCCTTGTGTGTACTCAGTCATGTCTAAATCCTTGAGATCCACAAACTGTAGCCCATCAGGCTTTTCTGTCCATGGAATTTTCCAGGCAAGAATACTGGAGTGGGTTGCCATTTCCTACTCCAGGGGATCTTTCCAACCCAGGGATGGAAACTGTGTCTCTTGCATCTCTTGCACTGGCATGCACATTCTTTACTACTGGGCCATCTGGGACTGTCTTGCTGCTGCTGCTGCTAAGTCGCTTCAGTCGTGTCTGACTCTGTGCGACCCTATAGACGGCAGTCCACCAGGCTCCTCCGTCCATGGTATTTTCCAGGCAAGAGTACTGGAGAGGGTTGCCATTTCCTTCTCCCAGGACTCTCTTACCATATATCAATCCCAGAATTGCTTCCCTGTGATGAACAGATGAAGGTGAGAGGTTAAAAAAAAAGGAAAAGTCACTCTGTACTGTGGTATACATCTCCAGGATGTAGGCCATGTGACCCTGCCAGAATGTTCTATTGGTTTGACCTGTGTCCTGTGGCTAACTAGCTTTAGGTGGCTGGTATCATCACAAAAGATGAGACAATAGAGCAAGCTCTCCTTAATGTCAAGCAGTGAGGGAAATGGTGGTTAGAAGGGGGAATGAAGCAACAGACTTGCAAAGCCTTCCGCCTTTACTTCTGGAAACTGTTCAAAGGCTTACATTTGATTTCCTACTGATACAAATGGGATCTCAAAGTAAATACCTTTCATTCCTCTCACAGATGTTCAGTCAGTGGGAATCTATCAGATACAAAGGAAGCCATCTGTCTTTTCCACACATGTCTATTGTTAGGAAATCTTGAGGGTCCTCTTAGCATTTGGCCCACTATATGCCCACAGCAACACGACAGGGGTAGCTTTTCTGGATCTGACCCTGAGCACTTGGAGAAAGCATTGAAGAAAACCACACAAATGATAAAAACATAAACTGTGTTAAAGAAAGATAATGTCTTCAAATGTAGCAAATTACCTCACCTACCAATGCCAAGTCTCAGCCAGGTACTGTAGACACATACAGACAAGAAACCAATAGTTTCCAACTCTATCTCTTAGAGAGGCTAAAAGAGAAATAGCCTACATTGAGGATTATTAAATATTAGAATGGATCATCCAGAATGAGAAATACAATCTCTTATTCTGAAAAGCAATAAGAAGAGGAGGGTCAGTATACTTGGGATACCAACTGCTGACCTTCCTGGGTCAGGGGAATGGACTCTATGGGCTTAGCTTCCCTTATGGTCCCATGGTTCTATAAATCCTTCCAACAGAAGATTTTCCAAATATACTAAGTGATTTGTTTTTACTTTTTCCTTAAAGGAAAAAAGTGCTAAAAGCCACTGGCAGTTGGTTCATCTGAGAGCCAAGTTTTCGGGAGAAAGGAGATATATACAGAGATATATATATATATATATATATATATATAATACAGATATTATATTATCTGTAAAATACATAGTGGCCACTTGACTGACACCTGCAAATGAGAGCCTAGAATACAACTATAAATCAGGAGAAAATGTCTGAAGCAGCCATTCTTTCTAACTGTGACTAGGAACACAATCACTCCATCAGGCAACCTGGGTTGGTGAACAATAATAACAATAATGTATTTGTTGCTAAAAATTTAACACTAAGAACCAAATACAAGAGAAAATCGGAAAATCAATACAAATGCTCAAATTGTGTTTGTACAAAAATGCCCCATTCATAGATGGGAAAAGGATTATGTCATATTCTTTTTCTCTTAGGGGAAAACAAAGAAGAGATATTTCCAAGAAAAATCTATTGGGTGAATAGTGTGATGTGCTCATCCTCAAGTTTCATGAGGTAGGTTGCAAAGGCCAAAAAAAAAAGAAAATTCCTAGAAAGAAGGTTCAAGATGACAGTGTAGTAAGATCCTGAGTTTACCTCCTCCCACACAGACAACAAATCTACAACTATATATAGAATAATCCCCTCAGGAGGGGAATGAAAACTGGATCAACAGAGCCTTCACAACAAAGGGTGAAGGGCAACATTGAGATGGGTAGGAAAGACAGAGATATGGGCTTGCTAAGGAAAAGTCCACACCCCAGCTGCAGTGGTCCACAAAGGAGTGAGAGATGAGTCCAACATCAAACACCTCAACCTTTTGATCCTTTATTGGATAGATGAGCCCCTAGAACATATGACTTTGAAAACCAACAGAAAATATGCCCAGGAAAATTATAGAACTGCAGGGAACAGAAAACCCACTCTTAAAGGGTTCACAAGCAGACTCGTTCAAACCCAAACCAGTGCAAAAACACCAGTTTGAAAAGCACATGGACCATAGATGAATGTGACCCACTTACTAATTTTGAAGTGTCTGCCAAAGAAGCAGGAACCAGCTGGGTCACTCCCCAGGAATGGGTCACTGGTGAGAGCCATTTATGTACTTTCAGGCTACCTTGTTAATATTGCCACTAACAGGAGCCATTTTGGAATTCTTCGTTTAACCTATTATGCCAGTGGGGGCACCCTACTAAGAGCTCTTCCCTCCAGCACACTGTGGCAGCAGCTGCTGGGCCCCATAGCTGGTCTGGGCCAGCCAGTGCTCCATGATATCTGCAGCCCCATAACAATAAAAGGACAAGATGGACAAGCAGGGTTGAGCTTCTGAGCCCCACAGGTCAGGCCACTCTTTCAAGACTGGGAGATGACTGATATACCTAATACATAGAAAAAACACAGAGAATTAAGCAAAATGAGGACACAGAGGAATATATTCCAATCAAAGGAAGAGAAAAAAATTTAAAAAAACCTTAAAAAAGAACTGACAAAAATGGAGATAAACAATCCCTCTGATTGTTTATTTGAACCCCCTGGGTTCAAAGTCATGGTCATAAAGATGCTCACTGAACTCAGGAGAAGAATGGTTGAACACAGCGTGCACTTCAACAGATAGAAAATAAGTACCAAACAGAAGTTATAACTAAACTGAAAAGCACATTAGAGGGGTTCAATTGCAGATACAATGAGGCAGAAGAATGAATCAGTAAGCTAGAAGACAAAACAATGGCACTCATCCCAGCAGAGCAGCATTTTTTTTTTCAATTTTCAAAAAGTGAAGAAAAATTATAGGACCTTTGGGACAACATCAGGTGGAATAACATTCACATAATAGGAGTGTCAGAAGGAGAAGAAGGAAATGGCCAGAAAAATTATTTGAAACAATAATGGCTGAAAACATTCCTAATTCAGGGAGGGGAACAAACATCCAGGTCCAGGAAACCCAGAGAGTTCCAAATAAGAAGCATCCAAATAGACACACACCAAGACATATAAAAATTAAAATGGTAAAAGTTAAGGAAAAAGAGGATCCTAAAAGCAGCGAAAGAAAAACAACTTGTTATGTACAAGGGAAATGCCATACGGCTACCAGCAGATTTTCATCAGAAACTTTACAGGCCAGAAGGGAGTGGCATGATATATTCAGAGTGCCAAAAGGAAAAAAAAAAAAAAGCTTCCAACCAAGAATTCTCTATCAAACAAGGTTATCATTCAGAATTTAAGGAGAGATCAAGAGTTTCCGAGAGAGAAAAAATTAAGGGAGTTTATCACCACTAAATCAGCCCTACTAGAAATACTAATGAGACATTTTTAAGCTGAAAAGAAATGGCACTAATTAATAATACAAAAACAAAAAAATAAAAATCTCTCTGGAAAAGATAAATATATAATAAGGGTAGTGGGTCAATAATTTATAAAACAAGCATGATGGCTAAAATATCAGTTCAGTTCAGTTGCTCAGTCATGTCTGACTCTTTGCGACCCCATGGACTGCAGCACACCAGGCTTCCCTGTCCATTACCAACTCCCAGAGTTTACTCAAACTCATGTCCATCAAGTTGGCTAAAAGATAAAAGTAGTAGAAATAACAAAATAATTTACAATAATCATTTAAGGGATGTATAAAAGAAAAAGATGCAAAATGTATTATCAAAAACATAAAACATGGTGGGGAGTAAAAAGATAAAGCTTTGGAAAATGTTCAAATTTAAGTTTCAACAAACTTAAAACAGGCTACTACTTACAGGCTACCACTTACATAGGATATCATATGTGAACTTCACAGTAACCAAAAAGAAAAGATTTATAGTGAATATACAAAAGAAAATAAGAAATAAATCTAAGCATAAAACTAAAGAAAACCACCAAAGCACAAGGCAAGTAAGAAAGAGATGAAAGAAACAGAGAGGAATTACAAAAATAACTAATAAAATGTAAATAGGTACGTGTTGTTGCTGTTTAGTCACTATGTCATGTTTGACACTTTGCAACCCCATGAACTGTAGCTTACCAAGCCCCTCTATCCATGTGGTTACCCAGGCAAGGATACAGGAGTAGGTTGCATTTCCTTTTCCAGGGGATCTTCCCAACACAGGGACTGAACCTGTGTCTGCTGCATTGGCAGGAGGATTCCTTACTGCTGAGCCACCAAGGAAACCCAAATAAGTACATGAAAGTGAAAGTGGCTCAGTGGAGTCTGACTCTTTGCGACCCCATGGACTATACAGTCCATGGAATTCTCCAGGCCAGAATACTGGAGTGAGTAGCCTTTCCCTTCTCCAGGGGATCTTCCCAACCCAGGGATCAAATCCAGGTCTCCCGCATTGCAGGCAGATTCTTTACCAACTGGGCTATCAGGAAAGCCTGAATAACTACCAGGAATTCCTTTAAAACTGACTAGACTAAATTCACCAGTCAAAAGACATAGAGTGGCCAAACAGATTTAAAAAACTAAGATCCATCTATATGCAGCCTGTAAGAGAATTACTTCAGAAGAAAAAACAAATTGAAAGTGAAGGGATGGAAAAAGATATTCCATTAGCAAATGGAATGAAAAGAAAGTTGGAGAAGCAATATTCATATCAGATTAAATAGACTTTAAAAAGAAGACTGCAATAAAAGACAAAGAAGAACATTGCATAATGAGAAATGGGTCAATTCAGCAAACGATACAACATTTATATATGTATATGCACCCAACAGAGGATCATCAAGATATATAAAGCAAATATTAATAGACTTAAAGGAAAATATTGAAAGCAATACAATAATAGTAAGGGACTTTAATATCCCACATAACAATGGATATATCATTCTAGACAGAAAATCAATAAGGAAACATTGGCTATAAATGAAACATTAGATCAGATAGACTTAAAAGATCTATGTAGAACATTTCATTCAAAAGCGGTATAATATATTCTTCTGCAGTGCCCAAGGAACATTTTCCAGAATAGATCACTTAGGTTAAGTCCAAGAAGACTAAAATCATATCAAGCACTTTCTCCAATCATATGCTATGAAATTAGAAATCAATCAAGAAAAAAATGGAGATTACACAACATGTTACTGAACAATCAATGGGCCATCTGAAAAGCCAAAAGAGAAATTAAAAAAAAAAAAACAAAAAACTACAGACAAATGATAACAGAAATATTACATGCTAAAATCTAATAAATAAATTTACAGCAATACTGTCTACTTCAAGAAATAAGAAAAATCCTAAGTAAGCAATCTAACCTTACATCTAAAGAATCTAGAAATAAAAGCCCCAAATTAGTAGAATTAAGGAAATTTTAAAGATCAGAGCATAAATAAAAGAGACTTACCAAAGATCAATGATCTAAGAACTGTTTTTTGAAAAGAAAAATGAAACTGATAAACCTTTAGCCAAACTCATCAAGGGAAAAAGAGAAAGAACTTGAATAAAATCAGAGATGAAAGAGAAGTTACAACTGATACCACAAAAAATATAAATGATCATAAGAGACTAATACAAAATTATATGCCAATACACTGGACATTAAATAAATGGCTAAGTTTATGGAAAACATACCATCTTCTAAGACTGAAATCATGAAGAAATCTGAATAGACTGATTACTAGTAAGGACATTGAAACAGTAATAAAAATTTCCCAAAATACAAAAACCCAGGACCAGATGTCTTCACTGAAGGTTTCTACAAAATATTCAAAGAAGATTTAATTTCTATTTTCAAAATCTCTTTTTAAAAACTTAAGAGAAGAGAAACCTACCAAACCTATTTTTGAAGCATTATTGTACCAAAACCAGACAAAGACACTACAAAAAGTAAAAATGCAGGCCAATATCCTTGATTAACATAGATGCAAAAATTCTCAACAAAATATTAGCAAACCAAATCCAATAATACTTTAAAAGGATCATACACCACAATCAATTAGGATTTATCCCAAGGATGCAAGGATGGTTCAACATCCACAAATCAATCAACATAATACATCATAGTAACAAAATGAAGGAAAAAAATCATACGATCATCTTAACACATCATTGACCAGAGATGTATTAATATGTCTTTTGTTAACCAAATGCTATTAATTGGAGACATTTAAATATTCATTTATATAACAAACTGCTACCCACAGGCATTAGTTTCTGCAAAATTCCCCTGGTCATTAATGTGTTAAAGAAGCAGAAAAAGCATTTGACAAAATTCAACTTTTATTTATGATAAAAACTCTCAACACAGTTAGTATTGATAAAACCTACCTCAACATTATTAAGACCATGTATAAAAAACCCACAGCCAACATCATATTCAATGGTGAAAAGCTAAAAACTTTTCCTTTAACATCAGGAAGAAGATAAGGATACCCACTCTCATCACACTTATTCAATTTGGCATTAGAAATTCCAGTAAAATTACACAAGAAAAATAAAGGCTCCCAAATTGGAGACAAAGAAGTAAAACCATCATTATTCACAGATGACATGATATTGTGTATAAACAACCCTTAAGACTCCATCAAAAACTGTTAGAATCAATCAATGAATTCTGTAAAGTTATAGGATATAAAATCAATGGACATAAATCTATGGTATTTCTATACATAAATAACGCACAGTGAAAAACAATCTCATTTACAATTGTATCAAAAAGCATAATATACCCAGCAATGAATTTTGATAAAGGAGGTGAAAGACTTGTACACTGAAAACTAAAAGTTTCTGATAAAAAAAATTAAAGAAAAATATTGTTAATGAAACAAAAAAATATTGTTAATAGTAACTTGTTAATGGATTGGAGAAATTAAAATAATTAAAATGGCCATACTACCCAAAGCAATCTACAGAGTCAATGCAATGTCTACCAAAATCCTGATGGCCTATTTCACAGAACTAGAACAAACAATTCTAAATTTTGTATTAAATCACAAAAGATCCTGAATAGCCAAAACAAACTTGAGAAAGAATATCAAAGCTGGAAGTAACATGATCCTTTATTTCAAATTATACTACAAAAGTATAGTCATCAAGAAGTATGGTACTGGCCCAAAATCATACAGAGATAAATTGAATAGAACTGACATCCCAAAAATAAACTCACACAAATGCAGATAATTATGAAAAGGAATATAATGCAATTCAGAAAAGCATATCCCTTCAATAAATTGTCCTGGGAAAACTGGACAATGGGAAAAATGCAAAAGAATGAAACTAGGCTATTATCTTAAATCATATGCATCACTTCCTGGCCTTTTGGCAGAGATCATGTTTATCATATACCTTTTACAGAAATTAACTCACAGTTTATTAAAGACTTGAATGTAAGACCTGAAACCATAAAATTTCTATGAGAAAATATAAGTGGTGACTTCCTGAACTTTGGTCTTAGTAATGTTTCTGTGGAACTGACTCCAGCCTACTAACTGAGAGAACACATTTACAAATCACATATCCAATAAAGAGTTAATATCCAAAAATATAAAGAACTCAATAACACAGACAAACATAATTTAAAATGGGCAGAGAATCTAAAGAAACATACCAAGTGATATATGTCAGATGGAAAAAGACAGATACTGTATAATTTCACTCATATGTGGAGTCTAAAAAAAAAGCCAAGACAAAATAAAACAAAATCAAACTCAGAGAACAGATATGAATCTGTTAGTTAGAAGGAGGTGGGGGAGGTGAGAGTGAAGAAAGTCAACTGTATGGTGATGGCTTACATCTAGACTTGTGGTGTATATAGATGTCGAACTATAATGCTGTGCCACCTGGAATCTATATTCAAAAATTCTTAGGAGGAGGAGCTCACTAAATTTTAAGATATATTTATAGATATTTGACCATGATGACCAAAGGCCTACAGAATGTGAAATCATTAATGTATTCTGAACTCGGAATTTTTTTTTTTTTAATATGTATGTTTAATATTGCATGCAGTTATTTGGATACCCTTATACCTATTCAGTAATTATGGCAATGAGGCAAAGTATCACCAGAAAAGTACCCTCCTGTTATGAAGATGTATTACTTTGAAAACATAAATTAGAGGTTAAAATATATGTATTTGACAAATGCACATGAAATATTATATCTAATATTTATATTATATCTAAATATTATATCTAACTGTAAGCAAATTTGTTTTAATAAATCCTTGAGTTTGCGGTCAATCTATATTTCAAGATTTTAGGAGTACTTTTCTAACATTAGTGGTTAATTGCCACAGAACCAAAATTTGGAAGAAGGAATGAATTCACTTCAGTTCTTAGGTGAGAAAAAAGAGTTTTGACATGAAATAACTGGCCTTGCTCTACCTCAGTAAAACAGTTTTGAAGAACAATAACTGGGAAGTTGAAGAAGACAGTACTCCCCCTAGGGAACCTGTTCTGTCACTTTCCCCAATCTTCATGTCCTTAAAACCTAGCCTTAGAGAGGACCAGGGATTCAGAAATTATGGGCATGTCCTTAGGTGGTTCAGAAGGCATGGTCCTACTTTAGAGATCTGTGTCAAACTTTGCTGTCTCTCACAGTTTAACTGGGCTAATCATCAGGCTATTTCATGACAGCTGAAAACCCATCAACCACAGAATGGCTAAACAAACTCAGGAACACCAGACTGTGGAAGTCAATGCAGCAGTTATAAATTACAACAAAATACAAGTGTATTAACATATGAAGATCTTGGAGACACATTGCCCAATGAGAAAAAGCAAGTTACAGTATGATATATACATTATGGTATTATTAATGTTAAAAATAACCCAAGATCCTTCTGCACCTACCTGGTTTATTGAAGAGTTCAGTTCATTGGGATACAAATACGGAATTGCTTTATTTTTTTCAATAGCTATCTTTAATGACATTGAATCTCTGTGTTCAAACCCTTAATGATATGCAGCACAGAACTCACAGCTTTTTGATCAGTTTCACATATTAATACTTCAGTTTAGTCCTATACCTGTATCCCAGTTTATTAATTTTTTAATATTCAAACAATTTAATTAGCAATTCTGACCCTCCAAATAGAGATTATTTATTGAACAGTTTGTAAACCTTTGAAGTTGAGTGTATCTTTTAAGATTTATATTCCTGAGTATACCTAGCATGTTTTTTTAATGGGCAGAATACCTAAACAGACATTTCTCCAAAGAAGACATACAGATGGTTAAGAAGCACATGAAAGATGCTCGACATCATTAATTATTAGAGAAATGCAAATCAAAACTGCAATGAGATATCACTGCACACCAGTCAGAAAGGGCATCATCAAAAAATTCATAAACAATAAATGCTGGAGAGGGTGTGGAGAGAAGGGAACCCTCCTATACTGTTGGTAGGAATGTAAATTGGTACAACCACTATGGAGAACAGTATGCAGTTTCCTTAAAAACTAAAACTAAAGTTATCATATGATCTTGCAATCCCACTCCTGGGTATATACCCAGAGAAAAATATGATTATAGAGGATATATGTACCCTAATGTTCGTTGCAGTATTATTTGCAACAGCCAAGACATAGAAGCAATCTAAATATCCATTGACAGAGGAATGGATAAAGAAGATGTGGTACATATATACAATAGAATATTATTCAACCATTAAAAAGAATGAAATACTGCCATCTGTGCAACATGGATGAACTTCAAGATTGTTACACTGAATAAAGTAAGTCAGAGAAATAAAAATATTTTATGATATCTGCTTATGTGCAGAATTTTAAAAAAATGATACAAATGAACTTGTTTCCCATTTTAAATCATCAGTCTCACATCTTTCCTTCTACTTCATTCAGCCTGACCCTGTCTGGGGAACTTAGAGTGAGGAGAATGCCTGGTCTGTTCTTTTTTTTCTTCTCCTGTCTCTTCTAGGTCTCTCTTTCAGCTCCAGTATACTGGAGTAGAGAGGTGGAGTTGAAGTTTCTGTGTCTTTGAAATCTGTTCTTGGTTGACACAGTCTGGCCTCTGAAGCCACTGAGCTGACAGGCATTAGGAAGAAGTCTTCCTGAAAAACATGAAAGGCTCTAGCTTGAGCTCTACTGACCTACCTTCCAAGTGGTCCAAACCACACTCTCCTATTGACAGAGCCTCCTCTCGTGGAAGTCAGCTGCCTCAGTCAGAGCAGCAACGAGAGCATTTAAGGCCCCTTCCTCCATGTCCACTTCACGCATAGAAACCTCCATGTCCACTTTGCCCTCTCTATCAATATATTTTCACCTTTCCCCAACAGGTGCTGAGTGAAGATCAACAAGTCCACTCCCTTAGCAGATGTCCAATCAGGAAATCAGAAGTCAGTTTCCTCTTCTTGTAGACATCCTCAAAATATAAAAGTGGTTTTCTTGGAGCTTTCCTCCTTTGACTTGAGGATTAGGCCAAAGTACCTCCTCTATTTCCCACAGAGATGGAAGGGAAACCCACAGCACCCTCTCTAAACTAACAAATCACAATCCCACTTCCTTTCTTATAAATCTTGAGGAGGGACTTACAGGGTGGTGGTAACCTGGTCAGTTCTATTGCTTCTTAAAAAAGCCCGCAGGGAGGTTCCCAGTGACTCCTCAGCTGCATGCCCATCTATCATCCTATAACATACAGCTAGATATTTGTAAAAAATAATTGACAGTTTTTCTCTGGGTAGGAACACGGCATGATAAGCTGTGGTAAATGGGCTTTGTATGTGTGCTTGAGTCACGGCTGACTCTTTGTGACACTATGGACTGTAGAGTAGCCCATCAGGCTCCTCTGTCCATGGAATTTTCCAGGCAAGAATTCTGGAATGGGTTGCCATTCCTGACTCCAGGGGATCTTCCTGACCTAGGGATTGAACGGGCCTCTCTTGCATCTCCTGCACTGGCAGGCACATTCTTTACCACTGTGCCATCTGGGAAGCCCAAATAGGCTTTAGTTTTCCTGTATTATTTGGGCTTTTACAAAGAGAATGTTTTTATATATTTCATTCAGTAATTCAAAAGAAAACTGGCTTGCTGCTATAGATACCGTGGGTGACTTAACCAAGGAAGCTGAGGTTAGAGCCTCAAACCTGACTACCATTTTGTGCTAAGCACTATTGACTCTGCACTGATAGATCTTCTTAAAGTTTGATGGAGGAGTTCGCTTTCCCCAGGAGTAGAAACTGGCAAGTGGAGCCATGGAACACAGACTCTCTTCACCCACGTTGCTAAAGGGACACAGACTACAAGTTAATGTTTTCCTCTATGTTCCACCTGCTACAATTCTGTGTGATCATCTGCTAGACTCTGACTGATGAGAGCAGTGGAAACCCTGCAGGGTGGAAGGGGCAAGAGTCTGGCAAGAGTATTCAGAGGGAGAAGACAGCCTTGTTCTGGTATACTGGGAGCCACATAGAGTTATCACTTGTTCGGGCTCCTTGACAAGCATTTAGAGGACGGGGGTGTGGGGGTAGGGGGATTTAGTTAGCAAGCAAGAGCCCGGGAATGCTCTCCTGTGTGTTTTTCTGCACATACAGAGTAAGAGAAGGGTTTCCAAGGCAGCTCTCCTGGCAAGGAGAGGAAGTAATACAGCTAGCTTCAACAAGGATGGCATTGGGCACATAAAAACATAGTTTTTACATCTTTGCCAAAACTTAAGAATCTCATTGGGTATCTGGAAAGGAGAGAAGTTTAGAGATAGTAATCTCTATCAGGCTTCACTGACATTGAACAGAAGATTCAAAGGAGAGAGAAAAAGAGAAATCTGAAAGTTTCAGATGGTAGTCCAAGTAATGTGATTTTAGTTCAAGTTTACCCTAGAGAGTACAGATGTCTAAAAACAGTTCCAAAATCTCCCCCATGATCTTGTCCTTTAACATCAAACTATGAGAGCTGTGGTATTTTGTTTGTTTTAGCAATTACAACATGTGCTGTTTTATTCCTAGTTTACTCTCTGGGTTTCCATTATACCTCTTTGATCTAAGACATATATAATTTGGTGCTGGAAAGAATTTGAAAGATTATCCAGTATAGCCATCTCATTTTGAAGATATGAAAAACGAGATGGTAAGTTAGTTGCTTGAGGGCTCACTGTGTTACAGCAAGAGAGGCAGTACCGCACTCAAATCCAGCTCCTTAGATTCCCACGTCCATCATCTTTCATCACGAAATCTGCCTCTAGTGGCACAAAGAAGTAGTTCTAAAAAGTACAATTGACCATCAGGATTAACGTTCAAAATCAATGTAGATGTTAGAGAAATAGAGTATCTTAAAATATTTTCAGATCATTACAATTACCATAGTTTCACATATACAACCTCACTTGATTGCAACCCTGATAGGCAAGCATCCTTATTAAGCCCATTTTCCAAATATGGTGACTGAGTTCCTGAGATTATATGGCTTGTTTAAAATCAGGCACAAACTGTCAGTTCTGACTCTTGGTTTAACTTTATTTCCATATCATCTATCACAAGTCTTTGTATTTTTCACAAATTTTAACATCATAATTGACTACTTCACACCTGAACTTGATGTTTTATTCATCTCCACATGGATAAGCTTCAGATCAACCATGTGTTTATTTTCCAATGTGTCTGCTAGGATTTTATTATGAGAATATGGTGTATTGAAATTAACAGCCAGAAGCCATACTGACTCAAAGAAGTTCAATATTCATTTTGTACTACTTTTCATTTTCTTAGCTTGGGCTGGACTCCTTTGGGGAAAGTTTTCAGCAGACTCAGAGATACTATAGGAAGAGCATGGTCAATGACCCTCAGGGGACTACTTCCAGCCCTTCTCCTCCTCCTTCACCTGTCTCCCACTCATTGCCCCCAACAGACATCCACAAAGCCACCCTCCATTGGCCCTGTGAGCAGTCAAATGGGTTAGCTGAGCCAGGCAGGTCTTGACACATGGCTCACCCAGCCTCTGGTACCTCTGGCTTCTTATCTTCAATACACACCACTTGGCCAAATTAATTTCTGTCATAGGGGGGAGATTGGTCAGTGAAATCTAAATGGGCTTTTCCTATTTATTGATACAATTTCGTGGCAAGAGCAATTTTCAGAGCTTATTTTCCACTCCATTGAATCCCATGTTACTGCAAATGAATATATTCCTCCGTCAGTGCAATGGCAAAACACAGTTGTAAGTGCTTTATGCTTCATTTGGATAAAGTGTTCAGGATATTACCAAATATAAAAGGAAGTTAAGGGCCATATTTCATTAGAAGCTGTCTCCCCTGTTAATAAAACCTGATGCTGGTGGTAGATGTGTAAAGAATCAGAGCAGAGACTTGCAGCTCTGCCTGGTATTCAATAAGGCAGCACAGCGGTTGCAAACGCCACCTGAGGAGAACACCACATCTCCAGTCAAACTAATATCAACACCCCAGCCCGGGGATCAGGAAGAAACTGGATTGTAAGTTGGATGTTTCATAGAAAATTGAAAAACGTATCCCAAGGGCAAGGTATGTTCTTTGGGTGATAGCTTTGCCACCATTAAAGGAAGGCTCATGCTAACATCACTAACTGTAGGAGGTACCAGGTAAGCCTGTTGTGGGCTAATGTGTTAGAGTCTTAAAAATGACTGTGTGGATGAGTTTCCTGTATTTTATTGGACAGAGGAAAAGGTAGTGCCATCTCATTTCTCAAAAGGAAAAACTCGGGAGCAGATCCTGGCAAAATGGAAGAGTTTAGTCTTTTATAAAAACTAGGTAATTCTCAAATGAAAGGCTCCTCAACATCATAAATGAAGGGTGAGGAGAGCAGTCCTTTCTGCATCTGGACCCATAACCTAGTCTTCGCTGTACCCCTGTCTCTATAGTGAATGATCCATATCGTAACACTGTCTACCAAATTATAACTAATTCACACGGAAACGGCTCACTCATTTGATTCAGACACCAACCCTGGAGAAAGAGTAAGTTATTGGCTTTTATAGGCTTTTTATATACCTTCAAAATCCAGGTAATTTTCAAGAGGATAAAAATGTCCTCTTTTGTCAGTTACCTGATAGGTAAATTACATCCCATACTCCAGTATCATTGAACAACCCTGAACCTTTCACGTCCAGGTCAAAAGTTCACTGACTTAAATATCACTGACCTAACTCCTCCTCATCACCCTCATTAAGCTAATTTATGGGCCTTGCCCTGCCCCTGACTTCCAAATTTCTGTTTCCTAACTTGGAGACAAGCTTTTATCTAAATTAACATCTCTAATGCCAAAGCTACCACTATATATCATCAAACTCATTTTTGTGTCACCCACAGAGGTATGAGGCCTCCTAAGAGGAGGATCATTTGTAGACCCTGGCCTCATCCACCTACCTGCCTTACTTGTTTATGTCAAGAAAGCAGCTTTCACACAAGGCATGTAACACTTTCTTAGCACTTACTGTGTGCCAGGTATTGTTCTAATGTTTTGCATGTATTTATACATTTAATTATTTCAACTTCCCTGTTGAGGTTGGTGATATTACTGTTCCTATCTTACGAATGGAGGATGGAAAATTTGAGCACAAACAACTTATTTATAGTCATTTATCTAATAGGTGGTGGGTTCACATTTCCTATCTAGGCAGTCTCATTCCAGTTTCCAAGCTCTTTAGTTTCTTCCCTGCAATTAATACTCAGTGCAGTAGATACACTATGGACTGTTCTAAGTCCCGGTGTGTCATATTCCAAGCTGGTGAAGTCTGGATTCTCCCTTTTATCTTGTACTTAGCTTGAATCCTCTCATCAGACTACATCTGTATGTAAATTCTGATTCTGGATCTTGAGCTCTGCTTTGGCCATATTTCTGCCTATGCTTAGTGTCCAACTGGGCTTTCCAAATTAGGCCCTCAGCCCCTGCCATGACTCTTAGCATGTCTTAGCCCTCCACACAGAGACCTCAGGTACAAAACTTTGCCACTTACTGAGCAAATTTTCACAACTTTCTGACCCTTATTTTCCCTATGTGTAAAATGAGTAGGCAATGGCACCCCACTCCAGTACTCTTGCCCGGAAAATCCCATGGACGGAGGAGCCTGGTGGGCTGCAGTCCATGGGGTCGCTAAGAATCGGACACGACTGAGCGACTTCAATTTCGCTCTTCACTTTTCACTTTCATGCATTGGAGAAGGAAATGGCAACCCACTCCAGTGTTCTTGTCTGGAGAATCCCAGGGTCTGGGAAGCCTAGTAGGCTGCCCTCTATGGAGTCACACAGAGTCGGACACAACTGAAGCGACTTAGCAGCAGCAGCAAAATAAGTATAATAATATCCATCTTATGACCAGTACAAGTTCAATGCACAAAGCAGGGCCCTCAAAGCCCATGCTCTGGGACAAACCAGAGGGATGGGATGGGGAGAGAGGTGGGGAGGTTCAGGACAGGGGGACACATGTACACCTGTGGCTGATTCATGTCAATGTATGGCAAAAATCACTACAACGTTGTAATTAGCCCATCTTATACAGTTGTTTAAGGGTGAGATGTCTTCAGATGCCCAGTTATTAATAGGGACCAGAGAAACATTATTTCCTTCTTCTTTTTCTTGAATATTCTATTTGGTCTTTGCTTAGTGTTCAAGCATGGTTGTTCATGTTAACTCTGACAACTTTTCCTCCCAGAGTCACAATTCACCAGAGAAAATCCACCCAGAAATAAAACCTTTGGTTTCAGGATTTCGTGATTTTGACTTAAAGTATAGTAGTTTGGAAGTATTCACATCAAAGCCAGATTTTAGCTAGATTTTATCCAGAATTAAATTACCATCTATATTTTGGAAAATTTGTATCCTTACCTAAGTGAGATAGTTTGTCATGATGTTGTCCCTTGAGTTTTAGTAAAAGGCATTTAAAAAGAAGTCCAAAATCACTTTCTCTGAACTAAGAATGAAAAATTGCTGGCTATATTTTAAAAATCATAACTTGACCAGCACAGGCAAAGCTTCCTCAAAGAAATCAGTGCAGGTGACTTAACATTGGATCTCAAACATAATTAGTGCTCAATGTTGATCTCTGTGTTTCTTTCCCCAATTAATCTTCCCAGTTATTATTTTCTATCTGTTTTCCTTAACTTAGCCTCAATGTTCTCATTTGAGATGACTGAAAATAAGATTATCAAAGAAGAACTCTAAATATATCACTAACATGTACCCAGGAGAAGCTACTTTTGGTTTTTAAGTATTTGTTCCATATTTATGATTTCATTTATACATTGTTTTAAAATAGACAATTGACTGAGCATTCATCATGTGACACTCACTTAGTTTCATGCTAGACATTCATAATCCTTATCCTGAAGACTTTCTGTGGGGCAGACTGAGATGTAAAAAAGAACTTTCATGCCATTCATTAAATGTGACAGGACAGTAAAATAATTCTTTGATGGATGCAGGCATCTAGAGAGTTCTCTGTGTTTCAAATGAAGCATAGAGTCGCAACTTAGGAGCTGATAGTTTATACTCCCAATCATCAACTATCTTATGTGTTGAATCTGGCATTTCCCCAAAGAACTATAGCAAGTTGAAAAGCCTAATGAGAAAAAGGCATTCATGTGAGTGTCATAAAGGAGACTTGTCATGATGGAAGATGGGGTGTGAACCATGATGGAAGCATGGGGATAAGCAGAGGAGCAGTGGGTACAGTAGTGGGTGAATTTCTCAACAATGGTGAGCAAGATTAGGGAAGAGCCACAGACCCAAAATAAAAAGTACCAGAGACTATCAGAGGTCTTGACATTTACACCTCCTTTCAGTTAAGGGGGAACAAAAAAATCCTGAACTGACTGAATCTTTATCCAAAAGAGTTGAGGGAAAAAATGGTAGAAGTGATGTTGTTACCTTAAATTTCTTCCCTTGGTAGAATCTGAGATTTATGAACTAAGGTGAATGCAGATATAAGGCAATACAGTTCCATTTACACAGTAGAGTCTGTAACTATGAAATTCATGCCATCTACATAACTACAGTAGTCTGGTTTTGTTTTTTACTGCACTAGACTGTGAGCTCCCTGGAAGAAAGATTTAGATTTGTTCATCTTTTGGAGAGTGGGCAGAGTATGTATTTTAGGAATAAGTTGGGCATTTAGTTTAAAGTTGCTGTAAAGCTCACGGTTCAGAAAACTAAGATCATGGCATCCAGTCCCATCACTTCATGGCAAATAGATGGGGAAACAGTGGCTGACTGTATTTTGGGGGGCTCCAAAATCACTGCAGATGGTGATTGCAGCCATGAAATTTAAAGATGCTTGCTCCTTGGAAGGAAAGTTATGACCAACCTAGGCAGCATATTAAAAAGCAGAGACATTACTTTGTCAACAAATGTCCATCTAGTCAAGGCTATGGTTTTTCCAGTAGTCATGTATGGATGTGACAGTTGGACTATAAAGAAAGCTGAGTACCGAAGAATTGATGCTTTTGAACTGTGGTGTTGGAGAAGACTCTTGAGAGTCCCTTGGACTGCAAGGAGATCCAACAAGTCCATCCTAAAGGAGATCAGTCCTGGGTGTTCATTGGAGGGACTGATGTTGAAGCTGAAACTCCAATACTTTGGCCACCTGATGTGGAAAGCTGACTCATTTGAAAAGACCTGATGCTGGGAAAGATTGAGGGCAGGAGGAGAAGCGGGTGACAGAGGATGAGATGCTTGGTTGGCATCACTGACACAATGGACATGGGTCTGGGTGGACTCCCGGAGTTGGTGAAGGACAGGGAGGCCTGGCGTGCTACAGTTCATGGGGTCGCAAAGAGTTGGACACAATTGAGTGACTGAACTGAACTGAGCTGGGCGTTTAGAGTTTTAGCTCTCTCATTTATTGTCTGTTTAAGCTTTTGTAGCCTCTGTTTGCTCATCTGCAAACTTTAGACCATGTAAGTTACCACATTTAAGGATGTTGTTTGGATTTAATTAAATAACGTGCAGAAGGTGCCTGGTACTCAGATGCTCAATTAATATTTTTACCCTGTATCTCCTCTTTCATTGGCACACAGCAAAGAACATAATACATTCCAGATGCTCAATAAACATGTGGCTTTCCCCTGTAGCACTCTACTGCAGCATCCTCCCTACTTGCACTATCCAGCTTCTCCTTCTCCCCTAGTAAATTTCAAGTGGATCTTAATTAGATTTACTTTGTCCTCCCAACAACCTAATGAAGTTGTTAATGTTAATATCCCCACATTTCAGTTCAAGAAACTGAGGCACAGGATGGTTCAGTAACGTCTTACAAGACATACAGCTCTTAAGATAATGGAAACAAGGCATTTCCAATTCCAGAGTCAGTATCTCTATTTTCCCCTCCTGATTCCAGGTCCATCCAATTCCAGGCTCATACTTTTCCACATGAACATAGCCCTCCAATTCACAGATGAATTTTTCTTCCTATAAACTCCTCATTTGGTTTGAGATGGCTTTGTTGAAGTTAAACTTTCAGCTCCACAGGAAGAATTTTGTGATTCTGAAACTCCACAGAGAACTTTGGCATGCAGCCACCTTTACAAATTTCTGCTAAATCAGCCAGTAAGCTCTTAGTGAGAATGAATATTTGGTCTTAAGTTCTGAAGGCTTCTGGAACTCCAACTGAGGATCTTGAGCCGTGGAGACAGATGGGGCATTGAAATTAACCTAATCAGTGACATGCAGTTCTTCTAGATTTCTATTTTCTCCATGGAGAGTGACGCCCCAGGTCAGGTGCTGTGCTCTGATAGGGTTTGGCAGTCCAATTCAAGGAGACAGAGGAATCCAAAGACATCTCCCTTCTCAAACAAAAACTTCCCTGGATCTTCTCTTTTATGAGATGACAATCAGCAATGTTTCCTTCCATACCTTGAATGTCAAAGTGAGGATTTCTTGTCTACTGAGGCTAACTATTCCCAGCACATTGCAAACTCTAAGAGAGCAGGAACCATTCTCAAGCGCCTCAAGTGACTAGCATAAGGGCTGGCACACTGTAGTTCTCAATAAATATGCATTGGATTAATAATTAGATAAATTTCCTTCTCATTTTGAAAATTCTGACTCAAAAGTGTTGCATTCTTTCCCTAGTCAACTCAGTTTGGCTGAGCAGGAGAAGGGAAGGGAAGTGAGATCCGTTGGCCATTATGTATCAGGCACAGTATTTCCTGTATGGGATGTTATTTAGTCCTCATACCAATGCTGTGAGGTAGATATTATTACTCCATTGTACAGATAAGAAACTGGATCTTACAGAGGTAAGGTAGTGAGCCCAAGAGAGCACAGCCAGAAGTAATGTCTAAGTCAATGACGTTTCCATTGTGCTTGTGGAGCAGTCCTCATGAAGGCTAATAAATTGCTTAATTTTCATGGTTTGCTCCTTCTTCAACAGTTTGATCTAATATTCATTAATAGTAAGTGTAACTTTTTTTTAGCACTTACTATGTGCTGGGCATTGTTCTAATGCTTTACACATGTTAATATATTTAGTTATTTCGACATCCCTCTGAGGTTACTGATATTACTGTTCCTGTGTTATGGACAATGGATGGGAAATTTAAGCACAAATAACTTATGTAAAGTCATATACTTAATAGCCAGCAGGTCTACATTTCATATCTAGGCAGCCTCATTCTAGGTTCTTATATACTTTGCTATACCTTCTCTCCAAAATCTACCAGGGCTGCCAAAGACCAGCCAGTCTCTATGACAGAAGAGAAGGATATCTCTGAACCAATTTATCACATCCTGCTGCTGCTGCTGAGTTGCTTCAGTAGTGTCCAACTCTGTGCGACCCCATAGATGCCAGCCCACCAGGCCCCGCCGTCCCTGGGATTCTCCAGGCAAGAACACTGGAGTGGGTTGCCATTTCCTCCTCCAATGCATGAAAGTGAAAAGTGAAAGTGAAGTTGCTCAGTCGTGTCCTACTCTTAGCGACCGCATGGACTGCAGCCTACCAGGCTCCTCTGTCCATGGGATTTTCTAGGCAAGAGTACTGGAGTGGGTTGCCATTGCCTTCTCCTATCACATCCTAGACATTCATCACCAGCAAAGGAACTCTGGCAAATTCTGTATTGATTTGAATTGTGTAAATTCTGGTGCTTTCCTATACACAAACTAATAATTGGTGACATGGCTGTGCTTTTTGTCTTCTTAATGTAATCATTGTTTGGAATGTTTTAGATGGTGGTCTGGTTTTCTTATGTTAAAGAAAGACTTAACAGATGTTGATCACACCAAGTTTGATCACCTTACTGATCATCACCCTGCTCAAAGTCACTAGATGCTGACATTTTAAGAAACTTCCAAGAGTCCATGACACAGTTCAACCCACTGGCACAATATACTGTAAAGTGGATCAATAGGCGAACCAGATAGAATCATTAAAATTTCAGATGCATAAAATATGAAAGGCAAAATCCTCTGGGTAAATAAGAGGAGACCAAAGTCAGGTAGAGATGAATCAAAGTGTCGAAGAATCTCTGTTCAACTTCTCCTCTATCCACCTCTGTAAAAGCTCTACTCTTGCCCTGTCCTCAAAACCAAACATGAGAGTAATCCTTAAATAGGATACTGAAATTTAATTTTTTGGTGACCTCTCATGTGAATACCATAAATAAAATATTTTTATTTTATTGTAACCATTTAATAAGCATCAGAAATAGTATTTTTCATTAAATTTTCAAGAGCAACCCAAAGATATAACTAAATTATGCTGAAGGTGGGTCTAAAAAAATTTTTCCCCCGCAAAGAGCAGCTACTTTTTGAAATTTAGAGCACTGATAAGCAGATGAAGTCTTTGCAAATCAGCCTGAAATTGAACAGAGTCATCTAGAATGTAACAGGTAAGCTTTTCCTTTTAAGCCAGTCCTACTCCAGTACTCGTGCCTGGAAAATTCCATGGACGGAGGAGCCTGGTGGGCTGCAGTCCATGGGGTCGTGAAGAGTTGGACACGACTGAGCGACTTCACTTTCACTTTTCACTTTCATGCATTGGAGGAGGAAATGGCAACCCACTCCAGTGTTCTTGCCTGGAGAATCCCAGGGACAGGGGAGCCTGGTGGGCTACCGTCTATGAGGTCGCACAGAGTCGGACACTACTGAAGTGACTTGGAAGCAGCAGCAGCATTCCTGTGTTGGCCAAACAGGAGCTATAATAAGGAATTTTTCTTTGTGTCTGTTCTTGTAACACAGCTGGGGCAAGGAATAGGCAATCTCTGCCACCAGGGATTATTCCTCCCGTGTCCACAAATGCCTTGCTCTCTCTTCATTTTCCTTTGACTCCTCCTTCCCCTCACCCATCATCATTTCCCCCCTCCACCAACCCAAGGCAATGCACTCAGATAACTACATTCTAGGATGACAACAAAGACCCTCTAGGGTTCTCAAAGACTATCTTAATTCCAGGCAGCTTTGAGGTTGGAGTCAGTGAACCACAGTCTCACAAATACTGAGAAAGAAACTTTAGAAATATTGCTCCCAGTGAGTAGAACAAACAGAAACCTGACAAGTCTAAAAAACCAGCCATATCTTCTCTTCTGGCATCCACAAATCAGATTGAATTGGACATAAAGAAGCACAATTCCTGTGTTTAAGTAACCTCACAACCTCAGACAAACTTCTTCTCTTCTCCAGGTCTCCATCTCCTCATCCATAATGAGAGGACACTGGATTATCAGATTGGATGGATGACCAAGGATTTCTCCTCCTCAAACATATGATTCTAAAGATAGGCACAGGGACTTCCCTGGTTTTCCAGTGGTTAAGAATCCACCTGCCAATGCAGGGAACACAGGTTCAATCCCTCATCCAGAAAGATCCCACATGCCTTGGGGCAACTAAGCCTGTGCACACAACTACTGAGCCCACACACCATGTGCCCACATACATGAAGCCCATGTGCTCCAGGGACCATGCTCCTCAACAAGAGAAATCATTGCAATGGGAAGCCTGGGCACCATGACAAAGAGTAGCCCCCACTCTCTGCAACTAGAGAAAGTCCGTGTGATCAACAAAGACCCAGCACAGTCAAAAATAAATGAAATAGAGCTTTAAGAAAACAAGGATAGGCATATTGTTTCATTTTTTTAGATTCAAAAATTCATATTTATTCACACAACTTGAGGACCCTAAGCCACTTTATTATTACTTTTTTTTAAAGCAAAAAACATGTCTATACACTCCAATGTGTCTTGGCATTAGGGATCACATTCTTGGGGGCAGATGGGGTGAAATTTAGATTTTGTGTTTTCATACTGGGTGATGAATAAGATTCTTTAAAAAGCAACATGATACATTTGGAAAGGGGGTGGTTCGGAAAGATGGATGAAGGAGATATTGGTGCAAATGTCCAGGAAGAAAGCTTATAGTTGACAGTGGCAGATGATCTATATTTATAATTTATTATTTACTACTGATGTTCGTCCAACCTGTTGGAAGCAGATGTATGCAGCCACTAACCTAAGGAGCAGATCAAGGAGAGTGATGAGTGGCACTGACTTGCATCAGTGTCATCAGTTCTAACTAAAACATAAGCACTGGATCAATTTAACAAGCACATCGACCAACGCAGCACAATGTCTGCACAGAGGGACTTGATGCTATTGCAAAAGATAGAAATTTTTCCTGAAGCTTTGCTGAGATTTACAAGAGATAGTTTATGAGCAGAAGAGAGCCAGCTTTGCTGAATGTATAAGATGCATGCTACATTGAATACAGGTTTTTTCTTACCACATTACCAAGGTTGCTTACATAAGTTTAGGAAGATTGGAGGGTTCATTGAGTTAATATCAAGAATTATGGAGGTAGTTGAACCCAGGAAGAAGACCATAAATAGGGCCACGGCTATTCTGAAGTCCAGACTATATCCCTGCCATGGTCCCTCGTGTGCTATTTGGCGTTTCTTTTAATTTCCCTCCAGTTGTAATGAGATAACCAAGGTTTGTAATACAGTAAATGTATAATTAAATGCGGATGATATGGTATTCCTGGCAGCACAATTTAAGATTCTGGGTTTACACTACAAAATATCATGATTCCTTTAAACATAGATTTGTTGTTCAAGAAAATAAAATCTCTAGTAAAAGGGTCACTTATAAAAGTCCATTCTATTAACTTTGGTGTTGATTGGGAAATTTAGCCTTTACAAGCATTTTTTCTCAATTAGTTCACTTAGTAAATATTTTTTGGACACCTACTGTGTGTCAGGCATTGTGCCGGGCCCTGAACATGGAACAGGATATACCCACATGCACCTTTGCATTCTATAGGGGAGACACTAAGCAAATGCACTAATACGTAGAAAAGTTATATATCAGGATAAGTTCTACACAGAAAACAAGCAAGGAGATGATCGTAAGAATAATGGAGAAAGGCAGTGTTTCCAACCTGTGTTACCAAAACAAACTGGATGACTGAGGAAATTATCTAAGGAAACCAGTATAAGCCTTTTGGTTCCTTATCTGAATCACTGGCGACACAGTATTGGTAGCTGCCTCTATGGCTGTCATGGGGGGGTGGGGTAAGGCCTGAAACATATTCAGCTTTCACAGAGAAGCAGCAAGACACTCAAGGTTATGAATCAAAATATCTGGACTCAATTCTTTTGGATGCACTGCACAGCATGCATGATCTTAGTTCCCCTCCAGGGATCGAATTCATGCCTTCTGTAGTGGAAGCATGGAGTCTTAACCTCTGGACCACCAGGGAAGTCCGGCTGGACTCAATTCTTGGTTCTGCCCATTGTTAATTGTGATTTAGGGCAAGTCAACAACTTTAATTACTGCTTTTCTCACACAAGGTGGATAACACCTATTTTGCTTTTTTCTATTATAGTGGAAGAGAGGAGCAAATTAATATGAAATTATAAGGTGGTATACAAATGTGACTTTGCCATTATTAATCAACCCTAGGAATTTTGCATTCTTTCTCTTATCTTCCAGATGCCAGCTATTATCCCATTCTTTTCCTTCTGACTTTCTATATAAAATGCCAGAAATATGCACCCTCTGATACACAGTGCACGCAAACTTCAATCTGCAAGCAAGAGAGGCATCTTAAGTGCTCTGCACATCAGGAGTTGGGAACATGTTCGTGAGTCAGTTGTTTTAGGTCTTGGTGGTGACTTCTTTTCAGTGATCAAGTTATATAAGGAAATAATCAGTAAATAGAAAGATTGCCTCATTATGCAAAGTGAAATACAATCCACCTTAGAAACGAGAATCATGCAGAGAAGCTTGCTGAACAGACTCTGCTTCCAATTAAGCTCAGATTATAGAGCTGTACTTTAGTTGAAAATCCATTCTCCAGAATGACTTAGATTTCAAGGGACATGGTCAACATGATAATAACAATGATATCATGCTGTTTTCTATAATTCCTTTTCCCAAGGAACTCGGAGTACCATCCTGACATTGTCTTAGCTTTTATCTTCGAACCCAGTTGGGAAGATGAGGGACAGAGACTCTCTTCTCTATGCCTCTGTCTTCTAGACAGAACCAATGGGAGGAAAATCCTGTAGGGTTTGCATGGGGAGCCAGATTAGGAATTGAGGCCAGGGTCCAGGGGCTTCCTCACCAGTCTTATTGGTTAGTATCTTTGAAGTACTTACAGGTATGTGGTGAAAGTGTTAGTCACTTGGTCGTGTCCAATTCTGTGACCCCATGGACTGTAGCCCACAAGCTCCTCTGCCCATGGAATTCTCCAGGCAAGAATACTGGAGTGGGTTGCCATTTCCTTCTCCAGGGGACCTTCCCAACCCAGGGATTGAACCTGGGTCTCCCACACTGCAGGCAAATTCTTTACCATCTGAGCCAACAGGGAAGCCCATGTGGTGATATACCAAAACTTATAAATAGCAGAGAAGGTGATCTAGTCTTTGAGACCACAAAGAAGTCAGTGGGGGAAAAAATATCTGAATAATCGTTGAACAAATACCCAAATAAACTAAAACCTAGAGTATCCAAGAATTATCCCATAAATATTTCTGCTGTGTCCTACCATCCATGGTTCCAAAAGACCAACAATGTATCAATATTGTATTTCATGAAATTGAAAGTGACAGTCAAGACACACCATTATCTTTCTTTACCACCAAGGAAAAAAAATCTGCCAATCAAAATTTGACACACTGCTTTCTTAACATTAACTGTAGGACAAATATTGATTTTAGAGATGTTAAAATGAGGCGGGTGAGGGATGTCTCTTAGATTAATTGATAAATTTGTCATTTGTAGCATACTCCCAAAAAGACACACTAGGGAAATCTCAGAAAATTGTGCAGCTAATTTTGTAAAAAAAATTAGAAGGTCTCCTCTATAAGGAAAAACAAGGACTCTTTGGAAAAAATAGGAGTTTGAGGGTAGAAATGAAAGTGTAAGTCACTCAGTCATGTCCAACTCTTTGTGACCCCATGGACTGTAGCCTGCCAAGCTCCTCTGTCCATGGAATTCTCCAGGCAAGAATACTGGAGCGGGTAGCCTTTCTCTTCTCCAGGGGATCTTCCCAACAACCCAGGGATTAAACCCAGGTCTCCCATATTGCAGGCAGATTCTTTACCATCTGAGTTACCAGGGAAGCCCATGGATATAAAAGTGAAAGTGAAGGTCTCTCAGTCGTATCTGACTCTTTGCAATCCCATAGACTGGCAACCCACTCCAGTGTTCTTGCCTGGAGAATCCCAGGGATGGGGGAGCCTGGTGGGCTGCCGTCTATGGGGTCGCACAGAGTCGGACACAACTGAAGTGACTTAGCAGCAGCAGCAGCAGCATACAGTCCATGGAGTTCTCCAGGCCAGAATTCTGGAGTGGGTAGCCTTTCTTTCTCCAGAGGATCTTCCCAACCCAGGGATGGAACTCAGGTCTCCTGTATTGCAGGCGGATTCTTTACCAGCTGAACCACAAGGGAAGCCCATGGATATGAAAGACACCTGCAAAATCATGCAGGGTACAGGTAAGGCACACAATGACCTACTCACCAAATCCTATAAACTCAGAATTAGTGGGAGTCCCTATAAGCTTACAAGAAGAAATTTCATGAACAAAAGGATGTGTTATTCCACACAGCAGGCAGTCCAAAAAAGGAACTCTTTATCCCAAGAGATAGAGCAAACTAAAAGAAGATAATTTGATTGAAAAGGGTTTTAGATAAACTCATGGATGATAGATCCATAATGGAGTCCGTCTTCTGTACACTTATATGTTCTTATTCAGTCATCATTTCAGCTTTTTTTTTTTTTTCCTGTGCTAAATAATAGTGCCTCCTCTGGTTCTCCCAAATAGTCTCCATTTTCCAATCCTTCAGATTTATATGTCCTTTCAATCAGTGGTCCCTTTACATGCGTTTTCCCCCTTTTAATGAGTCCTTAAAAATTTCAGGAAAGTTCAGGTATAATGAAATCCTAAATAACTAGCAGAGCTTAAAGCTTATTGAAAGCAGAGGCATATCATCTTTATATTCGAAACTTCATAGCACCCAGCCTGGGATAAATTTCCCTTGGATGGATAAGTAAAAGAATTAGTGGATGTGTGTAACCCCACACTGAAATCCTTATTGAAACCTAGCTTGCTTAGGTGTCTATATGCTCTACGTGGACTGTTTATGTGTGTAATGGCACACATTTCAGGTGGGTGTTGTGGGGAGGGGAGGAAACACAGGTTTAAATGGAAAGGGATTTGAGTCTGCTGTCAAATGTCCTGGTTTCCTAAGTTGGTTATAATTCCTCCTACAACTAATTTAAACTTCTCTGGTAGCTCAGACGATAAAGTATCTGCCTGCAGTGCAGGAGACCTGTGTTCGATCCCTGGGTCAGAAAGATCCCCTGGAGAAGGAAATGGCAACCCACTCCAGTATTCTTGCCTGGAGAATTCCATGGACAAAGGATCCTGGTAGGCTACAGTCTATGGTCGCTGAAGACTGAGCGACTTCACTTTACAACTAATTTAAGCAGTGCTTAAGGAAGATGGGAGCTCAACCTAAGCCCCATAGTCTGGTGTCTGTTCTTGCCATAAGACTCAAGTTAGAAGAATAAAGTAGTAGGTAAACAAGGGGTAGATTAGGTGTGACAAAGGCTTAGAAACACTAGGAGATAACAGACATGAAGATTGGCTTCACTTCCTCTTAGAGTAGAGGGTGCCCCTTTTGTTCACAGGCATGGAATGTTGATGGAAGTTCTCTTAATTAGAAAGACCTTCAACAACACAAAGGTGACTGTAGTGACCTGGACAAGTCATCCAACAAGCCTGAACTGTGTTCCAGTAGTACCCGGGTGTGGCCTGATACAGAGCACATCAGTGGCAACATTTAGGGCACACGCAAAGAAAAAAACAGCAGATACTTCCATGAACTCAAAGATCATGCCCCTTTGGCTTCCTTATTCAGCAGCCTAGATTCCTGCTAATGTGGAAAAACTGAAGGAAAAATAATAATTCATGCATATGTGTGTATTTATTTCTTCAAAGCAGTTTTGCAACATCCTTTTGAGACAAGTTCTAAAACCTCCCTTTGACAACAAAAACTCCTTTCTGAACACATTTGTCTTTTCCCCAGTGGCCTGAGTTAGCACTCATCATTGTGCTCTTTAAATACTATATTTATGGAAATGACATCATATGAGAAAGAGATGCTTTATGGCTGGTAATCTCTGTCTTGTTACATAGGATTTATGAGACCAGAGGGGCAGTCCTCCTCACTGGCCTTGGAGCCTGATGTTTCTTGCGTTTTCCCTTCTTCTTTGTTAAGCAATTGAGGTTTCATTTTACCTTGTGTTATACACTGATTTTCCTTTGCTTCTGCCATATTTGCTAAATGTTTCCTATAATAGGTAAATACTGCTGAGGCATATCATTTGTGACATGTGCATGGGTCTGTATGCATGTATGTCCCTATTCACAGGAGGGTGTATGAGTGTGGACGAACGTAGCCTTGCACGAGAACTTGCCTGTGTATCTAAGTGGCTGGGACCACTTGGGACCACAGAAGGGACAAATCCTAGTGCCACATTAAAAAAAAAAAAATCATGTCCTCTAAGCATCCATCCCATTCATCCACTGTGTGCATGAAGGAGGTTGACATTCTTCAGGAGGCACAAAGGGAGTGGCTATTTCCTCTGTACACACTGGCCCCATCTGTGAGGTTCCTAAACTTTCCCTCTCACTGAGTGCCACTTGCCTTCACAGACGTCTTGCCTCCACGCTCGCTCACTGAACGTTCTTGTTGCTACCAGTTTCTGCAACTCTCACAGGAGAATGCCACATTGTTTGGTGTCCCTGAGCTTCTAGGTTTGTCTTCCATTGAGGTCAAAGATGGCTAGAGTTCAGTCTAGCGGATCAGAACCGGGAATTGTTCAAGACATTCAGATTTCTGGAACATCTTTAAAATATAGTGTGGAGAAAGAGGGAAGAGACAGAAACATATGGAGACCTGTTGAAATCAAAGCTCTAACTGCTTGCCTTGACAATCTTTGTAGGGACAAAATTGAACTTACTACTGTGTGCAAAGAGCTGTTTTATATTCTCAGAGCACTTACATATCTACTATTATACTAATATAAAATGGCATTTTTAGTCCTCTGTTTCTGCACCTGTATTTTCTCACCAAATGTTATAAATGAAGAAATTGAAGTGCAGAAAAGGAGAATGGCTATACCAAGAAAATAATGGCAGAGTGTGAATTCAACCCCAGTCAGATATGGCAATACAATATGACAGCCTGGAGCATGGTATCCATGATCCAACACCCTGGGATGCTACAAATGCCTCCTCCTATTATAACTTCCTCTCTGTGTCTCAGTCACCTGAGAAGTGGAATCACTGACGAAAGTAATTTCAACCTTAGATGAGCTAAGGAAATGACTGAATGCAACAGTGAATGTAGAGTCTTAAGCCAAGTGTCCAATCCATATTAACTTTATATTAACAGCTATAGCTATTTTATTCTTACATTTTATATTATTATTTTCAAAGAGAATCTTTGAAAGGTTTCACATTATCCCAGGATATCACATGGTTCATTTTGGCAAAGCACAGAGAATTTGAAGATTACTCAGAAGAAATGGAAAGGTAATTTTTCTGTGATAAATAAGCTTAGCATAAGGTGTTTATGAGCTGAAAATGTTTAATAAAGAGGCAATAGAAAAAAAATAATCAAATCGATTGTTACCTGGGGAAATAAAAATATTAAAGGAGTACCTTTAATTACATTTGTAAGCTTCTAAATTCTGAAGGTTACTGGGGTCTAGCCTTCCTTGCATCGCTTAAAAATTAATCCTGGTTGTGTTCTATATTTCAAACAGTGATAGCTCAAGCATTTTCATCTGCTTTCATGAATTTTCTGCTCTGCTGTAGTGCATGGAATGTTTTTATTTTAAAATTTGGCATCACCCATCTTCAGGGGAGCCCTAGGGAGGTTTCTAGAAAAATAAGGACCAAAATACTTATTCCTCAGATTTAGATCATGCTTAAGTTAGCTTTCACTGCACAACCAGCCCCAAAACTTAGAGGCTTAGAAACATCTCCATTTATGTAATTCACAATCCTTCTAGGTGATTCTTTTGGCCTCGGCTGGCGTAGGTTCCTTGAATCTCAGTTATGGTTGCACATTATACTGAAATTAATGGCCTATGAACTTGCCTCAACTTTCATAGTGCCTGGGGGTATAAATTAAAAGCTAATAGATGTTTTTTGAGTTTATAAATAGATGAATTAATGGATGACTAAGTGAAGTGATCTCCACTTAGCTCCTCTTGGACACTGTTTGGCATAGGGCTGTCTCTTGGAGAATTGCAAAAAAAGTTATTTTCCCCAGAAATGCCCCCAAACTCTTTATCTCCTATATTGATTCAGTACATTCTGCCTCCTAGTTAGAAGACACACACTAAGACCTGCCCACCCTGAGCACTGTGCCAAGTCAATCACATCTCCCAAATATTCCCTTTCTTCTTTCCCTTTAAAATCCCCATTCTTTCAATGTCATGAGAAAAAGTCTTCCTGGCTTGATAGGAAGAACCACAAGGTCATTGCAAGGGAGTGGATTCTAGGGGGACATTGTGGCCATTTCTGTAATCCACCATGGGCCACAATTTACAGATTGCAAGGTGCACCATGCCATCCCAGATCACTAGGTAACACAGAAATGTTGCTGTGTAAAAGAGCAGGCATCTCTTTCTAATACTCTTCTTTCTGTTTAAAAAAAACACACACACTCCTAGATGTCAGCAATTCTCAACCTAAAATAGATGCCTCAGCCCCAGTCAAACAGCCTTTAAGCTCTTTAAAATGCATTCATCACAGACTGCAGAAGTGACAGACACTCCGGAAAGGAAATCCCAAGACCAAAACAGTCATCCGTCACTTCCGACAGAGTATGGCATGATGCTGGGAGGGGGAGCATCAGCTGAAGAGGATGATCCTATGGTGAAGTCTGCACTGGGTCATTGCCCACTGCTCTATGGAGGATGCAAGGCAGAGAATCTGGGACCTTGCAGGGAATGTGAGAACCTGGAGACCCGGGTCTGCTTTAAATGAGCTCCATTTCTTAGAGTAAATAATGGACTTGGCATGATTGATGGTGCGCTGCTGCTGCTGCTAAGTTGCTTCAGTCGTGTCCGACTCTGTGCGACCCCATATACGGCAGCCCACCAGGCCCCACCGTCCCTGGGATTCTCCAGGCAAGAACACTGGAGTGGGTTGCCATTTCCTCCTCCAATGCATGAAAGTGAAAAGTGAAAGTGAAGTTGCTCAGTAGTGTCCGACTCTTAGCGACCCCATGGACTGCAGCCTACCAGGCTCCTCCATCCGAGGGATTTTCCAGGCAAGAGTACTGGAGTGGGGTGCCATTGCCTTCTCCGATACCTATACTAGAAAGGTTTTAATAGAAGGAGTTAAGTGACCAAACTTAAATGATCTCTGCACTTTCCAGCTTCTGAGAGGCTGTCTGTCTTGTCACACATGTCCTGTATTCAGCCACAGAACCCTGTGCTATCAACTTGTGCAGCCTCTTTTAGCTTTGTTCCCTCCTCTCCATCCCACAGCCAGCCTACAGCCTTATTCTTGCCCTTGTACTTGCTGTTCACATGTCTAACTGAGCTTCCTGCCTCTGGACCTAACTCTTTCCTATCAGTTCCACCCTCTTCCTAAAATGTAATTCTGACCATGTCACTGTTGCCCTGTTTTCAGGTCCCACACAGCTCTCAGGATCAAGCTCAGATATTCTGGTTATGTGCTCCCCTATTTCTCTCTTCTCCCACCTCCACACACACCTCTCTTCTTCCGCCCACCCTTCACCACACATTTTCAAAACAGTCATTTGAAACTACTTGTGATTCCTTAAAATACAACAGACTGCTTCAGGCTTCCAAATCTTTGCACATATTGTTCTCTCTTCCAGGAAAACACTCTCTCTGTCCCTACGTCATCTAAGACTTACTCATTCTTCTAAATGCAGCTCAAGCATCACTTCTTCCAAGAAATCTTTCTTGAGCTTCCTAATCCAATATAGATGCCGCTCCTCTGGCTCCTCTCACAGCCTTGCTACCTCTGTCTCGGCTTTGACACCTTACACTGAAATAGGTGTTGGTCTGTCTCTGCCATCACTCTGCGTAATTTTGTCTTATTCAAGTCTCCTGGGATTGAGCACAAAGTGAAATATGGCTGAATGTTTTTTAAATGAATGAATGAACTAATGAACGAATGAATGAAGTTACCAGTACTCATATCTTTTTGGACACTGTATGGTCCATAGCTCTCTCTTGGAGAACTGCAAGGTAATTAATTTAATGTTGCCAGATTTCTCTACCACCAATTCACATCTCTCAAGCTGATCCAGTACAATCTCCATCCCAGTTAGACACATGCTCAGATTCAGCCTTAACAACTAAATCATGTAGCTTCTCCCAAATCATCCCTTCCTTTTTTGCCTTAAAACTTCTATTCTTTCAGTATCCTGAGATACAGAAAGAAAACTGACAGGCAATATCATTTACAATATTTACAATGAAGTAGGAACAGCTGAAAATAATAAACCTTACAATTACATAGTGTTTTACAGTTTATGAAATGCTCACTTTCAATACTTTTATATTTTCAACAATCCTTGAGAGGTGGGCTGCACAGCTACTCCCATTTCATTTTATATCTGAGAAAACTTTAGCTCACAGTTGTTTTGTAACTTTGCCAGAATCATATAAGTAATAAGCAGTAGAATTTCAATTCATACTCTTTTTCTTTTTCATTTTTCAGAAGGTTGTAGTATATAGTGAGAGTCAGTCTTTAAGCAACTTTCATGGAATAAGAGATGAGATGTGGGAAATGCTTTACAAAACCACATTAATATGTTGACTAAGGGTGTTGGCTGATGCCCTGAAGTCCATGACCTGCTCATCAAAAACCCGCAACTTCTCATCACACATAGATTTATCCCAGAACCTGTATCCAAGTCCATGATGCAATTGTCTGCCCTACAGACATTTTGGGAGGCTATCCTAACCCTCAGGCAAAGTATATGTGCAGTAGGAACCAGAGTATCTAGAGTAAGTCAGTGAGTGAGGAGGCTGCAAGCAGAGAAGGAATAAGAATGGGTAGCTGAAATACTCTGAGAAAAGAAGTTCCAAATTCTCATCATTAATCCTGCACAACAGTTATATGATTAGAGAGATTATCACCCATATCTATCAAAAGACTCTAAGCCCCTTTAGAGCAGCGCCTACACCACATCTCTCCCACCATGGTCTACCACCCCTGCCAGCATCTGAGGCTGCTCTCAACACCTATAAGTTCAGTTGAGTCACTCAGTCGTGATGAGCTCTTTGTGACCCCGTGGACTGCAGCATGCCAGGCTTCCCTGTCCATCACCAACTCCTGTAGCTTGCTCAAACTAATGTCCATTGAGTCAGTGATGCCATCCAACCATTTCACCCTCTGTCATCCCCTTCTCCTCCTGCTTCCAGTCTTTCCCAGCATCAGGGTCTTTTCCAACAATCATTTCCTTATTGACTGCCTCCTTCCCCCTTTCATTCTGAAGACAAATTTAGGTCTTTTCCATGAATGATTATTGAAAATTTGGCTTTTTCATTTAGGTAGTACCTCAATTTTTACATAATTTTTGTATTGCGTTAGCACAGAGTCGGACACGAATGAAGTGACTCAGCAGCAGCAGCAGCAGGGCTGGCCTCATAGGATGGGTTGAGAAATATCCTCTCCTCTTCTAGGTTTTGGAAAGAGTTTGTGAAGGTTTGGTGTTAATTCTACCTTAACATTTTTTAGAGGTTGCTACTGAAGCCAACTGGGCCTGGGCTTTAATTGTAGGCTTTTTAAAAGCTAACTTAATCTCATACTTGTTTTAACATCTATTCATATTTTATTTCTTCTTGAGTCAGTTTCAGTTTTTTTAATAGGAATTTTTACCTTTATAGGAATTTACTCATTTAACTTAGGTTATGTAATTTATTGGCATATATTAAGTTGTATTATTTCCTTATAATCCTTTCCATTTCTATGAGGTTGCAGTAATGTCCTCTATATCATTCTTGATTTTAGTAATTTGGGTCTTCTCCTTTTCTCCTTTGGTCAGTCTGGTTAAATATTTGTTAATTTTTCTGACAAGGGTTTAATTTTCAAAATATACAAATACCTCATACAACACAATAACAAAAACAACAACAAAAAAAAAACCAATCACAAAACAGGCAGAAGACCTAAACAGATATTTCTCCAAAGAAGACATACAGATGGCCAACAGGCACATAAAAAGATGCTTAACGTTGCTGAATATCAGAGAAATGCAAGTTAAAATTACAATGAGGTATTACCTCACATCATCAGTATGGCTGTCATTAAAGAGTTTATAAATAATAAACACTGGAGAGAGTGTAGCGAAAAGGAAACCTTCCTACACCAGAATGTAAATTGGTGCAGTCACTATGGAGAACAGTATAGGGGTTCTTCAATAAATTTAAAATATGATCCAGCAATCCCAGTTCTGGGCATGTGTGCAGACAAAACTACATTTCAAAAAGCTGCATGCATCCCCATGCTCACAGCAACACCATTCACAGTAGCCAAGACATGAAAACAAGCTACATGTTCGCCAACAGATGAATAGACAAAAAAGACCTTTATTTGTGGGATATATATCTATAATAAAATACTTCTAGCCATAAAAAGGAATGAAATAATGCCATTTGTGGCAACAAGGGTGGGCCTAGAGATTACCATACTAAGTGAAGTAAGTCAGAAAGAGAAACAAAAATATCATACCATATCACTTATATGTGGAATCTAAAATATGAAATTATATAATCATATTATATACAAATGAACATATATAAAAAACAAAGACTGACAAATAGAAAAAAAAAATAACCTGATGATTATCAAAGGGGAAAGGAGTGGGGAGGAGCAGGGATAAATTAGACATTTGGGATTTTCAAATACAAACTACTATATGTAAAATAGATAAGCAACAAGGTCCTTCTACATAGCACTGGGAATTATATACAGTATCTTGTAATAAACTATAATGGAAAATAATATGAAAAAGAATATATATATGTATATATAACTGATCTGTTGTACACCAGAAACTAACACAACATTGTAAAGCATCATTGTATTCTTTATCTTATTTTTTAGTAAAAAAAAAAAAAAAAAGGACAAACTTGTGGTACCAAAGGGGAAAGGAACAGGGAGGAATTAGCAGACATAAACTACTGTATATGGAATATCAACAACCTCAGATATGCAGATGATACCACCTTAATGGCAGAAAGTGAAGAGGAACTAAAGAGCCTCTTGAAGGTGAAAGAGAAAAGTGAAAGAGCTGGCTTAAAACTCGACATGCAAAAAAACTAAAATTATGGCATCTGGTCCCATCACTTCATGGCAAATAAATCGGGAAAAATGGAAACAGTGACAGATTTTATTTTCTTGGGCTCCAAAATCACTGCAGACAGTGACTGCAGTCTTGAAATTAAGAGATGCTTCTCCTTGGAAGAAAAACTATGACAAACCTAGAGAGTGTATTAAAAATCAGAGACATCACTTTGCCAACAAAGGTCCATATTGTCAAATTTACGGGTTTTCCAGTAGGCATGTATGGATGTGAGAGTTGGGCCATAAAGAAGACAATGCTGAAGAAATTGATGCTTTCAAACTGAGGTGCTGGAGAGGACTCAAGAGTCCCTTGTAGAGCAAGAAGATCAAATCAGTCAATTCTAAAGGAAATCAACACGGAATATTCATGGGAAGGACTGATGCTGAAGCTCCAATACTTTGGCTATCTGATGCAAAGAGCCAACTCACTGGAAAAGACCCTGATGTTGGGCAAGATTGAAGGCAGGAAGAGAAGGGGACCGCAGAGGGTGAGATGGTTGGATGGCATCACCAACTCAATGGACATGAGTTTGAGTAAGCTGTGGGAGATAGTGAAGGACAGGGGAGCACGGTGTGCTGCAGTCCATGGGGTTGCAGAGTTGGACACAACTGAGTGACTGAACAACGACAACAACAACATATATGGAATAGATAGACAACAGGGCCTCCTGTATAGGACAGGGAACTATATTTAATATTCTGTGATAAAGGAAAAGAATATGTAAAAGACTATATAAACATATATCTGAATCACTTTGCTGTACATCTGTAACTAATACAACAATGTAATTAAACTATACTTCAATTAAAAAATTTTAAAAGAATACAGAAGGGTACTTGAACATAGTGAGCATTATATAATGTTAACTATTTTTATTACTGTAAAAGCAATGTAAAAGACCTATGGAATTACTGCAGAAGAGAAGTAAAGAAATAAAGATTTAAAAATTAAAACATACTATTAGTAACAGAAAAAAGCTCACATTCAGAAAACTAAGATCATGGCATCTGGTCCCATCACTTCATGGCAAATAGATGGGAAAACAGTGTCAGACTTTATTTTGGGGGGCTCCAAAATTACTGCAGATGGTGATTGCAACCATGAAATTAGAAGATGCTTACTCCTTGGAAGGAAAGTTATGACCAACCTAGATAGCATATTCAAAAGCAGAGACATTACTTTGCCAACAAATGTCCATCTAGTCAAGGCTATGGTTTTTCCAGTAGTCATGTATGGATGTGAGAGTTGGACTGTGAAGAAAGCCGAGAGCCAAAGAATTGATACTTTTGAACTGTGGTGTTGGAGAAGACTCTTGAAAGTCCCTTGGACTGCAAGGAGATTCAACCAGTCCATTCTGAAGGAGATCAGCCCTGGGATTTCTTTGGAAGGAATGATGCTAAAGCTGAAACTCCAGTACTTTTGGCCACCTCGTGTGAAGAGTTGACTCATTGGAAAAAACTCTGATGCTGAGAGGGATTGGGGGCAGGAGAAGAAGGGGAAGACAGAGGATGAGATGGCTGGATGCATCACTGACTCGATGGACATGAGTCTGAGTGAACTCTGGGAGTTGGTGATGGACAGAGAGGCCTGGTGTGCTGTGATTTATGGGGTCGCAAAGAGTTGGACACGACTGAGCAACTGAACTGAACTGAATTGTTTTCATTCATCACAATGTATTTTCTAACTTACCTGTGATTTCTTTTTTGACCCATTGTTTGTGTTGTTTAATTCCTATATATTCATGAATTTTCCCAAGTTTATCCTGATACTGATTTCTAACTTCATTCCATTGTAGCAGAAGACCACACTATTAAAAATTTCAATCTTTTTAAATTAAATTGATACTAATTTTATGCCTCACATATGATCTATCCTAGAGAATGTTTCATTCAGTCCAGTCGCTTAGTCGTGTCTGACTCGTTGCGACCCCATGAATCGCAGAACACCAGGCCTCCCTGTCCATCACCAACTCCCGGAGTCCACCCAAACTCATGTCCATTGAGTTGTTGAGGCCATCCAACCACCAACTTTTTCACTCTCCACTTTCACTTTCATCAAGAGGCTATTTAGTTCCTCTTCACTTTCTGCCATAAGGGTGGTGTCATCTGCATATCTGAGGTTATTGATATTTCTCCCCAAAAACTTGATTCCAGCTTGCGTTTCTTCCAGTCCAGCATTTCTCATGATGTACTCTGCATAGAAGTTAAATAAGTACGGTGACAATATATAGCCTTGACGTACTCCTTTTCCTATTTGGAACCAGTCTGTTGTTCCATGCCCAGTTCTAACTGTTGCTTCCTGACCTGCATACAGGTTTCCTAAGAGGCAGGTCAGGTGGTCTGGTATTCCCATCTCTTTCAGAATTTTCCACAGTTTATTGTGATCCACACAGTTTAGTATGCAGCTAAAAAGAATATGTGTTACGTTGTTGATAGAGTGCTCTGTTGATGTCATTTAGGTCTAGTTGGAGTATGGGCTAAGTCACTTCAGTCATGTCCAACTCTTTGTGACCCTATGGACTGTGGCCTACCAGGCTCCTCTGTCCATGGGATTCTCCAGGCAAGAACACTGGAGTGGTTTGCCATGCCCTCCTCCAGGGGATCTTCCCATCCCAGGGATCAAACCCACATCTGCTGTGTTTCCTATATTGGCAGGTGGGTTCTTTACCACTAGCGCCACCTGGGAGGCCCTGGGAGTTGGAGTATAGCATTGTTTAAGTCTGGTTTCCTTGTTGAGCTTGTACTCAAATGCTGTATTATTGAAAATGAGGTACTAAAATTTTCAACTATTGAGTTGGCCAAAAAGTTCGTTAGGGCTTTTCTATAAGAGCTTATGAAAAACAAACTTTTTGGCCAACCCAATATTATTGCAGAATTGTACATTTCTCCTTTTAATTCTGTATTTGGGGGCTCTACTGTTAGGTTCATGTATATTTTTAATTGCTATGTCTTCCTGATGGATTTAGGTTCTTCATTCTTAAGTACACACTCATTCCCAGAGTCATAAAAGTATACATTCAGCACTTACATGACCCTGAAGGAGACCATCTCTGAATTTTCCACCCTAGATATTTTGCTGACTCACTCTAGTCCTGGCCCTGGCTAGAATAAACTTCTGTAAGTCTCAGAGTGACAACTGATACTAATCACCTCACTACTATACTATTCAATCCAGATTCCCCTCACCCTTAGCTAGTTTTTCAGCTCTTCCCAGTGATTGATCTGATGATGTACCACAGATCCTCATTCCTGAGTGGTCTGAGTTCCTGATCACTATGCTTTTCTCGGGCTAAATTGTCTTCACTTATCTGTTTACCATCATGATTAGGCAAAGAAGTATCCAAATAGATCACCTGGATGCCAAATAAATTTCATACTTTCATAGATTAGATTCTGTAACAGGCACAGACTTTCTTTTTGAGCAGAGTCAGTTACTCTTGCCTCTTTGAAGGCAAGATTATAATGAAGATTATACCTCTTCATGCCTGCTGGTAACTGGACTCAAAGAATTCCAAGTTCCCAGGTAGTAGCCATAACTTATAGTTCAATGATGAAAGTGTTTTCCCTCTGGGGCAAAAGATAACCATATCTTCTTTATTTATTTAGCTATCAGTGGACACAGGTTGCTTCTATGTCTTGGCTATTGTAAATAATACCACAATAAATACAGGGATGTGTATATATATTTTTTTAATTATTTGTTTTCATTTTTTTCTGATAGATATCCAGAAGTAGGATTGCTGGATCATATGGTAGTTCTATTTTTAATTTTTTGAGGAGTAACTATAGTATTTTGCATGATGACTGTACCAGTTTACATTCCCACAACAGTGCACAAGCATTTGGGGCAGACTTTCCTTGCCACTGTTTTGCACATTCACTCCTGAGACACCATGCTTTGCAGTGGCTATACATTTTCAACATACCTTTACATAAAAAGCTGATCCATCCTTAAATCAAGCTAAGTTACTTTTCTCTCCCGTGAGCTAGTTGTAAGATGACACGTAGGTTACTGATATGGACTTATGGAAGGACACTCCTGTAATAGTGGTTAATGTCATGGAATCTAGGCTACTTGTTCACACTACCTGCTCATGCCCTGTCCTTCCTGTACTTGATCCAAAATGGACAACGTACAGGTAAATTTTACAATAAATTGTAATCCTATGATTTGGTAGGCCTGACCAAACTCGAATCCTAATGGCAGTTCTAAACAAATGATCATTTGATGTTCCACGTTCTATCTCTAGTCTGTCTCTATTAGGGCCCAAAGACACATCAGAAGTTGTTTTTTGGAAACAGTATGGTTTCCCTGGTGGCTCAGCAGTAAAGAATCTGCCTGCCAATGGAGGAGACGTAGGTTCAGTCCCTGGGTTGGGAAGACCCCCTGGAGAAGGAAATTGCAATGCACTTCAGTATTCTTGCCTGGGAAATCCCATGGACAGAGGAGCCTGGTGGGCTACAATGCATGGGGTCACAAATGAGTTGGACATAACTTAGCAACTAAACAGCACATAACTTTTTACTGAAGGTAGCATGGACCCAGCTCCAGAACCCCAAGGTGCCTTTTGATTCTTTTATTGGATGTTGCCACAAACTCCACGTGGTATCTTTTCTCATCACTGATCTCTAATACCATAAAGTCTGCCATACTGAATGACCCAAGTGGCAGGCTACCTGGCCCAAAGACCAGATCTTCTGAAGAATCCTTTCCTGCTCTGGGCCTGATTCAAAGCTGAGACTTTATTTATTATACAAATTTTTTTGTATAATAGATGAAGCAGTGTTCTTAGATGTAAAATATGCTACTTCCAGGGCTTCCCTGGTAGCTCAGCTGGTAAAGAATCTGCCTGCAATGCAGGAGAACCTGGTTCAATTCCTGGGTTGGGAAGATCCGCTGGAGATAGGATAGGCTACTCACTCCAGTATTCTTAAGCTTCCCTGGTGGCTCAGACAGTAAAGAATCCACCTGAAATGCAGGAGACCTGGGTTTGATCCCTGGGTTGGGAAGACCCCCTAGAGAAGGAATGGCTACCCACTCCAGTATTCTGGCCTGGAGCATTCTATGGATAAAGGAGCCTGGCAGGCTACAACCCATGGGGTCACAAAGAGTTGGACAGGATTGAGTGACTTCCATTCATTAGGGCCTCAAAAGGCCTATGCATGCTTCTTTGTGATGGGAAGAGCAAGATGCCATCATTTGCATTTATTTTTGAGGGAATATCCAAGAAAGCTCCTGATCACTGGACTCTTGCAAATTTTACTGACACCAGAAGATAGAAGAATTAACATAGCCCTGAGGATAAAACATTCAGAAAATGAAGATCATGGCATCTGGTCCCATCATTTCATGGGAAATAGATGGGGAAACAGTGCCAGACTTTATTTTTTTGGGCTCCAAAATCACTGCAGATGGTGACTGCAGCCATGAAATTAAAAGACGCTTACTCCTTGGAAGAAAGGTTATGACCAACCTAGATAGCATATTCAAAAGCAGAGACATTACTTTGCCAACAAAGGTCCGTCTAGTCAAGGCTATGGTTTTTCCAGTGGTCATGTATGGATATAAGAGCTGGACTGTGAAGAAAGCTGAGCGCCAAAGAATTGATGCTTTTGAACTGTGGTATTGGAGAAGACTCTTGAGAGTCCCTTGGACTGCAAGGAAATCCAACCAATCCATTCTAAAGTAGATCAGTCCTGGGTGTTCTTTGGAAGGAATGATGCTAAAGCTGAAACAGGTACTTTGGCCTCCTGATGCGAAGAGTTGACTCACTGGAAAAGACTCTGATGCTGGGAGGGATTGAGGGCAGGAGGAAAAGGGGACGACAGAGGATGAGATGGCTTGATGGCATCACCGACTCGATGGACATGAGTTTGAGTGAACTCCGGGAGTTGGTGATGGACAGGGAGGCCTGGTGTGCTGCGATTCATGGGGTTGCAGAGTCGGACACAACTGAGTGACTGAACTGAACTGAACTGAGGATAAAACGCAAATGTATTATTGTCTAGTCTGCAGAAGTATAAACTGTTCTGATCTGCTCTTCCAACAGGGATAGGAAACCAAACATTGGCTAAATCCATGCTATATTCATGTATCTAGGCCATTTTAACCTTTCTTAGCAAGAGATGCCTCATTTGGCATGCAGGTGCAATAAGGACTACAATTGGATTGATCTGTGGTAGGATCAGTCTGGTTTTGCTTTAAGTGTCATATGGTGACTTACGTGGAGATATAATTGAGACCACCACTCATTTCCTTTAGATCCTTAATGGTAGCATTAACTTCTGTTCTTCCCACCCCTGGAACACAATACTTTTTAAAAGTTAATGTCTTTTGCACAGATAGGGGAAGTTTAGGCACTTGCACTTGGACCTCTGTTACTATAGAAAGCTCTTACTCAATTGACCAAGGACCCAATGTGGAGGTTGCCCCAATTAGCAACTGTACTTTTGGAGACTGGGGAGATTGCTATTGGACGAGTCACAAACTCAAGGAAAAAACAACAAGCTATACCTGTGTCAAAGTCAATATTTTACCTGGACGCCATAGTCTCTGTCTTAATAGAGGGACTACAATATGTCATGTTTCCAGGTGTCAATGTTAACTTCAACATGGTATCCAACAGTCTTCAAATTAGTTGAATATTATTTTTTTCACAAGGTTCCTGAGTAAATTGCTATATATTGCTTTGGGGAAACTTGTAGTGACATTACTGCATAACTTGCTATGGTATTGCAGTCTTTCATTCAGGAGGCCCTATTTCCTCTTCAATAAACAAATTCAGGATCCAAAAACTGGTTCAGATCCAGAAAACAGGCAAAGAATCATGACTTTTTATTTGGGTGACTGCCCTCAGCCTCTTGATTTCCTCTGATGGCTGTTGTTTAGTCCCTCAGTCATGTCCAGCTCTTTGTGACCATATGGATGGCAGCACACCAGGCTTCCCTGTCCTTCACCATCTCCTGGAACTCATGTCCATTGAGTCAGTAATGCCATTCAACCATCTTATCCTCTGCCTTATCCTCTGATGGTACAAGTTGAATAATAATTTTGTTTGGTGCACATCTATTCACCCACATCTACTGGGTGCCAGAGTCTGTTAACAATTCATTCAGGTCCCGTCTTCTTGCTATTTCAACCTTGCTGATCTTTATAAAAATTACATCCACCTGGCTTCTGACTGTTAAACACAGCCACCTGTCCTCATTTGTTTTAGGGATCCAATCATCCCTTTGCTATTAATGAGTTTTGTCCTGTGACAGCTTCTTCTGTCATTATCCATGACCTATATACGTGAGAGGTATCACTGAAATTCCTGATGCTGGTGACCTTCTCATCAGAGCTTTCCTTGAGACTTTGGTAAATTGTATATCTTCTGGGTCTTCCCAAGGAACATAATCAGCTGGCAGGTGGTGTGGCTTTACACAGTATATCCATTTCAGTATGCCTCCTTTCCTGGGTCTTTTAATAATTTTCTCATTCCTCTTCCACAGAAATTCTGGCATTTCAGCCTCACTCAGCATAGGCTATTGATTTTTCAGGCTTCTAGGCTTTGTAGCAAGTCAGCCATATTACTAGGGTTCTTGACATAGTATTAAATCCTGTATCTCAGAGGAATGGTCCTAATGCAATAAAATCTCCCTTATCCAGCAATATATTTAGTCCCCTTGATCAAGCACCCTCAGAATCCAGTCTCACATATATATTCTCCCAGTTCCTGTCAGTACATTCTAAGTCCTGCATGTCTTTTAAAGTATAGCTTCTTTTCTTCCTTTGCAGGCTCTGTACACTTCTGGCTGCCAGTTACAAAGTCTACTGACCAAAAAGGAAGATGGGACAGATCCTGAGGACAGCATATGTTTCTCAGGGGACAGCTGGCTCCATTTTCTTCAAGCAAGAAAAGGAGTATGTTATCTATTAATAGGGATGGGTGGGCCACCTCTACAGGCTCAAAAGATTCAGGATTATCTAGAAATTTAACATTATTCAGATCAGATCAGATCAGTCGCTCAGTCGTGTCCAACTCTTTGCAACCCCATGAATCGCAGCACGCCAGGCCTCCCTGTCCATCACCAACTCCCAGAGTTCACTGAGACTCATGTCCATCGAGTCAGTGATGCCATAAAGCCATCTTATCCTCTGTCATCCCCTTCTCCTCCTGCCCGCAATCCCTCCCAGCATCAGAGTCTTTTCCAATGAGTCAACTCTTCGCATGAGGTGGCCAAAATACTGGAGTTTCAGCTTTATTAGGGGCATAAATCTATATGTTTCTATCCTATGTGTCAGTGATCCCTTCTTTCCTAACTGGAGTCCTGACCTTAGCATAATAGACCTTCCTTGGTTGGGAGTTTAACCTTCTTTGAAGTTCAGTCACTCCACTGATGAAGTCCTGATTTAGCTCCATAGCTTTATCTGCCCTCCAACTACATGAGATGAGAGTAGCCTATCAAAAGGCTTTCTGGGTCTCACATTTGGTTCTGAAATTGCTTGTTAATCATTCTAACTCTTTCTCTTTTTTCTTATGCTGCTGCTGCTGAGTCACTTCAGTCGTGTCCAACTCTGTGTGACCCCATAGACAGCAGCCCAGCAGGCTCTGCCATCCCTGGGATTCTCCAGGCAAGAACACTGGAGTGTGTTGCCATTTTCTTCTCCAATGCATTAAAGTGAAAAGTGAAAGGGAAGTCACTCAGTTGTGTCCGACCCTTCGCGACCCCATGGACAGCAGCCTACCAGGCTCCTCCGTCCATGGGATTTTCCAGGCAAGAGTACTGGAGTGGGTGCCATTGCCTTCTCCTTTTTCTTATGCAGAGGTCAGCAAACTTTTCTTTACAGGGCTATATAATGAACACTTTAAGCTTTGAAACCATAAAGTCTCTATCACAACTATTCAACTTGCCTTTGTAGTGCAAAAATAGCTATAAACAATATGTAAATGATAAAGAGGGCTTTGCTCCAATCAAACTTTATTTATAAAAATAAGCAGTGGGCAGAATTTCACCCATGGGCCCTGGTTTGCTATATCCTAACTCACTACATAAATCAAGCTTAGTAATAGCTACTCAATTCCATTGTTCTTCTAATTAAGATTTTTCCCCGTATTTCTCACATTTGAAGCGTAGCATTTCCCTCACTGGTGTACCATCCAACCCTGGTAAAATTCTTAATAACTGAACTTTCTCCTTGTGCCAGGGGTTCTCTCTGCTCTGCTAGTGATGGAAGACTCATTGCCAGGTGGGTAGTCAATCATTCAGCTCCAAAATTCCATCTTAATCCCTGCTTTCTTGGACTACCCTGGCACTGACTGCCCTGGTTGAGTTTTCTGGGAAACAGACTAAGATGAGGGTTAGTGTGGAGGATTCTCATTAGGAAAGCAACTGTGGGGGGGAAAGGAAAGAAGATTGAGCAAAGGGAGAAGCTGAGCTGCAATTCAGCCATGGACAGTCCCATGGGGAGCCCTGGGGCTAAAATATATCAATGGAGTTGTTCTGCACTGGCTAAATATTTTTCCTCCCACTTCTATCAGTAATTAGATGCATGTCATTTCACACAAGGTGCTCTCTGTAGCTGATCCAATCCATAAATGGACTGAGAACTGAAGGCTGTCTACAGACAGTGCTCCCTGAAACTGGGGCAATGACTGCTGATCCTTGAACAATGTGCGTCTGAGAGGCACTGACCTTCAGCCCAGTTGAAAAACCTGTCTTTAATTATAGTTAAATTTCATATTCAGTTCCCCATTATATATACGGTTCTTCCACATTTGTGGTTCTGCATCTGCAGATTCAAACAACCTCAGATCGTGTAGTATTGCAGTATTTATCCACATGTATGTAATTGGACCCACAAGGCTCCCAAGACTCAGACTCTTGTTGTTCAAGGGTTGACTATGTTTCTTTGACGGACTGGGCAGTGCATATCTAAGTATACATCACAGCCTTCAGCTTAGCCCTTTTACCCCCCCAAACTCCCTCTTCCTGCTTCACCCATTTGTTGGTCCCTTACCACTCACACTGGCTTTGCTTTTGCCTCTTTACTGATTCTGGCTGCAGTACATTTCACAACACTTTTCACAAGGTCTGTACCCCATGCTCCCTTCTTCTTCTGATGACTGATACACAGATACTTTGTCCAGCTCTCACATTGATTTTCTACTTCTCTCAGTCAGAGTCCTCATTAATAATGATTTGCAGTGTTATCTCTGCTGTACTCCCATTATGTTACTAAGCATGGTGAGCGAGTAAGCACCTATGGGAGGCTTTTAACTGTATTAATATTTTTCTTCAAAAGAAAATAATTACAGATTTGTTGGGCAGTGGGAACAGAAATCAACAGATATATAAATTCAAAACTCTGGTATAAATGGTCAGATGGTTGACAAAATGGTCTCCTATTGAGTGGGACCAAGAGAGTCATCCAGAGATAAGTAGGCAGTGTGCATCCTGAACTAATGGTTTGGTGCTCCAGCTAAGTCTTCAGGCTCTAACTCCATCTCTCAACCCTCTATCAGCCCATCTGAATGTTGAGGAACTGAGCTTTTCACCTCTACTTCTGTCCCTTGGGGGTTTGATGACCATTAAAGATGCATGCTTTTTTGAAAAGATGATACCCAAGTAGCCTTATTTTGGAGAAAAATAAAATATTATAAAGGGGGACTATTCAGGACAAAACTAAAGAAGAGTTAAGTTTGAAATATGGAAGAAGGAAAACAAAGTAAAATAAAAGTTGAAGCGGAGGAAATAGAATGGACAAAAAATAAAATACAGGTGGGGACATTGAAAAAATAGGATGAAAAAGAGAAAAGGAGAAAGCAGAAGGAGAAACATGACCACAAAGAGGAAGAAGGAGAGGAAAAGAGAAAAAAAGAGGGTCAGGAAGGACCAGTACAAGCTCTAAACTTCAAGCAGAGCAACACATTCTCTCTAACAAACCACATCACATCCAAATCGAGCATGAATCTTATCATAGAAATAAAACTAGCAATCGAGAAAATGAAGGTCAATGAGGAAGTAAAGATCTTAGAATTTCCTCAGCTACAACTCTTCCTTGCTCCTTGTTTATTTGTCCAATACAACTTGCTCCTTGAAGGAAAAGCTATGACAAACCTAGACAGCATATTAAAAAGCAGAGACATCACTTTGGCAACAAAGGTCTGAATAGTCAAAACTATGGTTTTTCCAGTAGTTGTGTATGGATGCGAGAGTCTGACATAAAGAAGGCTGAGCACCGAAGAACTGATGCTTTTGAACTGTGATGTTGGAGAAGACTCTTGAGAGTCCCTTGGACTGCAAGAAGATCCAGCCAGTCGATCCTAAAGGAAATTAGTCCTGAATATTCACTAGAAGGACTGAAGCTGAAGCTCCAATACTTTGGCCACTTGATGCAAAGAGCTGACTCCTTGGAAAGGACCCTGATGCTGGGGAAGATTGAGAGCAAAAGAAGGGGACAACAGAGGATGAGATGGCTGGATAGCATCACTGACTCAATGGACATGAGTTTGGACAAACTCTGGGAGATGGTGAAGGACAGGGAAGCCTGGTATGCTGCAGTTCATGGGGTCACAAAGAGTCAGACACAACTTAGCAACTAAGCAACAACAACAACAGCTTGTTGGAGGGGATGCAAGTCTCTCCAAAATCCAGGATAACTTGAAATAGGTTTCTAGAAAAACCAGAAAAAAACTCCAGCTTCCAGGAAAGAACAGAACCCACAGAGGCAGGAAATTACATATGTAGATTCACATCTATATGGTTCTCTGATTTCCCATCCCAGTCACCCCACCATCTGAGCTTACATTGGGAAACTCAACCATTATCAGAAATTATTTTTAAGGTCAAGAGAGAGTTGCACATCACCTTCCTCTGTGGATTTAATACTCAAAGAATGCCGTAAGAAATTTAAGATAACTGGAATTATTTTTTAAAGATAGCTTTATTGTGCTCTACTCCCCTGCCAGCAGTAAAGTAGATTCCTTAAATAGCCCTTGTAAAAGCAGATTATAAAAGCAAAGATCCAAGAGAAGCAGACATTTAAGCACCCCACCTGCTGTACATACAGGCCACCAAGGACCTCTGAATGCGCATGCTATGAGCAAGCACAGATTTTTATATTCGCTCTGCCTCAATTATACAGGTATCATACTCCCAGTCAATCTCCTTCACCTTTGGCAGTAATTATTCCCTATCTCAGCATTTACCTTCTTCTTCCCTTTCTTCTTGTATAATAGTTTTAGCCCTCCAGGGTGTAATCATTTCTTTGATCCAGAGGACAGAATCAAATTTGGTTTTATAAAGAATCTCTCATGGCTGGAGCTCAGAACACTAGAAAAAAGCAATGCAGATTGGGAGAAAGCTTCTAACACCCACTTCTCAGTGTTTACTTGAGTAGAGAAGATTACCTGACCCATTTTTACCCAGATGCTGGGGGTCTGAGCACAGCACTATAAGATACAGATTAACCCCTGGATGATCCTACACTAAGGAAATGGGCTTTCTTTCTCTGACATTGACTAGAAAGGAGCCAGTTGTATTGACTGTTTTCTCACTTCATTTACAAGGTCTTTTAAGTTCATGAGTTTGTGTAAGGAAATAAGGTGGGGCAGAAAGGGGAAGGGGGGATTTTAAAAGCTCTCGTAAAAGGAGAGAAATGTGAAGATGAGAAGGTCCCGAGGGCAGCATGTATTGGAAAGTAATCTTAACATTTCCACTTAGTAAATGATTGTTATATGCCAGGCACTTTATATAAAAGAGCTCTATTCAAGGTGTGAGCTTCAGGCCAAATCTGGGTTTCAATTTTAGCTCCAACTGTTGTTAGCTGTATGATCTTAACAAATTAGTTTGCCTCTTTGCACCTTGGTTATCTCTTCTGTTAATAGGAATAATAATACTTACTTTATAAAGTAACTGAGGTGGGTTTGTGTTACTTAATGGAAAATGATGGTAACTATCATTATTATCATCTTCAATCCAACTCTTCTTTCTATGCATTTTAAAAGTAAGAAAACTGAGGCTCCAGAGAGTTTGAATAACTTGTTAAAGGACATAGAGCCAGTGAAGAACAGGCCTTGGATTTGAGCCCAACTCTACATGACTCTTTCCACTATGTAATGACACCTCAGAGCACCCAAAATAGTATCCATGGCAACTGCAGAGCAACTTTGGTGGAGGCTTTTCTAGTTATCAGCATCATGCTAGTTCAACTCTAGGTAAGTATATCTCCATCTCCTATTCCTGTTTAAAGCTTGGCTAGCTCATTTCACTGGAGAAGGCAATGGCACCCCACTCCAGCACTCTTGCCTGGCAAATCCCATGGACGGAGAAGCCTGGTAGGCTGCAGTCCATGGGGTCGCTAAGAGTTGGACACAACTGAGCGACTTCACTTTCGCTTTTCACTTTAATGCATTGGAGACAGAAATGGCAACCCACTCCAGTGTTCTTGCCTGGAGAATCCCAGGGATGGGGGAGCCTGGTGGGCTGCCATCTATGGGGTCGCACAGAGTCGGACACGACTAAAGCGACTTAGCAACGGCAGCTCACTTCATTGACCTCCAGAGGTTTATTTTAGTCTAATAAGAAAAATATGCCAGTAAAATATGAGTGATGGATAATTTTCTATCTTATAATAGGATATTAGACATTAAACATGGAGGGAAGACTGATGAAATATATGTCCAGTCATCGAGTTTGACCATTTTTCTCTATCAAGTCTCCTTTCTATTCATTTATTCAACTTATATTTATTGAGCACTTACCACATGTCAGTCACTACTCTAATGCTGGGAATATGGCAGCAAACAAGAAGACAGGGTCCTTGCCCTCAAAACTAACAGGCATCATTGTAAAGACATTCTAACTGAATATCAAGACAGGAAGGAACCTTAGAGATCATTTCACCAACATTACACCATCTGAGACGGTCTTCAATAAAATATGTAATTATAATAATTGAAGAAATGCCTAATTGAAGTAATTACAGGAGTTAAATGAGAAAGAAAGAAGGGTCAGAGATTTTAATAGCAGCATGATGGATGGATTCAGTTAATTAGGTAAGGCATTCTCTTTACACTAATCCCTCTTAAAATGGGCTTGTCAGTCATGGAGCTTCCACACTCACCATTCCTTCTAAGGAAAACTCTCTATACCACAATCTTTTCCTGAGGGTAATTGCCCTGGCGGTTTCATAAATAAGGATTGGCCATTGATTGAACAACATAGACATCTGACCCAAATGTGGTCAATCTATGCACAATGGTCACCAACCATCCAATACTTTTGTAAGAAAAGCTCCACAGAGGGGCAGGGTAGGGGGGAGGAATAGATTGAGAGTTTGAGATTGACATGTACACACTGCTGTATTTAAAATAAATAATCAACAAGGACCTACTGTATAGCACAGGGAACTCTACTAAATATTCTGTAATAGCCTAAATGAGACAAGGATCTGAAAAAGAAGAGATATGTGTAACATACACATATCTATATATACATATGTATGTATGCATATGTAAAGAATGTAACTTGCTGTACACCTGAAACATAACATTGTTAATCAACTATGTGCCAATATAAAATAAAAATTTTGAAAATACATAAAAAGGATCTACAGTGTAGCACAGGGAAATCTACTCAATATTCTATAGTGACTTATATGGGAAAGGAATCTTAAAAAAATAGATATATGTATATGTATAACAGATTCACTTTGTTGTACATCTGAAACTAGCACAACATTGTAAATTAACTCATTTTTTTTTAATGAAGGAAAAAGGAGAAAAAGAAAAAAGAAAAACTCTACGCAGTAATACAATTTTCCAAGACATTCAATATCTTTCTCCAGATTAAGAATACGGGAAACTGATAGAATATTTTAGCCTTAAGGGCTTTAAGTATATGAACTTATTAAGTATTCAAAACAACCAATGAGGAAAGTACCGTTATTATTCCCATTTACAGATGAGGAGATTGAGGTTAAATGATTTGCACAGTTACTAAGTTATAGAGTTGATGTTTGAAACCAGTTATTTTAATTGTAGAATCTATGGTCTTCATCATTTTGGATCTCCAAATAGTGGGAAGAGAAATTATAAAGGACACAATGAGAAGTATAAACAGAGAATAATAGAGCCTTGTTAATGGTATCAGAGCATAGATCTATAAATTCTTGCTCCTACAGAGACAACAGATATAACACTAGTGCCCAGGGCTATCTGGGATCTCGGGTAATGGATGTTCTTCGATTCCTGTGAGAATACTCTCTTCTCTATTTTCCCATATGCCCTTTCTAGAAACTTCCATTACTAAGGTAACTGTTTCCTGCAGCCAAAATGCCTAACACTCTTTTTCATCTATGAGTTCACCATTCATAAAATTCTAGAATTTATAACTTATAAGTTGTATCTTTTACAACAATATTTAAAAAAAAAAAATCTTTCTCTTACTTTTTCTCTCTGTGAAGTGAAGTAAACTCACTCAGTCATGTTCGACTCTTTGTGACCCGTGGGCTGTAGCCTGCCAGGCTCCTCTGTCCATGGGATTCTCCAGGCAAGAATACTGGAGTGGGTTGCCATTCCCTTCTCCAGGGGATTTTCCCAACACAGGGGTTAAATCTGGGTCTCTTGCACTGCAGGTAGACTTTTTACTGTCTAAGCCACACCAGGGAATACAAATTGTGAATGTTGAGGAGATCTAGAAAAAGAGTAAATTGAAGGTTAGCACACTACCTGGAGCTCTATCTTTAATGTGTTTAGCACATGGAGACCTGGCCGCTGACTACTAAGCAAACTTCAGCCAGCCAAGCCTGTCATGCAGGCTCACGTGTTTGTCACTCTTGAGCACAGGCTAAGATGTAAATCCTCTGGGCATCTTTCTGCTCTTCATTTCACATCCACATGTTGCTTTGCATATCCCATACTCTTGACCCAGACTCTTACTATTCCTTTCTTTCTTATATTTTTGAGAGTGTCCTCTGGTGTGTTTAGTGAATTGCAGTTAAGTATATTCCTTCCTTCATATATAAAATAGATCAATTAAAAGGCAATTGCTTCATCTTCTTGGTTCTGTCTTCTGAGTCTCTCTCTCTCTCTCTTTTTTTTTTTTTTTTTGCTAACTTTGCTTATACAGTCTATATATACAACCTCCTCCAACTCCCTTCAAAGACACTTTTCAGATTCTCTATTCATTCAGAGCAGTCCTTAGGTAATAATCACCTTTTGTCTTTTCACATAAGTATAGCTATTTAGGTAAAGGAAGATCTGAAGTTAAAATTTCATTTGTGCTTATAAGTAGGGGAGTACCCTCCCTCTAGGGTAGGGATGTACCTTAAAAATAATCACCTCTTCTACTTATTATCATTGACTTCAATATAAGACCTGGGTACAAATTACTCTAAAAGAAGACGGAAAGCATTCATTGTTCGCAGGACAATAACAAGCTTTACACATGATCCCTGATTATAATAGGAATGTGTTTCCATCCTATATGTGTCAACAGGATGGTGATATTGAAATCTCCTTAGGTAACACACAATGTTATTATCAAGGAGAATGAAAACATGTAAATAATAGCTATTATTTTTCAAATTTACCTAACCTAAAAAAATTCAGTGAAAGGTTTATCCTTCAAATTTTCCTTGATTTTTCTTTCTTGGCAAAGACGATAACTCTGCCAAGTTTGAAGCTTATAGCTTTAGACATTTTCTGAGCTACACAATCACAAGAAAGAGATTGAAGTATTTTCTTTGAGAGGGAGACTTGAAGGGAGGAAAAAGCCTGTGTGGTCTGACTTGGTGGCAGAGAAACTGGTGAAATTGTAACAGTTCAAACTTTCAAAAGAAAAAAAAACTCACTTCAGGATGAGCCATGAAGCATGGCCATTTTCAGGCTAGCTCTTTTTATGATGAGAAAGATGAATATCCTGAAATGTCAGAGGAGAAATGGCAATGGTTCATAATTATACAGAGCTTCTCTATTGTTCAGGATCCAAGTCCACAGTTAACTCTAGCTGACTCTAGTTGAAATCACTCACATAAAAAAACACTGATTTCTAGGGAATCCTTGTCTGCAAGGTCTCAAACATGACCCTCAAATCAACCCTTAAATATAGGTATTATTAAGGCCATTTTTATGAATAAGGAAGCAGAAGCTCACCAAGATTAAATGACCTGCCTCAGGACACAGAGATGTTAATTGGCACCACCAAAAGTGGAAATCCAACCTTACTGACTTCAAGTTCTGGGCTCATTTCATTAAGGTATAAAAGAATGAGTACACTAAGTCATTGGATCAACAAAGCAAGATGAGATTCTGCATCTACCTACTACCATAACCAGGGTTGTAAAACTCAAAGTAGATTTTTGACCCTGTACAGAAGGACAAGAAAACTAAAGGATTCATCTCAATGGTAGCATTACTACCTTCAGTTTGCTCTACTGCAGATCACACCAAAGGAGCAATAGTTTTCAAAGGGAACACTGCAGCCACTGACTTTAGCTTTCCATCACACTTCTTAATTTTTTATGTAAACTTTATAAATCCTAGAAAGACATTTGCATTCTATGATTAATCAATCAAACATTAGGAAGTTCCATCTATACAATAGGCATTGTCATAAGTCCTGGGAGTATAAAGAAGAATAAAAAGTATCTTGGTCTAAGATTACTTGGTCTAAGCGTACTGTAGAAGAATGAAATTAATGAAACAATTATTACACAATACAAGTATAATTAAACAGAATGAACAAAGTACAGAGGAAAGACTCTGCCAGGAGAGTCAGAGAGGTCTTTACAGAGGTGGTATTTGATCTTAAACTTGAAAGATGACTAGGAGGAAAGAGCTAAAGGCACATTCTAGAAGTCACCTCTTTTATGTTATTTTGAATTGCATTCAGGACCTAATATGAAAAGTGGGGAGGGTGAATTTTCTAGGTTGTATAGCACATTCATAGGTTTCCAATTGATATACCATGTTTCATGATATTAGGTTGGCTTCAGATTTGTTAATCATTAAATACATAAGTTTTGACCATGGCATCAGGTTTTAAAGACCCACTGTAAATTTTTATTTTCCAGTTTTATTGATATGTAATTGACATGTAACACTGTGTAAATTTAAGGTATAAAATGTCTTGATTTGCTATACTTACATATTGCAAAATGATTACCAATAAAGCACTAGTTAACACCTTCCTCATACACATAATCACCATTTTTATGGTGAGAACACTTAAGATTTACTCTTATCAGCTTGAAAGTATATGATAAAGTATTATTAACTATAGTCATCACTCTGTATATTAGATTCTAAGAGGGTAGATTTTATTAATGAACATTTTTAAAAGACTAAAAACTCTTAGTTTATAAAAGATACAGTATCTTTTTGGATTAAGGAACTGAAAAAAATCAGTGTTTTTTGAATTTGAAAGACTAGAAAGGCCTGTGTCTGGATGAGTTTCAAGGAATCAAATTTGTTCAGGAAAGAAGACGAATTTACTTTAAAAATATGCATCATCTTATTATCATAACTGGAGCTCTGGGAGAAAGAAGGAATGCTTTCCTTGGGAGATCTTAGAAGACTGCCTAGGGATACCTGAATGTGAAAATACAGTCTTGGGGGCCATTTGGCAGATATGACAGGGAAAAAGAGATGTTCCTGGATTAGAAAAGGAGAGGAGAAGTTTTACTTGTTCTAGACTCAGAAGAATTGCTACAACCCAAAGAAATCCCACAGAACAAGAGAATAAGAGTGTAGTCTTACCTGTCATTTTTCCCTCAAAGGAGCTTGGATTCAGGAACTGCTCATTTTAAAACTGAAGTTAGTCTTTAAATGGAGTCGAGGAACCACTCTACAAAGTTGTGATAGCTATAGAAAAGGATTTCAAGGGGGGAAAAATAGATAACTTTAAAAAGACCAGCATAAATACTCATAGCATATATTGCGGTGAGTTTCAAGGTAACACAGTTAGTGCAGGTGGGAATGCACTTTTGTGATGGTTAATATATAACAACCCACTCTCTGAAAAAATCCTAACCTTATTGGTAGCATTTGCCAATTTCTGTGATATGAATACTGCCTCCACGGCCAATTTCAAACTTGGAATTCAGTATCACTGAACGTGGGTTGGGGAATAGATGCACACGACTAGCTTTTGCGAGCCTATGTAAGCCCACTCCAGCACCCCATTGCGGGCATACAGCTACTGAAGTATGCTCAGAATTGTGTGAAATTTGGCCTCCAACGGAATGTGGGGAACAAATAAAGCATCCTAACAGGGACTTGGGGGAAACTACAGAAAAGTGAGTCCTGGACTGCCTTAGATGCTGATATGCTGCAATAATACTTCCTGGGTAAAGTTAACCAACTTGGGGGTAGAAGGTAAAGAGGATTTGTTTGAACAATAGATGATGTTATTGATCAGAATGTACCAACTTTTCATGTCTCACAGTGAGGGCTCCCATAAGACACACACAAAAAAATACACAAGCATAAATTTTTAAAAAGCCAATGTCTGGGGCCTGATGGATATTTAGCTAGAAGGCACAGGTATGTAACAACACGCCCATAGGCCTTATTTGCAGCCAGCCTCTCTTTTGATTGGTCAGTGCCTGTGCTATACTGAAGGTTAAATATTTGAGTATGATTCCTGTCTGGGCTAGAAATCAAAAAGTAGAGAGAAAAGAGAGCGCTTAGTCTAGTAAATGCTGCCGACCTTCCATGTGGTAGAGAAGGAAAGGAACAAACTACAGAAGGAGGTTAAACTGTCAGAACCTCAGCTGAGCCTTTCTAAAAGGCACAGGAAAACTAGCAAGGAAAATGAAGCACTGGAGGCCTATCCCATGATTGCAGAAAAAAAAAAAAAAAAAAAACTATGGGGGAAAGAAATGTTACTTAAAGCCTGTAACATTTACACGCAGATACGGGGGGAAATAAGAATCACATGGCAGATGTGCTCAGAGGTGCAGACTTCAGAAATGTCAACTGCAGCTTCTGTTTTTAGGCATTTTCCCAGGGTAATGCTCTGGCTAAAAGGATGTCGGGGCAAGGGTCAAAATCTTCTTAAATGATGGATTTCTTAGGATAAATAATGCCAGAGGGAAAAGCAATGTTGAGGCCACAGGACTGATAAATATCTGCACAGAAAGCCTCAAAGAGGTAATCCCCTTAAACAGAGCCCACACCAGATGTGGCTCTCAGGAGGCAGGTACAAGGACTCCAATAAAGAAAGGCAAAGTAAGAGGTTTTATATGTGCAGGATGGGTAAAAAAAGAGTTCTCAAATAAAAGTAAGGCTTGTGACAGCCACGACTGCATATTTCTACATAAGAACTCTGTTTTTCTGAGAAAGGGGACTACATGTAGATTCAAATTTCCCCTAAGCTCTGATAAATGCATTGCCATTAAAGAATTTTTTTTTTCCCCAGCTGGGTCTAAATTCATAGGTCATGGTATATAAACTGACTGGCATCCTGGCAAAGTTGCAACTATGAAATTTCCCTTTTGGGTCTAGATTCTTCCAGATATGACTAAGTCTACGGTATAGTCATTGGCAGAAGCCAGTATCATCTGTAGAGCTAATCCTGATTCCCTGGCAGTGTGTATCTGAGAGTTTGGCACTCCTGATGAGGACACACTCCAGACTCAGTTCTAAGCTGGTTGTTTAAGATGCTACTAGATGTACTAGGTCAGCTTTTCACAACCAGAGCTCCCTAAAAATATTAAGACCCAATGAAGATCTACTGCTCTAAAGCAGGCACACTTTATTAAAGGCTCAGAGAGAACATAATTTAGGTTTTGTGGGTACACTGTACGTATTTTTTATTTTCTTCATATTATGATGTTTTAACATCTTAAAAAAATCTTTCTAGTTGGGGAGAGACTGCCCCTCTCAGGACTAGGCAGTTCTTAGAAAAAGTAAAGGGCCCAGCCAGGAGCAGGCCTTCCATATATATGCTACCCTTCAGAAACTGACTTCTGTGAACCTCTGGAGGAAATACATCTCTGCCTTAACTATCCCAGAACCAGATGTTAGATAATTAGAGACCACCTCAGAATCCACCTGCAGGAGACCCTGGTTTGACTCCTGGGTCAGGAGGGTCCCCTGGAGAAGGGATAGGCTACCCACTCCAGTATTCTTGGGCTTCCTTGGTGACTCAGATGGTAAAGAATCCACTTACAATGTTGGAGACCTGGATTCAATGCTTGGGTTGGGAAGAACCCCTGGAGGAGGACATGGCAACCCACTCCAGTATTCTTGCCTGGAGAATCCCCCCGGACAGAGGAGCCTGGCGGGCTACAGTCCATGGGGTCACAAAGAGTTGGATATGAATGAGTGACTAAGTACACGGCACAGCACAGCAATAGCCCAAAGCCTGCTGAAATTATGCAAACTCACCAATGCTCCACTGTTCACCCTGACCCGCTCTGCCTTCCCAACAGAAACCCTATTGATAGTAAAGTTGGCAAGTGACCAGAGCAATCACACCTGACCCTCCACTCCTGTTTTCTGCTTCCTGACCACCCTAGTCATGTGACCATGTGGGCACGTTGTGCCTCCTGCGTCTAAGACTTGTAAGCATTATGCACTTTGTTTCCCTGGGCCTCTCCTCTGTCTCCTCTTGTGGTAGCACCTAAGTGATCCTCTCATGAAAGAATACAAAACAGTGGGCCTTTGATTTTCTGTCCCAGCTTCTCAACCCTACCATTATAGCATGAATGCCACCATATGTAATATATAAACAAATAAGAGTAGCCACATTGCAATAAAATTTTATCTACAAGATCAGGCAGTGGCCTACCTCCAGTAGTAGTTGGTCAGCTCTTGCTCTGAAGTGTTTAATATATCAGGTTGGCCAAGATCATTTGGTGTTTTCCTGTAAGAGAGTATGGGGAATCGAACAAACTTTTTGGCCAAACCAATATGTACTAACTTAGCCCCTCTAAGTGCATCTAGAATAATACTAGTTATACGAACTTTGAGGAAACTGAGAAAAGAGTTCCTCAAATAATTTTCAGGGCTCTAAGCTTCAGACAAGGAATATTAGGGTGGGAAAGGCTATACTTAATAGTGTAGACACCTTAACTCAAATAATCCCACACAAACTCAAAAATGTCTCTCTCTGAAAACATGTGATCTCCCCGACTCTAGCACTGCCTTTCCTACAGCTCCTTCTATTTTTGCTTTATCCTGGTTGTAGAAGTTGAAACCTCTTCAAATTCCAAAGGAGTTCAATGACCCTAAGACAGGGGCTGGCATCAACAAGTCATAAAGTTGGACTTTTACATACATCTCACCACAAACTTTTTTTTTTAACGTTTATTTTTAATTGGAGGGTAATTGCTTTACAATGTTGTATTCATGTCTGCTCTGTAACAATGTGAATCAGCTATAAGTATACACACATACTTATGTATATGTGTATACATATACATATATGAACCTCTTGAACCTCTCCTCCCACCCCACCCATTCCACCCCTCTAGGTCATCACAGAGCACCAAGCTGAGCTCCCTGTCACCACAAATATCTTAAATGTTCCCACTAGAATCTATCTATACCTCAAATTCCCTTCTCAGCCATGTCAACCCTGGGGGTTTGCTGCAATAATTGCACAACTGCCCTTTTGCCCGTTACTTACTCCTGGATCTTGCCTGGACTCCAACCTTCAACCATCTTTCCTCTTTATTATGCAAAGCTATCCTCCTTGGCTCCAGGGCTGTACCTTCAACTTCACATCACCAAGTCTATCCTAGACTAAGAAAAACTGAGGCCTTGCTGTTGAAGCAAGCATACCCTGCTATGAAGCAAGCTTAGTTAAAGGTGGGAAATAAACCTTCTCGTTATACAGCTGTACTCTGTCAAGCATTCTAAAGTGTGTGTGTGTGTATGGAGGGAAAAAAAGCACCATGTATTTTTACTATTCATGTTATCTATAAACCGTGCTGTTCAACCTTGTGACTCAAGCTGTAGACACCACTCATAGTGAAGGATGTCCTGAATCCTGGAGAAATCTTCCAGGCTGGTGAGGGTCTGATGCACAAGCTGTATGGCTAGGATCCTGAGGCTGCTAGAGTGAGAGATGATGTGATCACACCAGGGGATGCTGGTGTGAGCTAGAAAAGAGAAAATGGATCCTGGGTGAGTAACTGAACACAGTGATGTGAGGGAGCATGGGCAAACGATGTGAGAAGTGTGGATCATGTACAAATGATTCAGTGCATGATTATACACCATGTTTAAATTAACCTGAAAGATTGAATTCGACTGGAGAGAAATCTGGTTGTTATACACTTTTGGGATAGTTTGAAGGTTTAATGAACCTCATATCAGAAGGAAATCAGAACTGGCTGAATTAAAAAACAAGACTATTTAGTTCTGTGTCTCTTGTTTGTTTCATCAGTGCCTTCTGCTGACACCCACCTTCCTTCTCCAGGTCATTGGGACTTCATACTTTAGGATTCTGTGCTAGCATCCCCACCTTCATTAGAGCTGCTTCTTTGGCAGAGTGGCTTAGGGTTTTCATCCTTACGATCAAGGAGTAAAGTCCATACTTTCAGAATTTGGAGATAACTTTAGAGAAAGTAATAGCAAATAGCTCTCAACTTGCATAATAACACAAATTGGCTGGTAATGGCTATTAAAATGCTGTGTTAAGAGAGATTCTAAGGTTACATCAAGGATAAGTAGGTAAAAGCTTGGCCCTTTCAGGATTCTAAGTACTTGTGGCCTGCCCATGCTATCAAGGATTTTCAAGGATGAGCTTGGTTGAATAAAGAGAAAGTGACTGCTTTGGAGAAAAACAAGCTTCTGTTTGAATGCTGACTCTTCCATTTAGTATTTGTGTTTTAGGCAAAGAGCTTAAAAGCCTCTCTGAGTTCAGCTACCTTTATTTGTGTCATGGTGACAATAGCAGCTACCATGGAGCTGCTAAGAATGATTCTCATATGTTAAAATCTAGCACAGCCCCTGGCACATGGCTAGTAACTCCAAGTATGGTAGTTCCCCTTTCTGACTACAAAGATACCATGCTCTTCCATCCAAAAATCTCAGTTCTATCAACTGGTATAAAAATCACGTGATGGAAACCTTGATTCAAGACTGTAGATTTTTCCAAGATATATATTCCTCTATGTTCACTGCAGCATTATTTACAATAGCCAAGATGGAAGAAACGAAGGTGTCTATTGATAAATAAATGGATAAAAAGATGGGTTCAGTTCAGTTCAGTCGCTCAGTCGTGTCCGACTCTTTGTGAGCCCATGAATCTCAGCACGCCAGGCCTCCCTGTCCATCACCAACTCCCGGAGTTCCCCCAGACTCACGTCCATCGAGTCAGTGATGCCATCCAGCCATCTCATCCTCTGTCGTTCCTTTCTCCTCCTGCCCCCAATCCCTACCAGCATCAGAGTCTCTTCCAATGAGTCAACTCTTCTCATGAGGTGGCCAAAGTACTGGAGTTTCAGCTTTAGCATCATTCCTTCCAAAGAAATCCCAGGGCTGATTTCCTTCAGAATGGACTGGTTGGATCTCCTTGCAGTCCAAGGGACTCTCAAGAGTCTTCTCCAACACCACAGTTCAAAAGCATCAATTCTTTGGCTCTCAGCTTTCTTCACAGTCCAACTCTCACATCCATACATGACCACTGGAAAAACCATAGCCTTGACTAGATGGACCTTTGCTGGCAAAGTAATGTCTCTGCTTTTGAATATGCTATCTAGGTTGGTCATAACTTTCCTTCCAAGGAGTAAGCATCTTTTAATTTCATGGCTGAAGTCACCATCTGCAGTGATTTTGGAGCCCAAAAACATAAAGTCTGACACTGTTTCCACTGTTTCCCCATCTATTTCCCATGAAGTGATGGGACCGGATGCCATGATCTTCATTTTCTGAATGTTGAGCTTTAAGCCAACTTTTTCACTCTCCACTTTCACTTTCATCAAGAGGCTTTTTAGTTCCTCTTCACTTTCTGCCATAAGGCTGGTGTCATCTGCATACCTGAGGTTATTGATATTTCTCCCGGCAATCTTGATTCCAGTCCAGCATTTCTCATGATGTATTCTGCATATAAGTTAAATAAGCAGGGTGACAATATATAGCCTTGACGTACTCCTTTTCCTATTTGGAACCAGTCTTGTTGTTCCATGTCCAGTTCTAACTGTTGCTTCCTGACCTGCATATAGATTTCTCAAAAGACAGATCAGGTGGTCTGGTATCCCCATCTCTTTCAGAATTTTCCACAGTTTATTGTGATCCACACAGTCAAAGGCTTTGGCATAGTCAATAAAGCAGAAATAGATGTTTTTCTGGAAGTTTCTTGCTTTTTCCATGATCCAGTGGATGTTGGCAATTTGATCTCTGGTTCCTCTGCCTTTTCTAAAACCAGCTTGAACATCAGGAAGTTCATGGTTCACATATTGCTGAAGCCTGGCTTGGAGAATTTTGAGCATTACTTTACTAGCGTGTGAGATGAGTGCAAAAGATGGGTGTATATATATATAAATAGGAAAATTACTCAGACACCAACAAGATTGAAATCTTGCCATTTGCAACAATATGGATGGACCAAGAGGGTATTGTGCTACGTGAAATAAGTCAGGCAGAGAAAGACAAACACTGTATGACTTCACTTAAATATGCAGTCTAGAAAACTATAAAGCAAATGAATAAATAAATGAAGCGGAAACAGACTCATAGATACAGGAACAAACAAGCGCTTGCAAGAGGGGGTGGGCGATGAGTGAAACAGGAGAGGGGGATTAGGAGACAAACTTCTGGTTATAAAATAGGCAAGTCATGGGCATGTAATGTACAGAACAGGAAATATAGTCAATAATATAATAATTGTGTACAATAGATGGTAAGTAGATGGTAACTAGACTTATCATGGTGACCATTTTGTAATGTATGAAAATATCAAATCATGTTGCACACCTGAAACTAATGTAATATTGTAAGTCACTTAGACTTCAATAAAAAGTAAAATTAAAGACTGAAAAAACACTGTAGATCTTTTCAATCTGGGCCAAAATATTACAGAGACCAATGTGACTGTCGACAAGTTTGTCTCTCTTTGAGGGACACAAAATTGAGAAGCAAGAACTTGAAGTGAATGAAAATGTAATTTAATTCACAATCAAATAAAAATTCTATAGCCTTGGAAACAGAGAATATTCTTGGAATGGACTCTTTTCAGTACCATAAATTTACCCAACTGAATTCTTTAAGTATCCACCTTGTCAACCTTTTGAAATGAAGGTTGATTAGGTTCAATGGGAAATCTGCATTTCATCATGAAAATGGAACACAATGTCCTTGGCTTAGTCTCCCAAGGAGTAGCAATTTGGGGCACTATGTGCAAAGCATGAAGTAAAAAATACAGGTAGCAGATTTATTTCAGGCATGACAAACAGAGGTATGTGTATGCATAGTCCAAGAAACACAAAAAGCCAGAGCCTCTACTCTTACTGTACAGACCTCTGTAAAAAGAAAACTCCCTTAAAAGGCTTCTCCATCCTTTCATATTACAAATAATAGTTTATGGAAATGGAGACATTACAAGGAAGGTAGACACTTTAGATTAAGTGAGTTGATTGCTTTAAATATTAGGGAGAAGAACTCAATTACAAAGGGGTAAACATGGAGAAGGCACTGGCACCCCACTCCAGTACTCTTGCCTGGAAGATCCCATGGACAGAGGAGCCTGGTGGGCTGCAGTCCATGGGGTCGCTAAGAGTCAGACACGACTGAGCGACTTCACTTTCACTTTTCATTTTCATGCATTGGAGAAGGAAATGGCAACCCACTCCAGTGTTCTTGCCTGGAGAATCCCAGGGACGGGGGAGCCTGGTGGGCTGCAGTCTATGGGGTCGCACAGAGTCGGACACGACTGAAGTGACTTAGCAGCAGCAGCAGCAAACATGGCAACAGTTAAGTCTTGTCAAAAGAAAACAAACCAATTTGGGTATTTCTCAAATCCTCGCTTTTTCTGAACTGGTTTAACTCACAGCCCAAGAGAATGTAACTATCTAACAACCTTGAACAAATTTTTAAAAAGACATAGTGGGGGAAAAAAAGAGTGCATATTCTGCATCTCGTTTCTAAAACAAGAGTGAATTGTGTGTTAGATTTAGCAGGTTAATTAAGGAGTCTGTTAGCAATGATGTGAGAGCTGGCACGCTCCCAATTCTGGCTGATACTAGCCAAGACATAGACATAACTGATGTTTCTCCAATACAACCAAGATGCTTCACCTAATCCAGAGAAAACACATTATCTGTAACAGGCTTAAAGTCAGATTGGAAGCCAAAATGTTGTCAGTGTTTTCAGATTAAGTAATAGGTCTCTGAAAAGCTGAGTAAGCTGTTTGGCTGATGGAACAGTTAAAAATTGAAAGGACAGCTCAATGGGTTGACACATTAAGAGAATCATTTAGTCAAGTTCCTGACATATTCTTCCTTAATCCTGCACCTTTAAATCAAGTTGACCATCCCTTGGATGAAGTAACCAATGGCCAGCTAAGATAAGAGGTACAGGTAAACCCATGCCCTGCAACGGTTTTGGCCCTCAACACCTGGCAGGACTACTAAGCTTTTGAAGCTTTAAAAAGAAATATAACTAGCAGGATGCCCAGTTTGTATTGTAGACCACATGTATTAATGAGTGCCCAGTACACAGCTGGCTCTGTGCTTGGTATTGTGGATACATGGGTGAATAAAACATGATTCTGCCTGCAAAGAGCTCATTGTTGAGTGGGGAAAACAGATGGGAAACTGACAGTTACATTGTGAAATGGTAACATTGGCTATAAAGAACTATAGAAACTGAAATGTTAAAGGATGTTGTTCCATCACTTGGCTGTGTGCCACTCTTTTTGACCCCATAAACTGCAGCACTCCAGGCTTCCCTGTCTTTCACTATCTCCTGGAGTTTGCTTAGACTCATGTCCTTTGAGTCGAAGATTCCATCCAACTATCTCATCCTCTGTTGCCCCCTTCTCCTCTTGCCCTCAATCTTTTCCAGCATCAGGGTCTTTCCCAATAAGCTGGCTCTTTGCATCAGGTGGCCAAAGTATTGGATCTTCAGCTTCAGCATTAGCCCTTTCAATGAATATTCACGGTTTAGGATTGACTGGTTTGATCTCCTTACTGTCCAAGGGACTCTCGAGAGTCTTCTCCAGCACCACAGCTCGAAAGCATCAATTCTTGAGTGCTCTGCCTTCTTTATGGTCCAGCTCTCACATCTGTGCATGACTACTGGAAAAACCACAGCTTTGACTATATGGACCTTTGTCGGCTAAACAACCATAGAAATTGAAATGTGAAAGGATAGCTGCTTCTTAATCAAGAGGACAAAGCGAGGGTCAGAGAAAATGATTGAGGAGTGGTGATCTTTGAACAATGATTGAGTTGTCCTGTGGACAAATAGAAGGGCACATTCTAATCAATGCAGACAAGAGCCAATGTGTGGAGGTGTGGCTAAGAAATAACAGTAAAGAGTGTGGAGTGGCTAGAATGGAGAAGCTTTGTCCTAACTGAGGTTTTGACCTTTGGGACAGGGGTGGGACATCTTGATCCTTTCCACAGTGCTGTGTAAAATCCCACACCCAGCACTTCACCCAGTTGAAACTATAGTCCTGAGGAGATGAAGTCACTGTTGACAGCATCCTGCATCCTTCACACCCTCCTCTGATGAGATCTAACAGTTTTTTTTTTTTCTTGAACAAATACTTCCTTTCAGTAAATACGCATTGAGTTTATAGTATGCTACCATTAAGGGCTTCCCTCATAGCTCAGCAGAAAGAATTCACCTGCCAATGCAGGAAACGTGGGTTAGATCCCTGGGTCAGGAAGGTCCCATGGAGAAGGAAATGGCAACCCACTCCAGTATTCTTGCCTGGCAAATCCCACAGACTTGGGAGCCTTGCAGGCAACAGTTTATGGGGTCACAAAGAGTCAGACACAACACCGACTTAACAACAAAAACATGCCAGCGTTACAAAGGGCACTGAGAAAGAAGTACGGTCATTAAGTGGAATTAGCATAGGTTAAAAGTGAATGTCTTAGATCAGTCTGTCTGGGTTCAAAGTTTGGTTTAACACTCACCAGCTGTATCATTTTAGACAAAGGACTTCATTTCTGTAAATGAGATAATACTGGTATTTCACTGTAGCATAGTTACAAGGATTAAATGAAACAGTATGTATAATACTTGAAACACTCCCTGAGATGAAATAAATGCCAGGTAAATGTTAGCTGTATCCATCATCTTCAGGTGCTAGACTGAATGAGCACTGCAGAAAGTAACTCACATATTAACTGTTTGCTTGCCCATGGCCTCCTCTGTTCCATTCATGTTTCATTCCCTGCAACAGAAGTAACACCCTTTCTAGGTGGCTCCAGACAGAGGATTCTGTCTGAACTTTTGAAGAGCTCATTACGTTAGCTGTTTCTTCTAGTAAATCACATATATTCCTCAAGACCCCACAAATCTAAACAAGCTCTTCTCAGCTTCATCCCAAACTTATATTTTCAGTGACAGATGACAAATGCAATTTGCCACCCCCGCAAAACTCATTTATTTCAACATGAAATCAGCTTGTTCCTGATGAACTGCAATAAGACAGGTGAGGACCGTGAGACCATTTAGAAGTTGGTGGTCCCCAGAATGTTATGAAGGACTAGAAAGTCAGAAGAGAGTGGGGAGGGGACAGGAGTTGGGGGACAGAAAGAGAAAGGAGTCAGCGAGACCCACAGGGCTCAGGTTGCTCCTGGCAGAATCTGAGTCCAAAGAAACCTAGAAATCCTAGGATTAGCCTTTAGGGAGATGCTTCTTTCTCTGATTCCTGAACCTGAGTGACTCAGAAGGAGACTGATGCATGGGGAAAGAAAGGAGGAGGAGAGAGGAAGATTCATCGTCTATCCTTAGCAGTAAATAAGGGAAAAATCAGTACAAGCAGCAGAGCAGTTGAAAATCTGTGCCAGCCCCTCCAGTAGGATGCCACCTGCAAGCTGGTCACTGTGACATTCTGAGAACAAAACCGCAAGGAAGTGTTCATGGTAACCAGCAGCTGTGGGACTCAGTGATACGGCAACCTGAGCGGAAAGGAACCCATGTCACCAAACAGCTCTCATGCTTGGCGGTGTGTCTGTGGGTGACCAGTGTCCTGCAGACGATACATGATTTAGCTACAGCCTCCTGATTAACCTGCCAGAAACTGAAATAAAAGATCAAGGAGACAGACAGGGATGGACTAATGAAGCCATGATTTCAAAAGAAAAACCCCAGTCAGTCTTAGACGAGTAACGTGCTTTTCCTACCACAATGCAGCCTCATTATTCCCTCACTCCTCTCCGAGGGAGTGGGCAGAGGTCACCTTTCTGAAGGAAGGAGATGCCTATCTTTCCATTCCTGCCACTATCAAGATTCTAGTCGCAAATGTCCTCCCAACAAAAATCACCACTAGCAATCTCTCTTCTCTCGGACTGGAATGCAACTTCCTGCCTACAACCTAAATCTACAAGGTCTTTGAAAATGACTTCCTGATCCAGGAATCGAACTGGGGTCTTCCTGCATTGCAGGCAAATTCTTTACCAGCTGAGCTGCCAGGGAAGCCCCTTTGAAAATGCAGATAACCCCAAGAAGGGGTGGCATTTCTAGCAAGTGACCACTGAGACCTCGGTGAGAAGGATTTACAAGCAGGTTTTAATGCAGCAATATAGTTCTTGCTCAATAAATGTTTGCCAGGTGAGTCTAAAAGAATTCTAGGTGTTAAAACTCAAGAGAAAGAAGTAGTCATCCCCAGACAAGCTTTGGCACAGGACTAGTTTAAAGAAAACAACACACAACAACAAAATTACCTAGCATCCAAGGAGCAGGTCAAATTTTTAGTCACACATTACACACCTGGTTTTTCCAAAGGGGAGGAGGCAAGGAAGAAGGAAGTGAGAGGCATCGCAGAGAAGGGTGGTGTTCTGAGGTAGTTTTGACAATGATTGATGGCCCGTGCTGTATTCTCACTCATGCAGGAAATTAGAGAGAGATTGCTCCAGATACTGGCCCATCTGAGTTCCTTCTGTGTCCAGCCCCCTCCCCAGTTTCTCTCCTGGGAGCCCTCCCTTCCTGCCTGAGGGCCTCATTATTCAAAATTCCCAGCAGAAAGAAAGTAAAACCACTTCTTTCTTTGCTATTCTCTCTCTTCTGTGAGGAATAAAATCATCATTTTGAGGAGCTCTTCACTTAGTGACTTAAGGGGAAATTCATTTCTCTTGGTGCTTCAGGTTATTTTTCCAAGGGGTTCAAAAGCGACAGGGACAATTACTTCTGAGGGTGTCTTCATCAAATTTGCCATGGCGCCATCTCTGCTAAATTGGCCTGACTGTCTCTCCACCCCTCTGCTGGGCTCCCCCGCACCCTCCTACACGTAGCCTGCTTTGTACCAGGCTGGATTTATTCTATAACTCTGCTTTTCCATTTAATTAGTTTGCTACCATTTTAGGCAGATCTTATAAGGTTTCAGTTTCTCAGTTTCTCTCCTAAGGGGCGGAGCAAATGAACATCTATATTTTTCACAGGGTCTATACTGGGTCCAAATCTAGCCTCCATCCAACCAGGGGAGGCCATCTAAAAGCTGATTTCATAAGATGCCTCCAGGAAAAAGTACGGTGGAGTGTTGTAGCATCATTTAGTTTTAAAAGGATGTCACTCTATGAATGACATTGAGTGCACTCTCATTTATTTTTACAACCTCTGCTAATAATATCATTTTTTACAAAAACCCAAAGTCCACTGCAAGATTTGGCAAGTATATATATTTAAAGTTATAATTGGCTACCACTCTGTTTCAACATGGAAGCCTGAAATACCTACCCAACCCAGGTCAGAAGGGGATTATATTTATCAGAAGTTGCTACAAAACATTCATGCCAACCAACAGATTGATGAAAACTGTACATCCAATCAGCTACACATTAATCTGATCTTGGGTAACCAAATAATATTTTCACCCTGTTCAGGAGAAGTTTTATTTTAAAGGAAAATCATCATGAATCCTATAGTGAAGCAGATAATTGAGATACCAATCTTCTGACTTCACTGCCTAAGAAAAAATATGTGTTTGCAGCACATCAGGGATTTGAACCCATGGGAGAGAAAAGGATGAGAGCTACCTCTTTACCCCCATGTCCTCTACAGCATCCTGTCATATGCAAGTTAGTTGCTTAGTCATGTCTGACTCTCTGCAACCCCTTGGACTATAGCCCGCCAGGCTCCTCTGTCCATGAAATTCTCCAGGCAAGAATATTGGAGAGGGTAGCCATTCCCTTTTCCAAGGGATCTTCCCAACCCAGGGACTGAACCTATGTCTCCTGCCTTGCAGGCAGATTCTTTACCATCTGAGCCATCAGGGAAGCATCCTATGACCCAATACCAAAAACACTTCAGCTCCATTCCTTGCAAATTCAAATCAGTACCAGGAATGTGGTTCCATCCATCTGGGGATGTGCAGTGTTGGGGTGCCACACAGTTAAAACTTTATAGATTAAATCCAGCAACTTCAGTTGCCTGAGGCAGAGTGGCGAGGCAACGATGGGGCTAAGACCACCCTAAACTGGATAGGCAGAAATGCCACTGGAAATACCAAGTGTGTCTTCAGCCAACCTTCTTTTTAACACAAAGACTGTTTTCTGCAGAAGAACACTGGCTGAAATGTGATCTAAATTCATATCAAGAAGGAAAATGGATGCCTGGAGTTGAAATCAAGAGCTTTCTCTCCCCTTTGAGGCCCCTGGTCCTCATGGAAGATGACTCCTTCAAGCTTTGTTGGAGCCAGTCTTGGACAGATCAGCATGGGGGCTGGGGTGACAGAGTTATTTCCTGGCTAACTCTCCTTCTGTCCTTTCTCCCAGCCCACGTTCTCCCTGCTGTTCTCTTCAGTACCTGCTGCCCAGCATGGCTTTGTTCTAGCTTCCGGCAAATGTAGCAAGCTTCGGTTTCTCTCACCAAATGGGCCCTTCTTGTTGAGCCCGGAGTCGTTTTTAAGTCCATTTCCTCTGCTCCCCTTTCTGTTCTTTTCATTTCACTGATCACCTATGTGGTTTTTACCCCAAAGATGTGGCAGTAGTGTTGGAGTTAGTCTGTCAAGCTCTTTTTTTTTCTCCAGGATAACCATAAAGGTCTTTTTGGTTTTAAGGGTTTATTTCTAACAACTGTAGGAAAAGAAAAAACACATAGCTGAAAAAACTAACAGTGATAATAAATACAATAATGAAGTTACAAATCTTAGGAAATCCTTCAAAGTTTCTACAGCATTGCTCTCCAGGCTAATGTTATGGCTCCCCTTAAGATGGTCCCTGAAAACTACACTTGATTTCCCCTGCTTTTAAAGTTGAAGCCTATCAACCTTCCTGGCCCCCACACCCCACCTCACATATTGACAACCATTTAGTGAAAGCTGGGACCACATTACTCCCTAAGGACCTTCCTCACTGAAAGTTCATTTCCCTCCTCTGCCATCTCAGGTAGTCCTTTGGTCATAGATATGTAAACAAACATTTAATCTCTTCCTAAGTTTCCATCTTAAAGACCCCAATTTAATTTGGTTCTTAAGCTTATTTACACCTAGGGGCTAATAACTACATACTATGTTACCTATCTACCTTCCTTTCTGGAATGTTATATTCTTTAAATGCAAATAGCCCTAGATAGGTATTTACATTAAAAAAAATAACATTCCAGAGAGAAAGAGAAATAAGAAGAATGACACTAATGGGGGACCATTAGACATTACTGTCACAGGCGAGAGGGAAAATTGACTAACACACTTGAATTGTCCCAATGCCTGGGATAGAAAACCTTGGTTCAGTTCTGCCTCTGTCCACTGTTAGAAGCTTTTAATATTAATGTGAATTGTAGTCAAGGGCTGTTCCAGCACATTCTTCATACCAAGATCAGAAGACCGTGGGTTATAAAATGGTATATAAATCCCAGTGGATTTGAATTGTGGTTAAAAACACCCAGTATCAGTTCAGTTGCTCAGTCATGTCTGACTCTGCGACCCCATGGACTGCAGCTCGCTGGGCTTCCCTGTCCTACACCAATGCCCGGAGCTTGCTCAAACTCATGTTTGATAAATACACCCTAGAGGAGCCAAATCAAAGAGCTGCCATCTGGCGCCCAGTCTGGCTTCCAGTTAGTGTATCCGGGACACTCTCAGTCTGCTCAGCACCATTCTAGGCACTGAACAGATCCCACAGTGCCTCTGACCTCTCTGGACATCATTGAGGATGCATGATGGACACATATAAAGTCAATGCTTGATTATACATGCTAATGTTGGGGAGCAATGGTGCAGATAATCAAAAGCAGCAGATGATTGGAAAATTATCCATGCCCTGTTCCCTATCAGGGCTGTGGGAAGCAAGAGGAAGGAGAAAAGGCAGCACCAGTCACCACAAGCAGAATAGGCTTTGGGAAGGAAACAGATAGGGGATGTGCCTGGCAGTAATTTGCATCCCAGCAACTGTCTTGGCAAAGTGGTGTGAGGGAATGTTTTGTATGTTTAATTATATGTGTTGGTTAAAAGATATAACTGTTTAATATATATCAGTTGTACTGGGTTTTTAAAAATTCAGGTAGTGGAGCCACTTGTTCAGAGAAAGCCTGAGGGAGGCAATGATGATAATAATCACAACAACAACAAAACAAGAGATAAAAGCCTGGGCATGGAATTGAGGCTATGATGACTTTCCTAAAGGGCTCTTCCCACTTGGTATTTCGCAGTTTACAGACTTATTAAAGGAATTGGTTAAAGAACTGTCACCTTGATTTCTCAGTCCATTTCAGACTGAGAGAGCTGACTCAAGCCCACACCAAGAATCCCCTTGGCTCAAAATGTACCAGTGTTACCACTAGTGGCCTGGGGGCTCTTCAGGGCCTTACTGTGTCCACTTCCGCTGAGTGTCAGATCAAAAGAATGAAAGTAGTGAAAGAAGAGTCATGGTCTCCAGGCCTCAGTCTTCCTTCACCAAGGCCCTGGCCTGTGCCTTCATCACCCACATCTCTGCCTTTCACCCCCAGGGCCTTCCTCCATTTGTTTCTACTGAGGGTGCCTGCACCTCCTTCCCCAAGTGAAAGGAGGTCTTCCCTCCCTGCGGAATGGCCCTTGCATCTTGGTTCAATTATTGAATGCTTGTTGTTCAGTTGCTGAATTGTGTCTGGCTCTTATGGACTGCAGTGCTCCAGGCTCCTCTGTCCTCCACTGTCTCCGGGAGTTTGCTCAGATTCCTGTCCATTGAGTCAATGAAGCTATCTAATCATCTCATCCTCTGTTGCTCCCTTTTTCTTTTGCTTTCAATCCTTCCCAGTATCAAGGCTTTTTTTCCAATGAGTCAGCTCTTCCCATCAGGTGGCCAAAGTATTAGTGCTTCAGCATCAGCATCAGTCTTTCCAATGAATATTCAGGGTTAATTTCCTTTAGGATTGACGGATTTGATCTCCTTGCAGTCAAAGGGACTCTGAAGAGTCTTTTCCAGCACTACAATTCAAAAGCATCAATTCTTCAGTGCTCAGCCTTCTCTAGGGTCTAGCTCTCACATCCGTACATGACTACTGGGAAAACCATAGCTTTGACTAGACAGACCTTTGTCATCAAATGTTTGCAACTCCACTAATCTCCAAGATGGGCCAGACAGAGAAGGGTTGGTGAAATCTCAGAAGAACCCACCAGAACCCTGGCTCATCTGCTCCTCATCATGGGATCTGAGGTCCAGCTCAGGCCGCCAACATTTCCCACATCAGGACAAATGTTCTGACTTCCTGGGAACACCTTCCCAAAGGACAGCAGGGTAGACTTCATTCTCACTTTCCTTCCGAGGATTCTCCAAAGTTCCTATCACAGTTCCTCCCGAGTGACTTGGTAGACTTCGAGAGAAGAGAACCCCACATAACCTGCCATGGCATCCCCGAATTCCTGAGGTAACTATGCAGATTAGACCCTGCTATGATCCTGGGCAACTTTCATTTAAGGCAACATGCTAATTAAGTGCTAAAATGAGTGGTACAGGCAGCAAGTGCACAGGCAGTTCAGAGTAGGGAGAAAGTTCACACCCCTCTCAGTTCAATTTATAAAGAAGGCCAGGGAATTTTCTCCTCTGACTTTGAATTGTCTCCCTACCCTCATCTTAAACATGACACCCTTACATATATATGTGCATACACACATGTGTGCACATGCACACACACACACACACACACACAATTTTCTGCAATAAATGTGAGTATAAGCCCCCAAAGTCCCAGGGAATATTCCCAATCTAAGCCTTGACACTGGGCCACCAAAGTGGAATCCACTCATTTGGAAAACAGTGTACATCAGCCATGTGTCATAGCATTGTGCTTGACTCCGGGAATTCAAAAATTAGTGAGATGAACTTGCTGCTTGCATGAAGCCTATAGGCATGGAGAGGGCTGGGTAAGTATGAGAGCAGACCACAAGGCTGAGGGTGAGAAATGCTCAGTCATGTCAGGTACAGGTTGCTGAGGAAAAAGGAGGGAAATAGAGGGGAAAGGAGGGACGAAGAATGTTGCAGGAAGTGACACGGTATCCTTCAGGTGCAGGCCAATGATTCTCTCCCACAATATTTAAACTCCCAAACCCAGAAAACCAGAATAAAAACAAAGGTAGGTGAATACACACACATAGATCTGGTGGGGGTAAAAAGACCTCAGGCTTTTAAAAAGCACAGTTATAAGGAAATTAGTGTGTAATGATAAAGTGTTTTTCCAATGTATTGTGGCCAGTAAAAGGCATATTTTGGCTAGCATTTGTACTGAAAAAAGTATATGATAAAACTCTAACAGCAAACACTTCTCATCCAATTTGTATCCTTCCATCATGATTTGAGTGGGCTTCCCTGGTGGCTCAGACAGTAAAGAATCTGCCTGGAATGCAGGAGACCCAGGCTCAATCCCTGGGGTGGGAGGATCCCCTGGAAAAGGGAATGGCAACCCACTCTAGTATTCTTGCTTGGAAAATCCCATGGACAGAGGAGCCTGGCAGCTATATACAGTCCATGGTGTTGCAAAGAATCAGACACTACTGAGAGACTGAACAACAACAATCATGATTTGAGGTGGAAATGTCACAACATGATGATTCAGAGAAGTAGGATTCTTAAGGCACAACAACAACAAGCAAATAAATACCATAATTTAAAATAATGGGGGTTCAAAATCCAAAGATGGAGAATTATTGCCACGAAATTATTGTGAACCAGCCACCAACTTGAGAGTCCATACCTAAATTCCAATTTGAGCCTCTTCTCTTACTATGGAAATGTGACTACAAAGGCCAGCATCTTTTGCATATGGTTGGAATAAATTAATTGATCGTTTGGAAGTAAAAGAGAAACTACCCAAAAATGCTGACATCACAAATGTCTTAGTTAATGATTTGATCAAGTTATAAACACACACAGACTTCCTACCAGGTCTTAGTTAATAATGATACCAAGATATACAGGTGATCAAATCACCCTCGTCAGGGATATCTGGGGTGGGGGTGGGGGGGTCCCAGCAACGGGGCAGAGGTCTCTGAAGAATTCACAAAAGCAGCCATACGAGAAAACAAAAGACAAAATATGAGAGAATCACTTGGATTTGAACTCATTATTTTTTTGGTCATTTTTGTATGCCACCTCAAAATTCTCTTCTCAAAGCATGTAGCCTGACATAATGATAATAAAGAACATACTCTGGGAAATCGTGATTTACACTCATCATCTGCTTTACTGCCCTTTGTTCCCCAACAATTTATTCCCAAGATCATCATTCTATTGATACCACCTTTACTTAAGGTCAATAATTAATCTGCTGTTCTCCTGCTTAACTTGTCCAATGCATTTGACACTGTTGGCTACTTGCTCCTTCTTGACATTTGCTCTTTGACATGTTAGCTGATCTTCTGTTCAGGCTCTCTTCCTCTACTTCTAGACTCCTCTGATGGATACTTCTAAATATTCCCTTATTTCGAATATTGTTGGCACTGGCGTTCTACCCTTGGCTCTACTCTCCTCTCATTCTGCATACTCTCTAGTGGTCATTTGTTCCAATCACTATCTTCCTTCTCATTAGTTCCTGGCACAGGAGGCAAAATAAATGCATATGTGAAATGGCTTTTCTCAATTTTCCCTAGTAAGTCAATCTCTTTTCATCTCTTCTAGTGTAACATTCTTTGAGAACTACCTGTTTCTTAGGATGATGTGAAAACATAAGTTTGGCCTAAACACCCATCCCAGTGATATGTTCCCCAGCCTGGTCTGGTGAAACTCTAGTGAAGGGTGGGATTTGCAATGGTTCTTTTGGAAGGTGCATCTTGGCCTGTTCTGGAGCCTTCTCTTAGAGCAAGTTAGGGGACCAATGCAATGTGAAACTCATCTAAACAAGCAGGACTCACATCCCATACCTTGGACAGGGATTCAGTCTCTTGGAAGGGACAAGATCCTCCATGATTTTGCCCCCTCATGATTGCTACAACAGTATACGATGCCTGCTAGATGATCTCTCATGTGAAATCTAGTGATTTTCCTGGCATCTACCACAAAGACACAGAAAAGACTCAATACCAGTGAGGTAAGATAACAATTTAGGGTGTTAACTGCAGTTCCCCCACCACTTCCAATAACCTTATTGCCCTTCCCTCCTCCATTTAGTAGAAATACCCATTTACCTCAAGGAAAGATTGCTATAACAGAAATACTAAAGTACCGTATAGCTTTTGAGTCTTAGGAGAGTGTTCTGAAATGATTGTCAGAGGCAATTGTTTCAGGGAAAGGGGCTTTTATGTTCCAAAATCTTGGTTTTTGAGTATCAAAACCTAAGTTTTGAAAGACTCTAAGATCAAAGTTTTGTTCCATATAGATACAGGCTTGGGGCCCCTTTCTGGATCATAGTCTTGTCGTGGTGAAGGAGCTTGCCTAACTCAATGAACCTATGAGCCATTCAGTGCAGAGCCATCCAAGATTGAAGGGGGCATGGTGGAGGGTCCTGACAAAACGTGGTCCACTGGAGCAAGGAACGGCAAACAACTCGGTATTCTTGCCACAAGAATCCCATGAACATAACAAACAGGGAAGCCTGGCATGCTGCAGTCCATGGGGTTGCAGAGTCAGACACTACTTGGCAACTGAACAACAGACTTGGGGAGAGCAGCTGAAGAATCAGATCCTCACCCACCGACCCTCTCTGGGTGAGGGGTCCATCACTGCAGATGAGGGAAGGTAATTAAAAAGGAGAAGAAACCAGCTTAGATATCAATGTTCTCTAATAAGCACCCTGTCTTATTGACCACATGCCAACTTTCAGGAAAGCCGAGGTTAGAAATTTCAGGAATGTTTAGGTTTCAGAGATCAGTAAGGACCTGTGCTCTACAGGCCAGATAGGGGTCATGAAAGTGTCCAGGTACCAGAGACCCACCCTGAAGTGCCTGTGGGGAAGCACAGGGAATTTTCTCATGTAACCCAGAGACCTGAGGAGGCAGCTATGGAGGACTGGTGGGTCTGAAGCAGCTCCCTATTCCCTGAGGAGGGGGCAAAATGATAGGAGAAGAACTCTCACTCCAGACCAGGTGAAAATGCCCACTTCTCACTGGATATACCAGGGGAAAATGGGAATCCAAGAGGAAATGTGGCAAAGACCAAAGACCAGAAACCACTCGACCACAAGGTCTTAATGTTACATGAGTCCCTGGGAAATTAGAAGTGCCCAAACGAGAGAAGGAGGAGGAGAAAAACTGAGGGACTGGGTTCATCCCTGAATTGTCCAGTATTAAATTTTCTCATCAGTGGAAAGATGATGCAATTAATTTAAGATATTTAAGATATTAATTTAAGATATAAAAATAGGCCAATTTATATTTTGGTACACGAATTTGTAGAATTAGATTTTGTAATTAAAAAAAAAAGGGGGGGTCCTGGAAGTTGTGAGTAATCTTATACAATGACCAAGTCCCTCAGGCAAGCCCAACATACCAATTGGTCTAAATCACCAAGCTTTAGACACCCTGCCATCAGTACAACTTCCAGCACCTACTCTCTTCTCCTGCCCTCTTTTCCCCAAAGACAAGCCAGGTGACTTGAAGTAGGAGAGAAATGAGGGTAAATGCTGCTGAGGTGATGGTCTGAATGTGTTGACGCTTTTATACTTCTTTCATAAAAATCTACTGGGCAGAATGGAAAAACACTGCACAGTATGAGTAATCACACAGATCCCTTTCGGGACACATGTTTTGCTGCTCTCTGCCTCAGAGCTACTGCTGAGTTGGGAGAAGAGGGCACTGTTAGCTTGGAGCTGCTGGCAATGGCCCTCCCCTCTGAGTCCTGCTGCTAGAGCTGCTGTTGTTGGTAGCTCTGCCTACGGCAACTGCTTCCTCCTCTCACTGTGTGCCCACACTCCCAACCTATCTTCCAGCCTCTTCAGAAAAACTTGCAGAATCAGGAACTCTGTGGCCTTCCACTGGATCAGACCCCTGCTCTTCTGTGTCCCTGGTCCCAGGGCTTCTAATAGCTCTCTGCAGGGCCATAGGAAGCTCAGCCTCTGTCTCAGAAATTATAAACTTTCTGTGGCTGAACTCTTCCAACTCTGACACAGACTTGACTTTCTCAAGGTACTTGCTAAGACTGGAAAGTCAAAAAGAGCAAAAGAACCCTCGGATGCAGGGTTTAGCATTGGAAGCCAGCTCTAAGCTAAATTCAATTTAAATTTTAAAACCTCAGTCTCTCAGAACTAAGCAGGAGTTCCATCACCTTAAAAAAAAATAACACAGGATATTCTTGGCCAGCTGCATTCCCTTGAGGTATGGTGAGGATTATGTTAAATTTGATTAAGGGAGAAAACAAAAATCTGTTGGTTATAAAGTGATGTTTAAACAGAAGCTATTGCATGTTTCAACATTAAATCGGAAAGGTGTCCTGGGCTGCTTAAAATAAGTGAGAAATATGTGATGTAGTTGGATTAAAGATAGATTAATCTTTTCTGAAATAACTAATCGCAGCTGGGACAGGTAAAGGGTTTTGGGAAAACAAAGACTGCCTTGAATATTTCCTCTCTATCCAAATGTAAATGGAATGTTTGCAAACTCATTAACTTTAATATTAGCAACTTGCTTGCCTCTGAATGTCTTTCTTCTATCCTAAATAGGAAAGGAAAATGTTGACGAATTTTGTGAACTGGGAACCAACTTCACCAACATTTATGGGGCATTCTCCAAGGGCCAGGCAATGCTAGGATACAAACAGGATTAAAACTCTTTAGAGGATTAAAACTATAGAAGGGTACACTCCACAAAGGTGTATAGTATAATGGAAAGGGTGTAGCAGTTATGAGTGCTTTATGATAGGAATCCAGGGAAAGGTGAAATTAATCCACCCAGAGGTGGGTCATAGAAGGATAAAGAAACATAGGTATTGTTGTAAGTGAGGCCTCCCGGGGTATGAAGGGGTTACTCCAGAAGCCAAGTAGAGAAAAACATTCTTGGCAGAAAGAACCACAAGCAAATTCAAAAAAGGGGACATCGTTGGTGTGTTCCATCTCTTCAGTTCTCAGGGAATCACGTCTAAAGTCAAAGGTATATGGGACATGGTGATAGTATATGAAGCTAGAGAAGTAGATTGGGGCCACCATATAGAAGAAACCCATATGCTAAGCTAAATCATTTAGTTTTTATCCAGAGGCATCACTGATGCTTCTAATGAGTGCAGTGACATGATTAAAGGGAGGAACAGGGGATCAGAGAAAGAGGCAAAGAAATCATTCAGGAAACTATTACAATACTAGAGGCAAGATGAGAAAAGTGGAATTTTTTTTTCCTGGCTTAATCTAGATTCAGGAGAAGAATGACTTGTCAAATAACTGATTAACAATATTTATTAGTGGGCTAATATGAAATGGTTTGAACCATATGAAACTGCCATTTTTTTAGGTCAGCAATGGTTAAGCATCAGCAATTTCATATGATTCAATCTAATATAAAATGACTGTCCATAAGCTCCTCTGAATTTAGGAAAGCTACAAGGAGCACATACCTTAGCAGAATTAAATTTCTAGTACTGGGGATCATATCTGTGTAACTTGCTTTGTACATTACCTACAACAGAATTGCCTATAGCTAGATTCTTAATACTCTGATAAGGAAAAAAATATCTGTCAAAAATATTGCTTAGTATTTTGTTATTTCTTCCATCTCCCCTTTGTTGTTTATTTAGAAGTGTGTCATACAAGAAAGAAAAAACATCACAATACACATAAAATGAGAAATAGGAAAGAAAGTGAGATCCAAGATGGTAAGAAGAAGGGAAAAATAAAAAAATTGAGGGCAGAGTTTGCTAACTGCAGAAAATGAGAGTTACATTCTGGGGGTGGATTTGCCTGAGGAAATTCAGAGGATCTCTCTGGATTTCAGCTAGAGAGAGGAAAGAAATCTGAGGCCGGTGATGGGCAAAGAAGGATGACATTCTGAAGGAACTCATGGCATAGGAGGAGGACTTGGGAAGGTTTGGGGTGAATATTTCTTCCACCAGAGATGCAGCACAATTTAGTTTGAACTTAGTCTGTGTGATAGCAACCCCCACTCTGACAAACATTTGTGCACATGCACACATACACACACACACAAGCACATATACAACCTTACACATATACACAGTTCGTCTTTGGCTGAAAATTAACATTAAATTGTTCTATTCAAGGAACCAAGATTTTGCTATCACACCCGAAGAAGTGACAAGTTGCAATTTCCCACCATGTGGTGCTACCCAGAGCGGGGAAGAAGGGAGAGCAATCTGAGGAGGCAGAATGCAAGCAGGCCCAGAGATGCTGAGGTTATGTTCCCGCTCCCTCCCACCACCCCTCACCCATGCCATACTGCGGATTGCACCTGTTCAGAAAAACAAACTTCCAAGCAGAGAACACCCCTTTTCTCTCCCCCTGTAACCAGAGATATTACAACCTACAGAGGGAGTAAGTGGTCCCACATCAAAGAACACTTACAGATGAGGAGAAAATTTTTAAAAGCCAGCAGGCCGGCTAGGTTTCACAGTGAGGTTCAGTGGTCTGAGCACCTCCCCTGACTCACCACCAGAATTAACCGCAAGGCTGCACCATGAGTCAGTGTTTAGAAGGCGGGGAGTTCAGGAGCAGAGGCAGCACAACAGGGTCCTGATGAAGAACCCATGAGACTCTGTAGAACCTGTGGCTACACAGGAGGCTTATCTGCTCTGATACACTGAAAAGGCACTGCTGCTGCTACTGCTGCTAAGTCGCTTCAGTCGTGTCCGACCCTGTGTGACCCCATAGACGGCAGCCCACCAGGCTCCCCCGTCCCTGGGATTCTCCAGGCAAGAACACTGGAGTGGGTTGCCATTTCCTTCTCCAATGCATGAAAGTGAAAAGTGAAAGTGAAGTCGCTCAGTCATGTCTGACTCTTAGTGACCCCATGGACTGCAGCCTTCCAGACTCCTCCATCCATGGGATTTTCCAGGCAGGAATACTGGAGTAGGGTGCCGTTGCCTTCTCCAGAAAAGGCACTGCTAGGCTGCAAAACTGGCCATAACACTTTGTAGGTCCTTCCAGAAGGAGAGATCTATTTCCCTGACCCTTGAATCTGCTGGCCTTGTAAGTTGCTCCGACTAAAAGTGATGCTGTGTGTCTCATGAGCCTTGTCTTCAAGGGCCCTTGGGAACCTGAAGCCATCACCCCAGGAACCAGGTCAGCTAACCTACTGGATGGCAAGGAACAAATGCCCTACCTCAGCCAATAGACAGATGACTGCCAGACAATGCAAGGCAGGCAACCCTGCCAGCTGAATTTAGGTACAGGAGTGAGGCCAGCTGAGACCAGCAGAAGTTCCCAGTTGATCCTAGCCCAAGGTGTGAACTAAAAAAAAGAACAGCTGTTGTTTGAAGCCACTAATTTTAAGGTGGCTTATTATTGTGTAAAACTAATGATAGAAAAGTGGTTGCAAAATGTGCATGCATGTGCAAGGTCAGTAACTTCATTTGTGTCTGACTTTGCAACCCTATGGACTGTAGCCCATCAGGTTCCTCTGTCTGTGGGGTTCTCCAGGCAAGAATACTGGAGTGGGTTGCCATCCCCTTCTCCAGGGGATCTTGCCCACCAGGACTGAACCCGAGTCTCCTGCTATCTCCTGCACTGCAGGCGGATTCTTTACCACTGATCCTTTACCACTGATCCACCAGGGAGTAAAATCATTATTTAGGATTCCTATAGAAGATCCTTTTGAGTTTTTATTATGATTTTTTGTTGCTTTCCCTGTTTTTTGTTTTCTCCTACTGTCTGCATTAAGCTGCTGTTATCTCTTTTCTCTCTGCTAGCTGCTTCTAGAAATCCTTCTTCTCCCTTTTCTTATTAATGCATTAACTCAGCTGCTGTTTAGGAAATCATATAATTAAGCATAAAATAAAAAGGGAAATGAGTCCAGAATAAGGGTCTAAGGACTCTACTATAAGTAAAGGAAATAAAATGTAATGATTATACTACTATTGTGGCGAATTAGACACTCTGAAGGCCTTTACAACGTGAGAGAACTATACCCTATATCAGTCAGTCAGTTCAGTTGGTCAGTCATGTCCGACTCTTTGAGACCCCATGGACTGCAGCACATCAGGCTTCCCTGTCTATCACCAACTCCTGGAGCTTGTTCAAACTCGTTATTTTAAAAATACTGCTGGACTCTCATAAAAGTAACCAAGGGTAAAGAGGGAGTGATGAAATTCAAATGGTGAACTGAAGCCAATGGCAAATTTAAAAGCACTCTGGGAACAAAGGTCAATAATAGCACTAGAACTGAGAGACCACAGCTGCAAGGTGGGGAGCTCAACCTGAGATGCTACCATGAAGAGGGACCCTCTAAGGGGGCTAAGGAAGCCCTAGTCCATAATGTTTCCTGGCATCTGAAGAAGTGACTAAAACTCCTACCTGGAAGAAAGCAAAGCAAAGTTAGGCCCTCCTGCATAAGACAAATTAAACTAAATCAAGTATGGGTTCACAATTCTTCTACTCATGGAACACACATGGAAACAAGCCAATAGGACTAAAAAAAGAAAACCTAGGGGACAAAGAATTTAGAACCTCAAGACCTTGGAAATATAAAATAAGTACAAGTGAGATTTTTCAAAGATAGAATACAAATAAACATGGAAAATAAATCTAATCAGAAATTGCCAGGAAAATATACAAAATAAAAAAGAATTTTTAGAAGTGAAACATATAATCATTTAAATTTAAAACACACTGGATAGACCAGTTACAGATGAACAGAGACTTGCCCAGAAAACAACGGAAAGACGAGGACAAAGAAATCTGTGAAAGAGAAGAAGGATGGAATAAAAAAGCCTCATCTCTCATCAAAATCTCAGTGAATAGAGTAGGAGGAAACATCTGAAACAACAGTGATTAATAATTTTTGAGAAACTGTGACCATCATGAATCCAGAGATAAAGGACAAAAAGCATATACAAGCAAGATAAATACAAAGAAATCCTCATGTAAACATACAGTAGTGAAATAGATTAACACCACACACAAAAATAGATCCTAAAAGAAGTAAAGAGAAAAGACAGGTCACCTACAAAAGAATGGAAGTTAGACTAAAAGTAGAGTTATAATAGAAGCTAGAAGATGTGGAATATTTGAAGTTCTGAGAAAAACAATAAATACACTCTCAGGTAAATAAAACCTAAGAAAGTTTACCACCAAGTTTTCATTAAAGAGATTTCCAAAGGATATACATTAAGAATAATGAAATAGCTTTGGTGAGAAGGTCTGAGATGTAAGAAATAGTGTGTTTTTTTTATTATCATAAATTGCTGTTGAATTGTCTAAAAAGCTTTCTCTGCAATTACTGAATTGATCATGTGAGCCAAAACTCACAGTCCTATGTATATATCTGAAAAAATTTTTTAAAATACTAATTTGAAAAGATGCATGCATCCCAATGTTCAAAGCAGCATTACTTACAATTGCCAAGATATGGAAGCAACTTAAGTGTCCATCAAAAGCTAATAGATAAAGAAGATGTGGTGTGTGTGTGTGTGTGTGTGTATACACACATATTTGCATATATATTCAAGTAATAGCCATAAAAAATAATAAAATTTTGCCATTTGCAGCAACATGAATGGAACTTGAAAGGTATTATGCTAAGTGAAATAAGTCAGACAGAGAAAGCAAATACTGTATGATATCACTTATATGTGGAATCTAAAAAATATAACAAACTAGTGCATATAATAGAGAAGAAACAGACTCACAGATACAGAAAACAAACTAGTAATTACCACTGGGGAGAGGGAAGGAGGAGGGGCAACATATGGGTAAGGGGTTAAGAGGTACAATGTATAAAATAAGCAACAAGATATGATGCACAACATGGGAAATATAGCCAATATTTTATAATAGCTATAAATGAAGTACAAGCTTTAAAAATTGTGAATCACTATATTGTACATATAACATATAATCTTTACATCAACTATAATTCAATACAAAGAGTAATAGTGGTGAGAAAAGAAAAATATGTATTTAGATGAATCAAAATATTTTCTGTCAAAAATAATAGTAATGATAACAGAAAAAACTTTACTGAATAAATACTTAGAAGGAGAAAATAAAGAAAAAAACTAATAATAATGATACAGAAAACAAGAATAAATGGTAATGATGATTCTCTGAAATGACTAATAAAGAAGAAAAACTTCTAGACAGGTTGATAAAGAAAAAAAATATTAAGATGGAAGTTGGAGGAAAAGTATATAAAAAGCAGACATTAAAAGCAATAAGAAAGTCGTATGACAAGAGATCAAGACAGCAGAGTAGATGGATGTGGAGCACACCTCATCACACAAATACATCAAAACTACATCTACTTGTGGAACAGTTCTCACAGAATACCTACTGAAGGCTTGCAGAAGATATCATACAATGAAAACTGCAAGAAAAATCCCCACATAACTGGATAGGAGAAAAGAAAAGGGGGAAAAAAGGAATTGGGATGAGATCCACACCCTTGGTAGGGAGCTGTGAAACAGGAAAGCTTCCCTCACCCTAAGGACCTCCTTCACCAGCTAGAAGGTCTGCAGGGATGGATAGCTTCAAAAACTCACAAGCAGAGTGCAAAATCTGGTCTTCAGCTCTACAGCATAAACACAGACCGCCATAGATGATCCTTGCTGTGTCACTGCACTGCCCAGACTGAGATGCACAGTAACTGGGGGCTGACTCTCTGGTTTCAGTGGGCAGACCCAGTGAAAGGACTCGGTTTGGCTGTGCAGAGACAGCCCGAAGGTCCTGGAGTGTGGCCTTGGGAGTAGCTGGGGGTGCGTGTAGCATGGAGTATAGGTCTGCTATAGGAGCCCCATTGTCAACACAGGAAGGGAGGGGCGTGGGTCCACCAAAAGCCTTCATTATCAGCATACTCCCAGTGGATGAGGCTCCAGCTGCCATGGTTTTGCAAATTTTGTGGGTCCATGCATACATGTTGGGGGCGGGGCTGAAATCTAAGTCAATTTCCCAGCTCCCACTGCAGCTTCAGGGGTTTTCAGACCAGGGGCTTTGTGACTGCACATGAATGCCAAAGAGATCTCCAACCTGATTACCAGTGCTCCCATGGTGGAGGCAGCGCCAACAATAGTGATCTTTGTGGATGCACAGCATGTTGCAGGCAGCATCACAGAGTCACACATCCCAGGGGATACATCCCAGAGGACAGTTCCTAGGGAAGAACATACAGATGGCTCCTTCCTCAGAGGCAGCACTCCGGCCCCATGTACATCACACTGCATCTTAAAGCCTGATCTGGGGGCGGCTTCTTCAGCAACTGGGGAACATCTCCTGCCCTCAATAGGGTTGTGACAACTGCAGAGAAAAGATAGGTCCTGCCCAATATCCTGTGCAGGCTCTGGTCATTACAACACACATCCCCACCCTCACCATCAAGGGGATAAGGGCCAGCACACCCTGAGGAAAGACGTGGCAAGTATCCATACTAAAAAATAGCTCTCAAAACAAAAATATTGGACTCATACATTTATACAGGGTTGCTCCCACATAAAAACAGCCATTTAGAACCACAGCAGATAACTTTTGCTCCTAAATTCATAGAGTCAGAGAAATATAAGAAAAATGGAAAATAAGAGGAACTACTCTCAATTAAAAGAAAAAGAGAAACCTCCTGAAAGAATGAACAATGAAACAGTCCTCTTAAGTCTACCAGACATCAAGGTCAGAAAGGAGTTATACAAATTGCTGACAGAATTAAAAGACTTGCAACAGAAATGTTACAAAGAACTAGAAACCGTACAGAAACCAGTAAAATTCGACAACCCAATTGCCAACATGCAAACCAGGCTAAACATAATAAATGACAAAATAAATAATGTAGAGGATGAATAAGTGGTATGGAAAATAGAATAATGAAATAAGAAGAAACCTATGAAGAAAGACAAATGAAAAAAGAAACTGTGCCAATCTACACATAAAGGAATCCCAGAAGAAGAAGAAAGAGAAAGGGGGGCTCAAAAATGTATTAGATGAAATTATGTCTGGAATCTTCCCAAATCTGAAGAAGGAAACACACATCCAGGTATAGGAAGCACAGGGGGTTCCAACAAGTTGAACCCAAAGAGATCTACTCAAAGACATATCATAATCAAAATGGCAAAAGTTAAAGACAACAAGAAGCCTGTAAAGGCAACAAGAGAAAAGAGTCATTTATAAGGAACTTCTGGAAGTGTACCAGCTGACTTCTTTACACGAATTTTGCAATGCAGAAGGGAGTACCAAAGTATATTCAGAGACCTGAAAGGAAAAATCTTGCAACCGAGAATATTCTACTAAGCAAAGTTATCATTTAGAATAGGAGACATAAACAATTTCTCAGATAGGCAAAAAGTAAAAGACTACAGCAATACCCTAACTAGAATAAGTATTGAAAGGTCTTCTCCAAATAGAAAAGAAGCAAGAATCTTTAGGAAAGGGAAAACTACAATAGGAGAGGTAAATATATAAAAGAATTGAATGTCACTTAAATAAGCCATTATACAGATAACAAAACAATAAAAAAATTCATGAAAGTGATTATAACTGAAATGAATAGCAAAAGGGTAATAGAAAGAAGGACACCATATAATGATAAAAGAATCAATACAAGAAGAGAATATCACACTCTTAAAATATATGCACCCAATATAGGAGCATCTAAATATGTAAATCAAATACTAACAGACATAAAGGGAGAAATTAATAAGAATAATAGTAGGAGACTTTAACCAGGCTTCTCCAGTAGCTCACAGTTATAGAATCTTCCTGCAATGCAGGAGTTACAAGCAATGTGGGTTTGATCCCTGGGTCAGGAAGATCCCCTGGAGGAGGGCATGGCAACATACTCTAGCATTCTTGCCTGGAGAACACCATGGACAAAGGAGCCTGGCAGGCTACAGTTCACAGGGTTACAGAGAGTCAGACACAACTGAAGTGACTGGGCATGCATGCAGGAGACCTTACCACCCCACCAGCATCAACTGAGAGATCCTTAAAACCAATAAGGCAACAGACATTCTAAATGCCACAATAGAACATTTACAGTTAATTGATGTTTATAGGAGACTATGTTAAAAAAATTTTTTTTAAATCCTCACAATAAACTCTTTTCAAGAGCACAAGAAATATTTGCTAGCACAGACCACATACTAGGACACAAAACAAGTGTCAACAGATTTAGGGTGATAGAAATTATTTTAAGCCTCTTTCCAAACCACAATGGCATAAAACTAAAAATCAACCACAGAATGAGAAAAGAGGTAAAATGATTACATATATACTAAACAACATGCTACTAAAAATACCAAAGGCTCAACAATGAATTTAAATAGGAAATTAAAAAATAACCTAGAGACAAATGACAATGAAAATACAAACACAAAAAACATGTGATATAACAAAAGTAGTTTTAAGAGGTACATTCACAGTGATATAGACCTGGCTTTAAAAAAAAACAAGGATTGAAAAATAAATAAATTTTTTGATAAAGGAAAGATTTCAAGTAAACAACCTAATCTAGCACCAAAAATAAGTAGAAAGAGAAAAATAAACAAAACCTATGGGCAGCAGAAGGGAGGAAGTAATAAAGGTCAAAGGAGAATTCTTTTAAAATTTAGATTAAAAAATAGAAAAAAAAAATCAATAAAACCAAGAGTGGGTCTTTTGAAAGGATAAATAAAATTGACAAATCTCTGGCGAGGCTCACCAAGAAGAGAGGGAACCCAAATAAACAAAATGATAAGTGAAACAGGAGAAATAACAACCAAATACCACAGAAATACAAAATACCATAAGAATAAATTATGAACAGTTATATGCCACCAAATGGACAACCTAGAAGAAATGAACAAGTGTATAGAAACTTATAGCCTGCCAAAACTGAATCAGGATGAAGCAGATAATTTGAACAGATGGATCACTAGAAGTGAAACAGAATCTGTGGTATAAAAAAAAAAAAGCTATCTGTAAACAAAAGTCCAGGACTAGATGGCTTCACTGAGGAATTCTACAAAATGTAAAGAACTTATACCCATCCTTCTCAAATTCTTCCAAAAGACTGAAGAGGAGAGAACACTCCCAAAATTATTCTAGGAAGCCACCTCTGATATCAAAACCAGACAAAGACACTACCAAAAAAAGAAAGCCATAAGCCAATATAGCTGATGAATATAGATGCAAAAATACTCCACAAAATATTAGAAAACTGAATCCAACAACACATAAAAAGGATCATGCACCATGGTCAAGTTGGAATCATCCCAGGGTCACAAGAATGGCTCAATATTCACAAATCAGTCAATGTGATACATCCACATCAACAACAAAAAAAGGCAAAAAACACATGATTATCTCAACAGATGCAAAAAAAGCATTTGGTAAAATTCAACATCCATTCATGATAAAACCTATCATCAAAGCGGATATCAAAGGAACATATATCAACATAGTAAAAGTCATTTATGAGAAACCAACACCCAACAATACTTAATGTTGAAAAGCTATAAGCCTCCCTGCTAAAATATGGAATAAGTCAAAGATTCTCACTCTCACCATCTATATTCAATATAATATTGGAAGTCCTAGAAGAGCAATCAGACAAGAAATAAAAGGTATCCAAATAAGAAGGGAAAAGGTAAAATATACATTATATGTAGATGACAAGATACTGTATACAGAAAACCCTAAAGATGTCACACAAAAACTATTAGAACTGATAAATGAATTTAGCAAGGTGGTAATATACAAGATTAATAAAAAGAAATCTGTTGCATTTTTACACTAACAATGAAATATCAGAAAGAAAAAATATCTATCCCATTATAATCACATAAAAAAAAATACCCAGGAATAAACCTAACCAAAGATGTGAAAGACTTAAATGCTAAGAACTATAAAACATTGATAAAGAAAACTGAAAATGACTCAAGAAAATGAAAATATATCCCATGCTCCTGGATTAGAAGCATACATGTAGTCAAAATGGCTACACCACTCAAAGAAATCTACAGATTTGATGTGATGTTTATCAAATTACTCCTGACATTTTTCACTAGAACAAATAATCCTAAAATTTATATGGAACCACAACAGATCCAGAATTGCCAAAGCAATCTTGAGGGAAAAAAGACCAAGCTGGAGGCATAACCCTCTAGGTCCTTCAGAAAATACTACAAAGCTAGTCATCAAAACAGCATGATATTGACACAAAAATAAACATATAGGTGAATGGAACAGAATAGAAAGCCAAGAAAAAAACTCATACACCTATGGTTAATTAACCTTTAACAAGGAAGACAAGAATATACAATGAATATAAGATAATGTCTCTTTCTTTTTTAAAGACAATCTCTTCAGCAAGTTGTTTCGGGAAAGCTGGAGCTGCATACAAATCAATGAATTTACAATACTCCCTCACATCATACACAAAATTAACTCAGCAAGGTGGTAGAATTCCATGGTAATCCAGTGGTTGGGACTCAGTGCTTTCACTGCTGAGGCCCAGGTCTGATCACTGGTCAGGGAACTAAGAACCTGCAAGCCAAAAGACAACTATGACTGAAAGGCTTAAGTATAAAACATGATACCATAAAACTCCTAGAAGAAACACAGGCGAAACATTCTCTGACATAAATCATAGAAATATTTTCTTGAGTCTTCCAAGGCAAAACAAACAAAGAAAACTGGTGCCTAATCAAACTTATAAGCTTTTGCACAGCAAGGGGAACCATAAACAAAACATAAGGACAGCCTACAGACTGGAAGAAAATATTTGCAAATGCTGCAACTAACAAAGGTTTAATTTCCAAAATATATGAATATCTCAATATCAAAAAAGAAACAACCCAATCAAAAAATTGGCAGAAGATCTGAATAGAAGTTTCTCCAAAGAAGACATACAATGTTCAATGGACACATGAAAAGATGTTTGATATCACTATTTATTAGAGAAATGCAAATCAAAACTAAAATGAGATATCACGTCACACTTATCAAAATGGCCATCACCAAAATTTTGACAAATAACAAATGATGGAGAGGGTGTAGAGTAGAGGGAACCCTCTTACATTGTTGGTAGGAATGTAAATTGGTTATGGAGGTTCCTTAAAAGAACTAAAAATAGAGATACCATCAGTTGAGTTCAGTCACTCAGTCATGTCTGAGTCTTTGTGACCCCATGGACTGTGGTACGCCTGTCCATCACCAACTTCTGGAGCTTACTCAAACTCCTGTCCATTGAGTCTGTGATGCCATCCAACCATCTTATCCTCTGTTGTCCCCTTCTCCTCCTGCCTTCAATCTTTCCCAGCATCAGGGTCTTTTCAAATGAGTCAATTCTTTGCATCAGGTGACCAAAGTATTGGAGTATTATTCAGCTTCAACATCAGTCCTTCCAATGAACACCCAGGGACTGATCTCCTTTAGGATGGACTGGATGGATCTACTTGCAGTCCAAGGGACTCTCAAGAGTCTTCTCCAATACCACAGTACAAAAGCATCAATTCTTCAGCACTCAGCTTTCTTTATGGTCCAACTCTCACATCCATACATGACTACTAGTAAAACCATAGCCTTGACTAAATTGACCTTTGGTGGCAAAGTAATGTCTCTGCTTTTTAATATGATGTCTAGGTTGGTCATAGCTTTCCTTCCAAGGAGCAAGTGTCTTTTAATTTCATGGCTGCAATCATCATCTACAGTGATTTTGGAGCCCCCCAAAATAAAGTCTCCCACTGTTCCCATTGTTTCCCCGTCTATTTGCCATGAAGTGATGGGACCGGATGCCATGATCTTAGTTTTCTGAATGTTGAGTTTTAAGCCACCTCTCCTCTTTCACTTTCATCAAGAGGCTGTTTAGTTCTTCTTTGCTTTCTGCCATAAGGGTGGTGTAATCTGCATCTGTTACCATATGATCCACAAATCCCACCCATTGGCATATATCCAGAAAAATAAAAAAATACATGCACCCACATATTCATAGCAGTACTATCTACAATAGCCAAGACATGAAAGCAACCTATGTCAATCAATAGATGAAAGGATAAAGAATATATGTTATGTATGTATATGTGTGGGGTTCCCTGGTAGCTCAGCGGTTTAAGCGTCTGTCTGCAATGAGGGAGACCCGGGTTCAATCCCTGGGTTGGGAAGAGTATGCACACACACACACACACACACACAAACAATGGAATATTACTCAGCATAAAACAGAAGTTGCAGCATTATGAATGAACCTAGAGATTATCACACTAAGCAAATCAGTCAGAGAAAGACAAATACTTTATATCACTTATATGTGAAATCTAAAATATGATAGAAATGAACTTATTTACAAAAGTAAACTAGACTTAGACATATAAAATAAAGTTATGGCTACCAAAGGAGAAGGGGGGAGGTATAAATTGAGAGTATTGGATTAACAATTATACACTATCATGTATAAAATATAATAACAACAAGAATTTTCTGTATGTAACAAGCAACTATATTCAATATCTTACAACAGACTATAATGAAAATGAATTTTAAATTTTTAGTGATTTTTGCTGGACACTTGGAAGTAACACAATATTGTAAATCAACTATATCTCAATTTAAAAAGGAAGAAAGTGGTATGAGTAACTTAAAAACTTTGAAAAGTTAGTTTAATTTAGGACAACCATGAAAAATATAACTTCTGAAAATCTACCCTAGAAGGCTTATATTCATTAAAGGAATTAAATCAGTAATTAAAATATTTCCAAAGAATATTATAAAAATTAATTCAGAAGAGTAAAAAATTACAATGCTATAAATGAGTTGATTGACTACAGGAGCTTAAAGGTAATTCACAGAAAATCTGAAAGCAAATCCACTTATTAACATATTGAAGTAGTAAAACCACATCAATAGTTCAATAGATGCAGAAATAAGCATTTGATAATATTCAACACCAAATCATAGCAACTAGAACTATAAGGGAACTAATGTGACAGAGGCCAGTTATTCCAAGTCTATTGATCATTCTTAAATATGAAATATTAGAAGAATTTTATTTTAAACCAAGAAAAGTTACAACCATACCTGTGTTCAATATTCTACTGAATATTTGAATGAGTAAAATAAAATGAGGGTAAAAATATAAGGATTGGAAAAAGAACAAAACAAACATTTTCATAGATAATATGGCTATCTACACAGAAATCCATGACAAGTTACAGACAAATGGTTACATTTTTTTGAAAAACTTAACAAATCTATCAAATGTCTAATAGAAAATTATGTCATAAATGAGTTGATTGACTACAGTAGCTTAAGGGTAATTCACAGAAAATATGAAGGCAAATCCACTTATTAACATATTGAAGTAGTAAAACAAATTTCTATATAGCAACAATAGTGTTTAAAAATTTTTTTAAGATATTCTAAACAGCAGCAAAAAAAGTACCTCAAGGGTGTGTAAAATAGTTTAAAAGTTTATGGAAAAAAAATTTTAAACTTTATTGAAAGAGATTTTAAAAGACCTAAATAAATGTATATATTTATATGTATATATATATAATGTGTATATGTATATATACATAATATATATGTGTATATATAATGTATATACATGTGTGTATACACACACACACCTGCACACCATGCAAATGGATAGGAGTCTCAATATAGCTCATCAATTCTTCTCACATTAATCTTTGCATTCAATGCGATTCCAATAAACATTCAACTTCTTAGAAAGTTTATACTAAAATCTATATGGGCATAAAATGAAGAATAGCTAGGACACTTCTATAGAAGAGAAAAATATAAAAGTCAAGATGCATTTAAAATCTGTGTAAGTCAGTCAGTGTGGTATTAGTATTTAAACTGATGGTTTAACCAAAGGAACAGAATACAGAACTCAGAAATGGACTCATGCAAATGTGAAAGATTTATGTGTGATTTGGTGCCACTGCAAATCAGTGTGCAAAGAATGAAAAAGTCAACCAACATAGGGATTTAAGGATATTAGGACACATTTATTTTCACCTAGGAAAAAATGCAATCCATACCTCATATCATATATAATATGACTTAGAGACTTCAATGTGAAATCCCAGACTTGAAACATTTTGGAACATAGAATAAATTTGTAACTTAGGTTAAAAAGAGTTTCCTAAACAAAACACAAAGAGCAGTAAACCTATGAAAAATATAGATTTGATTAATTACTTCATAATTAAGACCTAATTCAAATAAATCTTTTTCAAATAAAGCACAAAGCAAGAACAAAAATAAATCATAGAGTGTGTGGTCATTATAACATACTTAACTGGAAAAGATTAGCATGAAAACCTACAGAGTACAACAATATCCTGCATACACACACACACTAATCAGCTTGAAAAGTGGGCAAATGATATAAATATTTATTTTATAGTAGAAGACATCTGAAGGATAAACATTTTAAAAATGTTCAACATTAGAAATTCTGCAAATGCACACAAATAAACCATTATTTACCTAATCTAGAGTGCAAATATCTACGAGTTTGACAATACCAAGTGACAACGAGGATGTGAACAGCAAGACCTCTTATGTTCCACTAACAGAGGTATAAACGGGGGCAACCATGTTGTGAAGCTGAATGTACTCAAGCTCTGTGATATAACAATTATACTGGTAGTATATTCTCTAAAGAAACTCACACAGGTATAAGACAGCACATGAGTAAAAATATTCAAATCAATATTATTTGTAACAACAGAAACCTGGATATCATGCAAATGCCAATCAACAGGAGAATGACTTAGTAACTTAGAGTATACAGTCATCTACCCTTACCAGCAGGGAATAGGTTCTGAGAACTTGGTGGATGCCTGAAGCTACAGACAGTACTGAACCCTATATACACTATGTTTTTTCTATACATACATACCTATGATAATGTTTAAGTTATAAATTAGGTACTGTAAGGGGTTAACAATATTTAAATAGAAAATTATAACAATATACTGTAATAAAAATACCGTGAATATGGTCTCCCTCTCGATATATCATAAGCTAATGTTCTCATCCTTCTTATGATGATGTGAGATTATAAAATGTCCATGTGATGAGACAAAAGTGAGGCAAATGACTCATGCATCGTAATGCATTCAAATTGTGGTGCTGGAGAAGACTCTTCAGAGTCCTTTGGACTGCAAGATCAAACCAGTCAATCCTAAGGGAAATCAACCCTGAATATTCACTGGAAAGACTGATGCTAAAGCTTCAATACTTTGGCTACCTGATGTGAAGAGCCAACTTTTTGGAGAAGACTCTAATGCTGGGAAAGATTGAAGGCAGGAGGAGAAGAGGGTGACAGAGGATGAAATGGTTGGATAGCATCACTTACTCAATGGACATGAGTTGAGCAAGCTCTGGGAGATAGTGAAGTACAGGGAAGCCTGGTATGCTGCAGTCCATGAGGTCACAAAGAGCCAGACATGACTTAGCCACTGAATAACAATAACAACAATGTAGTATTTGGCTACTATTGACCTTCTGATGACCCCTCAAAAGGAGGCATATCCTCTTCAAGTGATCCCAGGTCATTGAGACATGATGATGTGGATGGCTGGATATCTAGAGCAGATGATGTCAATCATTCAGGATCCTCAGAGTGATGAAGCAGGACAGCAAAAGATTTCATCACATTCCTTGGAAAGGCACAGAATTTAAATGTGAATTGTTTGTTTCTGGAATTCTCCATTTGATATTTTCAGACTGTGGTTGACCACAGGTAAGTGAAACTCTGGAAATAAAAACTGTGGGTAAGAGGAAATAACTGTATATAAAATATGATATATACTACAGTGTATTGCAGGCCCTTGGACTGCAAGGAGATCCAGCCTGTCAATCCTAAAGGAAAGCAGTCCTGAATATTCACTGGAAGGACTGATGCTGAAGCTGAAACCCCAATGCTTTGGCCACCTGAAGCAAAGAGCCAACTCAATGGAAAAGATCCTGATGCTGAGAAAGATTGAAGGCGGGAGGAGAAGGGGTGACAGAGGATGAGATGGTTGGATGGCATCACTGACACAATGGACATGAGTTTGAGTAGGCTCCAGGAGTTGGTGATGGACAGGGAGGTCTGGCATACTAAAGTCCATGGGGTCGCAAAGAGTCAGACACGACTGAATGACTGAACTGAACTGAACTGAAATTGCAGTAAAAATGGATGAATACAAGTATATTTTCTTTAACAAAGATAAAAAGCATGATCTATATGCTAGGAACTGTTCTCTAAGTTATTTCCTATATTAACCTGTTTAACTGTTATATAAAAATACAGTGAAATATTAAAGTATTATTACCTCCATTTTGCATAATGAATTATTATTAGCTCCATTATTACCTCCACTGGGCACAGAGAATGTGTATAAAAAACTAAATTAAAAAAAAAGCAAATCCAGAAGACTGCATATAGAAGACTGCATACAGAATGCTACTTTATTTTACTAAAACTAAAAATCAAACAATCCTCAAGATTATGTTATTTAGGAATATATATGCAAGAAAAAATTTTCCAAGAACAGGTGCATTATATGGCTAAAAATTAAGAGAGTAATTATCTCTAGGAGATTAGCAGACCTACAGATGGGTGATAGCTTTGAAAGTATTAGCAATGGTCTAGCTCTTATGACAGGTAGTAGATTCATAGTTGATGATTCATAACTTTTATAGGCATTATATATAGTTTTGCTTATACCAAAATTATATTTTAAGAAGTTTAGCATCTGCATTTTCTGATATTTAGATTAACTGTTCAGGGGGTTATTTTTCTTATTTCCTGGTTTCCAGTACAGTGCTTAAGAGACAGGATTACTAGATAGCTGACTTCTAGAGAAGCAAACAAAACTATAATTTTTTTCCTTTTCAGTCTGGGTAGTCATTCTAAACATAAATCAGTTTCAAAATAATGCTTATAAAAGAATAAATGGTCACAAGAGATGGGAATACCAGACCACCTGACCTGCCTCTTGAGAAATTTGTATGCAGGTCAGGAAGCAACAGTTAGAACTGGACGTGGAACAACAGACTGGTTCCAAATAGGAAAAGGAGTACGTCAAGGTTGTAAATTGTCACCCAGCTTATTTAACTTCTATGCAGAGTACATCATGAGACATGCTGGACTGGAAGAAGCACAAGCTGGAATCAAGATTGCCGGGAGAAATATCAATAACCTCAGATATGCAGATGACACCACTCTTATGGCAGAAAGTGAAGAGGAACTCAAAAGCCTCTTGATGAAAGTGAAAGTGGAGAGTGAAAAAGTTGGCTTAAAGCTCAACATTCAGAAAATGAAGATCATGGCATCCGGTCCCATCACTTCATGGGAAATGGATGGGGAAACAGTGGAAACAGTGTCAGACTTTATTTTTGGGCTCCAAAATCACTGCAGATGGTGACTGCAGCCATGAAATTAAAAGACGCTTACTCCTTGGAAGGAAAGTTGTGACCAACCTAGATAGCATATTGAAAAGCAGAGACATTACTTTGCCAACAAATGTCCATCTAGTCAAGGCTATGGTTTTTGCAGTGGTCATGTATGGATGTGAGAGTTGGACTGTGAAGAAGGCTGAGCACCAAATAATTGATGCTTTTGAACTGTGGTGTTGGAGAAGATTCTTGAGCGTCCCTTGGACTGCAAGGAGATCCAACCAGTCCATTCTGAAGGAGATCAGCCCTGGGATTTCTTTGGAAGGAATGATGCTAAAGTTGAAACTCCAGTACTTTGGCCACCTCATGCGAAGAGTTGAGTCATTGGAAAAGACTGTGATGCTGGGAGGGATTAGGGGCAGGAGGAGAAGGGGACGACAGAGGATGAGATGGCTAGATGGCATCACTGACTCGATGGACGTGAGTCTGAGTGAACTCTGGGAGTTGGTGATAGACAGGGAGGCCTGGCGTGCTGCGATTCATGGGGTCTCAAAGAGTTGGACACGACTGAGTGACTGAACTGAACTGAACTGAAATGCAAAAACAATTTGACCACTGAGAAATATGTTAACAGCTTTCTCAAATCAATATGCCAACATTATTGTAATTTCTGAATAATGGTAATAAAAACAACACTTCCAGATAAAGCTCCAACATGTAAAAAGTTGAGAAGCTATCACACCTGTCCTTAAGACAAGAAAACATTTGATAAACTAAAACTAGTGACTTTTGTTGAACAGAACAGAAAACAGAATTTGTAGGGCTAATTGTCGCTCCACAATCTAGACATGCAGGCTCATTCAGAGAGACACAAGATCTGCTTACCTAGAGCAGAAGCTGCTGAAGCAACAGATAAGAGCACTTAAATAGTAATTTTGATGAACTGTTGATAGTGTGGACTAGTATAAGAGGAAATTCTGGAGATCACAGTCTAAGGGGTTCACCACATGTTCACTGTAGCTCACCAAGTTCTCACTGTGAAGATTCAAGAATACCTTATGGCTCTGGCAGGGTTGGGGATACAAGAAAAATCACTGCAAAATGCATTCAGAGCACTTTTCATCAGGAAGACCTAAACTCCAGGGAAAAAGACTTTACCAAATCCTTTTCCAGCTGGGAAAGGACATTTCTCCCACTGAGGCTTTGTCTACCCTTCCCATTACATTTTAAGAGTGAACAAAATCTATATCATTTGAAAAATATTTGTAACAGTCACAGACCAGAGACACAAGCTTAAACCAAGATTTAGCCACAGAATTATAAAATTATTTCTTTCCCCTACATCTGGCCACTACACCAGTAGGGATCCAGAGTACAGTGAATTACAGATGAAAGATGTAGACTCTCTCTACAGAAGAGTAAGACGGGAATTCAAAAATAAAAGGAGAGATAATAACAAGAACACTGGAGGAATTTGAAGTCTCTGGCAACTACAACTCCAGCTAACATTGAACACAAACGTATAGCCAGATTAACATAAATTCTCACACTAATGACATCTATACTTCACTACTAGTTACTTAATATATGTACATCTTTCAACAAAAAACTATAAGGCATGAGAAAGAAAGAGGGAAAGGAGAAAGAAGAAAAGAAAAGGGAGAGAAGGGAGGGAGGGTGGGAAGATGGAAACTTTGAAGAGCCAAAGCAAGCATCAGAATCAGACTCAGTTATGACACAGATATCAGAATTACCAGATATGAAATTTAATGTAACTATGACTAATACATTAAGGGCTCAAATGTAAAAATAAACTGTCAGCAAGAACAGATGAGTGATGGAAACACTAGGAAAGAATCTAAAGAAAAAAGTGAGGAGGCAGAAACACTGTAACATAAATAAATAATGCCTTTGACAGGTTTATTAGTAGATTGTACATGGCCAAAGAGAGAATCAGTAAGGTTGAAGCTGGGTCAATAAGCTTCCCAAACTGAAACGCAAAAAAAAAAAAAAAAAAGAAGAAGAAGAAGAAGGAATAACAGCAAAAAACTGTAATAGAACATCTAAGAAATGTGGGCCAACTTCAAAAGATGTAGCATATGTATAATGGGAATACAAGGTGAAGAAAGAGAGATAAGAATAGAAGAAACACTTGAAGAAATACTGAACTTTCCAAAATCAAAGACACTGAATGTATTCAACCATATCAGAAGATGCCAAACAAGTTAAGTAACTACTACTACAACAAAAACCTCTACACCTAATCACGTCATATTCAAACTTCTGTAAACCAAACACAAAGAGGAAATCTTAGAAGACATCAGGAAATATCACCCTACCTAAGAATTACAATGGTATTCTCATAAGAAATCATGCAAGAAGAAAGTGAACTGAAATATTTAAAGTGTTGAAAGAAAAAGACACTCTCCTAAAATTAAATGGCTAGTGAAACTATCCTTTAAAAGTGAAGGAGAAATAAGACTTTAAAAAAAACTTGGAAAATTCACTCTCAGTACATCTACCTTAAAAGAAATTTTAAAAATTCTTCAGGGAGAAGAAAAATGAGATACATCAAAAGCAGAAATCTACATACAGCAATAAAGCACATCAGAAAGGGAATACAGTTTTTAAAAGTCTTCATTTTTGTTCTTAATCCATCTGAAAGATAACTGTTCAAAGTAATACTAACAATAAAATGGGTAACTATAGCCTATGGGTAACTATAGCCTATGGGTAAGTGAAATGAATGGGAACAACCACAACAGAGGAGAGGGAAGAATTGAGAATACTCTGTTATAAGGTATCTACACTGCATATGAAATAGCATAGTGTTACTTGAAAGTGCACTTAATTAAAAATACATTTGCATTTTTAACTAGGCAAACACTAATTTTTAAAATCAGTATTATTAATATGCTAACAGATAAAATATAATCATTGTAAATGCTCAATTAAAACTGCGATGACAAATGAAAAAGAACAAAGGCAACTTACAGAAAACAGTTACAAATACAGTAGATATTAATTCAACTATATCAATAATGACTTTAAATGTAAATAGAGCAATGGCACCCCACTCCAGCATTCTTGCCTGGAAAATCCCATGGACGGAGAAGCCTGGTGGGCCGCAGTCCATGGGGTTGCAAAGAGTCGGACAAGACTCAGCCACTTCACTTTCACTTTTCACTTTCATGCATTGGAGAAGGAAATGGCAACCCACTCCAATGTTCTTGCCTGGAGAATCCCAGGGACGGGGGAGCCTCGTGGGCTGCCGTCTATGGGGTCGCACAGAGTCGAACACGACTGAATCGACTTAGCAGCAGCAGCAGCAGAGCATATTAATCATTAAAGACAGAGACTGTCAGAAGGAATTTTTAAAAGATATAAAGACCAGTATTATATTGATACCAAAACCAAACAAAGACACTACAAGAAAGCAAATTGCAGGCCAATATCCCTGATAAACATAAATGCAAAAATCCTCAGCAAAATAGCAAACTGAATTCAATAACACATTAAAAGACCAAGACCAAAAGAGACATTCCAGGGATATAAGGATGATTCAACATCCACAATTTAATCAGTGTGATACACCGTATTAGCAAAATTAAAGATAAAAATCATATGATCATCTCAATAGAGAAAAAGCTTCTGACATAATTCAACACCCATTTATGATAAAAACTCAACAAAGTGAGTATAGAGGGAACATGCCTGAATGTAATATGGGACATGTATAATAAATCAACAGATACCATCATACTCAACAATAAAGGACATGGATGTCCACCATTTTCATTCAACATAGTACTGGAAACTTTCACCATAGAAATAAGAAAATGAAGAAGAATAAAAGGTATCCAAAAGAGAAAAAAGAGGTAAAACTGTAACTATTTGCAACTATCTGTTACTATTTATAACTGATTTCTATATATAGAAAACCCTAAAGACTTTACAAAAAAATAAAAATAAAAAACTAGTAGAACTAATACATGAATCTGTAAAGTTGCAGGATACAAAATTTATATACAAAAATCTGTAGTATTTTAATGCACTAATAATAATCTTTATGAAAGGTAAATTTAAAAAAATCCCAGTGTCATAAAAACTATTTAGGAATAAATTTAACCATGGAATTGAAAGACCTATACTGTGTAAACAATAGACATTAACACTAGAAATTGAAAAAGATACAAATACATGGAAATATACACCACCCTAATGGACTGGAAGAATTAATATTGTTCAAATATTCATATTACCCAAAGCAATCTATAGGTTCGATGTAATCTATATCAAAATACCTATGACATGTTTGGAGAACTAGAACAAATACTTGTAAAATTTGTATGGAACTTTAAAGACCTCAAAAAGCTAAAGCAACCTTGAGAAACAAGAGCAAACTTGGAGGCATCAAGCTCCCTGACTTCAAGTGATACTTCCAATGTAAAGCTATAGTCATCAAAACAATATGGTACTGGCATAAAAACAAACACACAGATCAAAAGAACAAAACAGAGACCCTGAAAGACATCCACACTTATATGGTCAATTAATCTATGACAAAGGAGGTAGCAACATACCACAGGGCAAAAGAGAGCCCCTTCAGTAAATAGTGTTGGGAAAACTGGCCAACTCTCTGCAAAAGAATGAAGTGAGGTCACTTTCTTAAACCACATATAAAAATAAACAAAAAATAGTTTGAAGACTTAAATGTAAGATTGAAAACAAAACTCCTAGAAGAAAATATAGCCATAAAGTTCTTTGACATTGGTCATAAAATAATTTTTTGGATCTATCTCCACAGGCAATGTCAATAAAACAAAAATTAACAAATGGGATAACATCAAACTAAAAAATCTTTCTACACCAAAGGAAATCATCAACGAAATGAAAAGGCAACCTACTAAATCAGAGAAGATACTTGCAAATGATATGTCTCACAAAAGGTTAATGCCCCAAATACACAAAGAACTCATTAAAAAAACACAACAAGCCAATTTAAGTTAAATAAAATTAAATTTAAAAAAAATAAAGGACACTGATGAGGGAAAAAATAAAAATAAAAATTGGCAAAGGATCTGAATAGCTTTTTTTTCCAGGCAAGACATGCATATGGAAAAAAGGTACGTGAAAAGATGTTCAACATCACCAGTCAATAGGAAAATGCAAATCTAAATCACAGTGAAATATCACCTCACACCTGTTAGAATGGCTATTATTAAAAAGACAAAAAAATAATAAGTATTGGGAGGATGTGGAGAAGAGGGAAAACCCAAGCACTGTTAGTGAGAATATGAATTGGTATAGCCCCTCCCGAAAACAGTACAGAGGTTCCTCCAAAAGTTAACAATAGAACTACTATACACTTCAGCAATCTTACCTCTGGGTATTTATCTGAATAAGAATGAAAATGTTAATTCAAAGAGACATATGCACCCCAATATTCATTGCAGCATTGTTTACAACCGCCAGGATATAGAAGCAACTGAAGTGGCCATTGATAGATGAATGAAGAAGATGTGGTATACACACGCAAATAAAACGCATCATAAAAAAAGAATGAAATTATGCCATCGCAACAACACTGATGGACCTACAGGGTATTATTTTGATACATGACAGAGAAACACAAAAAGCATATGATTTCACTTATGTGTGAAATCTTAAAAACCAACGAACAAGACAGAAATTGTTTTGATGATTGAGAGAACATAGAGAGAACAAACTGATAATGGCCAGAAGAAAGGGACATGAGAAGATGGGTAGTTAGGGGAAGGGGGTTAAGAGGTACACACTTCAGTTACAAAGCAAATAAGTCATGGGGTTGTAAGGTATGACATAGGAAATACAGTCAATAATATTGCAATAACTTTGTATAATGGCTGGGTATACTAGACTTAGATGGTAACTAGGCTTATGGTGATCATTTCATAATGTATAAAATATCAAATCACTATGTTGTATACCTGAAAACAATACAATATTGTATACCAATTACACTTCATTAAAGTTCCATTATTCCATCAAAGAAAAGTCTGTTTCCCCATCACCACTGCCAACCCCCATACCCGCCACTACTAAACTTTAGGGCAGAGATTTTGTTTAATTCAGAAACAAAAATTGTGGATCCAATACCTGGCAAAAGGGAGATGCTAAAAGAAAGACAGAGACTCCCCTCAGATCAGACGGAGATAAACAAACTAAAGCTCAACAGACGTCATGTTGTGTTTAGCTTTGTTTCATGATTTGCTTTTCATACCCTGTCTTAGCCAACCTCTCCAAATATTGCAGGACCGATTTCCACTGGGACTTTTCTCACTTGCTTCCAGTTCCTTGTGTATAGAAGCCCTCCAATGGCAGCCAGTTCCTTGAGAAGTACAAGTTCACTGATTTATATTCCACCCACCTTCTGGAAGGGGCTGTGGTCCAGCTGCACATTTGTGCATTCATTGAGCCATACTCCCTACTCCACATCCTCCTGACAGCTGCAGATAGCAAAGACATCTTCCATAAGGTATGTGAGAGGAGGAGAGGGATAGGCTTAACCATCACCCGGAAGAGAGAGCAGCCTTGGTGCAACCATGAGAGCAGGACTGATAGAGAATTGGGAACGGAATAGGGAACAGGTAGGATCTTATCCAGGAGAAGGCAATGGCACCCCACTCCAGTACTCTTGCCTGGAAAAACCCATGGATGGAGGAGCCTGGAAGGCTGCAGTCCATGGGGTCACTGAGGGTTTGACACGACTGAGAGACTCCACTTTCACTTTTCACTTTCATGCATTGGAGAAGGAAATGGCAATCCACTCTAGTGTTCTTGCCTGGAGAATCCCAGGGACGGGGGAGCCTGGTGGGCTGCCATCTATGGGGCCGCACAGAGTCGGACATGACTGAAGCGACTTAGCAGCAGCAGCAGCAGCAGGATCTTATCCTGTTGATATCCATTTAAAACTACTGCTCAGTTTCAGCACTATCAATTACCATTACATACTGTTCAGAATAGAAAGTTTGAAATACCCTGAAACCATATTCAGGAGCTTACATGCAAAGGCATTGAACTTTACCCTTCTCTCTTTCTCTTATTCTTTGAGTATGATCTTGCTGATCATAAGCCCTGGAGTAAACAGTTCAAAACCAAAAAGGAACAAGAAGTTGAAATGGCTGAAGGTGTATAGGAAGCAAGTTAGTAAAAAAGAAAAGGGTCAGAAACCTAGTATTCTTGTTAACAGTAAAGTGTAGAGAGGAGGAATTACCCATGGGTCTTGGCTACCAGATCTGTAACAGCAGCAGCAGTTGACAGATCAAAAACAGAACTACCAGCCCATAGGAGAAGGAATCAATGAAGCCACAGCTGAGCCAAGAGATGTATTTCTCTGATGAATGATCCTGCATCTTAAGGATAAAAACTGGGCCATCTCCACTTGAGTTGCTCTCTTCTGTCATCCCACAGCTTATATTCTGTATTTTGGCTCCTGATTACATAAAGCCTAATATGACCCACTTGTGATGTTTTCTGTGTGTTTTCTTAGTAAGTCTTGTCACTAGAATTACATGACTTTAGGGCTAGAACAATATTACAAATTTTGTTTTTTCAAGTCTGATATTATCTAACATGTCTATGGGCAGGGAAGTAGCTCTCCTTAAATTCCTATCCTTCTCATAAAATGTCCAGGTCATAATAAACACACACTATTTTATCTACCATGAGGTATATCATCTTTACTTTTTAAAGTAAACTTTCTTTCAGTTCATTGGTTAAAACTGGCTTGCAATTCCTTCAATTTCAATGCAATTCCCAGTGACAAAATAACTCAAATCCTTAGGCCTTTAATTTTCTTTCCTCTTCCCTCCCTGCTTTCTTCTCTTTTAATCTCTTTCACCTCTCCACTAGATCACTCCAATAGATTGAAGGAGGGTATTCCAGACACTACTAAATATAGAGCACATTTATCCTATTTAACTACAAGAGTAACAGAGACAAAGTATGAGAAAGTACATCATTTAGAATAGTGTTGGAGGATCAAGCTTTTTCAGAACTAGCTAGCCATGGCTTCACTCCAGTGCCACAGAAGTGATTCTATTTTTTGTGCCACATGGTGGAGTCCTGCACAGTAAGATTCACCTACTAGGGACAGGTCAAGACATCTGATGACAATCACACATACACAGAGGATATAATATGAATCTAAATGTGGCAGAACAAGCTTTATTTTATCAGAGAAGAAATTTGGGGATCAAAACGAATCCACTTGGAGTGGCATTTTCATCACATAAGACTCAGATGCTGTTTTCCACCAATGTGAAGGCTCTTTGTAATAAAAAGAGGCTCAGAAAGTAATCAAACATTCCTTAAAAGGACTATCAGGTTTCTATTTCTCAAGATACAGGTTTAAAGTCATGTCAACAGGAAGAACATACTTTCCTCTTTCAGGGAATAAACTGATTTTCTTCAACTAGCTATATCAAGAAATGTTTGCATTTGGGAAACTGATCCCAGTCCTCAGGAGTGGAGAGTTAGAACCACAAGCAAGTCATCCTTCTCACTATTGCTCTGTTCAGTCTGTCCCTACTCAGAGTCAGCAAACCTCGGGGCAGAGGAAGGAATCTACTTATCTACCTGAAATCTGGAATACTGATGTTTTCAAAACTCAAGTAGACACAGAGACTCTAGACTCCTTTCTCATGGGTTTTCTGAAAGAGCAGATTGGCTTCCCCACATTTGGGGAGAAAACCTTGAAGAGTGACGCATAAAGAGAACAAGAGTAAATTGGGTAAACAGAGAGTTGTCAAGAGAGAGGGCATATTCATGTGGATCTCCCTCCAAACACTCAAACTATGAGACAGAGACCATCTATCCCTGGTGTGTTATGAGAATGAGTTAGTGACGTAAGTTTCCCAATTCTTGATCCTCTCACTTTGCACTGTCTCAAGATACCTTTCCATTCTTCATGAAAAGAGTTGCCTAAATTTCCACCAGGGCTCTAATGTGTGCAGTGTGGAAAAGGCAGAAATGGTACTGTTCAGGAATGGGGCAGGACTGTGATCACCATGTGGGCTCTGGCAAGAGAGCATAGAAATCATCAGTTGCTTTGTGAACCACTACATGGTTAGGACTATAAACTACTTGTTTAAGACTTAAAAAGCCTAAGGTCCACCAAGAGGTTAATAGGGCATTGAGGATCATGTCTTTTACCTAGTGTTAGAGAAAGTAGGTGTCCTGCTATACTCAGGATACAGTAGACATCTTGGTTAATGACCCCAAATAAGAATTTAATTTGAGCCTATAAACACATATAAAAGCTAGAGTATAAAAATCAAGACATAGTTATCATGGTGATGAAGGCCAGAAAAAGAACTGATTCAGTTCAGTTCAGTTGCTCAGTCATGTCCGTCTTTTGCGACCCCATGGACTGCAGCACACCAGGGCTTCCCTGTCCATCACCAACTCCCGGAGTTTACTCAAACTCATGTCCATTGAGTCAGTGATGCCATCCAGCCATCTCATCTTCTGTCACTCTCTTCTCCTCCCACCCTCAATCTTTCCCAACATCAGGGTCTTTTCAAATGAGTCAGCTCTTTGCATCAGGTGGCCAAAGCATTGAAGTTTCAGCTTCAGCATCAGTCTTTCCAATAAATATTCAGGACTGATTTCCTTTAGGATGGACTGGTTGGATCTCCTTCCTGTCCAAGGAACTGAGTCTTCTCCAGCACCACAGTTCAAAAGCATATGCTGTCTAGGTTGGTCATAACTTTTTTCCCAAGGAGCAAGTGTCTTTTAATTTCATGGCTGCAGTCACCATCTGCAGTGATTTTGGAGCCCAAGAAAATAAAGTCTCTCACTGTTTCCACTGTTTTCTCATCTATTTACCATGAAGTGATGGGACTAGATGCCATAATCTTAGTTTTCGAAATGTTGAGTTTTAAGCCAACTTTTTCACTCTCCTCTTTTACTTTCATCAAGAGGCTCTTTAGTTCTTTTTTGCTTTCTGCCATAAGTGTGGTATCATCTGCATATTTGAGGTTATTGATATTTCTCCTGGCAATCTTGATTCCAGCTTGTGCTTCATCTAGTCCATCATTTCTCACGATGTACTCTGCATATAAGTTAAATAAGCAGGGGACAATATACAGCCTTGACATACTCCTTTCCTGATTTGGAACCAATCTGTTATTCTATGTCCAGTTCTAACTTGCTTCTTGACCTGCATACAGATTTCTCAGGAGGCAGGTCAGGTGGTCTAGTATTCCCATCTCTTTAAGAATTTTCAAGAGTTTGTTGTGATCCACACAGTCAAAGGCTTTGGCATAGTCAATAAAGCAGAAGTAGATGTTTTTCTGGAAGTAAAATTTTGTTGCTGTTGTTCAGTCACAAAGTCCTAGTTGACTCTTTATGATCCCATGGACTGGAGCATGTATATATGTATCTCCAAAAGATTCCCAATAATTGAAGCCAAGAAAAAGACTGGAAACTCAAAAACAACTCAGGGTAGAACACAGAATTCAAATTTTCTGGATTGATAATTACCTAGTCCAATCTCAATAGATACCTTATATTTATGTTCTACTTTTACAAATTTCTCTCATGTGATTCTCATAACAACCTTAGAGAAGACTGATAAATTAATCCTAGGAATTAGAGATGATGGAATAAATAAGATCTTATCTCTCATCTTGCTTTTTCCTATGTCCTCACTGTTCCAGGATCTGTACTTTTCTTTTAGACTCTGTCTGCATTGCAGGAACTTCTCAGATGCATGTCTATCCCATGTACTTCGTTCATGCCAAGGCAGATAAAACTTGTCTTGACAGAGAAAAGAATGAAGTAGATGTGTTGATCAAAGTGTCAGTGGGAATACTTGTTGCAGAGAGAGACAGACAGAGTAGTTTAAGTTTTTTCCAGTTCCTGAGACCGAACTTTCTTTTTTGTGCCCGATTTTATACATTTTCTCTAATCCCTTTCTTTAGCTGGAGAGGTTTGTATTTTTTACAACCAAGATATCCCTGACAAAGATCATATCACTCTCCCCTTCAGTGGAGCCACATGGGTGCCCTGTGAGCATCCACTTGTTGGCTGGAGCCAAGCTGAACCAGCCTTGTCTCTCCCATCTCATGGTAAAAGCTAACAACATTGATATCTCTATTCCACTTCTTGCTCTCTCTCTTTTTTTTTAAGTCACTGACGTGTACTTTCTTCACTCTCCTGTTTTCATTGTGCACACTGGGATCCACATTTCATGGAAAATGAAAACCTCTACCTTTTCAGCCTTTCAATTTCTTACTAAATGGAAATAAGGCTGCCTTCAAAAGCCATGTTCTCACTTTCAGTTCAAAACAGAAGGTACTTACTTTCCCACACCATATGTATCATGGGGCCCTGAGAAGGAATCGTTGTCCTCCTGGCTTCCCTCTACCACTTCAGTGTTATACCACAGAACTTTCTTTTGACATATAATCAACTGCCATCTGCGTCAGTTTCTTCGTGCTATAGATTAGGTGGCATATGCTCATGCGCTGAATTGCTCTAAAGCATCTCACCATTGTTACTCCTTTCTACAAGGCTGATGAGAATTTTCCTAGAATTCTATTCTGCATGTTTACTGTATATAACTGTATGCTTCATTTTTTTTAAGTCTTTCTTTCTACTTGGAACACCTAGGATGATGTATTTTTCTGATTCAAGACATGAGAGGTAAAAATCTGTTTCTAATCCTTATACTTCCTTTCATGTGGAAAAAGTATCACTAGTTTTATACTCCTAGATCCTTTCTTCTCCCTTCATGAAGTTGGATGACCTAAATGATTTATGAGTCTGGCCAAGGATATAGGCATGCCTAGATCTGTCTCTTTCTGTCCCTCTCCTTTTAGAATCTCTTCTTTCTTTTTTATTTTATTTTATTTTTTAACTTTACAATATTGTATTGGTTTTGCCATATATCAACATGAGTCCGCCACAGGTATACATGTGTTCCCCATCCTGAACCCTCCTCCCTCCCTGGATCTTCTTTCCTAATTTCTGGTCATATGAGAGGGATCTGCCTCTCACTCCCTAGAAGAAACCTGTAGAGGTTCAGGGTTTCCAAAGCCTGGGTATCTCAGCCTAGGGTTCAATATTATTGGACAGTAGACTTATGGGCAGATATAAGCTACATTGTCGAAAATTAATTTTATCAGTGATAAAGATCACCTTTTTGATTCTCACCTGTTTTAACTCTTGTCTTAGTTGGCTTCAAACTGAGATTGAACAAAAGATTCTGCTTATGGGATCCCATATAAAACTCTAACACTATAATTCAGTTATTTGCAGGTAACACCCTCAACTTTATGTAATATATCAGCAATTTTTCTCTTTACCCATGCCCCTGTTGTGATCCTATATTCCTTCATTTGTGGACAATCAGATCAATAACCTTGATCCAGGTGTCCTCAATCCCTTTCAGTCTACTCACTTTTTCACTTAGCAATCCATTCCGACTGCTTTGCTCTGACACATCCAGCTCTGCCCCATGCCAAATTTTAAAATCCATTTTTTTTTAACTTCAACCTTAAAAATCTCTCTCTCTCTTTTCCCCTCACTTTACTCCAGGTCCACCAGGTCTCTTCTGTGGACTTTCATCCTTTCACACAGAGCCTTATGGTTCATCAATCAACAACTCCCTGGCTTACAGTTTGAACTCCTTCCACCTTGGCTCCTTAGCTGTCTACCTTAAAGCAAATCCCCATCATAAATGAATGCAAACATTCACATTCTGTGTTCTTATACTTTAGTAGCTGTGTACTAATGGAGAAAAATCACTATTTTCTAGATTGACGCCACCCTTGAGATAAGGCCTTAAATTTCAGCTGGATCTTCCTTGATGTCCTTTAATCTTTGAATATTTCCCTGGTCTGGGTCTGTTGAATTCACAGCTACTACAAACTATCAGATTCCTTGAACACATAATTAGCCCTTTTCTCCCACACTCTTTGAATCTGACTTTCTCACACCACAAAAACAATAATTGTCACTGAGAATTTCCATGAGTTCTTACCCACCCCTTTAAAAATAATCAAACAACTTTTCTTATTTCCCTCTTACTGGTCTCAAAGGAAGAAAAGAACCTACCTAAAGTTTAGCCTTCTTTCTTAAACAAGGTTCCAGTCACTCAACCTCTAAGACTCTGACCACATCTATAGGCTCCTCTATCTAATTTCTCTTTCATTCTGGCCATTTCTTCCTAGTTTATGAGGATAGAAATAGGCTCAAGTCTCTTCTAATTGAAAAAAAAATTCTTTTATCCCCCCACTTATTATCTATAAGCTATTTTCCTTTTATAAGTGAACTTACACAATGCCTCCACATACCTCTTATTCCATCTTTTCAACTCATTTCAGGCAACTATTTTTGGGTTCCTATCATACTTAGTTGTCTAGTGACTTTACACTAATGGCCATGCTTTCCTTGAAGCTTTTTCTTCTCCAGGGTTCCTTATGACCTTTTTCTTCTTCTTCTTCTTCTTTTTTTTTTTTTGCTTTTTACTTTATTCTTTCTTCTGATTGTCCTTTACTTGCCTTGATAATTACTTATTGTACTTCCTGGCTCTCCTTCTACCATCTGCCTCTTAAGTGCTTAATGTTCCCAGAGGGTTCTGTTCTCAGTCCTTTTTTTATTGTGAGTGCCCCTCTGTGTGATTTATCTGCGTTCACAACTTCATCTACTATGTATAAATATTTGGCTTCAAAAGCCTTATCTCTTACTAAGACTCTCTCCTGGTTTGTACCAGAGCTGTTCACCACACATGTCCATCTGAGATCTTTTATATGAAACTCAAATTGAGCTTTCTCCCAAGAAATTCATTTTCATCAAACATAAAGCCTGACCCTTTCCCTTTATTTATTAGCTCAGTAAAGGCAGCTTAATCTATAGAGTAGTGCATACCAGAAATCTGTAAGTCATTTTTCCTCCCTTAGGCTCATATCAACTTCCACTTTCCTATTTTCTTAATATGTCTCATATCGGTCACCTTCTTTCTATGTTTGTTACCATTTTCCTAATTTTTGCACTCATATATCTTGCTTAGAAAATTGCAGATGTTTCCTGATTGTTTTTCTGTATCTATCCTCATCTCTACCCAACCCACCTGACACCAGGGAGATCTTTCTAACATAAACACCTAACTATGCTACTTTCTGGCTCAAGATCATCCCCTAGCTCCCACTGCCCTTAGAAAAAAATTACAAATTCTTTGAAAAAGCCTGGAAGACCAATTATTTGGCTGTGGAAAGATTGAAAGAGAAGAAGGAAGAAAAAATCAGCAGAGGAGAGAGGAGAGGACTTACAGGATGCTGTGACCAGGCACCCTGGTGAGCTCCCTCCCCCTTTGTGCAAACCTTTAAAAAAACTTATCCACCACTTTCTGATTTAGGTGATCGCCGCCGCCTCCATTTGCGCCTTCCAGGGCCCAAGAGTTCCCCACTTTGCCCCCAAAGCCTCTCAAAGCGTTGCCTAAGCCTGGGAGAAGGCAATGGTACCCCACTCCAGTACTGTTGCCTGGAGAATCCCATGGATGAAGGAGCCTGGTGGGCTGCAGTCCATGGGGTCGCTGGGAGTCAGACACGACTGAGCGACTTCACTTTCACTTTCCACTTTCATGCATTGGAGAAGGAAATGGCAACTCACTCCAGTGTTCTTGCCTGGAAAATCCCATGGATGGAGAAGCCTGGTAGACTGCAGTCCATGGGGTCGCACAGAGTCGGACACACTGAAGCGACTTAGCAGTAGCAGCAAGCCCACTAATCAGAATCAACACATGTTTGGTTACCTAAATTAGAAGACTTAGCCAAGGTCACACACCTGGCAAATTGTGGGATAAGGACTGAAACTTAAGATTCTTAGACTCCACAGCTAATGCTTTCTTCATTGCTTCATCCCACCCACACAGTCATATTAGAGAAACTGAGAAGTGTCATAAGAATCTAAAAGCTATGAACAACAGCCCAATGCTCCTAGTCACTTCCATGTTCTGAAATGTACAAGTTACTGCTTTTTTGGTAAGCCAAGGAGAGTCACCATTACCAGATGAAAACTGATCAGTTTAGGTAGAGGCCACTTCCTGATCCCTGTGAGCTCTTGGAGGTAGAAGAAGGTTCCATAATAGCTAAATATTAATTCGAACTTCTACAAAACAAGGAATATGAAGTGGCTATCCCAGAAGGGACACCTTTGTCTGCAATCAATTTCTATGCAGCCCCAAATGTTTCCTAACTTGGATTCTTTTCAAGTGTCCTGCTTCTAGGTAAGACATTTTAAAACCTTAAATTTCATTTATGTAAATGGGTGGGTATTGGTGATGGACAGGGAAGCCTGGCGTGATGCAGTACATGGGGTTGCAAAAAGTTAGACATGACTGAGTGACTGAACTGAACTGAACTGGGTAGGTGAGAATACTTTGAGTTTGCTTAGCATTTGGATTACATGAATCACTTTCATGCCCTTAAAAAATTAAAGTGAAATTTTCAGTCCTCCTGGCCTATCAGAGCCATGTCATTTAAACCCTTCTTTTCGGTTTTCCTTTTAGGGCTGTTTCCATGTCAGAATCTCCTCCTGGCTTCTAATCATGAAGAGAGAGAAATCTAAAGGAATTTATAAGATGCAACCAATGCAACCCAGTCATCTCAGAACAGAATCGACCTAGAAAGCTCTTCCCCAAATTTTCTAAGTTCTAGCGTATTTCACAAAACTCTTGGACTTATTCCGATGCCATCCACTGCCAGGGGACGCTGCCTACAACAGACGCAGCAGCAGTTCAGCACCTCATAACCAGAACTTGCTGGCACCCGTTTCTCAGCTTTTTGACCTGAGACAGGGAGAGGGGAGTGCCAGCATGTTCCACGGAGGTGTGAGAGTGCAGTTACTAAGGCAGCAGGAGCCAGCGGCAGACTCCAGCCATGATGGCAGGTTTTGTGAAAGAGCCTGGAGGTGTCTGCTGCACCTCACACTAATTTTTTTTCCCTCATAAAGAAGTTGGTGTAAAGTCATTTAATCACTGAGTGTTAAGCGAACACCTAATTATGTTAGGCTGGTGAATTCTTGGCTCCCGGGGGCTGGTAGAGTTTGGTTTTTATCCTTTAGAGCACCCACTTTGCCTTTTTCTCCTCACTCTCAGCTATGTGTTTCTTTTAGGCTACTTTTTAAGAAAGCTGTATTGAAGAAAATAGTTATTCAATGCTGAATCAAATAATGGGAACAGTCTTCAAAGTTTTCAAAAACTGTTTAAAAACTGAAAACTGTGATATAGTAGGTGAATGAGAGTTCTGGAATATAAAGAATACAGATTTAAATTCCACCTTCACCATTTGCTAGCTGCTTGCCTTGGGCAAATTACTCAAATTTTCAGAACCATAATTTCTGGAAAATGAATATAAGAACTTTTATCTTCACCCACCTGGCCAGCAAGTTTGGAATTCCTGCAGGCTCATTTCTAAGCCATCTAGTCTTATTTATGTTTCTTACCTTGGTGATCTCAATCATGCCTATGATTTTAATTGCTACTTTTGTAAAGTCACCTCAGAAATGTCTGTCTTTGACACATCTCTCTCCTCTGCTGATAGGTCTTATGACCTATCTGATAATTCCACTTGGATGCCACTTAAGCCTCTCTCCTGTCCAACATGGGCTTCTTCAAGGATTCTCTATCACAAGATATGACTTCAGCATCCATGCCATTCCACAAGCCAAAACCTTTGGCATTGTCCTTGACTGTTTCCTCTCCATGTCCCCAGTATTCAATCAATCAGCAACTCTATCAAGTTTACCTCCTAGTATTTATTGAAATGTACAATTTTCCCATCTCCTTGAAGGCCACACTATTACAAGCTACTATCATTTCTCACCTGTAGCATCATCCAACCTGACTGCCCTGTATGCACCATTGCCAACTTTCCCCAATCCATTTTCCTCTTAACATCCAAAATAATCCTGAAAAACAAAAATGTAATTCTGTTACTGTCATCTACTAAAAACAGTTACATGACTCTTCATTGCATTCGTGATGGAGGCCAAAATCCCTTCCAAGGCCCACAGGTTTTTTGTGGGTTTTTTTTGTAAATTATTTATTTTAATTGGAGGCAAATTACTTTACAATATTGTAGTGTTTTTTGGCATACATTCACATGAATCAGCCATGGGTGTACATGTGTCCCCCATCCTGAACCCCCCTCCCACCTCCCTCCTCATCCCAACCCTCGGGGTCGTCCCAGTTCACTGGCCCTGAGCGCCCTGTCTCATGCATCGAACCTAGACTGGAGATCTATTTCATATACGGTAATACACATGTTTCAATGTTATTCTCTTAAATCATCCCACCCTCGCCTTCTCCTACAGAGTCCAAAAGTCTGTTCTTTACACCTATGTCTCTTTGCTGTCTCGCATATAGGGTCATCATTACCATCTTTCTAAATTCCATATATATGTGTTAATATACTATATTGGCGTCTTTCTTTCTGACTTACTTCACTCTGTATAATAGGCTCCAGTTTCATCCATCTCATTAGAACTGATTCAAATGCATTCTTTTTAATAACTGAGTAATATTCCATTGTGTATATGTCACAGCTTTCTTATGTATTTATCTGCTGATGGACATCTAGGTTGCTTCCATGTCCTAACTATTGTAAACAGTGCTGCAATGAACATTGGGGTACACATGTCTCTTTCAATTCTGGTTTCCTCGGTGTATATGCCCAACAGTGGGATTTCTGGGTCATATGGCAGTTCTATTTCCATTTTTTTAAGGAATCTCCACACCGTTCTCCATAGTGGCTATACTAGTTTGCATTCCCACCAACAGTGTAAGAGGGTTCCCTTTTCTCCACCCCCTCTCCAGCATTTACTGTTTGTAGACCTTTTGAGCTTCCCTGGTGGCTCAGATGGTAAAGTGTCTGCCTGCAATGCAGGAGACCCGGGTTCGATCCCTGGGTTGGGAAGATCTCCTGGAGAAGGAAATGGCAACCCACTCCAGTATTCTTGCCTGGAGAATCCCACGGACGGAGGAGCATGGTAGGCTACAGTCCATGGGGTTGCAAAGAGTCGGACATGACTGAGTGAGCTTCACATTCTGACCAGTGTGACATGGTAACTCATTGTGGTTTTGATTTGCATTTCTCTGATAATGAGTGATGTTGAGCATCCTTTCATGTGTTTGTTAGCCATCTGTATGTCTTCTTTGGAGAAGTGTCTGTTTAGTTCTTTGGCCCATTTTTTGATTGGATCGTTTATTTTTCTGGTATTGAGGTGCATGAACTGCTTGTATATATATATATATATATATTTAATTTTATTTTATTTTTAAACTTTACATAATTGTATTAGTTTTGCCATATATCAAAATGAATCCGCCACAGGTATACATGTGTATTTTGGAGATTAATTCTTTATCAGTTGCTTCGTTTGCTATTATTTTCTCCCATTCTGAAGGCTGTCTTTTCACCTGGCTTATAGTTTCCTTCATTGTGCAAAAGCTTTTAAGTTTAATTAGGTCCCATTTGTTTATTTTTGCTTTTATTTACATTACTCTGAGAGGTGGGTCATAGAGGATCCTGCTGTGATGTATGTCAGAGAGTGTTTTGCCTATGTTTTCCTCTAGGAGTTTTATAGTTTCTGGTCTTACATTTAGATCTTTAATCCATTTTTGAGTTTATTTTGTGAATGGTGTTAGAAAGTGTTCTAGTTCCATTTTTTTACAAGTGGTTGACCAGTTTTCCCAGCACCACTTGCTAAAGAAATTGTCTTTTCTCCATTGTATATTCTTGCAAGGCACATAAATTCTGATCTCTGCTTATTTCTTGGGTTTTACTTGACACTTTGCCCTTCATTACTCCATGAACTCTAGTTTCATTGGGTTTTTTTTTTTTTAAAGTGGATCCTGTTTTTTCCTGCCACAGGGTTTTTGCACACACAATTTTCTTTGCCTCAAGCACTACTCCAACTCTCAATGCTACTGAATACAAACACACATCTTCTCATATTTACAGTTAGTTTCTACCCATCTCAGGTAACAAGAGTTCTAACAGTATTTCCTCCAGAAAGCCCCCGACCCAGGCTTTCCCATACATCTGTGTAGGTTGCACCATACACAACAGCATCTGGTTGAGGGGCAAGTTATGAATGCGTGATCCACACTCCATTCTCTAATCCCTATATTCTCATGCAGAACCACATGTCCTAGACATCTATATTTAATCCTTTCAAAGGTGTTGAGTGCTAGTCATCAGCATCTGTCCTACATCTGTTGTTGTTTAGTTGCTAAGTTGTGTCTGACTCTTTGCTACCTCATGGACTGTAGCCTGCCAGGCTTCTTTGTCCATGGGATTTCCCAGGCAAGAATCCTGGAGTACGTGGCCATTTCCTTCTCCAGGGGATCTTCCCAATGCAGGAGTCAAACCCAACATCTCTTGCTTGGCAGGCAGATTCTTTACCACTGAGTCACCTGAGAAGCCCTCATACAACTAGGTCCAAGCTCTGTGTTTCTTAGAGACAAAGATGTAGAGAACAAATGTATGGACACCAGAGAAGTGGAGGTAGGATGAATTGGGAGATTGGGATTGACATGTATATACTATTGATATTATGCATAAAATAAATAACGAATGAGAACCTACTGTGAAGCTCAAGGAACTCTACTCAGTGTTCTGTGGTGACCTAAATGGGAAGGAAATCCTAAAAAGAATAGGTATATGTATAGCTGATTGACTTTGCTATGCAGTAGAAACTAACACAATGTCAAAAAGCAACTATACTCCAATAAAAATTAATTTTTAAAAAATTCTATATTTCTTGCTACCATAATACCATTCATAGTACTTCACACAATTCAAATTTTATATTTACTTGTATATACATATGTCCATGCTCAAATGCTAAGTCATGTCCAACTCTTTGCAACCCCATGGACTGTAGCCCACCAGGTTCCTCTGTCCATGGGATACTGGAGGGGGGTTGCCATTTCTTCCTCCAGAGGATCTTCCCAACCCTAGGATCAAACCCACGTCTCCTGTGTCTCCTGCCTTGGCTAGCAGATTCCTTACCACTGAGCCACCTGGGAAGCCCGTTTACTTGTATAAGGGTATGTTTTTAATGTCTGTTTTAGCTCCCAGGAACTATCCTTCACTTAGTCACCATTTTATCCATTGACTTATATAATCTTTGACATCTACTAAGTGTTCAATAAATATGTATGGAATGAATTAATCATGAATGACAACATTACCATGAGGGTAAAGTTTTGTTTGTGAAAGCAGTACATTTTTGCCTAAAACCAAGGAAATACTCAAATGAGTAAAATCAAGGAAATACTCAAATGAGTATTTGTTGGGTAACGATAACCCTGTATGCGAGACAGCAAAAGAGACATAGATGTGTAAAACATGTCTTGGACTCTGTGGGAGAGGGAGGGGGTGGGAGGATTTGGGAGAATGGCATTGAAACATGTATAATATCATATATGAAATGAATCGCGAGTCCAGGTTTGATGCAGGATACTGGATCCTTGGGTCTGGTGCACTGAGACGACCCAGAGGGATGGTATGGGGAGGGAGGAGGGAGTGGGGTTCAGGACGGGGAACACGTGTATACCTGTGGCAGGTTCATGTTGATATATTGTGAAACCAATACAATATTGTAATTAACCTCCAATTAAAATAAATAAATTTATATTTTTAAAAAATTAAAAAAATAAAATCCAAAAAAAAAAAGAAAATGAAACAAATATTAAATGACATGGCACTCAAATATTAAATGACTCAGTTGGGGTCACAGCAATACAAAGTGGGCGGTGTGAGGTCAAGTCTTCAAGGTGATCACTCAGTATATGGAGAAGCTCTGGGAATATGTCCACAAGGGTCTTTGCAGCATGAACATGTCTATTTGGGACATGAGACCCCTGTAATTCTTGTCCAGTATTATGTCCAAGACAACAAACTGGGAAGAGTGGGCTTCAGGGACTACCTGCTTGCTCTTTACCCTTAAAATATGGTCAGATAAAACTAGTCATTTGATTGGTACCACTTAGAAAAATTAAACCAAAGGCAGGAGTCCAGTAAGACCTCAGTTGCCATCTCAGATAAAAATCATTATGATCATCATGGCTTGCGTATATTGAGTACTTTTGTGACAGGCATTATGGTAAGTGCTCTACATGCATTATTCATTTCACCTACAACAATCCTATGATGTATTAAGTTGAGTTATATGAAGTTGTCAATATCTGACCCATTTGCCCCACCAAAATGGTAATTTTATATGTTTCAATCTAACAGATACATTACCTCCATTTTAAACATGAGTGTTTGGGCTGTGAGAGCTGGACCATAAAGGCGAAAGGCCGAAGAATTGATGCCTTCAAACTATGGTGCTGCAGAAGACTCCTGAAAGTCCCTTGGACAGCAAGGAGATCAAACAACTCAGTCTTAAGGAAAATCAACCCTGAATACTCGTTGGAAGGACTGACACTAAAGCTGAAACTCCATATTTTGGTCATCTGATGTGAACAGCTAACTCAATGGAAAAGTCCCTGATGCTGGGAAAGATTGAGGGCAGAAGAGGGCATCAGAGGATGAGATGGCTAGTTCACATCACCAAATGGACATGCACTTGGGCAAACTCTGGGAGATGGTGAGGGACGGGGAGTCCTGGTATGCTGCAGTCCATGGGGTTGCAAAGAGTTGGACATGACTGGGCAACTGAGTAACAGCAATCTGAAATTTCAAGAGCCAGGATTAGAATCCAGCTAAGATTCTAGGATTAGATGGTGAACAGTCCTGACTTATCTCCTGAGGGGCAAGTCGTAGACAGGAACTAGAAACCAAGAATCATTATTATTCTATTTTAATCTTCATGGCTTCTCCATATTTACTGTTTCAGTTCCACCAACTGTGTCTTTGTGGTGATTCATGGTAAAACTCTATACAATAAAATGGACTGTGTGCATCTTTCTTCAGGAAGACTAAACCCTACTTCCTATCCAGGTCTGGACCTGGATAGAATTTCTAACAAGAACCAACACCCAGAGCATCTGCATTCATGTTCTTCCTACAACATCAGCTGCTGGGAAATATGAAGTCCTTCTCAGGTCTCTGTCTTGGCTAGGTCAGAACCTTACCACCAGCAACACAGAACTGACAGGAATTTTACAGGTCCCATGCTCCAGGTATCTCTTTTTAAAAATGAGAAAGTTAATTAAATAAGCATTTACTGAGCACCTACTAGAAGCCAGGGGCTATGCTAGCTCTCGGTCCCAAAGGTGTGAACCAGAGAGATACAGCTCCCTGTGGAATTTACAAATTGAGCAGGGGGAGAGTGATAAAAGGCAAAACCCTGTATTACAATTATAACAGTGAAGATGGCCAGGTATAGGAATTTCCTGAGAAATTGACTTGAGTGGTATGAACACACCAGGCTAACAGAGAGTAGTAGCTACTTAAGTGGTCTGCTCAGGGTCACTTCATTAGCTGTATAACACAGCACAACTTACAAGCCTCTCTGCCTCAGCAGTAAACAGGATAATGTTTGTTAATTGATAGACTTATGAACGTTAAATGGGCACGTATACAGAAAACATTTAATGCACAATAGCTGCTTAATAAGTGTCTGTTTCCTTCCCACATTTTTCCTGGTCTGGAATATTTTCTGCTCTATGATATTGCATTTATTAGGACACAGAGCCCTTCAGGGTCAATAATTTCACTCTGTTCTGATATCTGTTTAACTTGTGGCAATGCTGCAGACTGGGCAGCATGATTGGGAAATTATGGCCTTTCTCATTACTGGGCCAGGAGCTTTATGTCACAGCCAGGGGCTGATTGCATTCTGTTTTTCATTACAGGCTTGTTCATGTTTTCACATGATCAAAACTAGTTATAACTAACTTACAAAGTAGAAAAACTCATATTTTTTCTGGCATGTCCACTTTGCCGAGCACTTTAGAATTACATAATGGCCAGTTAGGTAGAGAGGTACTGCTTGGGCAGGGGGGATTGTCTTTTTATCACTAATATGCTTATTATCATTATAAATACTTTTATCGTAACAAAAGCTATTGATACTTATATAATTCTAATTATTACAAGATTGTAATTATATTAACAGTTATTAATGAATATGTCTTCCACACACCAGTCACTACTCTAGGTTAGTCACAGGGAAAGTCCTGTGTGATTTCCTATGGAATCTAACAGTATACTATAGGTGATAGGAACCCTTTGACGTTTATGACAAAGTAGTGATATGACCACATTTTAGAATAGGAAGATCCTTGAGAGAATGAAGAGAATACTTTGGATACATGGATGAGAGGTGTGGAGATGAGGTAAGAGTCTAGGAGAAAAGATAACCATCATCAAGACTGGATGAATGACTGATAGGGGAAGGGGCTAGGTGGAAAGGCAGGGGAATGCTCCACAAACCAAGAAGCAGAATTAATAAAGAAAGGCAGATTGATCCTAGAGAAGGTTGAGACTTGCAAGCTCAGTTTAGAAACTACTCCGTTTAAGGTGACATTTGCATAAGTGCAATAGTTTAAGCCCCATAACTGGATGAAAACCCCAGGAACAGTGGATAGGGTGAGAAAGTGAGAGAGCAGAGGATAAATCCCTGGGGAACAGCAATATTTGAAAAGCTAACAGAGAAAGAACTTGCAAAGGACAGGGAGAAGTGGTGTAGGAAGAAGTCAGAAAGTATTTTGGTGTTCATATATATTTTTTCATATATTTAAAATCATATACATATCAGATATATCCACACATGCACTCTTTCTGCTTCTGCAAGAACGTAAGCTCTATGAGGGTATGAATTTTTCTATATCTCTAGCACTTAGGATAGTACTGGGTATCTAACACATAATTATTGACTGAATAAAGGGATAAATATCTAATGCAGCTATGAAAGTACATCCCAGAATCTGAAACAAGAGAGAAAGAACTAAACAGAAACTAATGTCAGATAACTATCCTGTAGTAGGTATGTCTGTGACATTTCCTCTGTCCCCTGATGTACACAGTGTCAACATGAAACAAGTCTGGCTATTGTCCATAATAAGCAGGCACTTAAGTTGAGTAGACCTATTAAATAATTAGTGAATGAGAGAGTTTATGGACAAGTACTGGTGGTCTTTAAATGAAAATTCTAATCAGTTAATAAATCTGTATAACCTTGCCTGGAGGCTCGGATGTTTTCTACCCCCCATCACTGATCGTTTTCTCTACCATTATGGGTCTCTTTCCTCCATGACTCTCCCTGATTGGACCAGCCACTGGAGGCTTGGCCTAGCGGCTTGCTCACCTCCTCACTGAAAGAAATTTCTCATTTTACTGCTCAGGAATTTCCCAGTCGGGAGCCTTCTCCCTCCTATACTAACATCTGTCCCCTTCAGAATTTAAAGAAACTCAGAGATCTTAGCAAAGGACGTAGACCTGTAATTAGGGCTACACCTGCTACATCCAAGTAACTGAGACTAGCTAGAGACTTAAGCCATCTGTTCAATATCAATTCAAACAGATTCCAACACCAATGTGTCATGGGAGTTTTTGCCTATTATCTGTCCATTAGTCAGAAATTACCTATATGGGAATTGATATTACGATATCGGGCCTTCCCAGGTGGCTCACTGGTAAAGAACTCGCCTGCCAATGCAGGAGACTCAGGAGATGTGGGTTTGATCCCTGGGTTGGAAAAATCCTCAGGAGTAGAAAATGGCAACCCACTCCAGGTTTCTTGCCTGGAGAATTCCATGGACAGAGGAGCCTGGTGGGCTGCAGTCCATGGGGTCACAAAGAGTCAGACATGACAGAACATACTTATGCACACTACCTCATTGACTCTAATAAGACATCAAAAAGATATGACAAATAGTATTGACCCATTTTACAGTGCAGAAAGAAGTGGGTTGCTGAGAATCAAGTTGTAAGAGCAAGTCAGGCCTCCTGACACTTGACTTGTGGGTCTCCTCTTTATGGCCACTACTGACTGAGGTCTCAAGTCCCAGTGGGGAAGAAAAGAAGAGCAAAGTCAATACCTTTGATTTCTTGGCAAGGCCTCTGCCTCTGTAGGCTTTCCCTCAAGCAAATCCCTGCAAGCAAAGTCTCACTGGACTACCCCACCAATTTGAAAAGTACCATATGCATGAAGATACATTAACTCAAAGATGAAACCAGCATAAGTGATGATCATACTACAGTCTGCTGCTGCTGCTGCTACATCGCTTTAGTCGTGTCCGACTCTGTGCGACCCCATAGACGGCAGCCCACCAGGCTTCCTGTCCCTGGGATTCTCCAGGCAAGAACACTGGAGTGGGTTGCCATTTCCTTCTCCAATGCATGAAAGTGAAAAGTGAAAGTGAAGTTGCTCAGTCACGTCTGACTCCTAGCGACCCCATGGACTGCAGCCTACCAGGCTCCTCCGTCCATGGGACTTTCTAGGCAAGAGTACTGGAGTCGGGTGCCATTGGCTTCTCACAGACTGAAGAATCTGTTCTTTTGTTAGACAAAAAGTCGATAGAGTCATGATTGACCTCATTCACAACAGTCAGCCAGCCCTGTGTGATTACTCCCACGATAACAAAGAAAATATAGAAATCAGATACAACGTTTTGGTATCTCCCCAAACTGGAGAATTAAGATGCTTTACCTATATTTTTAGTGTATACAGAGAATAGAATTAGAATCGTTTACTCAACTAGCATGTATTAAACACAAACAAGTAAGCGGCACTAAAGTGAACTGTGTGAAAGAGAAGGAATACTGGAAAGGTATGATTTTCTTTTGACAGCATTTCTGAGAGTCAGGCAGAGAAACAAGAAATGCCATTAAAATCCCTTTGGAAGGAGCAAACTATTACAGTGTAAGATGTATCAATAAGAAAGGATGAGATGTAACAAAATTCGTTCAATTTACAATTATTTCCTGGGCTCCTATAACATCCCCAATACTGTGAAGCACAGGACAAAGGTACTATCATTGAAAGATCTTAAAAATTATCAGAGAAGATAGGATATACACATTAAAACTAAATAAAAATATGTGCAGTATCATATTATTTGTTGAGTGGGTGGTAAAGCAGTTTGTGTGACTTTTAAGAAAGGAGGAGGAGGAAGTCACTCTGGATTGGTAAAATTGTAGAAAGCCCCATGGAGGCGGCAGGAATGGTCCAGGTATCAGACAAAACATAAAAGTTTTAAATGTGAAGAGGAAACTCATTCCAGGCAAAGGTAACCATGCAAATAAACTCATGCAGATAAGAAAGCAGATGGCAGGTGGGTTATACAATAATGCTTGCTACTATAATGAATGTGCAACAATCTCAGTGGCTAAACAAAATTAAAGTTTATTCCTTTTTCGTATAGAGTCAAACTCAGAGGTTCCCAGTGAGTTGAGGGAGCTTCTGTCCAGTTATTTGAGGACCTGACTCTTCATCTTGTGGTTCTGTTCCTAGGTATGTAGAGTTCTCTACCTTTAGCTGATGGGTGGGAAAGAGGAGTGAGGACTGATTGAATATGGAAAATGTTAACCAAGCAGACGTAGGTGTGACAGATACACCTCACTTTCACCCACAGTCCTTTGGTTAGAACTCAGTCCAAACATCACACCTAACTGCAAGGGAGGAAATGTGATGTGTCCAGGAGGACATGGCCATGACGGTGACCAACACAAAGCAGTCTCTGCCACAGTGTGTTTGGGAGAAAGTACACCTAACTGAGTATGGTTTTTTCCTGTGGTCATGTACGGATGTGAGAGTTGGACTACAAAGAAAGCTGAACGCCGAAGAATTGATGCTTTTCAACTGTGGTGTTGGAAAAGACTCTTGAGAGTCCCTTGGACTGCAAGGAGATCCAACCAGTCCATCCTAAAGGAAGTCAGTCTTGAATATTCATTGGAAGGACTGATGTTGAAGCTGAAACTCCAATACTTTGGACCCCTGATGCAAAAACTGACTTATTTGAAAGAGACCCTGATGCTGGGAAAGATTGAAGGCAGGAGGAGAAGGGGATGACAGAGGATGAGACGGTTGGATGGCATCACCGACTCAATGGACATGAGTTTGAGTAAACTCTGGGAGCCGGTGATGGACAGGGAGGCCTGGCGTGCTGCAGTCCATGGGGTCGCAAAGAGTCAGACATGACTGAGCGACTGAACTGAACTGAACACCTAATTGGCTGGTGCAGAGGAGGCTAGAGAAATAGATGAAGTCAAAGACAGAAAAGTGTAAGACACAAGATTGCTCTCAAGGAGCTTAGAGAGGAAGAACAGCACACATAAAAGGTTTGAAAAAAAAAAATGAGCTTGCCTCTCCTCAGGGTGCTGCATAAAATAGATGGGGAGGGGATTTATGGTGTCGAGAGGTTGCTCAGAGTGGCATGACTGGGGAAGGTTTCAAGGAAGATGTAGAAACAGTGCTGGGCCTTTATGGATAGAATCAGAGGGGATTCAGAGAGAAAGTACTAAGTGGACATCTCAGGTGGGACAGGTATAAAGAAGAGAGGGTAAGCATTAGTACATATGAAGAAGGTAGAAAAAGAATATGAGCAAGGGCAGCAAGATAATTATAAAGAGGCAGAGGTGACGGGGGGAGATAGAAATTTTTAAAAATGGCATTTATCAATGAGAGTCCTTTTGGCACTGGAAACAGTTCTTTATTTATAGGACTGCCACACATTGCAGGACTTTTTTCATCCCTAAAAGCCACCCATTAAGTGCTGGTCCTGTCCCCGAGTGATAGTAAATTCCCCCGTCCTTCCAAACTTCCCTCCTGGAGGTAGGGATAGAGCAGTAGTGCCTCTATTAAAGGTATTGGCCAGAGAATAAAAAGAGATGAGGTCAGAAAAGTGGTCAGGAAGCCTTTGGTCTCTGGTCCCGATGTGAGGCTATGGAGGTTAAGGGAGAGAAAATAGCAAACAGGAAGCTCCTGAGGGCCTTAAATCGAGACTGTGCTGAAAATAGTGTTCAAATCTGTTACCTCTAGGCTGGATGTCCAAGATGGTGGCACCACTAATTGGAAACTGTGCTTCAAATTCAACTTGAGGCATAACTCACAAAGGACTTATACCCAAATCAAGTCGATTAATCCAAATGTCACATATGCGCATTCAAATATTAAACAATAAATTCCTGAAAATTCAGGATGCTCTTAAATTAAGACCACTAAATCAGTCTCCAACCTCCTGAGGCTAGAATGGTATGTAGATGGAACTTCCCCTAATGAAAGAAATCAATCTGGCAAGAAACCAGAGAAGTTAAAGTAATTTGAAAGTGTCTATATTTCCTATCCACCCGGCCTTATTTCGTGAATGTTTCCACTTTTTAGAGAGCCAATGCAGTTATCTCAGACATGTCAGGTCCTTCAATACAGATGTATCTTGTCCTGTTTCCAAAATCACTGAAAATGGTTCTCTCCCAAATAATAGGATTGCTGATTTGCCAAGGTACACTTCCATACCTATATCCTCTGCTCCTTGAATGGCCCTTAAAATAAGAGTTTTTAGCTGAAGAGCATGCTGAGTGAAACAGAACTAATCTCACTGGCTAGGAATGCCTGCTGCCCCACGATCACAGAGCCTGGTCTGGCCCTTGTTGATGTGGGACAATCAGGGAGGTCGGTCAGAGGTATGTGCAGTCCTGATGGGAAATGTCACTCAGAAATGCCTCACCTGCAAGAGAAACAGCTCAGAAAGGATGTTTGAAAATAACCATGATGAAACCAACGGACAACACACTTAGAAGGTTTTAAAGGGGCAAAACACATGTTCATACAAAAAAAAAACAAAAACACAGTTATAAGGGAATCTGTCTCATAAAAGGAAGCAGACGATAATTTTCTCAAACTACCTGAATTCTTTTAAAATCACTGGCAACTTTTCTGCCATGATATTCCTGAAACCAAATATCATGTAGAAGTACAGGTTTCCTCTCATGAAAATTCGGACACCCCAAGGAGGGTTCTGATGTAATTATTGGAACAAAATAAATGACTTCAATAGATTATTTTCCTCCCCCCCCCCTTTTTTTTTTTTTTGCAAAGAAGTTCCCTCATTGAAGGAATGGGGTTTTGATTGAGGAAGACACAGATAGGTAACTGACACATGCACAACTTTGAGGTTTAGGGTATTAGGAAGATTTGCTCTTTAGGAAAAGAGAAAAGTAGGTTTTAGGAGAGAGATGGAGAAAGGAAAAGGAGCTCCTCATCCACAAATAATTAAATAATCAAAGGGAATTATTTTTACTTTAAGACAAGGGATAACTACTATTCTTTCAACTCACAAATATTTCTGAAATGTTTACTTGGTACCAGGAAGTGCCAGGTACGAAGTATCCAACAGTAAGCAACACAAACAAACAAACAAAAAACTGCTGTCATTTGAAAACAGAAGAAGGGATTTCATCAAATGGGAAAATCAGCAGCTTCTTTGGAGAGTAGCAGAAGTTGGAGAGCAACGCGAAGGCTGGTCTTGTGAGAAGGAATAAATGCCTTTGGGAACAGATACAGCAGGGGTGAAAGTAAGGAAGCAAGGTCAGATGGCTGTGACCTTCTCAGTAAGGTTGGAGATACTGGCTGAAAGTGGTTTGAAAAGGAAGAGAACAGAGAATGTGTGCAATAGAGGAAATGTGTTCTTTACCTTGATAAGTCTACTAATTTGCCTGCTTTTCGTCCACTAGTGGTATGTGGTATTATATACACTCTGGTTTCAATGAAATGATGAACAAACATTTGATAAAAGGCTGATGATCAGCCTGATGAATTCACTTGTTTAAACCTTCTATGATATCACAACATTGCCAATTGCTCCTTTTGGTTTTACCAGCCTGTGTACTTTTTGATCTTGTAAGAGATCATCTAGGAATCTCTTTAGAATCAATTAATCAGTCATCAGTATTAAGAAATGGCTATTGGACACATGAGGAATTACACTTTAAAGGTCAATAGCTACTGTTGCAGGAAAAGTCAGACCTGTTCATTCCACTCTGACTACATGGACAGACTTCTTTGCTTTTCATCAACTATTTTGAGTTCTCCCACCTTAGGGAGTTTGCAATTGTTTCCTCTAAAAATCTTCCCAGAGAGACATACAACTTACTCTTTTACCTCCTCTTCCATCAATTTTTTGTTCAAATGTTACCATTTCAGCAATGCCTGAAATCTCTTTTAAAATTGCAGCCTTACAGCATTCCCATCCTTCTTCCCCTCCTCTATTTTTCCACAGCACTTACTACCCACAACACACTATATAATTTACTTTTTAAATTATATATATATCTCTCCATCTCCAGCCAAGAATGAAAGCTCTGTGAATGTGTATATATATTTTTGTTTTCTTTATTTTTACTTCTCTATTTCAGTGCCTGATGTGGAATAAATTATTTGTTCAGTGAATGAATGAAAATTATGGTTCATTCTATCTCTGAAAAAGTAAACCTAATAAAGAAACTTCTTGAAGAACTCCAGCCTCTGAGTTTTTGGTAATTGGTTTTAGAGTGGGATTATAACCAACATAGTTAATAAATATCTAATGTCATACCTATATTGAGAAATCTCATCAATAGAACCAAAGTTGGCCTAGAAAGAAGGAAAGAAGAGGGGAGGAGGAGACAAGGTAAAAGATAAATGGAGAGACAAAACCACTAAGGAGTGACTGTGCAAAGAGAAAGATAGTACATGGTTAAAAGCAAGAAAAGACTAAGCATGTGAGGAAGTGTCAAATGAGCTGCCCTCTGCCATTTTCTCACCTTTCATGTCACTGAGGAAGTGGGGGAAGAGGGCATGCCACATCTGGGCTGGAAGCTTCCACTTGTCAGTTCCTCTTGCCATTTCCACTGTGGGAGGCAGTGTCTGTTCTGATAGCTATGCTTTCACTGAACTCGGCAAGATCAGGTGAATTAATTACCCTCTGAGCCAACTGCTCACAGAAGATTGCTCAGAGAATTAAATTCATTTGAGAGTGCATTATTTACAGACAACATGCTCCTCTGAAGGGACTGTTAGGATGCTTAAGAGTTGTTTTTATTAGGTCTTGTATTCAAGACTTTGAATTTTAGCTGTGTGCTTTCTAAATAGGAGCAAAGCTTCAAATTATGTCAAAAGAGATTTCATATACAAATATTAGCTTTTTATCCCATGTAGTGCATTTAGTGCATAAAGCAAGGTTAACTTTTACTTTCCTAGAGACTTTTAAACTCCCTCAGACCCCATTATGTTCCAACAAAACATAAATTGTAAAGTCTACAGTTGTTTTACTGTATATAGCCCTTCCATGTCACCTTCAAAAAGGAAATCTTTGAGTTTCTGTAGAGCTTTTTCCTTTGATGACTTTGCATCAAGGCAGATTTTAAAGCAGACAAGGCTTATCAAGTTTGTTTAATCAGTACTGCAGTTGACACCACTATTTGGTAACACACCAATTCTTGAAGCAATGTACAGCTCTCCACTTTATTTGGAGGGTTATGTGTAAGCTTTATGTAGTGTTAAGAAAACAGTTTTAGGGTTTTACAGTTCAAAATTTGAATCCAATCTTATAATTCACTATAACCTTGAATATACTCACCCCTAGAATGGATAATCTATATCACATAACATTAGGAGTATTAAAGTCCATAAAGCGCCTAGTATAGCCTGTCACACATGTGGGTTTCAACAGGAAGTAATTTCATCACACCTCTCCCTTTTCATCCTGTATGATATTTTTTTCTTACTCAAAGCTGCCATAGATACTGGGTTCTACAAATCCCTGCTTCTTTTCAAATACAACGTGATCTCATTCAAAGTACATGAAGGGAATTGGAAAGCTGACTTGGTACAGTTCTATGAAAATGTTCTCATCAGTGAGTCATTGAAGCTGTAGTTTAGGAGAAAACTCCCACATAGCAAGAGACAATCCCTGTTTTGCTTTCCTTTTGAAGTAAATGTAACCTTATAAATTTGGCCTTATAAATATAACCTTATAAATATAAGGTTATAAAGTTGGCCAAAAATTTTGTTTGTTTTTTTTTCTGTAACATCTTATAGAAAAATCTGAATGAACTTTTTTGCCAACCAAATACCATATGATCCAGCAACCCCACTCCTAAGCATATATTCAGAAAAGATGAGGGCTTCCCACGTGGTTCAGTGGTGAAAAATTCACCTGCAAAGGCAGGAGTCACAGGAGACCTGGTTTCAATTTCTGGTTCTAGAAGAACCCCTGGAGGAGGGCATGGCAACACACTCCACTATTCTTGCCTGGAGAATCCCATAGACAGAGGAGCTTGGTGGGCTACAGTCCTTAGGGTTACAAAGAGTCAGACACAACAGAGCATGCACGCATACCAGAAAAGATGAAAACTCTAATTCAAATAGATGCATGCAGCCCAATGTCCATAGCAGCACTATTTACAATAGCCAAGACATAGAAGCATCCTAAATGCCCATCAGCAGATGAATGAATGAAGAAAATGTGGTGCCTATATACAATGGAATGTAACTCAGTCATCAAAAAGATGAAGTGAGGCCATTTGAAGCCACACAGATGGATCTAGAGATTATCATACTAAGTGCAGTAAGTCATATATAGAAAGACAAATATTGTGTGATATCTCTTACAGACAGAATCTTAAAAAATGGTACAAATAAGCTTATTTACAAAACAGGAATAGACTCACAGACACAGAAAGCAAATTTATGGTTCCCAAAGGGCAAAGAGGGTAGGAGAGGGATAAATTAGGAGCCTGGAATTAGTAAACACACACTACTATATAGAAAGTAGACAAACAAAAAGGGTCAACTGTATAGCACAGGGAAGTAAATTCTATGTTTTGGGATAACCTATAATAGAAAAGAATCTGAAAAAGAGTAGATGGATGGGTATAGATAACTAAGTTACTTTGCTGTACACATGAAACTAACAAAACATATTAAGTCGAAACTCCTTCAATTAAAAAAAAACTACAGTTATCTCTTTGGTTGAAGAGGACATCCTTATTTAACCCAACTATTAAGTTTTATCTAATTATTTCTATTTATAGTTGTTCAGTTCAGATCAGTCACTCAGTCATGTCAGACTCTTTGCAACCCCATGGACTGCAGCACGCCAGGCCTTCCTGTCCATCACCGGCTCCCGGAGTTGACTCAAACCCATGTCCATTGAGTCGGTGATGCCATCCAACCATCTCATCCTCTGTCATTCCCTTCTCCTCCTGCCTTCAATCTTTCCCAGTGTCAGGGTCTTTTCAAATGAGTCAGTTCTTCGCATTAGGTGGCCAAAGTATTGGAGTTTCAGCTTCAACATCAGTCCTTCCAATGAACATTCAGGACTGATTTCCTTTAGGATGGACTGGTTGGATCTCCTTGCAGTCCAAGGGACTCTCAAGGGTCTTCTCCAACACCACAGTTCAAAAGCATCAATTCTTCGGCGTTCAGCTTTCTTTACAGTCCAACTCTCACATCTGTACATGACTATTGGAAAAACCATAGCATTGACCTATCAATAATTCCTTTTAGAAACTGCTTAGACTTTTTGTAGCATCTTGTTCTTGTATATTTTTAATTTTTTCTGTCATGTATTTAATCATTTCAGACATACCTCTCAGATTGTTCAATAATCTGAAACTCTTAATAATCCAATTCCCTGATGTTTGGAGCATCTGCTGACTCCTGCATTTGGTAGAATGCTTCCCTGTATTATTTAACTTATTTAATCTTTAATATACTTTTATCTGTGAAAGATAAGTGCAGACAAGGTTGAGGCTTTAATTCTGAAGAATGGTTTTATATTTGTTTCTGTCACTCAAAATATCAGCAGCGTGGGACTGAATTTTATATTAATTTCTTAATTTGGCATCTCTCAGGACAAGAATCTAGTATAAATTCTAAACACTACCCTTGTGATTCATAGACCTGGCTTAAAATAAATCAGGAATGACTCTTTTTTTCTATCCAGGAGCTAGGCTAAGACATAAAAATGTCCTTGCCATCTTCCTGTGATCCTTCGGGGGTTGTTTTTAAAATGCACATTTTTGGAGGGAGGAGCTAAGATGGCAAAGGAGTAGGAAGGGGAGAACACTTTCTCCCCCACAAATTCATCAAAAGAACATTTAAATGCCGAGTAAATTCCACAAAACAACTTCTGAATGCCGGCAGAGGACATCAGGCATCCAGAAAAGCAACCCAAGTCTTCGAAAGGAGGTAGGAAAAAATATAAAAGACAAAAAAAGAGACAAAAGAGGGAGGGACGGAGTTCTGTCCCGGGAAGGGAGTCTTAAAAAGAGAGAAATTTCCAAACACCAGGAAACCTTCTCACTGCCGAATCTGTGCGGAGCCTTGGAAGCACAGAGGGCAACATAACAGGGAGGAAAAATAAATAAACAATTAAAACCCACAGATTGCGAGCCCTACGGTAACTCCCCCAGCGGAGAAGCAGCGCAGACACCTGCACACGCCATTAGCAAGTGGGGGCTGGGCAGGGAGGCTCGGCGCGGGCTGCATTGCTTAGAGTAAGGATCTGGCCTGAATACCCCCAGCGCTATCTGAGCGAAATAATTTGGGCTAGCAAACCAGACTGTGGGATACCTACCACGTGAAAGGCCAGCCCTAACCTAAGACACCACCAGGCCCGCACACAGAACAAAGGACTAAACAGAGATAGCCGGCTGCAGACCATCCCCCTCCAGTGACAGGCAGCCAGAGCCGGAAGGGGGCAATCGCAGCCCCAGAGGGACATTATCTATAAAACTGTCAGCAGGCTTCTTTGCTAACTAAAACTTCTTGGGGGTCTGGACGGTCAACATCCGCCTGAGAAGGTGCGCCGGTTGTACACCTAGATAACTGAGCGGCAGGGAGGCGATAAGTCACAGCAATCACGCTTGCCAAACACCTCATCACCTGAGCTGCTTGGACCTGGGAAGGGCACAAAACGCAGGCCCAACTGAGTCTGCGCCTCTGAGGACTACCCAAGTGCCTGAACCTGAGCGGCTTGGACCCGCGAGGTGCAAGCACCCCAGGGCCAGCCACAGATGGTTCCCGGCAGAGCAACCTAGAGCCTGAGCAGTGTGGGCAGGGAGGCTACATGCACCGTGAGCGGGGGCAGACCCAGTGCGGCTGAGGTACTGCAAGCACACGCCAGTGTTATTTGTTTGCAGCGTCCCTCCCTCCCCACAGCGCAACTGAACAAGTGAGCCTAAAAAAAAAAAAAGTGTCCACCACCGTCGCCTTTGTGGGACGGTTAAGAGACCAGACACTGAAGAGACCAGCAAACAGAAGCTATAACAGAGGGAACCGCCTTGGAAGCTACAGGCAATAGATTAAAACCCTGTGGTTAGTACTGACTACATAGGAAGGGGCCTATAGATCTTGAGAAATATAAGTCGGACCAAGGAACTAGCCGAAAATGAACTGACCCCACAATACCCACAACAAAACCAGAGAAAGTCCTAGATATATTTTTACTATTTTTATGATCACTTTCTTTTTTTTTAATTTAAAAAAAAATTTAAGTCCTCTATTATTCCTTTAATTTTCACTTTTATAACCTACTATTACTTTGCAAAAAAAAAAAAAAAAAAAAAGACCCAATTTTTTTTTAAAGCAAACTTCATATATATATTTTTTATAATTTTTGTGACCTTGGTTTTTTTTTTCCCTTCTATTTTTAACATTGTATTTTTGACATTCCAATCTCTACTCTAGATTTTTAATTTTAGCTTTTGGTATTTGTTATCAATTTTGTACCTATATTTTTTTTTATATAATTTTTGTTACTTTTTTTTCCCTCTCTCTCTTTCTTTCTTTCTCTTCTTCTTTTATATAACATTGTATATCTGAAATTCCAAACTCTACTCTAGATTTTTAATTTATGCTTTTTGGTATTTGTTTTCAATTTTGTACCTATATTTTCTTTATAATTTTTGCAAGTTTGTTTTTGTTTGTGTTTTTTTTTCTCTATTTCTTTTTCTTCTTCTTTTTTTTAACAATGTATTTTTGAAATTCCAAACTCTACTCTAGATTTTTAACTTTTGCTTTTTGGTATTTGTTATCAATTTTTTACCTAAATTTTCTTTATAATTTTTGCAACTTTGTTTGTTTTTGTTTGTTTTTTTCTCTCTTTCTTTTCCTTCTTCTTTTCTTTAACATTGTATTTTTGAAATTCCAAACTCTACTCTAGATTTTTAATTTTTGCTTTTATGTATTTGTTACAAATTTTGTACCTTTAAGAACCCAATCTTCAGTACCCATTTTTCACTAGGGAGCAAGATTACTGGCTTGACTGCTCTCTCTCCCTTTGGACTCTACTTTTTCTCCACCAGGTCGCCTGTGTCTCCTCCCTAACCCCTCTCTACTCTACCCAACTCTGTGAATTTCTGTGTGTTCCAGACGATGGAGAACACTTGGGAACTGATTACTGGCTGGATCTGTCTCCCTCCTTTTCATTCCCCCCTTTTATCCTCCTGGCCACCTCTGTCTCCTTCCTCCTTCTTCTCTTCTCTGTATAACTCTGTGAACATCTATGAGTGGTCCAGTTGTGGAGTGCACATAAGGAAGTGATTACTGGCTAGCCCACTCTCTCCTCTATTGATTCCATCTCATCTCATTCGGGTTACCTCTAACTCCCTCATCCCTCTTCTCTTCTCCATGTAACGCTGTGAACCTCTCTGGGTCACCCTCAAGGTGGAGAAACTTTTCATCTTTAACGTAGATGTTTTATCAATGGTGCTGTATAGAAGGAGAAGTTTTGAAACTACTGTAAAAATAAGACTGATAACTGGAAGCAGGAGGCTTAAGTCCAAACCCTGACTCCAGGGTACTCCTGACTCCAGGGATCATTAATTGACAGGAGCTCATCAAACGCCTCCATACCTACACTGAAACCAAGCACCACACAAGGGCCAACAAGTTCCAGGGCAAGACATACCAAGCAAATTCTCCAGCAACACAGGAACACAGCCCTGAGCTCCAAGATACAGGCTGCCCAAAGTCACCCCAAAACCATAGACATCTCATAACTCATTACTGGACACTTCATTGCACTCCAGAGAGAAGAAATACAGCTCCACCCACCAGAACACCGGTACAAGCTTCCCTAACCAAGAAACCTTGACAAGCCACCTGTACAAACCCACACACAGTGAGGAAATGCCACAATAAAGAGAACTCCACAAACTGCCAGAATACAGAAAGGACACCCCAAACTCAGCAATTTAAACAAGATGAAGAGACAGAGGAATACCCAGCAGATAAAGGAACAGGATAAATGCCCACCAAACCAAACAAAAGAGGAAGAGATAGGGAATCTACCTGATAAAGAATTCCGAATAATGATAGTGAAATTGATCCAAAATCTTGAAATCAAAATGGAATCACAGATAAATAGCCTGGAGACAAGGACTGAAAAGATGCATGGAAGGTTTAACAAGGACCTAGAAGAAATAAAAAAGAGTCAATACATAATGAATAATGCAATAAATGAAGTAAAAAACACTCTGGAGGCAACAAATAGTAGAATAACAGAGGCAGAAGATAGGATTAGTGAATTAGAAGATAGAATGGTAGAAATAAATGAATAGGAGAGGAAAAAAGAAAAACGAATTAAAAGAAATGAGGACAATCTCAGAGACCTCCAGGACAATATTAAATGCTACAACATTAGAATCACAGGGGTCCCAGAAGAAGAAGACAAAAAGAAAGACCATGAGAAAATACTTGAGGAGATAATAGTTGAAAACTTCCCTAAAATGGGGAAGGAAATAATCACTCAAGTCCAAGAAACCCAGAGAGTCCCAAACAGGATAAACCCAAGGCAAAACACCCCAAGACACATATTAATCAAATTAACAAAGATCAAACACAAAGAACAAATATTAAAAGCAGCAAGGGACATGTGTACCCCAATGTTCATCGCAGCAATGTTTATAATAGCCAGGACATGGAAGCAACCTAGATGTCCATCAGCAGATGAATGGATAAGAAAGCTATGGTACACATACACAATGGAGTATTACTCAGCCATTAAAAAGAATACATTTGAATCAGTTCTAATGAGGTAGATGAAACTGGAGCCTATTATACAGAGTGAAGTAAGCCAGAAACAAAAACACCAATACAGTATACTAATGCATATATATGGAATTTAGAAAGATGGTAACAATAACCCTGTGTACGAGACAGCAAAAGAGACACTGATGTATAGAACAGTCTTATGCACTCTGTGGCAGAGGGAGAGGGTGGGAAGATTTGGGAGAATGGCATTGAAACATGTAAAATATCATGTATGTAATGAGTTGCCAGTCCAGATTCGATGCACGATACTGGATGCTTGGGGCTAGTGCACTGGGACGACCCAGAGGGAGGGTATGGGGAGGGAGGAGGAAGGAGGGTTCAGGATGGGGAACACATGTATACCTGTGGCGGATTCATTTTGATGTTTGGCAAAACTAATACAATTATGTAAAGTTTAAAAATAAAATTTATAAAGTAAAAAAATAAATAAATGAAAAAGAAAAAGAAAAAGCAAGTAACCAAATAAATAAATAAAAGCAGCAAGGGAAAAACAACAAATAACACACAAGGGAATTCCTATAAGGATAACAGCTGATCTTTCAATAGAAACTCTTCAAGCCAGGAGGGAACGGCAAGACATACTTAAAGTGATGAAAGAAAATAACCTACAGCCCAGATTATTGTACCCAGCAAGGATCTCATTCAAATATGAAGGAGAAATCAAAAGCTTTACAGACAAGCAAAAGCTGAGAGAATTCAGCACCACCAAACCAGCTCTCCAACAAATGCTAAAGGATCTTCTCTAGACAGGAAACACAGAAAGGGTGTATAAACTCAAACCCAAAACAATAAAGTAAATGGCAATGGGATCATATTTATCAATAATTACCTTAAACGTAAATGGGTTGAATGCCCCAACCAAAAGACAAAGACTGGCTGAATGGATACAAAAACAAGACTCCTACATATGCTGTCTACAAGAGACCCACCTCAAAACAGGGGACACATACAGACTGAAAGTGAAGGGCTGGAAAAAGGTTTTCCATGCAAATAGGGACCAGAAGAAAGCAGGAGTAGCAATACTCATATCAGATAAAATAGACTTTAAAACAAAGGCTGTGAAAAGAGACAAAGACGGTCACTACATAATGATCAAAGGATCAATCCAAGAAGAAGATAAAACAATTACAAATATATATGCACCCAACACGGGAGCACCGCAGTATGTAAGACAAATGCTAACAAGTATGAAAGGAGAAATTAACAATAACACAATGATAGTGGGAGACTTTAATACTCCACTCACACCTATGGATAGATCAACTAAACAGAAAATTAACAAGGAAACACAAACTTTAAACGATACAACAGACCAGTTAGACCTAATTGATATCTATAGGACATTTCATCCCAAAACAATGAATTTCACCTTTTCTCAAGCGCACATGGAACCTTCTCCAGGATAGATCACATCCTGGGCCATAAATCTAGCCTTGGTAAATTCAAAAAAATAGAAATCATTCCAAGCATCTTTTCTGACCACAATGCAGTAAGATTAGATCTCAATTACAGGAGAAAAACTATTAAAATTCCAACATATGGAGGCTGAACAACACGCTGCTGAATAACCAACAAATCACAGAAGAAATCAAAAAAGAAATCAAAATTTACATAGAAACGAATGAAAATGAAAACACAACAACCCAAAACCTGTGGGACACTGTAAAAGCAGTCCTAAGGGGAAAGTTCATAGCAATACAGGCATACCTCAAGAAACAAGAAAAAAGTCAAATAAATAACCTAACTCTACACCTAAAGCAACTAGAAAAGGAAGAAATGAAGAACCCCAGGGTTAGTAGAAGGAAAGAAATCTTAAAAATCAGGGCAGAAATAAATGCAAAAGAAACAAAGAGACCATAGCAAAAATCAACAAAGCCAAAAGCTGGTTCTTTAAAAGGATAAATAAAATTGACAAACCTTAGCCAGACTCATCAAGAAACAAAGGGAGAAAAATCAAATCAATAAAATTAGAAATGAAAATGGAGAGATCACAACAGACAACACAGAAATACAAAGGATCATAAGAGATTGCTATCAACAATTATATGCCAATAAAATGGACAACGTGGAAGAAATGGACAAATTCTTAGAAAAGTACAACTTTCCAAAACTGGACCAGGAAGAAATAGAAAATCTTAACAGACCCATCACAAGCACGGAAATTGAAACTGTAATCAAAAATCTTCCAGCAAACAAAAGCTCAGGTCCAGATGGCTTCACAGCTGAATTCTACCAAAAATTTAGAGAAGAGCTAACACCTATCCTACTCAAACTCTTCCAGAAAATTGCAGAGGAAGGTAAACTTCCAAACTCATTCTATGAGGCCACCATCACCCTAATACTAAAACTAGACAAAGATGTCACAAAAAAAAAAAACTACAGGCCAATATCACTGATGAACATAGATGCAAAAATCCTTAACAAAATTCTAGCAATCAGAATCCAACAACACATTAAAAAGATCATACACCATGACCAAGTGGGCTTTATCCCAGGGATGCAAGGATTCTTCAATATCCACAAATCAATCAATGTAATACATCACATTAACAAATTGAAAAATAAAAACCATATGATTATCTCAATAGATGCAGAGAAAGCCTTTGACAAAATTCAACATCCATTTATGATAAAAACTCTCCAGAAAGCAGGAATAGAAGGAACATACCTCAACATAATAAAAGCTATATATGACAAACCCACAGCAAACATTATCCTCAATGGTGAAAAATTGAAAGCATTTCCTCTAAAGTCAGGAACAAGACAAGGGTGCCAACATTCACCATTACTATTCAACATAGTTTTGGAAGTTTTGGCCACAGCAATCAGAGCAGAAAAAGAAATAAAAGGAATCCAAATTGGAAAAGAAAAAGTAAAACTCTCACTGTTTGCTGATGACATGATCCTCTACATAGAAAACCCTAAAGACTCCACCAGAAAATTACTAGAACTAATCAATGATTATAGTAAAGTTGCAGGATATAAAATCAACACACAGAAATTCCTTGCATTCCTATACACTAATAATGAGAAAACAGAAAGAGAAATTAAGGAAACAATTCCATTCACCATTGCAATGGAAAGAATAAAATACTTAGGAATATATCTACCTAAAGAAACTAAAGACCTATATATAGAAAACTATAAAACACTGGTGAAAGAAATCAAAGAGGACACTAATAGATGGAGAAATATACCATGTTCATGGATCGGAAGAACCAATATAGTGAAAATGAGTATGCTACCCAAAGCAATTTATAGATTCAATGCAACCCCTATCAAGCTACCAATGGTATTCTTCACAGAGCTAGAACAAATAATTACACAATTTTTATGGAAATACAAAAACCTCAAATAGCCAAAGCTATCTTGAGAAAGAAGAATGGAACTGGAGGAATCAATCTACCTGACTTCAGGCTCTACTACAAAGCCACAGGCATCAAGACAGTATGGTACTGGCACAAAGACAGAAATATAGATCAATGGAACAAAATAGAAAGCCCAGAGATAAATCCACGCACCTATGGACACCTTATCTTTGACAAAGGAGGCAAGAATATACAATGGAGAAAAGACAATCTCTTTAACAAGTGGTGCTGGGAAAACTGGTCAACCACTTGTAAAAGAATGAAACTAGAGCACTTTCTAACACCATCCACAAATATAAACTCAAAATGGATTAAAGATCTCAATGTAAGACCAGAAACTATAAAACTCCTAGAGGAGAACATAGGCAAAACACTCTCTGACATACATCACAGCAGGATCCTCTATGACCCACCTCCCAGAATATTGGAAATATTAGCAAAAATAAACAAATGGGACCTAATTAAACTTAAAAGCTTCTGCACAACAAAGGAAATTATAAGCAAGGTGAAAAGACAGCCTTCAGAATGGGATAAAATAATAGCAAATGAAGCAACTGACAAACAACTAATCTCAAAAATATACAAGCAACTCCTACAGCTCAACTCCAGAAAAATAAATGACCCAATCAAAAACTGGGACAAAGAACTAAATAGACATTTCTCCAAAGAAGACATACAAATGGCTAACAAACACATGAAAAGATGCTCAACATCACTCATTATCAGAGAAATGCAAATCAAAACCACTATGAGGTACCATTTCACACCAGTCAGAATGGCTGCGATCCAAAAGTCTACAAGCAATACATGCTGGAGAGGGTGTGAAGAAAAGGGAACCCTCTTACACTGTTGGTGGGAATGCAAACTAGTACAGCCACAATGGAGAACAGTGTGGAGATTCCTTAAAAAACTGGAAATAGAACTGCCTAATGATCCAGCAATCCCACTGCTGGGCATACACACTGAGGAAACCAGAAGGGAAAGAGACACGTGTACCCCAGTGTTCATCTCAGCACTGTTTATAATAGCTAGGACATGGAAGCAACCTAGATGTCCATCAGCAGATGAATGGATAAGAAAGCTGTGGTATATATACACAATGGAGTATTACTCAGCCATTAAAAAGAGTACACTTGAATCAGTTCTAATGAGGTGGATGAAACTGGAGCCTATTATACAGAGTGAAGTAAGCCAGAAAGAAAAACACCAATACAGTATACTAACGCATATATATGGAATTTAGAAAGATGGTAACAATAACCCTGTGTACGAGACAGCAAAAGAGACACTGATGTATAGAACAGTCTTTTGGACTCTGTGGGAGAGGGAGAGGGTGGGATGATTTGGGAGAATGGCATTGAAATACATATAATATCATATATGAAACGAGTTGCCAGTCCAGGTTCGATGCACGATACTGGATGCTTGGGGCTGGTGCACTGGGACAACCCAGAGGGATGGTATGGGGAAGGAGGAGGGAGGAGGGTTCAGGATGGGGAACACATGTATACCTGTGGAGGATTCATTTTGATGTTTGGCAAAACCAATACAATATTGTAAAGTTTAAAAATAAAATAAAATTAAAAAAATAAAATGCACATTTTCACTCGAAGTTATAGCATTTTAATGGTTCTGACTTACACATGTACAAGTGTGTTAAACGAGGTACTGTTAGTTCCAGGTGTTTGCCTCTTAGATCCAAGGCTTTGTGCTTTTTACCAACATGAATATAGACAGTTAAAAACACGGGCTTTCAAATTAGGCCTAGTTAGAGTAACTAGGATTGAATTTACCATCTCATCCTATACAACTATACACGAACTTGGGTGAACTCTGGGAGATGGTGAGGGGCAGGAAGGCCTGGGGTGCTGCAGTCCATGGGGTTGCTAAGAGCTGGACATGATTTAGCAACTGAACAACAACCTATACAGCTATGAAACTTAACAAAACACATGAGACTACTGTTTATAGGTACGAATAACAGGTGGAGCAGACTGTAAGAGAGGAGAAAGGCTGTCACTGAGCCTGTGTTCACAACTGCTTTGCCGGGGAACCATGGTGCAGTTTCTAAAAGGTATAGTCAGAGCAAAGCAAAAGACTTACTACTGAGGAGGCCGAGATCTGAGTTTATGGTAGTTGGGATAGCTGAAATTTGTAGACCGTATCATAAAAGAGGACAACCTACACAGATATTAGGACCGCGAGATCTGCAGAGAGGTTCCCCTTCAGTTTCTAGTTAAGGGCTGGACTGTGTTTGCACAAGGTAAAACTCTATGAAGCCTCTAAGAGAGTGGCTTCAACAGGGAAAAATTGAATGAAGAAAACCAAAGGTCACGTAGTGCAGGGAGATGTTGAAGTGCCAGCCCAGTCAGGGTGGAGAGACCTCACTCAGCACCTCTTTATTAATTTGTGACTCCAAAAGGAGTACATGTTAGAAGAAAGAACCAAGCCCCAGAGCAGGAGTCAAAATATTTTCTGTAAAGAATTAGATAGTAAATATTTCAGGGATTGCAGACCACATATAGTCATCTTTATCCCTCCTCTCCCATCTTTTCCTCCTTCTCTTTCTGTTCTTACAAAAAAACAAAACAAAACAAAACAAAACAAAAAACATCATTTTTAACTATGGGCCATACAAAAACTATTTGAAGATCAGATTAAAGCCATGAGTCAGAGTTTTCAGACTCTTGGCCAAGATTTAGGACCATGACCCAAAATATAGAAAAATTAGAAAGAGTTTTACCCCAGGAATGCATAAAACAAAGTCTGAGAGTTTCAGGAAGGAGAGTCAGCAGTTAACCATCTGCCAGAACAAAATTAACAAACACTGTTTAAAGGAAGACAAGGTAAAGCAAGCTGTCCTCTACATATTACCTAAAATGCCTACCTTATCAACATTTTTAATTCAGTTTCTGCTTCCAATAATGGCAGAATACTCACACATAAAAATTGTAAAAACTGGATAAAATATTAAAAAAAAAAAACGATTTGAAGGCCACGAAGAGAGGTTGCTATTGGCTGACTTGTGTATTTCCCAAAAAAGACCATTTGATGTGCCCATCCCCAGTATCTCAGAATGTAACATTAAGTGAAAAGAAGGTGTTTACAGAGGTAGCCGCATTAAAGTGAGTTTAACAGAGTGGGCCTTAATCCAATAGGACAGATGTCCTTATGAAAAAGAGAAACCTGGATGCAGACGTCGAGGAAGAGCAGCACATGAAGACAAATGCAGGGTTTGGGTGATACACCTATAAGCCAATCAATGACAGTGATTTCCAGCAAACCACAATGAAACAGATTTTCCCTCACATCCCTCAGAAGCAACCAACTCTTCTCACACATTGGCCTCAAATTTCTAGTCTTTAGGACTATGAAATAATTTTCAATTGTTTAAGCTATGCAATTTGTGGCATTTTGTTACAACTCTAGAAAACCCATATAGCAACCAAGAACAGGCAGAAAATTTAGAGAAAGAGACCCTTGAAAGAGCACAGTCCACTAGGTTAGATTTATATAAATGTGGGCTTTTCACCTGGTATGCATGATGTGGAGTGGAAGAAAGTTGTAGCCTTACTGACATGAGGAAGAAAATGGGGCTGGCAAAGCAGCTGGAGGGATAGAATGAAAATGATGTGGAGAATGGGGCCACGGAGGGTGGGATTTGCCCCTATATCTGAACATACATTCTGCCCAGTGCTTAGCTGACAACTGAAATCCACATTCATGGGGAAAACTTTAGGGGGCCTGGTGAAAACAGAAGTTGAAATGTATGACAGAATAGGTCAGCTACTGACCACCACAGGGAAGATACTGTTTGGAGTTTAAATCCAGCCTGATTAACTTGCTAGAACAAAAATCAACACTCAACAGAAGAAAAAGCAGAATTCAATCCTCTAAAACTTATCAGTGTCCAGTGTAGGAAAAAAAAAAAAAAATCCTAGACTTATCAAAAAAAAATCAGAGAAATGTGCCTAAAGTCAAGAGAAGAAGCATTCAATAGAAATTGATACTCCAAAGAATCAAATGGTAGAAATGGCAATAAAAATTTTAAATCAGCTACTTTATTTTTTTATTGAAGTATGGCTGATATACAATGTTGTACCAATGTCTGCCATACAGCATAGTGACTCAGATTTATACATGTATACATTTTTTTATTTTTTTTTAATTTTATTTTATTTTTAAACTTTACATAATTGTATTAGTTTTGCCAAATATCGAAATGAATCCGCCACAGGCATACATGTGTTCCCCATCCTGAACCCTCCTCCCTCCTCCCTCCCCATTCCATCCCTCTGGGTCGTCCCAGTGCCCCAGCCCCAAGCATCCAGTATCGTGCATCGAACCTGGACTGGCAACTCGTTTCATACATGATATTTTACATGTTTCAATGCCATTCTCCCAAATCTTCCCACCCTCTCCCTCTCTCACAGAGTCCATAAGACTGTTTTTCCATTACGCTTTATCCTAGGAGACTGGATATAGTTCCCTGTGCTATATACTAGGACCTTTTTGTTCATCTATTTGAAATGTAATAGTTTGCATCTACCAGCTCCAAATTCCCACTCCATCACTCTCCCTCCCCTTCTCCCCTTTCACAAGTCTGATCTTTATGTCTGTGAGTCTAAATCAGATACTTTAAATATGTTCAGGATGTAAAAGAATTTATGATAAATATCAAAAATCATATGAGGAATGTCAGCAAAAAATGGAAACAATAAAAAATTAAAATACCAGAATTAAAATATGCAATCACTGAAATAAAAAATTTAATGGAAAATCTTACAAGAATATTTGACAGAAAGGCAAACAGTTTATTTGAAGATATATCAATGTAAATAATCTAGTAGGAAGAACAGAAAGAAAACAATTGATATAGAGACAGTGTGACATATAGGAAAATATTAATCTGCTTAATACTCATCATTAGAATCTCATGAAGAAAATAAATATAAAATGGAAAGAAGATGTATTTGAAAAATAATAGCTAAAAATTTCTCAAGTTTAAGGGGAAATACCAAAATGACAGAATCAAGAATCTTCACCAATGCCAATAAACACAAACAGAATCTCATCTAGGCATATTATAATCAAACTAGTGAAGACGAAAGACAAAGATAAAAATCTTAAAATCAGACTCAGGGAAAAAGACATATGATATGCAGAAAACAGTAAGATATACTATAGCGAGTTTCACATTAGAAAGAATAAAGGTCAGATAAAATTCTTACACTGCTGGAAAAAAATTGTCATCCTAGAACCTTAAATCCAGTGAAAATGTTCTTTAAATATGTGACAGAATAGTCAAAGAAAAAAACTGGGGTGATAAATCACATCCAGCAGAACTATACTGGAGAAAATTCTGAGAGTTTCCTCAGAATGAAGGGAAATGACAGTAGATGGAAAGACACGAGGACCATGGCGGATTCATGTTGATGTATGGCAAAACCAATACAATATTGTAAAGTAAAAAAAATAATAATAATAAATAAAAAAAAGTAAATAAAAGGATTTTATTTTTCCCTTTATTCTGTATTTTATTTTTTATTGAAATAAATTTTAGAGAACATAGCATTCATGATTTAGCCATTTCAGAGTGTAAATGTAGGTGGTTTTCGTGTATTCTCAATGTTAAACAATCATCACCATTGTACATTTGCAGAATTATTTTCATCACACCAAAAAGAAACCCTGTACTTATTATTAATATGTAGCCATTCCTGTTCCCTCTTTATACTATCCTGTGGCATCCACTAATCTGTCTCTATGGATTTGCCTATTCAGGACATTTCATATAAATGGAACCATATAATATGTACACTTTTGTGTTTGAATTATTATACTTAGTGTAACATTTTCAAAATTCATCCATGTTGCAACATGTACTAGTACCTCATTTTTCTGTATAAATAAATAATATGCCATTTTATAACTATGTAATTATCCATTGATCAACTGATAGATATATTTGGGTGGTGCCACACTTTCACTATTGTGAAAAATACTGCTGTGAATAGTCATGTACAAATTTTTGTGTAAACATATGTTTTCAGTCCTCTTGGGTATATGCACTTGAGAGGAATATGAATTTTGCTTCTTCTGGGTGAAATGTTCTATAGACGTTCATTAGGTATAGTTGGCTTATAGTACAGTTCAATTTCTTTGCTGCCTTTCTGTCAAGTCGTTCTACCAATTATTGAAGTTGGAGTAGTGCAGCCTCCAATCATTATCTTTATTTTTTTTTAATTTTATTTGATTTTTAAACTTTACATAATTGTATTAGTTTTGCCTCTCACTTCAAATCTGTTAGTTTTTGCCTCACATATTTGTAACTTTGTTAGGTGCATATATGTTTATAATTGCTAAATATTCTTGATGAATTTACCCTATTATCATTATATAATGTGCTTCTTTGTCAAATTTTCTGTAAGGCTAGTTTGTATAATATCAGTATATTCACTCCAGCTCTCCTTTGTATGTTGTTTTATGAAAATCACTTTCCATCCTTTTTTTTCTAACATAATCTGAGTGAGTCTCTTGTATAGCATACAGTTGTACCATACTCTTTAAAGATCCATTTCATTTATCTTTGCTGTTTAATAAGAGATTAATCCATTTATATTTCACATAGTTACCAATAAAACAGTACTTTCTTCTGTCATTGTGTTATTTCTTTCCTACACATCTTATCAGTATTTCTCAATTTTTCCATTATTGTCTTTAGTGTTAAATACTGTTTTTAGTGTGTCATTTTAATTTCCTTTCCATTTCTTTTACTACATAGTTTCAAGCTAATATTTTAGAGGATGCCCTGCTAATTAGAACTAATAAAAATTTACAACAATATTAATTTATAGCAATTGTATTATAATCTTAATTACTAACATAATACCTGTTCACTTTCAGTTCAGTCGTTCAGCTATGTCCAACTCTGTGACACCATTGACTGCAGCATGCCAGGCCTCCCTGTCCATCACTAATTCCCGGGGCTTACTCAAATTCATGTCCTCTGAGTCAGTAATGCTATCCAACCATCTCATCCTCTGTCATCCCCTTCTTCCACCTTCCATCTTTCACAGCATCAGGGTCTTTTCAATTGAGTTAGTTCTTTGCATCAGGTGGCCAAAGTATTGGAATTTCAGATTCAGCATCAGTCCTTCCAATGAATATTCAGGACTGATTTACTTTAGGATGGACTGATTGGATCTCCTTCTTGCTGTCCAAAGGACTCTCAAGAGTCTTCTCCAACACCACAGTTCAAAAGCATCAATTCTTCGGTGCTCAGCTTTCTTTATAGTCCAGCTCTCACATCCATACATGACTACTGGAAAAACCATAGCTTTTTTTTTTGCAATAAGGAATTCATGATCTGAGCCATAGTCAGCTCTCAGCCTTGTTTTTGCTGACTGTATAGAGCTTCTCCACCTTTAGTTGCAAAGAATATAATCAATCTGACTTCAGTATTGACTATCTGGTGATGTTCATGTGTAGAGTCTTCTCTTGTGTTGTTGGAAGAGGGTGTTTGCTATGACCAGTGCATTCTCTTGGCAAAACTCTATTAGCTTTTGCCCTGCTTCATTCTGTACTCCAAGGCCAAATTTGCCCATTATTCCAGGTATTTCTTGACTTCCTACTTTTGCATTCCAATTCCCTGTAATGAAAAGGACATGTTTTTCAGGTGTTAGTTCTAGAAGGCCCTGTAGGTCTTTATAGAACTGTTCAATTTCAGCTTCTTCAGCATTACTGGTCGGGGCACACACTTGAATTACCATGATATTGAATAGTTTGCCTTGGAAATGAATAGAGGTCATTCTGTCGTTTTTGAGATTGCATCCAAGTACTGTTTTTCAGACACTTTTGTTGACTATGAGGGCTACTCCATTTCTTCTAAGGGATTCTTGCACACAGTAGTAGATATAATGGTCATCTGAGTTAAATTCACCCATTTCAGTCCACTTTAGTTCTTTGATTCCTAAAATGTTGATGTTCACTCTTGCCATCTCCTGTTTGACCATTTCCAATTTGCCTTGACTCATGGACCTAACATTCCAGGTTCCTATGCATTATTGCTCTTTACAGCATCAGACTTTACTTCCAACACCAGTGACATCCACAACAGGGTGTTGTTTTTCTTTGGTTCCATCTCTTCATTCTTTCTGGAGTTATTTCTCCACTGATCTCCAGTAGCATATAATATTGGGCACATATCGACCTGGGGAGTTCATCTTTCACTGTCCTATATTTAAGCCTCTTATCCTCTCCATGAGAGGATAGACTGACTGAAGACACACTGAGACACAGAGACAGACTGAAAATCACAATCACAGAAAACTAACCAACCTGATCACATGGACCACAGCTTTGTCTAATTCAATGAAACTATAAGCCATGCCATGTAGGGCCACCCAAGATGAACTGGTCATGGTAGAGAGTTCTGATAAAATGTGGCTCACTGGAGAAGGGAGTGGCAATCTACTTCAGTATTCTTGCCTTAAGAACCCCATGAACATTTCACTTTCAATATTATACAAAAATTTTCCTCTTATATGTCTGCCCTACTTCATGTTATTATTGTAAAAAATTATATCTACACATTGTGCAACTGTCAACATAGATTTTAATTATTGTATTATTCAGTTGTCTTCTAAATGAAGAGAAAACAGGAACAAAAATACATTAAACAACTTTTGCATTTTCAGCTGTAGTTACCATTTGTTGTTGTTTAGTCACTAAGTTGTGTCTGAATCTTTTGTGACCCTATGACTGTAGCCTACCAGGAACCTTGTCCATGGGATTTCCCAGGTAAGAATGCTGGAGTAGGGTGCCATTTCCTTCTCCAGGGGATCTTCCCAATGAAGGGACTGAACCCACATCTCCTGAGTTGGAGATGGATTCTTTACCCTGAACTACCAGGGAAGCCCATATAGTTATCATTATTGGTTGTTTTCATTTGTGTGTGTGTGTATGTGTATTCAAGTTGCTATATGTTAGTGATGAACTCTCCTTGTCTTTGTTTATCTTAGGATGTCTTAATGCCTCTTATTTTCAAAAGATAGTTTTTTCCAGATGGAATTCTTAACTGTTAGGGACTTTTTCTTTTGCCCTTTGAACACACTAACCACTGCCTTCTAGCCTCCATGGTTTCTGATGAGAAAACAATTGACAACTCTTTATTTATGATCAGTTGCTTCTCTCTTGCTGCTTTCAGCATTCTCTCTTTGTCTTTCCACAGGCTGATTATAATATGTATTAATGTGGATCTCTTTTAGTTTATTTTACTTGGAGTTCACAGAGTCTCTTGGATTTAAGCTCTAGATTTTTCATTAATGCCTCTATGATTTCAGCCATTTTTCATATTTTCTTTCTTCCTTGTCTCTCTCTTCTCCTTTTAGGCCTCCCATTACACATATGTTAGTATGCTATATAATATCCTATAAGTCACCGAGGCTCCAATCATGTTTCTTCATTTTTTTCTATTCCTCAGACTGGATAACCTCAATTAACCTGTCTTCAAGTTCATTGATTCTTCCTTCTCCTACTAAAATGTGCTGTTGAGTCCTTCTAGTGAATTTTTCATTTCCGTTGTTGTATTTTTAAATACCAGAATTTCCATTTGGCTCTTTTTTACATCACTATCTCTTTACTGATGTATTCTATTTGATAGATCACTCTTATTGTTTCCTTTTATTCTTTATTTATCATTTCCTTTAGCTTTTTGAATATATTTAAAATAGCTAATTTAAAGTCTTTGTCTAGTATGTTTAATGTCTATACCACCTCAGAGACAGTTTTCAGTGACAGCTTTTCTTGTGCACAGGTCAGACTTTCTCTTTGTATGCCCTGTAATTGTTTAAAATGTGTTTAATATGATACAGCAAATATGAAAATCAGATTCTCCCCCATCTCCTAATTTTACCATCTCTGTTTGTTGTTATTTGTTGTCAGTTGCTTGTTTAATGACTTATCTGCATTTTTTAAAGTTTGTATTCTTCATGTGTGGCCACTGAAATCTGTTCCATCAGATTAGTGGCCAGATAGTGATTAGACAGAAGTTTCCTCAAATGTGTGAAACCTGAAAACCTCCTAGTCTTACAGATGGACTCTATATACCTTTGACACTCAACCACATAGTTTACGTGTCTTCTATAACCTTCACTTCCTGCTTAAAAGGTGTTCAGAAGATCAGAGCTAAAGGTTTAGGACCTTCTCAGGTTTTTCTTAAGTATACGCACAATCCCAGGCTATGTTTACTGAGAGTGCCTAGAACTATGACACATTAGTAACAATATGAATACATTGTCCCCATATCTTAGTTTCTAAATATTATCCTCACTATGAACCAAAAACATCTCAGAGAAATGATGACTTCAGGGCTACTGCAGGGAAAGTACAAACAAAGCCCAGAGTGTCTAACTGTGCCAGAGACTAAGAAAATACTCAAAGAAGCATGGAGACATATCAAAAGATAACAGAAGCAGATAGAGGAATTTTCCACTGACCAAATCTGGGATAATCACATGATTAGAGAAAGAATGCTACATGGGTAAAATGGAACGTGAGTGGAGTAACTTCAATCATGGATGAAGTTTGACTAGAAACAGGAAGATGAAAAGCATTTTGGAGGAGGGGATGACAAATTAAGAAGCCAAGGACAAATAATGGCATTAATAAATATTTCTGTGGTTTTTAATTTTTTATTTAAAGTCTGGAATAATTTAAGTATAAAAATAATGATAATAATATATTATAATCCATTGCTGCTGCTAAGTCACTTCAGTTGTGTCTGACTCTGTGCGACCCCATAGATGGCAGCCTACCAGGCTCCCCTGTCCCTGGGATTCTCCAGGCAAGAACACTGGAGTGGGTTGCCATTTCCTTCTCCAAGGCATGAAAGTGAAAAGTGAAAGTGAAGTCGCTCAGTCGTGTCCGACTCCTCGTGAACCCATGGACTGCAGCCTACCAGGCTCCTCCATCCATGGGATTTTCCAGGCAAGAGTACTGGAGTGGGGTGCCATTGCCTTCTCCATTAATAAAATTAAAAATTTGAGTCTGCCATCATAAAAATTTTTTTTACCATAAAAAATTTTTTCCTCATAATAAAATTGTACTGATAAATATGGGAAGGTTAATGGAGTTAGAAAATCATTATTAGATGCTAAAACTGGTAGGTAAAAGTACATTTTTAAAATATTTTACTGAAGTTACTTATTAATTACAAAGGAGTTCTTTTTAAATTATAGAAATGTAGAAAACACCATTTTATCCAACTTATCAAAGCTAACACAGCCAATTTGGGAGCATAATGACATTATGCACCCTACCTAATAAGATTCACTGAGGAGAACACACTATCACTTTGGTGGTTTTCTTGCCAAAAATGCATATCCTGAATCTAATCATGAGGAAACATCAGACAAATCAAAATTGAGGTACATTGTACAAAGCAGATGGCTTAAAGTCTTCAAAAATATCAAAGTCAAAAAGCACAAGAGTCTAAAGAACTGTTCCAAATTAGACACTAAAGAGATATGAAAACTAAATGTAAATCAGGATCCTGGATATGATCCTGGACAAGAAACAATCAATTGGTATTCAGGAAATTTTAAGGACAGTTGATAAAAAGAAAAAAAATGACCTATTACATTAATATCAAATTTCCTGTTTTTTATAACTTTGCTTGTGTAAGAGAATGGCATTGTTCTTAGTCTTAGTATATGCACACTGACATGTTTAAGTATAAAAAAACATGTTGTCTTGATCTCATTCAAAAATTTTTTCCAGGAAAAAACACATACAGTGAGAGGGAGAGAAAGCAAATGGATAAATACAAATGCTTCATGGAAATTAGTAAAAGGTATATGGGAATACTTTACAATATTTTAAAACTATTCTATATATTTGAAATTACATCAAAATATGCTTCCATTTGAGCCAATAAGGAATAATAGAGACTGAATTCACCCTCTTACCTTATACATCTAAAAAATGGACAACATACATAAACTAATGGATATCAGATAGTAGAAGAAAATGATCATGAGGAAAGCAAAAATAATGAGGGGAGAACTATAATTTTTTTACCTTTTTGTCAGGAGAGAGCTTCCAAGATGCAGGGCAAGGGAGGGGGAACCAAGATTAAACCCAGTAATTTCCCTCAGTTGAGATCTAGATGTGATACTAGGAAAGCTAATGTGTTGTTCATTGCTGCTGCTGCTGCTGCTGCTGCTGCTGCTACTGCTGCTAAGTTGCTTCAGTCATGTCCGACTCTGTGCAACCCCATAGACAGCAGCCCACCAGGCTCCCCCGTCCCTGGGAATCTCCAGGCAAGAACACTGGAGTGGGTTGCCATTTCCTTCTCCATTGTTCATTGTTCAGTCGCTAAGTCTTGTCTGACTATTTGCAACCCCATGGACAGCAGCACACACTGGGAAGTGAAGGCTTCCCAGTCCTTTACTATCTTCAAGAGTTTGCTCAAACTCATGTCCTTTGAGTTGGTGATGCCATCCAACCATCTCATTCTCTGCCAGCCACTTTTCTTCCTGCCCTCAATTTTTCCCAACATCAGGGTCTTTTCCAATGCGTCAGCTCTTCACATCAGGTGGCCAAAGTTTTGGAGCTTCAGCATCAGTCCTTCCAATGAACATTCAGGTTTGATTTCCTTTAGGCTTGACTGGTTTGATCTCCTTGCTGTTCAAGGGACTCTAAAAAGTCTTCTCCAGTACCACAGTCTGAAGATATCAATTCTTCATCAATGAAGCATTAATCTTTCTTTATGGTCCAACTCTCATATACCATACATGACTACTGGTTTTTCCAGTAGTCCATAGCTCTGACTATATGGACCTTTATTGGCGAAGTGATGTCTCTGCTTTTCACATTGGCAATGTAATGAAGAGGAGAAATCTTCACTGAAAGAGAACTACAAGGGGGTTTGCCTCAAGTCTTTAGCTGAGTAGTAATCAGAGTATGTATGTAAAGAAATTATCAAAAGCTGGGGAAAGAAACACCCAAAAGGAATAGAGGGGAAACTTCTCAAAGATCACACATGGCCACAAGTAATTCATGTTCCCAACACCAGAGTAGAAAAACCTCATAATTCACAAGAGTATTTGCTGTAGCAATGGGGGAAAAGTCAACCCTAAGTAACAGCTTCTTTAGTGCCACCAAAAAAAAAAAAAAAAAAAAACAACTTAAAAATGCTTCAAAAAGTTCAAATGGTTTTATTTTTTTCTGTTTATTTATTTTAAAGATAAATTTATTTATTTAATTGGAGGCTAATTACTTTAAAATATTGTATTGGTTTTGCAATACATCAACATGAATCCACCACGGGTGTACATGTGTTCCCCACCCTGAAACACCCTCCCACTTCCCTCCCCATACCATCCCTCTGGGTCATCCCAGTGCACCAGCCCCGAGCATCCTGTATCATGCATTGAACCTGGACTGGCGATTCGTTTCACATACGATATGATACATGTTTCAATGCCATTCTCCCAAATCATTCCACCCTCTCCCTGTCCTACAGAGTCCAAAAGACTGTTCTATACATCAGTGTCTCTTTTGCTGTCTCGCATACAGGGTTATCATTACCATCTTTCTAAATTCCATATATATGCATTAATATACTGTACTGGTGTTTTTCTTTCTGACTTACTTCACTCAGTATAATAGGCTCCAGTTTCATCCACCTCATTAGAACTGATTCAAATGTATTCTTTTTAATGGCTGAGTAATACTCCATTGTGTATATGTACCACGGCTTTCTTATCCATTCATCTGCTGATGGACATCTAGGTTGCTTCCATGTCCTAGCTATTATAAACAGTGCCGAGATGAACATTGGGGTACATGTGTCTTTCAATTCTGGTTTCCTCAGTGTGTATGCCCAGCAGTGGCATTGCTGGGTCATATGGCAGTTCTGTTTCCAGTTTTTTAAGGAATTTCCACACTGTTCTCCATAGTGGCTGTACTAGTTTGCATTCTCACCAACAGTGGAAGAGGGTTCCCTTTTCTCCACACTCTCTCCAGCATTTATTGCTTGTAGACTTTTGGATTGCAGCCATTCTGACTGGCGTGAAATGGTACCTCATTGTGGTTTTGATTTGCATTTCTCTGATAATGAGTGATGTTGAGCATCTTTTCATGTGTATGTTAGCCATCTGTATGTCTTCTTTGGAGAAATGTCTGTTTAGTTATTTGGCCCATTTTTTGATTAGGTCTTTATTTTTCTGGAATTGAGCTGCAGGTGTTGCTTGTATATTTTTGAGATTAGTTGTTCGTCAGTTGCTTCATTTGCTATTATTTTCTCCCATTCTGAAGGCTGTCTTTTCACCTTGCTAATAGTTTCCTTTGTTGAGCAGAAGCTTTTAAGTTTAATTAGGTCCCATTTGTTTATTTTTGCTTTCATTTCCAATATTCTGGGAGGTGGGTCATAGAGGATCCTGCTGTGATTTATGTCAGAGAGTGTTTTGCCTATGTTCTCCTCTAGGAGTTCTATAGTTTCCTGTCTTATGCTTAGATTTTTAATCCATTTTGAGTTTATTTTTGTGGATGGTGTTAGAAAGTGTTCTAGTTTCATTCTTTTACAAGTGGTTGACCAGTTTTCCCAGCACCACTTGTTAAAGAGATTGTCTTTTCTCCATTGTATATTCTTGCCTCCTTTGTCAAAGATAAGGTGTCCATAGGTGCGTGGATTTATCTCTGGGCTTTCTATTTTGTTCCATTGATCTATATTTCTGGTGCCAGTACCATACTGTCTTGATGCCTGTGGCTTTGTAGTAGAGCCTGGAGTCAGGCAGGTTGATTCCTCCAGTTCCATTCTTCTTTCTCAAGATAGCTTTGGCTATTCGAGGTTTTTTTGTATTTCCATACAAATTGAGAAATTATTTGTTCTAGCTCTGTGAAAAATACTGTTAGCAGCTTGATAGGGATTGCATTGTATCTATAGATTGCTTTGGGTAGTACACTCATTTTCACTATATTGATTCTTCTGATCCATGAGCACGGTATATTTCTCCATCTATTAGTGTCCTCTTTGATTTCTTTCACCAGTGTTTTATAGTTTTCTATATATAGGTCTTTAGTTTCTTTAGGTAGATATATTCCTAAGTATTTTATTCTTTCTGTTGCAATGGTGAATGGAATTGTTCCTTAATTTCTCTTTCTGTTTTCTCATTATTAGTGTATAGGAATGCCAGGGATTTCTGTGTGTTGATTTTATATCCTGCCACTTTACTATATTCATTGATTAGTTCTAGTAATTTTCTGGTGGAGTCTTTAGGGTTTTCTATGTAGAGGATCATGTCATCTGCAAATAGTGAGAGTTTTACTTCTTCTTTTCCAATTTGGATTCCTTTTATTTCTTTTTCTGCTCTGATTGCTGTGGCCAAAACTTCCAAAACTATGTTGAATAGTAGTGGTGAAAGTGGACACCCTTTTCTTGTTCCTGACTTTAGGGGAAATGCTTTCAATGTTTCACCATTGAGGATAATATTTGCTGTGGGTTTGTCATATATAGCCGTTATTATGTTGAGGTATATTCCTTCTATTCCTGCTTTCTGGAGAGTTTTTTTATCATAAATGGATGTTGAATTTTGTCAAAGGCTTTCTCAAATGGTTTTAAAATAACTTAATTATGCCCTAGAACACAGTTCAAGAATATATAGAGAAATATGAAAATATACAGAATTCTGGCTTCCCTGGTGGCTCAGATGGTAAATAGTCTTGCAATGAGGGAGAGACACAGGTTCAATCCCTGGGTCACAAAGATCCACTGGAGAAGGAAATGGCAACCCACTTCAGTATTCTTACCTGGAAAATTACACTCCATGGGGTTGCAAAGAGTCAGGTACAACTGAGCAACTAACACTTTTACTTCACTTTCACACTTTCATACAGAATTTCAACAAGGTAAAATTCAAAATCACCATCATCTAGTCATAAATTATGAAACATGTAAAGAAGCTAAAAAATAAAGCCCAAACTGAGAAGACAAATCTGTCAATGAAAATACATGCATAAATAACATGAATGATAGAATTAGTAAACAAGGATATTAACAGACATTATGACTATTCTCCAGTTGTTCAAGTAGGTAGAAGATCATGAATGTTAAACAGAGGAAAGAAATATATTAAAAACATCCAAACTGTGCCTCTAGAGATAAAACTGCAATGTGAGATCAATGTGTGTACATAGCTGCCTTTTAAGTGGGTAACGAACAAAGTCCTCCTACTGTATATAGCATAGGGAACTCTGCTCAATGTTATCTGGCAGCTGGGATGGGAAGGGAGTTTAGGGGAGAATAAATACATGTATATGTATGACTCAGTCATTTTGCTCTCCACCTGAAACTATCACAACATTGTTAATCAGCTATACGTCAATATAAAATAAAAAGTTTGGAAAAAAAAAACTTCAATATGAGAGATGAAAACTACACTGGATGAGATTAATTCATTTTAACCAAGGGATTTTTACAAAAACTAATGCCTGTGGCCAGTGATTTTTCTTTTGGCTGGCCAAATATTAATTCTGCTATTTCACTAACACTTAGTGGGTTACATTAAATTCAATAGTTAAAACTGATACACCTGTAAAGTCTTCTGATTTTTGTGAAATGCTATTTTAAATCCACTCTTCTGTAGAAGCACTCTCCAGCACTTTGAGTTTCATTCTACACCTTCCATATCAGAATCAATCATGAAAGTTATTTTTTTGTCCTTTTGTTCATCTAATATTCACATCATCTGAATCAGAACTATGTTCTGAAGAACTACCATCTTCTGATACATTAATATATATGTCACTTGGACAATCAGAAGTATCTGCATAAAATTCACCAAAAAATTCTTCACTCAAAATTTTTACAAGGCATCATTTAAAAAATTTTTGCATTTATAATATATACAAGGTTAGAACAAAAATGTAATGGAGCAAAATGTAAATGATAACAACAACCATAAGATGTATAATGAAGCCTTGATCAATTTTAAGCTCTAACAACTTTGCATGGTGAGGTTAATTGTATCACTCTCTAAAAATATACTGACACATCTCTAGTCAATAGCCTTTGGGTAACAAAAGATGTATTAATACATGTTTTGTCAATAATGTGCTAAAAGCAAATTAAATTCTACAAAAAAAAAAAGGATTACTAAACTTGAAAACATAGGAACAGAAACTAATCAAAAGTAAACATAGAAAAAAACACAAGAAAAAGCAAAACTGAGCAACAGTGACCTTTAACCTTCTGATTTACATGTAATTTCAGTCCCTGAAGAAGAGTGGTGCAAGTGGTAAAGAACCTGCCTACAATGCAGGAGACATAAGACACATGGGGTTTGACCCTTGGGTCAGGAAGATCCCTTAGAGGAGGGCATGGCAACCCACTCCAGTATTCTTTCCTGGAGAATCCCATGGACAGAGAAGCCTGGCAGGCTACAGTCCATGGGGTCACAAAGAGTGGGATATGACTGAGCAACTTAGCATGCACACAGGAAGAAGAGATGACACAGTATATGGGGGAAAAACAGTTGAAGAAATAGCCAAATTTTTTAATCAATTTTTAAAAATTATTTTAGGAAAAAATGATCATTATAAATGACAAATTTATATGCCTTACACCTCTGATATTTTTGGCTTTTCTTTTAAGGAAAAGGATAGCCAAACAAAAAGAATTAGAATTATTAATAATTCAGTGGCAGTCTGGTATTAAATAAAAAAACCAAACTTTCTAATAACAGCAGCAATCTATCAGGAAAATTATGAGTTCATTTGTTTCAACATAGTTGCAGTATAAAATACTTAAAGAAAAACAATGAGAAACTAACAAAACTCTATCAAGAAAACCAACTATATTGTTTTCAAATGAAACTTTAAAAAATCTTGTAATAATCTATAATGGAAAATAATCTGCAGAAAATAAAAATTAACAGAATCACTATTCTGTATACCTGAAACAAAGTATTGTAAACCAACTGTACATCAAAAAGAAAGAAAGAGAGCGAGAAAGGAAGCAAACAAAGAAGGAAGGAGAGGGGAGTGAGTGAGGGAAGGAGGGAGGAAGAAAAAAATTGGAAGGTTGCAAATGTGAGTGTCTACACACAAGTTCAGGCAACTTTTCCAATTAATCAAATATTTTTAAGGTTTCTTTCATTTTTGATAATCACTGTAAACTAACTGATGCACAAAGTCAAATAAACCACAAACTTGATAATATAAAAACAACTTCATAAAGGCATGGATGTCATGGATGGCATCACTGACTCAATGGATGTGATTCTTAGCAAACTCCAGGAGATGGTGAAGGACAGGGAAGTCTGGAATGCTGCAGTCCATGGGGTCACAAAGAGTCAGACACAACTGAGCAAATGAACAACTGAAATTGTTTAAAATCAGTAATAAACAGAAAATTAAAAATATTAGAAAGAAAGAATATACAAGAATGACAACAGAGTTCTTGTCAGAGACAACAGAAGAAAGAACAGTAATTTAAGATTTTTTAAATATTGAAAGAAAAATCTTTCAACACAGAATTCTATTCCCAGTGAAAGTCTGTCAAACTGAAGGCAAAATAAAGATGTTTTAAGATATATAAAAGCTGAAAGAATTAATTGCAAGCAGACCTGAACTACAGGAGCTGTTAATGATACCCCTCAAGTCAAAGAGAAAACAATATTCAGTCCCTTCAGTCAGAAGTGAAATAATATTACTTGAAGGTAGAATATGATTATTAAAAATGTATACTACAAACTCTAAAGCAAATACTATGAAAGAAGAAAATATAGTTTATAAACCTAAAAGGAAGTAAAATAAAATTATAAATTCTACTAAAATAATCTAAAAGAAAAGAGAAAAAGAGGTAAAAGTTACAAAGAACAGATGGAACAAACTAACAAATGGTTATAGAGTAGATTTCAACACAATCATATTAATTTCCATTAAATATAAATGGTCTAAACACTATAATTATCAGTTTAGATAAAAGCAAGATCCAGTTATATGTTATCTATAAGAATTCCACTTTAAATATATACAACTGGGTTAAATGCAAAAGAACTGCAAATTTATACCAAAACACATATCAAAATTAAAAATCAGTAGACATGCAAATAATCAACAAAACATGACTGTAATTTGGACACAAAGTTTTTAGTAGAAAGAAATGCTGAAATTTTTATACAGAGATCTTAAAACAGCTATTAACATTATGCTTAGTGAAACTATGAAGAAGATGGAGCTAATGTATGAACCAATGGAGAAACTGAAAAATAGAAATGAAAACTAAAATAACAACCAAAAAGAGGTCTAGACAGTACACTGGAACAGTGTATTATATTATGTTATATAAAATTCTAAAAATTTACTGAGTGGGCTGCATCTTCTACATAATGTAAAAACTTTAATTGAAATCACAAAAAACTAAAACATAACAAACTCTAAAAAGTTACAAGTCACTCATAAGAGAGAAGGGACCTAGTATTGCTTGCATTTTTGTTGGAGCAGTAGCTGGAGGAGGAAATTGCTGTAGAAAGCATACGATGAAAATAGCTGGACTTTGATTACTAAAGCTCAAGTGAGGTTTGGCATAGCAACTGATAATCTCTAGAAGCTTCAGACTCAAGGGAAATCTGCTCCCACCCTCAACTTCTTTCTCCAAGCTTTTCCTGAGTACTTTTGAGAAAGATTGGAGTCAGAGCAGGAGAGAAAAAGTCACCCTCTGCTGAAGACTCAAAACAGAGCAGAAGAACTAAAGGAAAATCCATGACAGCTCAAAACTTTTCACTAAATTCCAGGCAGTGACTGTCTACAACAGGGATGCAGAAGGAAAACAGAGAGAACCCTGGAGGTACAGGCTCAGGGGCCTGCTGAAGTCTGAAGAAATTGCAAGAGAACCGAAAGAAACTCCACTAGCATTTTTGGGGTGTGTCTGAGTATAGGACATGGCCTTTAGTTGCTAAGACAAGGGCACAACCATCAAGTGACAATGCACTGGAAAAAAAAAAAAAATCAGTATGGATCCTGCAGAAGTCTCAAGGTAGAACACGAAAACTAAGAGAAATGACACACGCACTCCCAAGCGTTGCGCTGAGTACAAGGCAGTAGCCTCTGCACCCAAAGAGTGGGCAACAGGACCTAACAATGAACCACTGAGGCAACACGAACACGGCCTACTAAAGTCTAATGGCATATAATAGAACAATCACTAACCACCATATTGCAAGTCACTGCCTGCTCTCAAGTAATCTAAAGCCTTGATGAAATGATCTAACAAAAACAAAAAAGCCTAGGTCAACACCAACTCCAAGCCAGAACCACTGTGCTTCCTGAAAGATTATTGGCAGAAAAAAACACTCATTTTTTAGTATTAATCTTACTTACTTCAGTCTATCATTATTTTAGATATGATATCCAACACATATAAAGTAAAAATTTCTGGCCCACTATGAAGAGAAGAAACAGTCAATATAAACAGACACAGAGAAGACTCAGGTGGAGAAATATATGCATATATTTCTAACGCAAAAGGAAAAAAAAAAAAGTTAACTGATGGATAATTTCATCAGAGATAAGAATTATAAAAAAAGAACCAAGGAGTTAAACCAAATCTCTCTTTCCTATTAAAAAACCTCTTTTCAGTAGTCCCCTTAAATAAAGTCTACCTCACTTCTGTCTTTTAACAAAAAATTAGTATACAGATGTAATACATGAAAAACTCTTTTCAATGGGATTATCATTTTAAACAAAGTAAAATGTATTTGAAATGAAATAAAATTAAAATACCAGTAAGCACTAACAGGGGGCAATATGCTACACAAATTGAAGTTGAAATATAAAAATATAATAATAATAATAAATGATACAAAGCATTTAAGATAAGGTAAGGAAGATATATTAAATCACTTAACACATACATAACTGAAACCCCAGGAGGGAGAGACAAAGAAGACACAGAACAAATAATTTAACATGCAATGGCTCTGGTGGCCTAGACGGTAAAAAGTCTGCCTGCAGTGCAGAATACCGGGGTTTGATCCCTGGGTCAGGAAGATCCCCTGGAGAAGGAAATGGCAACCCACTCCAGCATTCTTGCCTGGAAAATCCTATGGACAGAGGAGCCTGGAAGGCTACAGTCCATGGTGTTGTAAAGAGTCAGACACAACTGAGCTACTTTACCTTCACTTAAGAGCCAAGAACTTTCTAAGATTGAACAAGAACATCAACCTGAAGATCACAAAATCTCAGTAAAACTCACACTAGATAGATATGAAGAAAATTACACTTAGGCTCATTATAGTCAAATTCTAAAAACCAAAGGTAAGGAAAAGATCTTAAAAGCAAAGAAAAAATTACAAAAAAGGGTATAACTTTACTAATATTGACTAACTTCTCATTAAAAACAATGGGCCAGGAGATATTATACTAGAAAAACAACCTTCAAGTGTTGAAAGAAAAACTCTTTCAATCTACAATTCTATCTTCAGAGAAAATATCTTTCAAAAGTAGCAAAATTAGATATTTTCAGATATTCAAATACCGAAAATTTTGTTTTCTCAAAGAAATTGACTTCTTAAGATTGCCAAAACTTTTACTCAGATGGAAGAAAATGATACCATAAAGACCTGACTTTGAATGAAAAATGAAGAACACTAAAAAGAGTAAGCTGTAAATACAAAAACAAACAAAACAAAAAAACCCTACACAAATATACAGAAAGTGTAGGAGGGTGGTAAACTGAAGCATATTGTTGTAAGATTTTCAAATTGATCATACAATAATATAATATACTTTAAAGTAGACTATAGTAAGTTTTAAAGATGTACAGAGCAACAACTAAAAACACAAACATAACTAAAATGTCAATAGAGAAGAAAAAAATAGAACATTAAAAAATACTTGACTCACCAAAAAAAGTAAATAAAGATCAGAGGAACACTGTATAAGATACACACAAAACAAACACCATTGTGGCATACTTAAATCCAAATATAAAAAAAATATATATTAACTATCAGTGGGTTCAACATGCTAATTTAAAAGCAAAGATTTTCATACATGATAACACTTTCAATATAAAGAAACAAACGGGTATATAGTAAAAGAATAAAAAGAAAAGCAAGCAGTACAAGTACTTAGCATGAGAAAGCTATGCAAGTTTTTATTATGAGAAAAATTACACTCAAACACTATTACAAAAAAATTAACAGGGAAGTTTGAGAATGAGGAAAGGTTCAGTTCACCAAGAAGACAAAACAATGTTTAAAATGTAGGTAACTAATAACAAACCTACCAAATAAGTGAAAAAAATTAAAAATTAAACAAATAAACTCACAAAATTGAAAAATTTAACCCCCTTTTTAAATAAGACAGCAATCAGTGTGAATATTTGAATAACACAGTCACAACTTGGACAAATTAACATTTAGATAACCTTACACCCAATGTCGCTTTTTTTTTTTTCCTTAACAGGACTTAGAACACTCACCAGGAAAGATCATGTAGTATTGGGATATAAAACAAGTTTCAAAAAGTTTAAAATGATTGAAATCATATTTCCTGACCAAAATGTAACTGCGTTAGAATTCAAAACAAAATGTAATTGGAAAATATCTAAAGACTTAAGTTTTAAAATACTTTTCTAAGTAATTTGTGGGTCAGTAGAGAAATCAAAATAAATTAGAAAATAGCAATTCACTGGTTTTTAAAAAAATATTTAAAGCAGCAAATTAAAAATAAAAAGAAGTCAATTGATAAAGGGCATCTAAAAAATTATAGCTGATATCATTCTTAATGGTAACACATTAAACGCTAAAATTAACAATAAGACAAAAATGTCCTTTCTCACCTTTAATACTCAACTTCAATGGCCAGTGCATTAAAATGGAGAAAGAAATAGAAGAGGCATACAAAAGTAAGAACAAAGAATTTTTATTGTCTTTTTTTTTTTTTTTTTGCAAGTGACATGATTGCACATGAAGGAAATCAATCTTAAAAGTGAATAGAAATAATAAGTGAATTTAGCAATGTCATAAGATACAAAGTCTTTATCTGAAAACCAACTGCATTGATATATACTAAAAATGAACAATGGGAAAACAAATTTTCAAAAGCGATACCATTTACATAGCGTCCAAAAATAGAAAATACTTAGGTAAAACAAGATGGTGGGGGAACAGGTGGATGTGGAGTACATCTCTCTTCATGGATACATCAGGAATACAACTTCAGACACAGAAGTGCATGCAGAACACCAGCTGAGAGCAGATAGTGCCTGACCAGTGGAAAAGAATATATAGACCCATGCAAAACTTGGTAGGATGAAGGAACTAGGGAAAAACAGGAGTATGAGTAGGACTGGACCTGCTCTCAGTGGGTGGAGGAAATGAAGCAGGGGTCCAATCCCCACATCGGGGCAATTGTCTGAGTCAGAGGAGAAACATTTAAGGCTGAGAGTGAAATAGTTGATCTGTGGCAGCCTAAATGGAATGAGAATCAGACAGTCCTTGCCGCAGCCATACATACCCCAGACAGGGATGTAGATTCCCTGGAAGGTGCAGTGGCTGGGAGCTGGAGTTTAGGGATTGTGGAGCAATCCCAGGGGGAGGGCTGCTGTTGACTGCAGAGAGACAGATTGAGGGGCTGTGAGGGAGGAGACTGTGGTGGGAAATGCCTGTGGCGGAAAGCCCGGCAGCCAGGGAAGCAAGGTGATACTGCTGAGTCAGGGTGGGGTGGAGCCATGACCATAGACTCTCTCTCCCCATATGCCAGCATTGGCAGCTGAACAATAGACAGGCTGGCCCATCAAAGGCCTGAGGCACTGAACTACAGAGTAGGACCCCAGTCAGGGGTGCCCTTCTATGTGCCTGACATGCTGAACAACAGAGAAAGACCCCAGGCAAGGGAACCCTCTAAGTGCCTGAAACAGCAGAGCTATGGCGAAAGACTGGCCAAAGAGGTTTTCTAGTCACCAGCGACAAGAGGCTCAAAAAAAGACTCTGATAGGGTCATAACTCCTTCAGCAGAGGCAGTCTGTGTCCCTGCACACTTGGCACTACCAAAGTCCCCGCAAGCCAAACAGCTGCGTGACCTTCACGCTTGACTCTCACTGGGGCAGAGCTGCTACAGGCACAAAAGGTCTTCCATCTATGCACGCAGGGTCACTTTGGTAGTGTCTGACTCTTTGTGACCCTTTAAGCTGTGGCTTGCCAGACTTCTCTGTCAGGAAGGAGGGTTCTCCAGGAAAGAATACTGGAGCATACTGGCCAATTCTGGTTGCCATACCCTTCTAGAGAACTATATTTCCTGCTGCCCTAGCAACCAACTCCCCTGAGTACCTGGTGCTGCCAGAACCCCTGCGACCCAAGCAGCTGTACCACCTCCACACCTGGCCTTCACTGGGGCAGATCCAAGTCCTCCAGGGCAACCTCAGTAGCAAATCCCAATGGACAACCCACATGCAGAAGTGGAAATAAAACCATAATTGAAACCCAGGGGCAGTGTGACTAAGGAAGACCTAAAAACTCCCCACTAGCTGTATAAGCTACAGATTAAATCCACACAATCAACTAGGCAGAGTGTGTCTATGGAATATATTAAAGGTCATTGAGAGCTCCCACAAAAGAAAACACACTAGTTCTGATAGTTCTGGGCATTGGAGGCAAGGACACACAGGAGTAGGGCCAGATTAGAATCTGAGTTGCCCCCACAGCAGGTCAGAGATCAGCACAGTGTTGGAGGGCATCCTAGGGAAGTGAGGTGGACTGTGATTCCCAGCGAGGGAAAGGACTCTGACAGCATGGACTCAGAAAAACATTTACTATTCTAATGTTTTGACTTATTCTGTAGATTCTTTTGGATTTTTTTCCCTTTTTCCTCCCTCTTTTGTAGTTGTTGGTTTTATTAGCACTGTAAAATCTAATTAAGCTTTTGAGATTTTTTTTTTCCTCAGTCACATTTTTATTATTGTTATAAACCTCTGCCTCTATGTTGGGCTTTTGGAGTTCTGGGGAGTTTTCTTTTTTCTTTTTAAAATTTTTTAAACATATTATTATTTTTTTACGTTTATTCCTTGTTTTCTTTTCCTACTATTCTTTTACCTTGCAATTAATCTTTTTTTTCTCTTTTCTTTTTTGTTTTATTTTTTTTTTATTTTATTTTACTTTTAAATTTTACATAATTGTATTAGTTTTGCCAAATATCAAAATGAATCCGCCACAGGTATACATGTGTTCCCCATCCTGAACCCTCCTCCCTCCTCCCTCCCCATACCATCCCTCTGGGTCGTCCCAGTGCACCAGCCCCAAGCATCCAGTATCGTGCATCGAACCTGGACTGGCAACTCGTTTCATACATGATATTTTACATGTTTCAATGCCATTCTCCCAAATCTTAATTTATATAAATCTTCTTTATCTACCTCTATTTAACTTTGTATAACTATTCTTTCTTTCCTTTCCTCTCAACATATTTGCTAGTTTTATTTTCATTGCTATATTCCCCAATTGGCACCTTGCTTTAGTTTTGTTTTCCAGTTTGTGCTTTAGTTAGTTTTGTTCTCCTAAAAATTTTTGGTTTCCTTATTCACTGGATCAAACTATTATACTTTATTTTTGTTGGACTCTTTTGATTTTGCTTATGGGTGTATATGTATATGTGTATGTTCAGCCACACTTTTTATTGCTGTTATAAACCTCTGCCTTTACATTGGGCTTTTGCAGTTCTGGGGAGTTTTGCTTTTTTTTTTTTTTTCTTTTTACTTTCTTCTTCCTTTTTTTTTATTCTTTTATCTTTTTTATAATTTTAGCTTTTAATTTTTTAAACCTATTGTATTTTTTCTACATTTATTCATTTGTTTGCCTTTCCTACTATTCTTTTACCCCTTGCAGTTAATCTTTAATGTATATAAGTTTTCTTCATCTACCTCTATTTAACTTTGCATATATTCTTTCTTTCTTTCCTTCCCTCTCAATGTATTTGTTAGTTTTGTTTTTATCACTTTATTCCCCACTTGGCATCTTGCTTTGTTTTCCAGTTTGAACTTTAGTTAGTTTTGTTCTTAACAGATAAATATAATTTTCGATTTTCTTTGTTCCCCAGATCAATCTATTGTACTTTATTTTTGGTGAACTGTTTTGATTTTGTTCATGTGTGTGTATGTGTATATCCCATTATTTTAATTATTATTTGCCTGATTTTGTAACTGCCATTTGTCTGGGGTTCAACTTTGGTTTCTCCTTTTTGGATATTTGTTTTAATCTCACTTAATGCCATAACAAACCACTTATGGAATCACCATTCCTGACCAGAGATCAAGCCCTGAGCATTTGGAGTGGGAGCACTGACTCCAAGACCCTAGACTACCAGAGAACTAACCCTAGGGAGTATCAAATAGTCAGAACTCAAACAAAGGAAACCACTTAAATACAAGACACAGCATCTCCTAACCACCAATAGCACCCTGTTCAGGACACCTCACCTAAACAACAGACAAAACAAAAATACAAACTCAATCATCAGCAGACAGGATCACCACTTCACTAAGACTTGCCCATCAGAGGAAAAACAAACAAACAAAAACTCAGCACAAATCTCACCCTATATGAAGCTTACACAAACCACTGGACCAACCTTAGGAGGGCAGAACCCAAAAGGAAGAAAGAATTCAACCTTGAAGCCTGGAAAAAGAAGACCTCAAACACAATAAGTTTTTTTAAAGTAACAAAAAGTCAGAGAAATACTACAAAAATGAAGGAACAAACCAGAAACACAGAAGTTCAAATATTTGAAGAGGAAATAGACATGCTTTTGAACTGTGGTGTTGGAGAAGACTCTTGAGAGTCCCTTGGACTGCAAGGAGATCCAACCAGTCCATTCTGAAGGAGATCAGCCCTGGGATTTCTTTGGAAGGAATGATGCTAAAGCTGAAACTCCAGTACTTTGGCCACCTCATGCGAAGAGTTGACTCATTGGAAAAGACTCTGATGCTGGAAGGGATTGGGGGCAGGAGGAGAAGGGGATGACAGAGGATGAGATGGCTGGATGGCATCACCGACTCAATGAACATGAGTCTGAGTGAACTCTAGGAGTTGGTGATGGACAGGGAGGCCTGGCGTGCTGTGATTCATGGGGTTGCAAAGAGTCGGACACGACTGAGCGACTGAACTGAACTGAACTGAACCTGAAAAAGAATTCAGAATAATGATAGTAAAGATAATCAAAAACTTTGAAAATAAAATGGAGAAAATGCAAGACTCAATTAACAAAGACCTAGAAGAATTAAAGAATAAGCATAGAGAGAAACAATAAAATTACTGAAATTAAAAATACTCTAGAAAGAATCAATAGCAGAATATCTGAAGCAGAAGAACAAATCAGTTAGCCTGAAGATAAAATTGTGGGGAAAACTTCTGAAGAGAAGAATAAAGTAAAAAGGATGAAAATAACTGAGGATAGTATCAGAGACCTCTGGGACAATATCAAACATGCCACCATTCAAATGATAGGGGTCCCAGAAGAAGAAGTGAAAAAGAAAGGGTGTAAGAAAATTTTTGAAGAGATTGTAGTTGAAAATTTCCCTAGCACAGAAAAGGAAGTAGTCAATTAAGTCCAAGAGGCACAAAGAGTCCCATACAGGAAAAACCCAAAGAGAAACATGCCAAGACACATACTAATCAAACTAACAGAAACTAAACACAAAAAAAGAATATTAAAAGCAGCAAGGGAGGAGCAATAAGCAACATATGAGGGCAATCCCAAATGCTTAACACCTGATCTTTCAGCAGAAACTCTGTAGGCCAGAAAGGAATGGCAGGATATATTTAAAGTGCTGAAGGGAAAAATCTATAACCAAGATTACTGTACATGGAAAGGATATCATTCAAAATTGATGGAGATATAAAAAGCTTTTCAGACAAGCAAAAGTTAGAATTCAGTACTACCAAACCACCTTTACAACAAATGTTAAAGGGACTTGTATAGTCAAGAAATATAAGAGAAGAAAAAAGATCTACAAAATCAACCCCAAACAACTGAGAAAACAGCAAAAGGAACATATATATCAATAATTACTTTAAATGTATATGGATTAAATGCTCCAACCAAAAGACACAGACTGGTTGAATGAATACAAAAACAAGACCCATATACATGCTGTCTACAAGAAACTCACTTCAGACCTAAAGCCACATATGACTGAAAGTGAGAGGATGGAAAAATATATTCTGTGCAAGTGGGAAGCAAAAGAAAGCTGAAGTAGCAATCCTCATATCAGACAAAACAGACCTTAAAATAAAGAATATTCCAAGAGATAAGGAAGGACACTACATAATGATCAAGGGATCAATCCAAGAAGAAGATATAATACTGTAAATATCTAGGCAACCAACATAGAAGCACCTCAATACATAAGAAAAACACTAACAGATATAAAAAGAGAAATTGACAGTAAGACAAAAATAGTAGAAGACTATAGCACCCCACTCACACCAATGGACAGATCATCAAAACAGAAAATTAATAAGGAAACACAAATCTTAAATGATATAATAGATGAGATGGATCTCATTGATATCTTCAGGACATTCCATCCAAATGCAGACAAATACACCTCTTCTCAAGTGCATATGGAACATTCTCCTTGATATACCACATCTTGAGTCACAAATCAAACCTTAGTAAATTTAAGAAAACTGAAATCATATCGAACATCTCTGACCACAACTCTATGAGACTAGATATAAACTGCAAGAAGAAAAACTATAAGAAACACAAACACATGGAGATTAAACAACACATTTCTAAATAGCCAACAGATTACTGAAGAAATAAAAAAGGAAATTAAAAAAATTCTAGAAACAAATGATAATGAAAACATGACAACTCAAAACCTATAGGGTGCAGCAAAAGCAGTTCTAAGAGGGAAGTTTATAGCAATACAATCCCACCTCAAGAAATAAGAAAAACATTGAACAGATAACCTAACTTCACACCTAAAACAACTGGAGAAAGAAGAACAACAACAACATCAAAAAACCCAAAATTAGTAGAAGGAAATAAATCATAACAATCTGAGAAGAAATAAATGAAAAAGAAATGAAAGAAACAATAGTGAAGATTAGTAAAACTAAAAGCTGGTTCTTTGAGAAAATAAACAAAATTGACAAACCTTTAGCCAGACTCATCAAGAGAAAGAGAGAAGAATCAAATCAACAACATTAGAAATGAAAAAGGAGAAGGTACAACAGACAATGCAGAAATGTAAAGGATTATAACAGACTATTATGAGCAACTATATGGCAATAAAATGGATAACCTGGAAGAAATGGACAGATTCTTAGAAATGTTCAATCTTCCAAGACTGAACCAGGAAGAAATAGAAATTATGAACAACCCAATTACAAGCACTAAAACTGAAGCTGTGATCAAAAATCTCCCATAAAACAAAAGCCCAGGACCAGATGGCTTCACAGGAGAATTCTACCAAACATTTAGAGAAGAGCTAAGGCCTATCCTTCAAACTCTTTCAAAAAATTGCAGAAGAAGGAACACTTCCAAACTCATTCTATGAGGCCACCATCACCCTGATACCAAAACCAAAGACAACACAAAAAAAGAAAACTACAGGCCAATATCACTGATGAACATAGATGCAAAAATTCTCAATAAAATTTTATCAAACAGAATTCAGCAACACATCAAAAAGCTCATATACCATGATCAAGTTGGGTTTATTCCAGGAATGCAAGGATTCTTTAATATACACAAATCAATCAATGTGATACACCATATTAAGAAATTGAAAGATAAAAACCATATGATAATCTCAATAGATGCAGAAAAAGCCTTTGACAAAATTTAGCACCCATTTATGATGAAAACTCTTCAAAAAATGGGTATAGAAGAAACCTACCTCAACATAGTTAAGGCCATATATGATAAGCCTACAGCAAACATTATTCTCAATGGTGAAAAACTGAAAGCATTCCCCCCTAAGATTAGAAACAAGACAAGGATGTCCACATACACCACTACTATTCAATATAGTTCTGGAAGTCCTAGCTACAGCAATCGGAGAAGAAAAAGAAATAAAAGGAATCCAGATTTTAAAAGAAGAAGTAAAGCTCTCACTGTTTGCAGATGACATGATACTGTACATAGAAAACCCTAAAGATAGTATTAGAAAATTACTAGAGCTAATCAGTGAATATAGCAAAGTTGCAGGATACAAAATCAATACACAGAAATCACTTACATTTCTATATACTAACAATAAAAAATCAGAAAGAGAAACTAAGGAATCAATCCCATTCACCATTGAAACAAAAAGAATTAAATATCTAGGAATAAACTTATCTAAGGAGACAAAAGAACTGTACACAGAAAATTACAAGACACTGATGGAAGAAATCAAAGACAACATAAACAGATGGAAAGATATTCCATGTTCCTGGGTAGGAAGAATCAATATTGTGAAAATGACTATACTACCAAACACAATCTACAGATTCAATGCAATCCCTATCAAATTACCAATAGCATTTTTCACAGAACTAGAACAAAAATTTTTACAATTCATATGAAAATACAAAAGAACCTGAATAACCAAAGCAGTCTTGAGAAAGAAGAATGGAGCTAGAGGAATCAACCTTTCTGACTTCAGAATATACTACAAAGCTACAGTCATCAAGACAGTATGGTACTGCCACAAAAACAGAAATATAGACCAATGCAACAAGATAGAAAGCCCAGAAATAAACCCATGCACCTAGGGATACATTATTTTTTACAAAGGAGGCAAGAATATACAGTGGGGCAAAGACAGCCTCTTCAATAAATGGTGCTGGGAAAACTGGACAGTGACATGTGAAAGAATGAAATTAGAACACTTCCTAACACCATACACAAAAGTAAACTCAAAATGGATTACAGACCTAAATGTAAGAACAGAAACTATAAAACTCTTAGAGGAAAACATAGTCAGAACACTCGATGACATAAATCAAAGCAAGATCCACTATGACCCACCTCCTAGAATAACAGAAATAAAAACTAAAGTAAACAAGTGGAATCTGATTAAACTTTAAAAGCTTTTGCATATCAAGGGACAGTATAAGCAAAGTGAAAAGACAACCCTCAGAATGGGAGAAAATAATAGTAAATGAAACAACTGACAAAGGATTAATATCCAAAATATACAAGCAGCTCATACAACTCAATGCCAGAAGAACAAACAACCCAATCAAAAAGTGGGAAAAAGACCTAAACAGACACTTCTCCAAAGAAGACATACAGATGGCTAACAGACACATGAAAGGATGCTCAACATCACTCATTATTAGAGAAATGCAAATCAAAACTGCAATGAGATATCACCTCACACCAGTCAGAATGGCCCTCGTCAAAAAGTCTACAAACAATAAATGTTGGAGAGGGTGTGGAGAAAAGGGAACGCTCTTGCAGTGTTGGTGCAAATGTACATTGATACAGCCACTATGGAAGATGGAATGGCGATTCCTTAAAAAACTAGGAATAAAACCACCATATGATCCAGCGATCCTACTCCTTGGCATATACCCCGAGGAAACCAAAATTGAAAAAGACACATTATCCCATTGTTCACTGCAGCACTATTTACAATAGCTAGAATATGGAAGCAACCTAGATGTCCATCGACAGATGAGTGGATAAAGTAGTAGTACATGTACACAATGAAGTATTACTCAGCCATAAAAAGGAACGCATTTGAGTTGGTTCTGTCAAGGTGAATGAACCTAGAACCTTGTATAGAGTGAAGTGAGTCAGAAAGAGAAAGATAAATATATATTCTAACATGTATACACATTTCTTCTCCGGAATCTAGAAAAATGGTGCTGAAGAATTTATTTACAGAGCAGCAATGGTGAAACAGACATAGAAAATAGACTTATGGACACGGGGAGAGGGGACGAGAAGGTGAGCTGTATGGAGAGAGCAACATGGAAACTTACATTACCATGTGTAAAATAGATAGCAAATGGGAATTTGCTGTGTGGCTCAGAAAACTCAAACAGGAGCTCTATATCAAACTAGAGGTGTGGGATGGGGAGGGAGATGAGAAGGAGGTTCAAGAGGGAGGGGATATATGCATACCTATGGCTGATTCATGTTGAAGTTTGACAGAAAACAACAAAATTCTGTAAAGCAATTATCCTTCAATAAAAAAATAAATTTAAAAAATGCTTAGGAAAAAATGTAGCAAAAGAGATATAAGACTTCTACACTGAAAACTAAAATCAAAAGTTGCTAAAAAAAAAAAGATAATTAAAATAAAATGAAACTGTATTGTATTCATGAATTGAAAAGCTTTATATTTTAAGACATTAATTTTCACAAATTGAGTCTATATTGTCAATGAAATTTGAAGAAAATATCTGCAGATGTTCTCATAGAAATTGGTAATTACTTCTTAAATTTTAAATAAACTGTAAAGGACATAGAATTGTCAAGACAATATTGAAATCAGAAAACTAAGTTTGAGGATTTTTCTAGTTGACTTCAAACAGTCTTATGGACTCTGTTGGAGAGGGAGAGGGTGGGAAGATTTGGGAGAATGGCATTGAAACATGTAAAATATCATGTATGAAACGAGTTGCCAGTCCAGGTTTGATGCACAATACTGGATGCTTGGGGCTGGTGCACTGGGACGACCCAGAGGGATGGTATGGGGAGGGAGGAGGGAGGAGGGTTCAGGGTGGGGAGCGTATATATACCTGTGGCGGATTCGTTTTGATGTTTGGCAAAACTAATACAGTGTTTCAGGTCTAAAAATAAAATAATATTTGGCAAAACTAATACAATTATGTAAAGTTTAAAAATAAAATAAAATTAAAAAAATAAAAATAAAAAATAAATAAAAATTAAATTAAATTAAAAAAAAGAATAACAAAAAAAATAATAATAAATAAAAAACATTAAAAAAAAAAGATTTACTACCAAGATGCAGTAATCAAAACCATGGTAATAATGGCAAAAATATAAACAAATAATTTAATTATATAGTCCAAAACCTAAACAGTAAAGTAGTATCGAACAAATGTTTCAAAGAAATTCAATTTTTTAAAGTATTGAATATGCAGTGTGTGTGTGTGTGTTGAGTAGCTTCAGTTGTGTCCAACTCTTTGCAACCCTATGGACTGTAGCCCACAAGGCTACTCTGTTCATGGGATTCTCCAGGCAAGAATACTGGAATGGATTGCCATGTTCTCCTCCAGGGCATCTTCCTGACTCAGGGATCAAACATACATCTCCTGTTTCCTGCATTGGCAGTCAGTTTCTTTACCACTAGCAACACCTGGGAAGCCTGAAAATGCAATGGGAGAAATAAAGCAAACCCCATGCTCCCAAATTAATCTGAGATGAAAACAGTCTTAAATCTAATAGCTAAGGTTATAAAGCCTCTGGATTAAAACTTATGAGAGTATTACAATAATTGTATGATAGGAAAAAGTGTTTTCATGTTTTATACAGGAAAAAAACTAACAGTAAAAGTAAACAATTGGAATATGAATTAGAAAGCAGTACCACTTAACAATAGCATGAAAATATCCTTTATATTACTCTGATTCCAAAGTCAAAGATATCACCAGAAAAGAAAACTATAGGTCACTATGCCTCATAAACACAGATTAAAAAATATTCAAAAAAATAGTAGCAAAGTATATTTGGCAACATTTATAAAGGAATATGTACCATGCCAAGTAGATTTATCTAACAAAAGAAACGTTGGTTTAACATCCAAAATCAATTAATATAATATACCATATATTAGCATATTAATATATAATAAAAAGAACAGTAACAAGTTATATAATGCCACATCAATAGAATAAAAGACAGAAAACCACATTATCATATGCAGATAGGTCCAGAAAAAGCATTTAAGACAACCCAACATTCATGCATGATAAAAACTCTCAATCTAGGGATAAGAAAGCTTTCTAAATTTAACTGTATTACCTCTACTGCTGCCATAACTAATTACCACAAACTTAGTAACTTAAAACAAAATTATTATCTTATAACAATAAAATAACAAAAGGTCTGCAGGGCTTATTTTTTCTTGCAGAGTTTCTGAGGGACGATCCGTTTTCTTGCCTTTTCCATCTTCTAAGGATGGCTGCATTCCTTGACTTATGGCCCCCCCTTCCATCTTCGAAGTCAGCAATGTAGCACCTTTCTGTCCCCTTTTCCATCACCACATCTCCTTCTCTGACCATGGCCAAAGAAGGTTCTCTGCTTTTAAGAATATGTGTGATTACAAAGTAGAGAAGGCAATGGCACCCCACTCCAGTACTCTTGCCTGGAAAACCTCATGGGCAGAGGAGCCTGGTAGGCTGCAGTCCACGGGGTCGCGAAGAGTCAGACACGACTGAGCGACTTCACTTTCACTTTCCACTTTCATGCATTGGAGAAGGAAATGGCAACCCACTCCAGTGTTCTTGCCTGGAGAATCCCAGGAATGGGGGAGCCTGGTGGGCTGTCGTCTATGGGGTCGCACAGCGTCAGACATGACTGAAGCAACTTAGCAGGAGCAGTGATTATAAAGGGCCCTTCCTATCTCTGGGTCTATAAACTTGATCTCTTCTGCAAAGTCCCTTTTGACAGTAAAGTAACATATTTTGGGGTTCTGGGAATAAGCATGTGACCATCTTTGAAGGGGCACAACCAACATCATATTTAACAGCTAAAGGTTGAACAACTGGTAAATAAGACACCATCATAATTTAAAACCCTTATCTTTCTAAAGACATCATTAGGAAGGTGAAAAGCAAGCTACAGACTGGGAGAAAATATTTACAAATCATTTATCTGATAAAGGCCTTGTATTCATAATGCATAGAGACTCCTTGTAAGTCAATAATAAGAAGCCAAACAATCCAATTTTTAAATATGGGCAAAAGATTTGAATAGACATTTCACCAAAGGAGATATAGGAATCATTAATGAGCACATGAAAAGATGCTCAGCATCATTATTCAGTAGGTAAATACAAACTGAAACCACAATGAAATGCTACATATCTAGTAGAATGGCTGTAGTAATCAGACGGAGAAGGCAATGGCACCCCACTCCTGTACTCTTGCCTGGAAAATCCCATGGATGGAGGAGCCTGGTAGGCTGCAGTCCATGGGGTCGCAAAGAGTAGGACACGACTGAGCAATGTGACTTTCACTTTTCACTTCCATGCATTGGAGAAGGAAATGGCAACCCACTCCAGTGTTCTTGCCTGGAGAATCCCAAGGACGGGGGAGCCTGGTGGGCTGCCATCCATGGGGTCGCACAGAGTCGGACACGACTGAAGCGACTTAGCAGCAGCAGCAGCAGCAGCAGTAATCAGACATTAGCAAATTTTGACAAGTGTTTGAAGCAACCAGAACCTTGTGGGTTGTTCATGAAAGTATAAGAGTTTAACCACTTCACACAATAGATTATCAATTCCTTTGAAAGCTAAAAACAAGTCTAGCTAACATGTGATGACCATATAGTAATACATACAAATATTGAATCATGACCGTGTACACTTGAAGCTAATAAGTCAGTTATAACTCATTTGGGGCAGGGAAAGAAAGCTAAACACAAAGTTACCGTAGAACAAAGCAATCCAGTTGCTAGGAGTCTACCCAAAAGTAACGAAAATGTATGTCCTCACAAAGACTTGTACAGAAATGTTCATGACAGTTTTATTCATAATAGTCAAAAACAAGGGGGGAAATCTAAATGTTCATCAACTAGTAAAAGAATGAACAAATTATGAAAACTTGTGAATAACAGTGAAATTCTATTCACCAATCCAAAGGAACAAACCGCTGATATATGTATCCTTCAATCAAGTTGAACTTCAATAACATTATGATAATGAAAGAAACTAGCTGACAAAAAAAAAAAAAAAAAACCACATTACATGATTCTTTAATACTAAATGTAAAGACATTTAAAGAGATATAACTTTGATCAATAGCAGCCTAGGGTTAAGAAGGTGAAAGGGAATTAATTGTAAATAAGTATGAGGAATCTTCTCTGGATGATCAAAATGTTATAATACTGGACTGAAATGATGTTTGTGTCATATATAAATTGAACAAAAGCATTGAATTGTACACTTACAGTGGACAATTTTCATAATATGTAAGTTACACCTCCATAGCTATTAAAAATATCTTTGGGAGTAAATTTGATGACGGTAGACAAGACCGCCATACTGAAATCTATGTAACATTGCTCAGAGAAATTGAACTCTTAGAAGATCTAATATCGTTAAGATATCAGATTCAGTATCATTCCAAATAATACTTCAGTCTTTGTAGAAAACATGAAATAATTCCAAATTTTTATATAAATGCAAAGTCACTAGAATGTACCAAGTAATGTTGAAAAACTAAAACAAAGTGAAAGATTTACAATGAATTTACAACATGGTAAAAAACACTGCTGTATTGGGTTAAGAATAGAATTCAAAAAGATTTCAGAAATACACCCATACATATAGAATCAATTGATTTTGACAAAGATGGCAAGATAATTCATAGGGGAAATGAAAATCTTTTTTTTTTTAGCAAATATGACTGGACCAACTAAGCAACATATGAGAAAAACAAGGGAGTTCCCCAGAAGTCCCATGATTAGAACTCTGTGCTTTCACTGCCAGAAATTGGATTCAGTCCCTAGTTGGGGGACTAAGATTTCTCAGATGAGACAAAATAAATCCATAGTACTCGTAAGATTTACATATAAGAACTATTAAGAAAATAAAAAGGCATGTCACAGTCTGATAGAAAATATTTAAAATACACATATCTGGCCAAAAATTTGTATCCAGAATAAAGAATGTTTACTGATAAAAGGACAATCAGCTGAATTACCAAGTAGACTGCAGACTTGAACAGACATTTCATAAGAATAAGATATGAGCACAGGCTGCAACACTTAAGTAGCACATAAGTAGGTATTCAAAACCATTATTCAACAAAGAATTGCAAGATTAAAAGGACAATAAAATATTACTTGTTATTGTAAAGCAACCGGTAAAACTAAAATTTAAAAAATAGACAACAGCAAACATGGCTGAGAAAGTGGAAAAAGAACCCAGAGAGAAAAGAATGCCCCAGGGTAGGATTCCATTTATATAATATTTAAGAACAGGCAAGACAAATTAATCTATGATGATAGAACTCAAATCACTGGTTGCCAGTTTGATGCAGAAATTGACTACAATTGGCAAGAGAGAACTTTCTGGTTGATGAAAATGTTCTACATTTTGATTGTGGTATTGTGTATATTTGTCAAAATTCAGTAAAATATACACTTGAAAATTTGAAATCTTGTCTTACATAAACTTTAATTCCTCAAAAGAAAGTGAAGGTATAGTTAGAAAAATTTTACAAAGCAACTATTTCTTTAATATTAACATTTGTGCAACAAGTTTTCATCCTATTATTTCTATATCAGTGAATCATCTGAAAATTTATCACATACTTTAAATGAAATTAAAAAATCAGTCTTCAAATAAGCCCTATAGTACTGAAATCATATTGTTCCCCTCTCAAAGGCAGCTCTACCATCACATTATGCAAAAGTTAAGTGTCTATTTCCACAACTCTCCTATTCTACTTCTACCTTTTAATTGCCACAGCATAGATATTTGCAATGTAGGCCAACAGGTCATGTGACTGTGCCTATATAATTCATCAAATGCCTACTCCTGCTCCACAAGAGTAATTTTATTATATGTTGCTTTGTCCAGGTTTTGCATGATTCTAGATGAAAAATAAATATTTTCTGGACTTCCTGGAAGATCTCTCATTACTACAATGCCTAATTGTGGCTGTTCCTGCCTCACATAGTAAATGTCCTCAGCTAAAGATTGAAGTTAAAAGCTGTTCTGTGAGGTAACTAGAGCTTTATTCTTTAACTCTTTATTTCCTATATATATGAGTCATTATTTGAACCTCATAAATATCACCTCTGATCAGAAAACCCAGGAAGAGTAACAATTAGAAGTGTGAGGATCACTCCATTCATTTGCCTTTCTCTGATCATATAGGGCTTCCCTGATAGCTCAGTTAGTAAAGAATCGCTTGCAATGCACGAGACCCCAGTTTGACTCCTGGGTCAGGAAGATCCGCTGGAGAAGGGATAGGCTACCCACTCCAGTATTCTGCATTGGAGAATTCCACAGACTATATAGTCCATGGGGTTGCAAAGAGTCAGACAAAACTGAGCAACTCCCACTTTCACTTTCTCTGACCTTATACCACAAACCCATTCAAGTTTTTAAATTGATTTTAGGTATTTAATAAGTTAACCACTAAGACAGACCCTGATTCTGGGAAAGATTGAAGGCAGGAAAAGAAGGGGATGACAGAGGATGGGATGATTGGATGGCATCACTGACTTGATGGACATGAGTTTGAGCAAGTTCTGGGAGTTGGTAATGGACAGAGAAGCCTGGCATGCTACAGTCCATGGGGTTGCAAAGAATCAGACAGGACTGAGCAAGTCAACTGAAGACATACCCATCAGAAGTTGTTTTCAGCCTATCATCTGCCTAGATTTAAAATCAAGCAATCATGATGCTCTTCCAACTAGAGTTACAGCTCTTTTGATCACTGTGTGCCTACAAATTCTGTGTGTCACATACAGCATTAAATCCCACACAGCTCTCGTGTCCTACATCTGAGAGGTGGTCACCCACCCAGGGAATAGAACACAAGTGTGAGAACTTGAACCTGTGATGTATATCAGTGGCTATCCGTGATGACACAGTCTAGAAACAACTGTTAGCAAGAAAGGATAAAGATGAGAACAAGACTTAATGGATAACAAGTAGAAAGATAGGAAGACTTAAAAAATCTAACAGGTTTTATCAACAGGAAAGTGAATGAAAGAAACTCTCCCATAGGTCCAAACAGAAAACCAGAAATATGCTGATGTCAGTGCATAAGGCAGGAAAGATCTCAAAAAAAAAAACTGCATTATTAATGGACTTTCAAGAGGAGCTAAAAATACAGAGGGTTACTGACTCCTGGCAAAAGAAAGTGTTACACAGATTAAATGTCCTTTCTCCATTCAGGGAGGGTGGGATGACTGAACAACATGCTTTATTTCTGAATAAGATGAAGCCAAGTGTCATTCATTATCATTTTACCTTTCCATATGGTGGTAGATCCCATTGAGTAGATGTGCACTTGAAGAAGAGAAGAAGCTCTGAGTTATATTAATTTCAGAACCCAAATGAAAAGTACTTGGGAAAGCTTAGAAAATCTAATAATATCCTCATTTCTTTCTTGATTCTACACCTCAAGTTTGGAGGAAAACTTTTAAGAATGTTCCAGTCACCATTCTCACAGTTCTGACCTTATAATATTCATCACAGGCTATGGTAACAAGCCACGTTCTGACACAGGGAGATGTGCCCCTTTTCCAAACCCAAAATGCAGTTCAGAATGGTTGATATTCTTGATCTTGGCAACTAAAAGAGGAAAAAGGATATGCTAGATGAATGAAAGTTCAAAGGGGGTGAACATTTCATTATTATAGGATTCACAAATTTCCTTAGTCATCAAGTCTTCTAGAATTTATCTCCCACAAATGGCAAGCATCTTTCATATATTCTTTATCCAGACCCTGGTAGTTTTGCTCTCCTTCTCTATGTTACACCCTATATGGGTAAAACCAATGAGGCTACTGTTCCCCCATCAATAGGACAAATAACACTGAAAGCAGATTCACAAATAAACACCATCTGTAATTGTCTCTCTGCTTTCAACCTTGCCTATCTACCCTTCATCCATGCCTACTAAGTTGTTTCAGTCATATCCGACTCTGCAACACTATGGACTGTAGCCCACCAGGCTCCTTTTGTCCATGAGATTCTCCAGGCAAGAATACTGGAGTGGGTTGCCATGCCCTCCTCCCAGGGATCTTCCCAACCCAGGGATCGAACCTACATCTCTTACATCTCCTGCACTGGCAGACTGTTCTTTACCTCTTGCATCATCCAGGAAACTCATCTACCCTTCATATTCCTAAACTCATCCACATTCTAAAAATGCAAATCTATTTATGTCACTCTCCTGTTTAAAAACCGTCAACACCTCTTCATATCTTCAAAATAAATTCAAACTTCATACCACAGTCCATAAGGGCACCCATGGTCTATTCCTTGCCCCCTTTCCTAGCCTTCTCTGATGACCCTCCCCACAGTCTCCCAAGGTTTTTTCCATTCATTACCATTCATGACATCCTTGCTGGTTCCTGCACACATCATGCTGTCACATACCTCTACACCCTTCCTGTGTGACCAAGCCCAGCCCCACATCCAACACCACAACCAAGCCAGTGCTCTCTTGCTTGAAAACTCTGCTCAAGTACCTCTTCCCCTTCAGAGGGTTTCCTAATGTTCTCTCTTCCATGATATGCCACCATTCACTCTTCTCCCTCCTCTTTCTCTCGTCCCCCACCATGAAATTTGCATTTATGAAGGTTTACATTTCTCCCCTGTACATTCATAGCATTTCATGTGTAACTCTCTTCTGGCACTCTCACATCTTTTATTTTCTGACTTTTCTTTCCCCACTACAAAGTCTTTGAAACAAGGCCTATATTAGTTTATTTTCCTACCAACAGTGGCTAATAATATAGCTAATCCATAGAAGATATTCAATAAATGCAAGTTCAATGAAATAAAATGATAGAAGGAAGAAAAGAAGGAAATAAAAAAGTGCTATAGATTGAGTTTTTGTGTCCTCCAAAATTCTCATATTGAAGTCCTAACTCTGATGTGATTGTATTTGAATGCAGCCTTTGGGAGATAAACAGGGTTAGACGAGGTCCTGATGGTGGGACTTTCATTATGGACTCAGTGCCCTTATAAGAAGAGGTATCAGAGAGCTTTCTCACTCTCTTTCTCCACAAGCACTAAGAAAAGGCTATGTGAGCACACAGCAAGATGTTAGCTGTCTGCAAGCCAGGAAGACAATTCTAATCAGGAACTCAACTGACTTGCACCCTGTTGGATTTTCCCAGCCTCCAAAATTGCAAGAAAATTCATATCTGTTGTTTAAGCCTCCCAATAATCTAGGGTATTCTTGTTATGAAAGCGTGAGCTGAATAAGAACGAAGGAACAAACAAATGAATGAATACATAAAAAAATAAAAATCGATGAGTAAGTTACCTAGTAGATTTCCCCTTGTACACTTTGCAACAATGGCTGCAGATGACCAGCCATATACAGAAACTTAGTCTGCTGGTGCCTCTCTCTTCAGGGGTAATTGACTCCCTGGGGAGTCACATTATTGACCTTGCATTCATCAGTACCCCCAAGATCTAATCAGAACTAACAGCACAAACAAAAGACAGCTGTTATGCACATGACTGTCTGGGTTAAAGGTCACAAAGATCCTTCCCATCCTTTATTTGAAAAGGTTAATCTGTCCTTGAGCAAATTGATATATGTGGGGACATTAGGGACATATGCAGGGTTTGTAATATTCTTTTTAAAACTTTTTTCTATTTGTAATTGGAGGCTAATTGCTTTACAACATTGTGTTGGCTTCTGCCATACAACAATGTGAATCAGCCACAAGTACACATATGTTCCTGCCTCCTGAGCCCTCCCCCCCACCCCTACCCCTTTGCACCCCTCTAGGTTGTCACAGAGCACCCGGCGGAGCTCCCTGTGCTATACATCAGCTTCCTACTGGCTATTCTACACAAGGTAGTATGTACGTGTCAGTGCTACTCTCTCAATTCATCCCACCTAAAATCATAAATTACGAAGAATATTTAACTAAGAAAAACTCCTCCAAACTCAATTAAATAAATAAAAGGAAATGCCACATTATGTTTGTGTCTCAGCTTCCTGACTTCTTAGCATCCTCCTCACCACTCCATTCATTCTACCATTATTGAAGAGGTTTTTCTAAAACAATGCTTTTTTAAAAATTAATTTATTTTTTAATTGAAGGATAATTGCTTTACAGAATTTTGTTGGTTTCTGCCAAACATCAATATGAATCAGCCTAAAACTATGCTTCTTAAACACTTCAGTGGTTCCTCATTGCCTTCTCAATTCAAGCCAAGGGAGCCATGTGCCATAAACTGGGCTTTGCCATCCTACCCAAGCCCTCTTTTATCTCCTCCCCTTTGTAGATGATTTTCCTTCCACCTATCACACCTCTGTACCCCCCTCCCAACCACCTATCCCTGAGTCATCCTCCAGCTCTTAGCTTATACGTCATTTTGCCCAGGCAGCTTTTTTTGACCCCCCGACTCCAAACCTAAGTTCTTACAACACACCCTCCATTTCCCTTAGAAAACTGTTCAGTCAGCTCAGTTCAGTCGCTCAGTCATGTCCGAATCTTTGAGACCCCATGGACCGCAGCACTCCAAGCTTCCCTGTCCATCATCAACTCCCAGAGTTTACCCAAACTCATGTCCATTGAGTCGGTGATGCCATCCAACAATCTCATCTCTGTCATCCCCTTCTCCTGCCCTCAATCCGTAATCACATGTAATTTATTTGCTTATTTTCCCTATAGAAAAGAAGCTCCTGCAAATCAGAAACTGTTGTATTACCTCTGCCAGCCACTGGACTTGCAAACAGTACGTGCTCATTAAATAATTTTTGTCAGATGAATGAATTAGTAAAGTTCTTGTGAAGAGTCATGAGTCCAATGACAACTCTACATTTTCATGTTATGCTTGAGAACATTTGCACCTCATTATCTGTTTAACTCTTTGACAACCCTGGGAAGCAGGGCAGGTACTAGTCAATACCTAGTGATTGACTAGAGTGATGGCCCACTCTCCAGCTATACCATTTCTCTTCCATATCAGCAGAGCCCTAGTTTTCTTCTGAAGTCTATCTGTCCCTCAAGTAGCTAGAACTAATCTGGATTGATTTGAGGTCATAGTGGTGGTTGGATCAGCCTCCTTCCCTAGAAAACAAGGTCTAAGGCAAGGGTAAAGTGTGAATATATTATTGAGAGGTATGATGCTGGGGCATCAAGAGTGAAGGAAGGAGGGAATGAGGCAAGGAAGAATGGAAAATAAACAAACTTGATTCTTTTTCAGGTTGGCCCACCATGTCATAGAGACACAGTCACCGAAGTTAACAGTTACCAAAGTAACCGAAGTTACCGAGCCAGTTGAGACTATCTCCAAAGAAGCTACAACCAAAACCCATGCTATGGAAGGGGATGAGGGGGAGGCAGTGTTGCGGGGTGGTTGGGTCAGAGAGGAAGCAATTTGTCTACAAGTCCCATCCCACTCTCTGTTCTTCCACTGGTAACAGTTTGTCCCTTAAGAAGTAACTGCTAGCGTGGTGTTTGCCAAAATCCAGAAGTGGTGGGAGAAGCCAGAGACTTAGTAAAATGATGGGCTTGCATGGAACTGGCCCAAGGTGCTGTAGCCGAAGCTGCAAACTTCCAAGGCCCTCGGAGAGAAGAGGAGGACATACACAAGACACGGGGTACTACCAGGGACTGGCTCGAGGACTGGTATGTGGGAAGTCTGCTGACAGAGGGGAAATGCTATGATAAAAGGTTTCAAAGGCATTCTTACATAAGAAACATTTCATCGATTGGTTAATTCAGGATGCATTTGACAATAAATAGCTTGTCAAAATCCAACTGGCAGTATTATTTCTTTTGTGGTAGTATATGAAATATTAATAATAGTGCATCTTCCAAACAAAGACATCTTAGATTTTATAAAATAAAGTAGACCCTGTATTTATCTTCAGATATTGGTGCATAATTATGTGATACAAGAGCTGCAGCAACACTTGTGCAAGCATGAGAGGAGCTTATTCTGATGGTTTGAGGCTAGCAGAGCAGAAATATGGAAACTCAATCTGGGTCTTTTCAGTGAAGTCTTCTACCCATCTGTCACCTTAAGAATCTGAGGCTAGACAGCTGATGCGACTTTTAGTGGAGCTGAGACTTTAACCCATGTTGGTGTTCTTTCCTATATTCACTGTATTCAATGCCCTTCACTACTGGTGCATTTACAGCTTTATCTGCCGGTCTCTTCCCACCTGTCTTTCCTAGTCTCTAGTTGTCTGAAACCTCAGGTTTCCTAAAAAACAGCCTGTTTCCTCAGGTACCTTTAACTTCTATCATTCTCGAAAATTTGGCAAAAAATATGAAGAATGTTAGCCTATTAAAGACATTATGGAGAAAGTGAAGGGATCTGAAGCTTTATCTCCAGTCTTTTCAAAAAAATAACAATTGTACATATTTAAATTATGTATCTCCAGTCTTTTAAGTTTGAGTATATGGAAAACAACACCATCTTTCAAAAACCTTGCTGTTGTTCAGCCTCTCAGTTGTGTCTGACTCTTGTGACCCCATGGACTGCAGCATGCCAGGTTTCCCTGTCCTTCACTATCTCCCAGAGTTTGCTCAAACATATCTGTTGAGTCAATGACACCATCCAACCATCTCATCCTCTGTCGGCCCTCTCTCCTCCTGCCCTCAATCTTTGCCAGCATCAGGGTCTTTTCCAATGAGTCAGCTCTTTGCATTAGGTGGCCAAAGTATTAGAGCTTCAGCTTCAGCAGCAGTCCTTCCAATGAATATTCAGGACTGATTTCCTTTAGAATTGACTGGTTTCATCTCCTTGCAGTCCAAGAGACTCTCAAGAGTCTTCTCCAACACCACAATTCAAAACAATAAATTCTTCGGTGCTCAGCCTTCCTTATGGTTCACCTCTCACATCCATACATGACTGCTTGAAAAAATCATAGCTTTGACTAGATGGACCTTTGTTGGCAAAGTGATGTCTCCACTTTTTAATATTCTGTCTAGGTTTGTCAAAAGTTTTCTGCCAAGGAGCAAAACGCCTTGGTGCCACTGTCAAAATCAGAGGACTGGGCTGCATGCAGATGTTAGATTCACTCTAAGGAATAGACAGTACCTCATGTACCCACTAATCAGTAGGGCCACATCAGCCAGAGTGTGCCAGCTTGACACCATTTTTCAACCCTAACTACATATCTCAGTCAACCCCAAAGCTCATGTTTACAGCTACCCAGTGACTCTTCCCCAAAAGTCTTTAAGATGTTTACACTGTTTGACTTTGGCTCAAGTTATTTGTACCAGCAAGTATTTCAGTTCAGGTAAATTACTAAATGTCAGAGGAAGTTTGAAAAATCAGAAAGCAATGTCTCTAAAATAGAGCCAGCTCTGATTATATCTTGATTGGGAAAACAATTTATCTCTGATTTTTCTAAAATGGCCAAGCATCAGAATAAAAATCCAGGGCTTCCCAGGTGGCTCAGTTGTAGAGAATCCACCTGCCAGTGCAGGAGACATCAGTTCAATCCCTGGTCCAGAAAGATCCCCCTCACCACGGAGCAACTGAACCCACGTGCTGCAACTACTGAGCTGTGCTCCAGAGACCACAAGCCACAACTGCTGAAGCCCATGAGCCACAACTGCTGAAGCCCATGAGCCACAACTGCTGAAGCCCATGAGCCACAACTGCTGAAGCCTGTGTGCCTAGAGCCTGCGCTCTGCAACAAGAGAAACCACCGCAATGCAAAGCCCACGTACCACAACTAGAGAGCAGGCCCAGCTCTCTGCAACTAGAGAAAAGCCCATACAGCAACAAAGGCCCAACACAGCCAATAAATAAATAAACTTATATTTAAAAGAGAATAAAAATCCAAATGATCTAGGAAATCTACTAGTAAAGCAACTTAATGACATAGTAGATTACCACCCATAAGAAAAGATTTAAAGAAAAAAACCACTAGGGAATAAAAATATTCTACAAAGATCAAACAAGTCAATCCTAAAGGAAATCAACCCTGACTATTCATTGGAATGACTGATGCTGAAGCTGAAGCTCCAATACTTTGGCCACCTGATATGAAAAGCCGACTCACTGGAAAAGACCCTGATGCTGGGAAAGATTGAAGGCAGGAGGAGAAGAGGGAGACAGAGGATGAGATGGTTGGCTGGCATCACTGACTCAATGGACATGAGTTTGAGCAAACTCTGGGACATAGTAAAGGACAGGGAAGCCTGGCATGGGGTCACAAAGAGTCAGACACGACTGAGCCACTGAACAACGTAGAAACAAAGTAGCTGGTTTCTGCATGTGGGTGCCCCCAGCATTCCTGAATCTGCATCTGGCTGTGAATAATCTGCATGCCATTTCCATCATCACCAGAGGAATTGCATGTTGATGCCCCCAAGTCATGGGAGCACCCTGTAGCAGCAAGTGCAATGAGACAGTTTCCTAACATGCCAATCATCTGCGTATCAAATTAGCAATTGTTGTCCTTGTTCTTACACCTAATATCATGTGACACTCCTCTGGAACCTCCTCTTGATGGGAAGAGGAGCACTGTATATATTTAGGGAATTTCCTTTCAACAAATAGCTCAGGATGGAAATTAAGCCAATGACTTTGAGTCCCCCAAGGAAGCCTGGTGTGGAGAACCTAAATTATTCCTCAGTTTTCTCTTTTCCTGTTTTGCCTCTCTCTGAATTGGGGACTTGGAATTATAAGGTGGCACAGGCACTCCCCTTATCTTTCTCTTAGTTCCCCCGTGACATGGAATTAAGTAAATATTTGTGCTGTGCACAAGGGGTGCTGCAAGCAATCTGTGGAAAGTTCATGAAATCTGTTCTTCTTAGGAGACAAATAGCAGGTGTTTAGTGTATTATGTTCTAAGCAGAACCCAGGGGGAAGGTGTGAGACTATGACAGTGATTGTAAGTGCACTTAGGGGTCTTTGCTGTGTGGGAGCTGCCAAATGAAGAAATATATTAGTCTTGCTTTTCTACTAACCTCCTCATGAAGTAATCACTTAAATGGGTTCTCAGAGTTCAGGGGAATTGGAAGACCAGCAGTAACAAGAGAAATACCTTGAATTTTCTTCCAAGGCACTCCAAGGACTTTGTGGACATTATTACATTTACCAGCCCTCCCAGGTCCCACCAAAAAAAAAAAAAAAAAAGATGTCAGCTCATGAAGAAGGAAATCTTCTCTTACAAATCAGGGGCCATAAAAGGAAAGCAGAGGATTTGAGACTTGCCAGTGTGGTTCCTGCAACTTCTGGAGACCAGGGTTCTACACCCCAATCCACCTGTGACTAGTTCAGTGTTTTAGAACGTTCCTTTTAGGAATATGAAAGGGTACTTACCGGCTTGACTTCTAAACTCCCTCTCTGAAAAGAAAACATTTGGAGGTCAACCTAAATGCCGGCCTCCTCTTCTCCTAGGCCTGCTTCCCACAGCTCTTCACATATAAACCCTTGGGTAGCGCTGAGCTATTTTGGGTTTCAACCTCATCTGCCTTTCACATTAGGTTCTGCGTTAATTATGATGCTTCAGTGAAAACGAGCCTTCTGACAGTCTCAGGCTTGGAGAATGGAAGGAGGGATAAAGGCAACTCCAATTACAGGCCTTTAGTTCTAATTAATGCCCACCTCCTGTGCTTGATATTCTAGACACAATCACCCCACTACTAGGGGGAAGAACTCAATTCACTCCGTCGCGCAAGAACCAACAAATTAAGCCAGGCACTTGCTAGTCCCTATGGAACATGATCTTTCAGGCAAAGAAGCAATTTATATGCAATAACCAGGAGGAACGCATAATCCTGTGTTTCTCCTTTTAAACTGTCTTTTGACATTCTTATGACTCATCTTCTATTCAGGGACCAAGAGTACAGCCTTTTAGAAACGAAAAATCGTTTTCCTTCTTTGGTTCTAGAGCTCAAGTCAATCAAACAACCAAATACATACACATATGTACATATGCACATGTACATACACACAAAGTCCTCTAACAGGTCCTGCAAGAAATATAAAGGATATAAAATCTGGTTCCTCTTAGAAATATGTCATAGGCACAAATTTCGCTAAATGAAAATGTCTTCTGGGCAAGTAACACCTCCCTGCTGGTTTCTGAAGGATTTTAGCAATTAATTCTTCAGAGAGCGAATTCAAATGAAGAACAAGGCAGCCATCCGGGCTCTGACCAGAGCCCTACTTAAGGCCCAGAGCTGCTCGAGTTCTCAGTGACCTCTGCCCTCTGCCTGTCCTCCCACTTCCTCCTTCACTGAGGGTTGACGCCTGTGCAGCCCTGGGCCAGGAGCTGAGTGAGCACATGCAAAATGAACCATATCCCAGACTCCTTCAGCCTGCAGCTCAGAGGAGTCCACTGCATTTGACATCTCCAGGATGCTCATTACCACTGCATTGCAAATTCCTCAAGGGCAGGGTTATGCCATCATCATCTCTGGATCCTCAGGGCCAAGTACTCAGAACCCCACACTCACGGGCATAACAAATGATAAAGGAATTACTGAATGAATAAATAAATTAGATAAAGCAAACTTAAGCTAAATGCTTTCAGCCTCAGAAGCATCATCTCAGAGCATCTGCGGATAACGCCCAACCAGCCCTCTCCTTGTTGTAGAGATTTTCCCTGGTGACTCTCTGAAGTGGCATCCTTCCCACCTCTCCCCTTCTACCCATAATTTACCTACCAGCACTCACCACAGTTAGAAGTAATCCTGCCTCTCCATGCTCTAATTTGATTATTGTCTATCCTAAGAGAATAAGTTCCAACAGAACACAGACTTGTCTACTATGCCTCTGTATTCTTGGCACTTAGCATAATGCTTAGAAAAATGTAAAAGCCTATATTTTATGAATGAATGAATGAGTGAATGAGTAAATGGAGAATCTTGTGTCTCATTGCTGCTGCTGCTGCTGCTGCTAAGTTGCTTCAATCATGTCTGACTCTGTGCGACCCCAGAGACAGCAGCCCACGAGGCTCCCCTCCCTGGGATTCTCCAGGCAAGAACACTGGAGTGGGTTGCCATTTCCTTTTCCAAGGCATGAAAGTGAAAAGTGAAAGTGAAGTCGCTCAGTCGTGTCCGACTCTTCGCAACCCCATGGACTGTAGCCTTCCAGGTGCCTCCGCCCATGGGATTTTCCAGGCAAGAGTACTGGAATGGGGTGCCATTGCTTCTCCCTGTGTCTCATTAATGTGTAAGAATAGCAGAGCTATGAAAAAAGTTATCATAGCTTAATATTTAACCAATCAATATATGTTAATAGGGAGAACAGGGCTCTACTAAAAACTACAGATAATAAGTAAGACATTGCCTTGAACGTCAAAAAGTTTAAAATTTTGTAAGGGCCAAAAGACTTGTGCGTGCAGACACACACACACACACAATTCCATTTTAAGAGCTTTTACAATAATGCAAATTAAGACACTGTAACAGTCACTGGGAGATATAAAATGATCCAGATCTCAAGGGACTTATTACTTTGTAGAGGGACTGATAGCATACAGGAGAAGATAACTAATAACATCAAATGCTGGCTGATGCCAGTCATGTGAATCATAACTTCATGGACCACAGAAAAGAATGGTTATAATCACCCCTTGAAATGCCTCAAAGACTTCCTTCTTCCTCCCACACTGTTAAAGGGGCAGACTGGCCTATAACCAGGAAGAAGGTGTTCCTCGCTTACTCTGTGAGTAAGCATCAAATGTGCAGGTGATCTCAAGAGCAAGGAAATCATTCATCCTACTCACCTACTCAAAGAAGGCTGTTTTGTACCTTTATGTTCCTCAGAGCACTTAACACACTACCAGCTGGCCATAAATTACAATTAGTAATAACAGCATCATTATTCTGGGTTTTATTATTAGAGGCATTAATTTTTAATGTTTGCTGTATGCAGATATGTGTGGAAGACTTGAAATGTATTTAATAATGATAACTTCCACCTTCCAAGCTCTAGTGCTGGTCTACTGGAATATAACCAAACAGCTCCACACTTAATGCTCTGAGCAGACTAAGGCAGCGGGAAAGAACAGGAAAGTGAGGGGGCAGTTTTTAGCTGAGAAAGAATGTTTGCTCTGTAGGATCTGAAGCTCATCAAGCCTTCAGCTGCAGGTCAGTGGTATACACTACAGTCTAGGGGGTCTCTCTGAGCCAGCTAGGCAGGGCAGACCCTAAAGACCCCCAGGGAAACAGACTAAGAAAGAATCACTCTGCATTTGGAATTGAACATTCTTAATACTGATTAAGATATTAAGATCAAGAATTAAGATATGGTTAAGAATTAAAATTAAGAAAAAAAACTGGGGAATTTTTGCAGAAACTAATGCTTGTGGCTGGTGATTTGTTATGTAAGTGAATATCAAAACACCCATATTTGAGTAAATATCAACAACTTTTTTTGCACTTGATGTATTTATTTGAACCTTTGTACATGTCTTAACTAAAAGCATTCTGTTATTTCATTAGAGTGTGGTAGGCAGTACAGCAGTCATGTCTGTGCAGGAAAACAGAATATTGTGACAAATGTACCGTGTTTCACGGTGCTCTCCCCTGGAAAAGCAGACTCTACACTTTCTGACGGCATTTGATTTTAGTCCTGTGGGTATTATTTCCTCTAGAATATGTTCTTTTATTTTACCTGCTAGTTGACAAGGTGGGTCTTTGTAGGGGGGCTCTCCATCCACAAGATGGATATGATGTGTCATTTTTGAAAATTTTATGGTAATAAACTTGTGTTTATAATATACACCAGCTTGGAATAAAATCATAATGGAGCAAAATGGGAATGATAACTACAATCATAAGTTGTATAATAAACCCTTGATGCATTTTAAGCCCTAACAACCTTGCATGGTGATGTTAACTGTATCACTCCCTAAAAACATATTGATACATCTGTGGGCAATAACCTTTGGATAATAACAAAAGAGATATTAATATGTCTCTGGTCAATTATGTGTCAAAGTGAGCTGAGGAAGAACCTTTCGGGAGTGAGGAGATAGGGGATAAAAGGAAATAGGGTCCTCTCCACTTCTCCCCCCATCTCCAAGTGACAGGCCTTCTTGGAGCTCTGAAGGCTGGTGATTCCCACCAGTTTCAGCTCAGGCTGACTTATCACCCTTCTATGCTTCCTTCTCCAGTCAGACTAGGCTGGATGAAAAGCCTGTCCCTTGTCAATATGGCGAGATATTAGTGGGGATGAGCAGCCTCTGTCCAGGCTCTACCCTGACTTCTTATACAGTCTTGGATATCAGTTCCTCCCATTTAAATTGCATGCCCCTTACCAACCCTGCCCTAAAAACACCAGTCCCAAACTCTTGATGCTGATAAATCACTCCATACAAAAGGTGCAGTTTCATTTTCACAAATGAGACTAGAATGTACCAAACTCAGCCTTCAACCCTGGTGCTTGGCCAAAATCTCCCATTGTTTGAGCTGCAGCCATCAAAAGGCTAAATAACTGAAGACTCACTTCAAAAATCATTTCTGGGACCTCTGAATGTATATGAGATCAATGACTGTGTAATCATAGGTCACTACTTTTTCAATGCAAGAAAATCCAACAAGGGGAAAAAAAAAAAGCCGTGTCATTTGAATTTATTGTCAAGTGAATATTTTCAAATATGGGAAAATATTGTGCAAGGACCTTGGAATGAAAGTCTATGTCTTAGAATTCTATGAGTTATGGTTAAATATACATTTATTATTGCAAAACTAAAACACTACAAAAATTAATGATGATTCTACAAGCTGTTAATTTTAAGACAAAAACAATTATTTAGAACTTTCAAATTGCTAAGCAAATAGGAAAATTAATGAGGAGTTAATATGAGTGTGTTATCTAAACAACTTCAAAAGAAGCACTGCATCCTTTTACAAACACAAATATTTATTACAGTGTAAATAACCATCAAAAACAATAGAATGGGAAAGACTAGAGATCTCTTCAAGAAAATTAGAGATACCAAGGGAACATTTCATGCAAAGATGGGCTCGATACAGGACAGAAATGGTATGGACCTAACAGAAGCAGAAGATATTAAGAAGAGGTGGCAAGAATACACAGAAGAACTGTACAAAAAGATCTTCATGACCCAGATAATCACGATGGTGTGATCACTCACCTAGAGCCAGACATCCTGGAATGTGAAGTCAAGTGGGCCTTAGGAAGCCTCACTACAAACAAAGCTAGTGGAGGTGATGGAATTCCAGTTGACCTATTGCAAATCCTAAAAGATGATGCTGTGAAGGTGCTACACTAAATATGCCAGCAAATTGGAAAACTCTGCAGTGGCCACAGGACTGGAAAAGATCCGTTTTCATTCCAATCCCAAAGAAAGGCAATGGCAAAGAATGCTCAAACTACCGGACAATTGCACTCATCTCAAACTAGTCAAGTAATGCTCAAAATTCTCCAAGCCAGGTTTCAACAGTACGTGAACCATGAACTTCCAGATGTTCAAGCTGGATTTAGAAAAGGCAGAGGAACCAGAGACAAAACTGATCATCAAAAAAGCAAGATAATACCAGAAAAACATCTACTTTGGCTTTATTGACTATGCCAAAGCCTTTGACTCTGTGATCACAACAAACTCTGGAAAATTCTGAAAGAGATGGAAATACCAGACCACCTGACCTGCCTCCTGAGAAATCTGTATGCAGGTCAAGAAGTAATAGTTAGAACTGGACATGTAACAACAGACTGGTTCCAGATCAGGGCATGTCAAGGCTGTATATTGTCACCCTGCTTATTTAACTTATATGCAGAGTACATCATGAGAAATGCTGGGCTGGATGAAGCATAAGCTGGAATCAAGATTGCCAGGAGAAATACCAATAACCTCAGATATGCAGATGATGCCACCCTTATGGCAGAAAGCGAAGAACTAAAGAGCCTCTTGATGAAAGTGAAAGAGGAGAGTGAAAAAGTTGGCTTAAAACTCAACATTCAGAAAAATAAGATCATGGCATCCGGTCCCATCAGTTCATGGCAAATAGATGGGGAGACAATGGAAACAGTGAGAGACTTTATTTTCTTGGACTCCAAAATCACTGCAGATGGTGACTGCAGCCATGAATTTAAAAAGACATTTGTTCCCTGGAAGAAAAGCTATGACCAACCTAGACAGCATATTAAATAGCAGAGATATTACTTTGCCAACAAAGGTCCATCTATTCAAAGCTATGGTTTTTCCAGTAGTCATGTATGGATGTGAGAGTTGGACTATAAAGAAAGCTGAGTGCTGAAGAATTGATGCTTCTGAACTGTGGTGTTGGAGAATACCATTGAGAGTCCCTTAGACTTCAAGGAGATCCAACCAGTCAATCCTAAAAGAGGTCAATCTTGAATATTCATTGGAAAGACTGATGCTGAAGCTGAAACACCAATACTTTGGCCACCTTATGTGGAGAACTGACTCAGTGGAAAAGACCCTGATGCTGTGAAAGATTGAAGGCAGGAGTAGGGGATGACAGAGGATGAGATGGTTGGATGGCATCACTGACTCTATGGACATGAGTTTAAGTAAGCTCCAGGAGTTGGTGATGGACAGGGAAGCCTGGCATGGTACAGTCTATAGGGTCACAAAAAGTCAGCCACAACTGAGTGACTGAACTGAACTGAAATAACCATCCCAGAACTATGGACAGATGTTCATGACATTGTACAGGAGGCAGAGAACAAAACCATCCCAAAGAAAAACAGATGCAAGAAGACAAAGTGGTTGTCTAAGGAAGCTTTAAAAATAGTCAAGGAAAGAAGAGAAGCAAAAAGCAAGGAAGAAAGGGAAAGATATATCAAACTGAATGCAGAGTTCCAGAGAATAGCAAGGGGAGCTAAAAAGGCTTTTCAATGAACATAGCAAAGAAGTAGAGGACAATAGAATGGGAAAGACTAGAGATATCTTCAAGAATATTGGAGATATCAAGGGAACATATCATGCAAGGACGGGCATAATAAAGGTCAGAAACAATAAGAACCTAACAGACAGAAGAGATTGAGACAAAGTAGCAAGAATACACAGAAGACCTATACCAAAAAAAAAAAAAAAAACCTTAATGACTGGGCTAACCATGATGGTGTGGTCACTCACCTAGAGCCAGATGCCCTGGAGGGTGAAGTCAAGTGGGCCTTAGGAAGCATTACTATAAACAAAGTTAGTGGAGGTGATAGAATTCCAGCTGAGCAATTTCAAATCCTCAAAGATGACGCTGTTAAAGTACCTTACTCAACATGTCAGCAAATTTGGAAAACTCAGCAGTGGCCACATGACTGAAGAGTCAGTTTTCATTCCAATCCCAAAGAAGGGCAGTGCCAAAGACTGTTCAAATTAACGGAGAAGTGCATGCATTTCACATACTAGTAATGTTATGTTTAAAAACCTAAGCTAAGCTTCAGTAGTATGTGAATTGAGAAATTCCAGATGTACAAGCTAGATTTTAAAAAGGCAAAGGAACCAGAGATCAAATTGCCAACATTCATTGGATCATAGAGAAAGCAAGGGAATTCCAGAAAAAACATCTACTTCCATTACATTGACTACCCTAAAGCCTTTGACTGTGTGGGTCACAATACATTGTGGAAAATTCTTAAAGAAATGGGAGTACCAGACGACCTTACCTGTCTCCTGAGAAACCTGTATGCAGGTCAAGGAGCAACAGTTAGAACCTGACATGGAACTACTGTATGGTTTGAAATTGGGAAAGGAGTACATCAAGGCTGTCTATTTTCACCCTGTTTATTTAACTTATATGCAGAGTACATCATGAAAAATGCTAGACTGGATGATTCACAAGCTGGAATCAAGATTGCAGGGAAAAATATTAATAAGCAGATCATATTACTCTAACGGCAGAAAGTGAAGAGGAATTAAAGAGTCTCTTGGTTAGGGTGAAAGAGGAGAGTTGGTTTAAAACTCAATGCTCAAAAAACTAAGATCCTACCATCACTTCATGGCAAATAGAAGGGAATAAAGTGGAAGCAGTGACAGATTTTTTTTTTTCTTGGGCTCCAAAATCACTGTGGACAGAGACTGCAGCCATGAAATTAAGACACTCACTCCTTGGAAGAAAAGCTATGACAAACCTAGTTAGTTAGTTCAGTCGCTCAGTCATGTCTAACTGTTTGCGACCCCATGAATCACAAAACACCAGGCCTCCCTGTCCATCACCAACTCCCGGAGTTCACTCAAACTCATGTCCATCGAGTCAGTGATGCCATCCAGCCATCTCATCCTCTGTCAGCCCCTTCTCCTCCTGCCCCCAAATCCCTCCCAGCATCAGAGTCTTTTCTAATGAGTCAACTCTTCGCATTAGGTGGACAAAGTACTGGAGTTTCAGCTTCAGCATCAGTCCTTCCAATGAACACCCAGAACGGATCTCCTTTAGGATGGACTGGTTGGATCTCCTTGCAGTCCAAGGGACTCTCAAGAGTCTTCTCCAACACCACAGTTCAAAAGCATCAATTCTTCAGTGCTCAGCTTTCTTCACAGTCCAACTCTCACATCCATACATGACCACTGGAAAAACCATAGCCTTGACTAGACGGACCTTTGATGGCAAAGTAATGTCTCTGCTTTTGAATATGCTATCTAGGTTGGTCATAACTTGCCTTCCAAGGAGTAAGCATCCATCCTTTCCAAGGATGGCTGCAATCACCATCTGCAATGATTTTTGGAGCCCCAAAAAATAAAGTCTGACACTGTTTCCACTGGCTCCCCATCTATCTGCCATGAAGTGATGGGACCAGATGCCATGATCTTCGTTTTCTGAATGTTGAGTTTTAAGCCAACTTTTTCACTCTCTTCTTTCACTTTCATCAAGAGGCTTTTTAGTTCCTCTTCACTTTCTGCCATAAGGGTGGTGTCATCTGCATATTTGAGGTTATTGATATTTCTCCTGGAAATCTTGATTCCAGCTTGTGCTTCTTCCAGCCCAGCGTTTCTCATGATGTACTCTGCATATAAGTTAAATAAGCAGAGTGACAATATACAGCCTTGACGTACTCCTTTTCCTATTTGGAACCAGTCTGCTGTTCCATGTCCAGTCACTTCCTGACCTGCATATAGGTTTCTCAAGAGGCAGGTTAGGTGGTCTGGTACTCCCATCTCTTTCAGAATTTTCCACAGTTTATTGTGATCCACATAGTCAAAGGCTTTGGCATAGTCAATAAAGTAAAAATAGATGTTTTTCGGGAACTCTCTTGCTTTTTTGATGATCCAGCAGATGTTGGCAATTTGATCTCTGGTTCCTTTGCCTTTTCTAAAACCAGCTTGAACAAAAAGCATATTAAAAAGCAGAGTCATTACTTTGACAACAAAAGTCCATATAGTCAAAGCTATGGTTTTTCCAGTAGTCAAGTATGGATGTGAGAGTTGAACCATTAAGAAGGCTGAGCTTTGAAGAACTGATGCTTTCTAATTGTGGAGCTGGAGAAGACTCTTGAGAGTCCCTTGGACTGCAAGGAGCTCAAACCAGTCAATCCTAAAGAAAATCAACCGTGAATATTCATTGGAAGAACTGCTGCTGAAGCTGAAGCTCCAGTACTTTGGCCACCTAATGTGAAGAGACAATTCATTGGAAATGACACTGATGCTGGGAAAGACTGACTGCAAAAAGAGAAGAGGGTGGCAGAGGACGAGATGGTTAGATAACATCACTGACTCATTGGACGTGAATTTGAGCTAATTCTGGGAGATGGTGTAGGATAGAGAAGTCTCCTGGCATGCTACAGTCCATTGGGTCACACAGAGTCAGACAAGACTTACTGACTAAACAATAACAGAAACAACCCCAGGCAGAGTAACAGCGTAAGAAAAAAGTCATATTCCTAATCTGTGCTGGTTTTTAAAAATCTGGTGTTCATAACATTAGACAAAGTCATCTTGGAAAAATGAACTGGCTATTATTCTCTTTTAGGCCATGTTCCCTACTCCTCCAGCCACATGAACTGAGTATGAACGTGCCTTTAGGATGGAAGCTATATAACCTGGAGACCTGGTGCCTAACCACTGGTTGACAGAGCCAACAGATTGTTGCTCATGCACCATCATGTCAAACTTAAAACAGGACTCCTACAATTTCCATAATGAACTTTTTGGAATAAATACATTTTAAAAATAAAAAGAAGTTCATTCTCAAGTAGTCATATTTGGCTTCAGCCAAATGTTGATTTTTAACAGCTGACTCTTCACCTCTAGGAATATAAACATGTATTCCACTCACCTCTTAGGCTCTTCTCCCTGACCTCCTCTCTCAGCAACAACAGGTAACTACAGCCCAAGGAAGTCTACACAAGAGCCTAAAACAATTATTAAATGATCTCTCCAGGTTTGAGCTCCCTAAGCTGCCTTTCTCCCCTAATAATAAGTCTGTTATCTATTTAAGTTGGGCTTCCCTGGTAGCTCAGCCTGTAAAGAATCCACCTGCAATGCAGGAGACCCCAGTTAGATTCCTAGGTCAGGAAGATGCCCTGGAGGCAACCCACTCCAGTATTCTTGATACATGGGTAGCTGACTGCACCCAACACATTCTGCACACCCAGCCTATGTTAGTGCCTTTTCAGCACAGGATCCACAGCCCATGACAATTGGAAACAGGGTGGATAGAACCTTCTCCTTCAGGCTTCTGTTCAGAGGCTTCCAGGCTCTCCCTTCTTGCCCCTACCCAGCTCAAATGTCCAGGTTTCACCCATCATCCTTTCCTCTTCCCTAACGAAATCTTCCTCCCACACGACAGAGAGAGACATCCTTGTGGGGTAGCCTGAGGGGAAGACCCACAAGCCTGTCATGACATGGCTTACATTGTTACTGACCTCTAGGATTGAAAAGGCTTTGAACTTGGTGAACTCAGTGTCTTTGTTTCATCAATTCTACATTACAAGAAAAATAAAAAAAATTCTTCTACATCCTGGGACCACACATGACCTGGAAGAAAAGCAGCAGACCTTGACCCCAACCCCCTCAGATGGGCCACAGGGCTTCACAGATTTGCTTCTGTAACCCACATCCCGGCTCCCATCCCGGCTACCCCCTTAGACATGCTATGGTGAGGCCTTGCCTGTGCCACTGAGAGCAGTAAACATGCCAGTGTAATTAATGTCTTAACAACTTATTACAATCCTCAGATAATTAATCACAAAAGCTAAACATGCTGTCTCACCCTCCTAATGTGCTAATGCTCTAATTATTATGCCTCAATTAAGAGGAAGTCAATGCTCCTTGCTTAGAAGTGCATGCTTAATAAGGGCTCACACGTGGCTCCGGCACACAGGAGTAGGTGGCAGGGAGCGGAGGAGGAGAGACCTTTCTAACGAAGCTTTATAGCCCCTTAGGGCAAGAAAGTGACAACCCCCCTTTCTTGAATTTTACCGTTGGATGGACGCTGATCTGAGAATCTACTGGGGCTTAGTGCTGTCTCTCCGAAAGGGTGGAATGCTGTCCCAAGTGAGGGTGTGCATACTTGCTAGCACCTGTGTGTATATCTGAGATGGTAAACTGGAGCACATCGTGCACTTTACGAGACTCATGTGTGAGTGTGGCCCATGGGGCCCATGGGGCCCCTGGGGCTGGCTGCCTCCTGGAAAACCCAGACCCAGGACCCAGGACCCAGGACCCAGGGTGCTTGGCATTTAGGGGAGGAGCTCAAGGAGTGAAGGATCTCTCTCTAAATTAGATTTTCCACTTGTCTCCAAATTCTCTTAAACAGTGTTTTTTCTTTCTTGAAGTAGACTATAAACTTATTTGATATAAAGTTTACATTGTTAGTACCTAGGATTTATCCATACACATCCATACTTACACAACACCAAAACAAAATCTACCAAAGTAAAACCACCATTCATGAAGGCATTTTTTCTATTGTACAGTCTATTTTAGTTCATCTTTAAAATATGTGGGTTACAACCCACTAGATTGAGCTCATAACCCACCAATATATCTCAATTCAGAGGTTGAAAAATACTGGTCTAGAAGCTAAAAAGTCCACAAGGAGGTTCCCCTTTACTGAATCTCTCAACTGAGACTGGGATCTGACTTCCTAGGCCTGAGGGTCATTTTATCAACTAATCATAAATATTCACTGAGAAGTCACATGTCCCTCATCCCTGAAGCATCAGCCATCTGCCTCCTCACCTGGCTACCTACAACTGGGGCAGAGGAGGAATGACCCATCAGTCCCAAAAGCTAACTACACATACACACACAATTTCAGAATAATAACATTCTTAAAAAAATTGTTTGGGACCCAACATTTTGGAGAATCTATTTAAGGAAAAAAGAACTTTTTGAAGCACTCTGAGCATAAAAACCAAGAGAAACTAAAACTCAGTCCAACCCTTGCTTGGAGCCATTGTGTTTGGTTTTACATTTTTCTCATTTGCCACATCTGGAATGCTCTTATTGACATACACATACTACTATATTTAAATATTTAATAGATAACAAGAACCTACTGTATAGCACAGAGAATGTTGCTCAATATTCTGTAACAATCTAAATGGGAAAAGAATTTGAAAAGAATAGATAGATGTGTATGTGCACTTGAAGCACTTTGCTGCTCGCCTGAAATTAACACAACATTGTTAACTATAAATTTTTTTAAAAAAATTTAATGGCTTCTTTGTATATATTCAAATAAAAACAACCACTTTTTAAGGGAGAGGGCGAGGGTGGGATGATTTGGGAGAATGGCATTGAAACATGTATAATATCATATGTGAAATGAATCGCCAGTCCAGGTTCAATGCATGATACATGAAGCTCGGGGCTGGTGCACTGGGATGACCCAGAGGGATGGTATGGGGAGGGAGGTGGGAGGGGGTTTCAGGATGGGGAACACATGTACACCCGTGGCGGATTCATGTCAATGTATGGCAAAACCAATACAATATTGTAAAGTAATTAGCCTCCAATTAAAATAAATAAATTTATATTAAAAAAATAAAAATAAAAACCACTCAGTGGATTCAGAAAGAAAAAAAACAAATTAAAGAAAAAGAAAAAAAAAATACCATGAGTGCCACACCTGGGTACATGGTGTCAGGCCAGACTTTTCTGGATGCAGACCTGCCTGTGAGAGACTGCTCTGGCCATTGCACCTGCTCTACCCCAAGTCCACTCCATTAGTGGCCAGGCCCTAGACCCTTCACACATATACACACTCCTGTCCCTGTGGCTGTGACAAGTTTCTGGGGGTAGGAATGCTAAGTCTCCACAATCTTATATCAACTTATCTCCAGAAGACCATTTTTAATTCCTTATGCTGTTACTGTGTAGTCATTAAGTCATATCTGACTCTTTTGCAACCCCACAGATTTTAAGCCACCAGGCTCCTCTGTCCACAGGATTTTCCAGCAAAAAAACTGGAGTGGGTTACCATTTCCTTATCCAGGGGATCTGCCTGACCCAGAAATCAAACCCGCATCTCCTGCATTGGCAAGCAGATTCTTTACCACCGAGCCACCTGGGAAGCCATACGGTGTGGACTAGACACTATTTCTTGAACTTTGGGAGTTGCTGAGACACACCATCTGCTCTTTAACAGTTAACGGACTTCTCAGAAAGATGAGACAGAAGCATGAATAGGAAAGGCTCTCAGTTCAGGGCAGTATTTGATAAGTGGCCTACAGATGATATCATTTAGAAGAGTTAGAGGGATTCTGGAGTGATGAATGATGTCTAGCTTAGGGAGCGGGTGCTGGAGTTGGCCCTTGAAAAGGCACAGATAACACTTTGCAAGTCTACAGTTCAACCCTGTAGACCCTTGGAGTCATCCCTCTTGGTTTTTTGTTTTTTGTTTTTTTTTTTTTAATATTCTCATCCAAATTCTGTTCATATTCTCTTGACTCTACCTTCAAAATATATAGAGAATGCAAATACTTCTCTTACTTCCATCACTACTGCCTTATCCAAAGCCCCATCATCTCCCACCTAGATCATTGTAAATGCCTCTCACTGGTCTACCTACTTTGGGGTTTGCCTCCATACAGACTATTGCTCACACCATAGTCAGGAAGGTCTACTTAAAACTTAAGTCAGATCATGTCATTCCTCTGCTTTTCATCTCACTCCTTATCATGCCCTACACAGCTCAGACAGTCTGACCTTTCATTAATTCTCCACCTTCATCTAGTACTACTATCCTCTAACCCCCAATTCACTCTATTTCAATGGCACTGAGCCTCTTAATATTCTCCAAACGTACCTCACATGCTCTTGGAGCCCCTCCAGACATCTGCCTGGCTCACTCTTACCCCTTTCAGGTCACTGCTCAAACGGCATCTTCTCAGTGAGGCCCTCCCACACCACACTAATTAATGCTGCAAAAATCCCCAAGACTCTCTATTATCTGTTTCTGTTATCTTTCTCTGTAACTTATCACAATCTGATGCCATTGATACATGACTTGTCTACAGTCAGTCTCTACTTACTTAAACACAAGCTGCATATCAGGAGTTTTGTCTTTTATTTTTTCACACAAGCTGCATATCAGGAGTTTTGTCTTTTATTTTTTCACAGCACCTAGAACAGTTTCTTCTGCGTATTAGGTGCTCATTAACTTGGGTGGTTGGGAAAGGACATTGAGCAAAAGAATGGTATGAAGAAAATCACAAAGATGGGAAAGTACCAGGTGAAATGGGAGGGGAGGGAGTGAGGAGGCTCACTTGGCAAGACTGGGAGTTTTGCTCTGGAGGAAAGTGGGGATTGAGGCTGAAACTGTGAGGATGAGTGTTCTTTTTCTTCCAGGCCAGGTCTCCCCACATCGAGCACCCTCTGCCGCAGCCAGAGATAACTGATATCCTACTCTTAACATCTGTTTAAAAATGCAGGCCCTTTTTGTCAGGAGGATCTGTTTTTTTCATTTGCCTGAGGTCTTTGACAGTTCTTATTCTATGATCACATATTGGGATTGACATAAATTCACAACCATGTATAAAGCACAGGGATCTCAGCTTGGTGCTCTGTGATGACCCAGAGGGGAGGGAGAGTTAAGATGGAGGGGACATATGTAAGCATATAGCTGATTCACTTCATTGTACAGCAGAAATTTAATACAACATTGTAAAGCAACTATGCCCCCAATAAATAAAAAACAGAGAAAACAAAAGCTTCCTAGGACAACATGTAAGGCACTACCCTCCCTGGCAGGAAATCCAAAGATGGCTTTAATTTTCAGAGATGATGGATCATGAAGTGGATAAACCAATGTGCCTTTCACATAGCTCTCTTCCTGGAATTCAGCATGCTCCCAAAGAGAGGTGCTTTGGGAAAGAGAAGTCTTTGGACACTGGTAGGAGGTCTATGAGATGGGTAGGAGCAGAAGACATGGAAGCTGAGAGAAAGCTTTCAATCATGGGATTTCAAGAATGAGGTGGACTCTTCTTTGAGGTTAGGGACAAGATGTTGTCCCCAAACTGTTGTTACCTTAAACCATAAGAGAAGAGCAGGATTTATATCATTTAGTGACTGTAAGTGTATATGTGCACATTGTGTATATGTGTGTGAATTTACCAAGATGGTAAAGAATCCGCCTGCCTTTCAGAAAACCTGGGTTTGATCCCTGGGTTGAGAAGTTCCCCTGGAGGAGGGCATGGCAAACCACTCCAGTATTCTTGCCTGGAGAATCCCCATGAACAGAGGAACCTGGTGGCCTACAGTCTATGGGGTCACAAAGAGTCAGACACAACTGAGCAAGTAAGCACAGCTCAGCACAATTACATAAATACTTAATTATGTGAATGAAAGTTCTAAATTGACAAGAAAGATATTGCTCGCAGGATCCCATAAGAGCAAACTGTCTTCCCAAATGGCAACTGAATGGAAAACAAGGTAAAGTATTAGACTCAAGAGGACAAGAGTCTTCATCAGGAGCTGGTCCTTGCTTGCATTCTTGCTCTAGTATTTACTAGCTATCAACACATACCTTAAGGCAAGTCAGGAGACTTTGTTGAGCCTTCATTTCCCTCAGATGTATAAAAGGGGTAATAATTTCTAACTCACAAAATTGCTATGAGATTTACATGAGGCAATGCCATGAAGGTGTTTTGTAAGGTGTTGCATCAATTTGCTCTGCCAAAAAACATGCTGCATAAACAAACCACCCTAAAACTCAGTGGTTTAAAGCATTTGTTTATTCTCACTGATGCACAAATGGCTGATTCAGCCTGGGCTCACTAGGGCTTAGCTGAACAACTTTTCTGATCCTCAGCTGGCTTCATGCATATGTTTGGTGATCAAATTGGAGACAACTGATCTAGGCATGGCTTACTGACACCAATCATCTCTGTTCCACATGTTTCTTAGGCTCCTGAAATCATCAGGCTACCCCAGATGTATTCTTCTCATGACAATGAAATAAGAGAGAAAGCTCAGTTACAGGAGAACTTCTCAAACCTTTGCTCACATCAGTAGCCAAAACAATTCACATTGGTGAAACTGAAGTAATGGGGCAGAGGATATGATATGCCTTGGTAGTGGGTAACTGGAAGGTTCCATGACAAAGTACATAGGTGCAGGGAAAGGTAAAGAGTTAAAGAAATGGATACAATCTACTGTAAGTATTTGTAAAAGGCAAGAGACTATTGCCAATGTGTTCCAGAGAACCGGGGAAACAGCAGGAGTCTTTCTGGCTTCTCAGTGTTGGACTCTTCAAGATTCCAATACATCATTCTTTTCTGCCATCAGTCCCGCAGTCCCTAGCTGATCAAGTCCAGGAACACTATTAACTATCAGCCATCAAAGAAGGCAGGATCTTCTATGAATGAAGAGCACAGGCTTGGTGGTCAGACAGACCAGGATTTGAGTCCCTGGTCTGCTATTGCTATATAATCTTAAGTTATGTAACTGCCCTAAATCTTACTTTCCTTATCAAATATTATTATTGTTTCCTTGGCTATCTTATCTAGCCTCATGGCTTTAAATTTCATCCATAAACTGATGAGATGCTAGAATTTCTAATACCAGTTCTTCCCTAGGCTCCATATTTGTACATCTCCTAATCCACATCTATGCTTGGATATGTCACTAGCATCAAAAAATAAATATACCTAGAGTGGCTCTAACATTTCCCCGAAATCTGCTCCTCCCACGCTCCTTCTGATCTCATGGACTAGCATCTTCATTCTTCTAACTGATCAGACCTGAAGTCTTATTGTTATCTTGCTTTTATGTCCCATATTCAATGTTCAGGAAAAGCCTACTGGCTTAGCCTCTAAAATATTTCTTAAACCCAGTGGACTCATCACCAAGTTCACTTCGAGAACCATTGTCTAAGCCACCATCATCTCTTACATGGACTATTGCTTTGGTTTCCCAACAGTCTCTCTGCCCCCAGACACCTTCAATAAAGCCATTAGCCAGTAAGTCAGATTGCATCTCTTTTCTGTTCAAACCCTCCAACAGATTCCCATCTCACTCACTGTAAATGCCAGATTCCTTACATAGCCTACTAGGCCTCGGGATCTTATTGTCAGTACTTTGCTCTTTCTTCTTCAACTACAGACTAGCACTTGTCATTGGCACTTGCCATCAACCTCTACAAGGATTAAATCATGAGCTGCTGTAGCTGCTGATTTTCAACACCCTCTTAAAAGGAGATCAGGGTGGGGAGCAGAAATGAGGCACTCTGTGCTCTGGGAAAAACTGGCAGAACAGGTCTTCAGATACTTAAATATTTTCAGGAGATGATTTTATGAGCCCAATTCTTACAACTCCTCCTATCTAGAAAAGTACTAAAATCCTTCATGGTGACATCTACTCATGAGACTAGCAGAAATCTTCTGCAAAAAATATGTGCTTGATTGCATGGACTCCACCTTCACCAAAATCACATATATACTGACCATCCCCCTAGCTCTTTGGAGCAGTTTCTCAGAGGTATCTGAGGTGCTGTCTTCTGGGCTATGGTGCTCATTTTGCTCCAAGTAAAACTTAACTCACAACTCTCATTTTATGCATTTTTTAAAAAATCAGCACACTGTAGCCATAGGAACCTCCTTGCTATTTTCCAGAGCTTTTTACTTCTAGCTTCCCTTCTCTGCAATGTTCATTTCCTCAAATACTTGCGTGGCCCACTCCCTTCTCTCCTCCAGGTCTTTACTTAAAGCTCACCTTCTCTCTGAGGCCTTCCTGGCTATCCAATCCTCACTCCCTGTCTTTTTTTTTTTTTTTTTCGTTAAATTTTATCACTATCTAAAAACCTGATAATTTTACTTCTTTATTTTGCTCTTATGTGTTTCAGCTACCAGAAATGTAAGGTCCATATAAGGTGGGTTTTTTTTCCATCCTATACACTGTTGTACTCCCTGGGTCTAGAACATTGCCAGGCATAGGATATTTGTTGAATGAATGAGGGGAAAAAAAGGAATATTGCACAGATTAAATGAGATAATACATGTAAAATTGTACACAGTCAGTGCTCCACGAATGTCAGCTCCATATAAACAGCAAGTAGAGCCCCAAGCCTTAGGTTTCTGAGGCTAAACTCTGACTCTGTATAATGAGTTTTTACTCATTTCTGTATGTGTATTTCTGTGTGTGTGCATGCTAAGTCACTTCAGTTGTGTCCCACTCTATGAGACCCTATGGACTGTAGACCCCCAGTGGTGCTTTTGAATTGTGGTGTTGGAGAAAACTCTTGAGAGTCCCTTGGACTGCAAGGAGAGCAAACCAGTCAATCCTAAAGGAAATCAGTCCTGAATATTCATTGGAAGGACTGATACTGAAGCTAAAATCCAAAACTATGGCCATCTGATGAGAACTGACTCACTGGAAAAGACCCTGATGCTGGGAAAGATTGAAGGCAAGAGAAGAAGGGGATGACAGAGGATGAGATGACAGTTGGATGGCATCACTGACTCGATGGACATGAGTTTGAGCAAGCTGCAGGTGTTCGTGATGGACATGGAAGCTTGGTGTGCTACAGTCCATGGGGTTGCAAAGAGTAGGACATGACTGAATGACTGAACTAAACTGAGACTCCTCTTTCCATGGGATTCTCCAGGCAAAGATACTGGAGTGGGTTGTCATGTCCTCCTCCAGAGGATCTTTCCAACCTACGGATCGAACTTGCATCTAGGGATATTACTAGGGACGTCTCCTGTGTAGCAGGCAGTTTCTTTACCTCTAGTGCCACCTACGAAGCCAGATATGTGATTCTGCTGCTGCTGCTGCTAAGTCACTTCAGTCGTGTCTGACCCTGTGCGACCCCATAGACAGCAGCCCACCAGGTTCCCCCATCCCTGGGATTCTCTAGGCAAGAATACTGGAGTGGGTTGCCATTTCCTTCTCCAGGTATGTGTTTCTACTGGGGCCCAAATCAGTTCTCTCTCCCCAGCATCTTCTTGCATGCAGTAGATGCTCAATATAATTTCATTCAATCAAAGTAAAAGTAGATGAGTCTGAAACTGCAGGAGACTGGTCACATTGTTCCCTCTGGTGTTGATAAAAATCTGAAGGGGGTTGCCCCTCTGAGGAGTAAGTGAGCATCAGAGCTGTACTGGGCCTTGAAACAGTCAGTTGCCAAATTTAAAATCCACTGGGCACCAGAGTTACTAGGCTGTTATATAGGTAGACAGATACCTGCCTAACTTACAAGCTTTTTCTCCAATCTCCAGGTACCCTCAGAAAATTCTATTTCCCATAAGAGTGCAGTTCTATTTATATTTATAGCTACCCCAAGAACAATACTAACAACCACCACAGACAAAATTAGACATGTCTACAGAGTTTATTTCCTCTTAAACTCACAAAGTACAAGAGGATGATTCATTCTTCTGATAGGAGATTGACAACTGCGTGTTTCGTGTTGTGCTCTATGAGATGTCAGCTTAATTCCCTGCCATTTTACTTAACAAAAGAAAAAAAAAAAGGATGATGCATCTGTGAACAACATCTCTTTTCAGTGATGCAGCAAAGCACCCAAAGAGATAAATCCAATACCACATTTCCAAGTCTGAACTCTTACAAAGGCAACTGTGTTTGGGGGCATGTTTTCATTTCAAGCTACCTCATTCAGCCTCTAACCCTCGCTTATCTGGCTATGGCACACATTTATGGAACTTCTATTAACACTGTATAATGTGCACTGGGTATCTCAGGTTGCAAAGCCCAGACATGATGACAAGAGATGCTTGACAGCAACCCTAGAATTAAACAATATAAAACAAACCAAGAAATATTACAAGGTGATGTGTGATAAAGTGTCTGGTGAAGGCATGTGGACATTAGTTCCTTAGCAATAGACAATGTAGGCAGAAATCCCAGGGACAGCTTCATGGAAAATGTAGTACTTTAGTACTTGAGTCATAAGAAGGGATTTGAACAAAGAGTCTAAGAGAATTAGTGTAAACACATAGATAGGAGTGAGCAAGGCTTGTGAGTTTGAGCCCTAAGTTGTCCATGCATTTTATACAAAAAAAGTACATCATTAATAAAATGCAAATGTAAAGTTTAAGTCCTACCACTAGTCATATCAATATCTCAAGTGAAAAGGTTACTGGTACTAAAAACAACTGTAAAAGATTATTGGGCCAATGTAATTTGTTAAAAGGAGCAGAACAGGGGTGTGTGGGGGAGGGAGGTTCAAGACAGAGGGGATATATGTGTGCTTCTGGCTGATTCACATTGTTGTATGGCAGAAACCAACACAACATTGTAAAAACAATTATCCTCCAATTAAAAATGAATTAAAAAGAAATTAACTAGAGGCCAGATAAGGAGAAAAAAAAAGCAGAACAATTAAAACTTTTTTTCCCCCTAAACTAAACTCCTTCTGGGTTTTATAATAACTATTTCCTGAGATTTTAATCCCAGTCATGATTCCGATGTCACCTTGCCATTATAGTCCAACCACCCAACAAGGTGAAATGAAGCTTTCCTTCAACTGCCATAACCCAAGATCACTGAGACTTTTTTTCCTTCTTCTTAATATCTAAGGATCTTCTGGTCTCTGGCTGCATCTGCTAAAGCCCAAGGCAGCTTTACATCACTGCTCTTCTTGGCAGATCCCTGTGGCCAAACAACTGCTCACATGTTTCCCATTCTCCAGGCTGATAACCTTCACTTCTTCTACCACTTCAGCTTGCCAGGGCGAGGGCAGAAAGAATCTCAAGTCTCAGCTCCCCTTAAGCTGCAGTTTTCATAGCAGACTAGAGCATGCTTGATCCTTTCCAAGGGCGGGGGGATTTACAAACCAAGGTCCTGACATACTATAACAAAAAATTAGGAAAACTATCAAATATACAAAAGAAGAATTTTATCAATCCATCTCCTTAGGATCACTGAGGCTTACACCTGCTGTGTGTAGCAGAGATATATGCCATTTTTGCTTTCTCAAAGACAAATGAAAGCTACATTTTCCAGTCTCTCTTACAATTAGGTTAGAGGCCATGCAACTAAGTTTTTGCCAGTGAAAGATCAATAGGAGAGATGTAAAGCCACTTCTAGTCCTGGTCCTAAAAAAGCATCATGCCAGCAACTTCCACCCCTTGCTTCTCTTTCCAGTGAAACTATGAGTTTCAGTTGGCATAACTACATGACGGATGTATCCCAGATCTCTGAGTCACTTCCTGAAGAAGAGTCACCTAATCCATATGAGAGAGTGACATGGGCAATAAATAAGCCTTTCTCATGCTAAGCCACAGATAATTCAGAGTTTATCTGTTACTTTAATATAGTATAGCCTACACTGATGAATACGTACTGTGGAAAAGACAGAAAATTAAAGTAAGATTATTGCTTCCATTAATAACAACTGCTATTAACAATGTTTTTCTATGCTGGGCACTGTGCTGAAAGAGCTAGTAAGTGTGTGTCCGTAAATAAACAATTACCCATTTTACAAATGAGAGAATTGAGACTCAGAGAGGTTTACAAAAAGCTGCTCCAAGGTCAAAGAGTTAGTGATGAAGATTTTCTGATGCCTGAGTTTAGGCTACTTCAATGATTTTATGTCTCTCTCTCTCAGTAAAGATTCCCTCTTTCCATTTTTGCAAGAGATTACCTCAATTGTGTTCACTTTCCTTTACTGAAATCTTATTATTCTTTCTACCAAATTCAGAATCTTCTCCATACTGCCTCATTACTTGCCCTACAGAGTCTGAGCACAACAGTTTCCAGCACATTCTGTATTGTCAATCATTATGGAAGCCCAGTGGGAATTGGCCATCACTCTGAGTCCTTATCCTGAAAATGAGAACCTGTCAACTAGTTTAGCTATGATCCAATCAGAAGTAAGGTGTTACAGGAAAAACAACCTAGTGTTTCGGTCTATGCCACTGCAGTCATTAAAATATTAATTGCACCAAACCAATCTAGATAAAATAAATCTAATCTACAAATATTTATTGAGTCTCCTGTGTGTACAGGTTCATAGAGGCAAAATGGTTTTGTGGTTTATATCTGAGTTCTGGGTCCTAATGAGCCTCAAGAGACAGCCTTAGGCAGCAAGTGTGATTTCCAAATCATATATATTTTTACATTAAAGGAAAAAAATTCACCTTCATTTCTGCTAATAAGATAAAATAAATTAAGATCCTGTTTTGGTAGTAGATAGTATGTATGTATACCACAGTGCTTTCATATCTGTAATTAAATTTCATCATCATAGCAATCCTATGAAATAACTAAACTGGCTATAATTATCCCCATTTGCCCATGGTAAAATTGAGGCTTATCGACATGCTAATGCTCTTCACAGTGGTAGAAGTAAGTGAGAGTGAAGCAAGATCTCCAGTAATCTGAAACTGAACAACCTCTGCACTTCTTAAAAAAGAGCCCTTGGCATTGCATATAATTTTGGTAACTTCCATCCTATCCTAATCACACAGATCAGCTGTAGCAAACCTTTATCAGGAACCAGCATATGTAGGACAAGGCTTTAGAATGTGTTAATGTTCCATCTAACCCACCTTTTCTTTCTCACTTAAAAATATAAATCTGCTGAATCACATGGAGCTGATCCACTATGGCTCTTCCTCTGACCTTTCATCAGTGAACACATTATTCATAGGAAAACTTTTATCATCTTATGTGCTTCCATAAGCTCTGCATATAAAATCTAGAATATATTGTGTCTCCACTCCAAGTAGGATAATCTGGCCTCATTTTGCTTCCAAAGTAAGCTCCAATGTTCTAAAATTAATTACTTCTGATGATATTTTCATGGTGGGTCCCTTGATGGCCATGAATGAAAGGTCCAGGTGGATTATAGGCAAGGTGAACAAATAGCTCATTTGCCAAATAATTTATTTGGAAACTGCAATATCTGGTGCTTTCAACATAATTCCAACAGGAAATGCAATACATCCCCAAATGGGTCAAATGAAGAGACCTATGTGAAGGGTTACCCAGAGAGAAATGGGTCAGGATACTGAGGTACCCAGAGACTGACAACAGATGAAAGCTGTTACACCGCCAGGGAAGAAGGGGCAAGGGGAAGAATTAGTGTCATCTGAAGCCAGTGAAGGCTACAGTGATGACGGGGAATAGCTACTGCCAAAAATATCACACCGCACTAAGCTGGGAGAGGGCAAGAGAGAAATATTATAATTTCTCTCCTGCCATCCTCTGGTCTCTTGCTGATGCCTCCTACTATCCATAAGGGACCAGTGAGCAAAGGGGTCCTGATGATACAGTCTGTAATAGACAGTTTCGGAAGTGCAGAGCAAGCCAAGGAAGGACAGCGAACGAATCTGGGGCTGGGGTGGGAGTCAGTGGGGGATACATCTGGTGATTCACAGGCCTTCAGCTGTACATTTTGTTTGCAAGGGTGGGAGGTAGTTTTTCTAAGAATGAAGCCCCTTTTCAACATTCCACCATCTGACGCACACATAAAATACTGATGTAAAAATGGCTCTGACCTGAATACATATCGATGTTTTTTAATGTGTTAGTAAATACAGTCGTTGGCTGTTGCAGGAGAATTATGCATCATCAACTGACATAAAAAGGGAGTGTAATGTCCTCTTCAATTGCTGTTAGAAGAAATAGGATAAAATTATGAGCAATTAAGAAAAGAAATATTGTATCCCTATGGCAGCTCAGGTTTTACTGAAAATCCTGTTAGATTGGTTATGTGAGCCACCACATAAACCACTGGGGCCCACACCCAGGCACAGGGAAGACTTACGACCAGAGAATATGTTTCCATGGCGAAGCTCCAGGGAATTTAACACCCCGAAGTAGCTTGGAGCACATCAATGGCACAAGGTCAATGAAGAAACCTGCTCTAAACATGAAGAGTGTTTACAAGCATTCTGTAAACGTGATTTAGAAAACTCTTATCTCACAGATGCCAATATTTAAGATAACAAATGACTCACAAGAAAAAAAAAAGAGCAGTGCCTTCAAGGGAATCATGTGCTAAGAAAATACAGATCTGGATCTAAGGGAACGGGAACGGGGGCCGTGGCTTCATTCTAAACAAACTATCTGTCTTTGCAGGTGGATTTCCAATTTTGGCTTTACTATATATGATGATTCTGTAATACATATCAATTAATTTTCTCCTTGAAAAAGGATCACTGTTCTTTTAATACCCATTTGCTCTGAAATTGAGGAAGGCCTAGTATTGACCTCTGAAATATTGTTGGAAGAGACCTGAAGTTCTCTGAACTATGAAATCAAATACAGTCTTTTCACCCTGGCATTCAGGGCCCTAATCCATCTTCCCAGGCTTACCTCCAAATGTCCCCTTACAAGTCAGCAAATGTCACTTTCATTTTACTGTTTCTCCTATCAATAATTTCTGTCTTTGCTGATCATTAATCTATTCATCCTTCAAGACCACCTTCTCTGCAGAACATTTCCTGATCTCTACAAAATACTAATTCCTCCAGTCTTTTTAATACTCATAGCATTCAATTTATTAATAAAAATGGTACTTACTTTCTCCCATATTACATTTTAGTCATTTATACCCTTGCTTACTTTTCTCTAAGATGTTAGAAGTTCGTTGAAAGCAGGGCTCACTCCTTTCATAAACCCTACAGATCTTAATACTGTGAATTTCATACACTAGGGGCTCTGTCAAGATGCTGAACTGAGCTGGCCTGAATGGTATTAGTGAGGATGAAGGAATGAATGAGAGACTCCCCTTAAAGTTCACAAAAATAATCAAGATTTCCTCTCACTGAGTCAGAGATAAAATAGATTTTTTTCAACAATACCAGAAAATATGATTCTACATAAAGGGGACTCAATACTTTAGACTGTCTTATCAGTCTGAGAGATGGTTAACTCCAAAAAGGCATTTTCCAAGCCCTTTCATAATGCTCTCCAAAAGTGACTTTATTCATACCAATAGTACATAATTCCTAGATGCTGTTAATTTCTAAATATAAATTTCTAGACCTCAGTTCTCTCCAAATATCCTGTCTAATGTCTCAGCTTATCTCCTGAATACATCTCCTTGGATTTCCCAAAGTCATCTCAAATTCAACATGATATATTTGAAATTCACTATCTCTAACCCAACTTCTCCTTGCTCTCAACCTCACAATCTCTTTTCATTCCAAATTTGCCATCTCAGTTAATAACATCTTCCTTGATCATGTTTTACTATCTAGATGCCATCCTGAGCTGCCCTGTGCAAACATAAGCAAGGCTGCAGTGAAGAAGCAGACCTGGCCCATGCCTGCACGCTTGCCTCTGGTCTCTCACCTCCTCTAAATGCAGACTTAGTCAATTACTCCAGAGAGTGACCAAGATGGTGAAGTAGGAAGAGCTCACTTTGAGCTCACCTCTTCCCACAGGCTCACCAAAACAACGTATTTACAGAGCAGCTACCAACCAGTCCATTCTGAAGGAGATCAGCCCTGGGATTTCTTTGGAAGGAATGATGCTAAAGCTGAAACTCCAGTACTTTGGCCACCTCATGCAAAGAGTTGACTCATTGGAAAAGACTCTGATGCTGGGAGGGATTGGGGGCAGGAGGAGAAGGGGATGACAGAGGATGAGATGGCTGGATAGCATCACTGACTCGATGAATGTGAGTCTGAGTGAACTCCGGGAGTTGGTGATGGACAGGGAGGCCTGGTGTGCTGTGATTCATGGGGTCTCAAAGAGGTGGACACGACTGAGTGACTGAACTGAACTGAACTGATCAATGTTAACAAACTGAAGACTAGCAGAAAAGACCTTGTACAACTAAAAGGAACACAGTGAAATAGATAGGAGGGATAGAGAGGCAATATTATTGGGACCCACTACCAGGAGGACAATTACAACTACAGAGATTCTCTCCAAGGAGTAAGGGGTCCAAGCCCCACACTGAGCTCTCCAGCCTGGGGATCCTGCACCAGGAAGATGTGCCCCCAGAATATTTGGCTTTAAAGGCCAGTGGGGTTTACTTTTGTGAGAGCCAAAAGGCTGTGGGAAATAGAGAATCCACTCTTAAGGATGCACACAAAATCGCATATACTCCGAGACCCAGAGAAGAGAAACAGTACAAGCAACTCTAAAGACAAACACATACTGAAAGTGAGGGGATGGAAAAAATATTCCTTGCAAATGGAAATCTAAATAAAGCCAGATTAGCAGCACTTATATCAGACAAAATAGACTTTAAAACAAAGACTATAATAGAAGACAAAGAAGAACATTACATAATAATCAATGGATCAATCCAAGAATATATAACAATTGTAAATATTTACAACATAGGAAGATCTAAACATAAAGCAAATATTAACAGACATAAAGGGAGAAATCAACACAATAATTATAGAGGTCTTTAATATCCCACTTATATTAATGGACAAATCATCCAGACAGAAAATTAGTAAGGAAGTCACTAGACTTAAATGAAACATAAGACCAGATTGGATGGATTTAATTGATTATTCTAGAGAGCAACACACACACACACGTGTGTGTGTGTGTGTGTGTGTGTGTACACAAAATATTTTCCAGGATGGATCACATCCTAGGCCACAAAACATGTCTCAGTGAATTTAAGAAAACTGAAAGCATATCACACATTTTTTCCAAGTGCAACACTATGAGTAAAGAAATAAATTACAAGATAAAAATGCAAAATATATGAACACATGGAGGTTAAATGTAAGCCTTAAAACAATAAGACTTCTAGAAGAAAACATAGGTAATATGTTTTTAGACATTGATCTTCATAGTATTTTTTGGATATGTCTCTCCAGGCAAGGGAAACAAAAAGAAAAATAAACAAATTGGACTACATCAAATAAAGAGCTTTTTCTCAATGAAGAAAACTATCAACAAATTGGATGGGAGAAGATATTTGCAGACCATATGTCCAATAAGGGGTTAATATACAAAGTATACAAAGAAATCATACACTTTACTATCTTAAAATCAAACAATCCAATTTTTTAAAAAGGAAGGAATTTGAATAGGCATTTATCCAAATAAAACATACAGATAACTATAATACATATGAAAAGATGCTCAATATCACTCACCATTAGGGAAATGCAAATCAAAACAACAATGAAATATCACCTTACCTGTCGGAATGGCTATTATTAAGACAACAAATAACAAGGATTGGCAACACAAGCATTGGTAAAAGGGAACCACTGTGTACTGTTGGTGTAAATTGGTGCTGTCACTGTGAAAACAGTGTGGAGACTTCACAAAAACTTAAAAATAGAACTACCACATGATCCAGAAATTCCACTCTTGAGTATTTACTTGAATATAGAAAAAACAGTATTAGAAAAGATATCTGCACCCCTATGTTCACTGCAGTATTGTTTATAATGCCCAAGATATGGATGCAAACTAACAGTCTATCAGTTAGCTGAATGGGTTAAAAATATGGAGCATGCAAATATAGAAAGGGGTATTGCTCAGCCCTAAGTATGAAATCTTGCCATTTGCAACAGCATGAGTTGACCTAGAAGTTATTATTCTAAGTGAAATAAATCAAAGGTAAATACTATGATTTCACTTATATGTGGAATCTAAAAAACAAAACAGGTAAACAAACACAGCAAAACAGAAACAGAGTTATAGATACAGAGTACAAACAGGTGGTTGGGGAAGGGGGCCAGGGAATGAATGAAGTAAGTGAGGATGACGAAAACGCACAAACTTCCAGTTTCAAAATAGGCGAGTCACGGGTATGCAATGCATGACGTAGAAAATACAGTCAATAACTATGTGATATTTTTGGATGGTAAAAAAGACTGAAATTCGACATCATGGTGATTATTTTGAAATGTATTGAATTATTGAATCATTACATTGTGTAACAGGAGCTAGCATAGTGCAGTATACCAATTATAGTTCAAAAACAAAGTTATAGAAAAACAGATCAGATTTGTGGTTCCCAAAGGCTGGAGATGGGGGATTGGATGAAAGTAGTCAAAAGGTACAAACTTCCAGTTATAAGATAAGTAAGTACTAGGGATGTGATGTACAAAATTACAAATATAATTAACACTGTTGTGTGTTATATATGAAAGTTGTTTAGAAAGCAAGTCCTAAGAGTTTTTATCACACGGAAATCTTTTTTTTCTATTTTCTTAACTTTGTATCTGTATGAGATGATGGATGATAATTTCATTATGTATGTAAGTCGGATCATTATGCTCTGTACCTTAAATTTATACAGTGCTTTATGTCAATTAGAGATCAATAAACCTGGAAGATAATCAATTAGTCAATACTTAAAGTTAAAAGGTACAAACTTCCAGTCACAAGATAAATAAGTACTAGGGGCGTGTTGTGCAACATGATATACACTGCTGTGTGATATATATGAAAGTTATTAGAGTAAATCCTAGGAGTTCTTATCACAAAAAGAAATTTTCTTCCTCTTACTTTGCATCTATATGAGATGATAGATGTTTACTAAATACACTTTGATAATCATTTCATAATGTATATAATCCAAATCATTATGCTGTACACATTAACGTTATATGGCACTATATGTCAATTATATCTCAATAAAACTGGAAAGAAAAATAGTTTTTAAAAAACCAAATTAAGTAAATGGGAATAAGGGTGTGACTCTTGATAAAATGAGAAGGTGTATACAAAGCATTCAGCACAGCACCTGATAAAACTAAACACACAATGAATGATAACTGTTTTACAATTATTTGCAAAAGATCAAATTTCATACAAATGCATGAAATATATTTTTGAGACTGATGGAAGGATAGATCTCACCACCAGGGACTCTGCCCACAGAATAGAACATTATTAAGGGAGAAATATAAGAATCATATCAAGAAAATACAGCAAAAGTTCTACAACTGAAGATGAGTACTTATAAGAAGGATTAATAAAAGGCAGGATTTAAAAATGGGTGAACTATGAAAAAGAAAGAGCTGAGCAGCTACATAAAGTACGAGCAAGTGAAATGGAAGGGGCCATGTATTAAATCCATGAACAATGAGAACAAAATGTGCCAGATTTATATTCAGCCAAGGTCGCTGCTATCCCAGGAGAGGACCCTTAAAGGAGCTAAGTTGGGCTCCTGAGAGAAGAACATGCAGGCAGAAGGAACACAAAACTGGTGCAGCATAAAAGCATTGTACACGAATCAAGGGAAAATGGAAAATCTCCTTCCCCAAGGGTGAGCCTAAATTAGAAGTTTCCCTGCCTTGTGTACTCAGAAGTAAAGTCCAGGGAGACTTGGCAAATTGTGCTCTGATTTTTGGTCTTCCTTGAGCACACATTAAAAGGGGAACTGAAAACATATATGTGCTTTTGATCCCCAAATTCCAGGGCAGAACAGAACTCTTAGCAGGACATTATAAGCCACCTTTCTCTGCTACTGATAAAAAGAAGCAAGCCACAAATCCCAGCTTACTACCTGGCCTCAGGGTATAAGGGGCCACCTGGAACCCACTGGACCAGCATAAGATGTCCCTGTTGACAGCAAAGACATCTTGAGAGGCCTGTCTAAAGATGCTTTAGCAGTGCTGACTGCTAATTCAGGCACCCAGACTTACATCCTCAGGGTGCCCAAGCTTCTGGCAGCAGCGTGTCCCCTGTTCTCAGGGCAGCTCTGTCCAAAGACTTCCTCAGAATGGAAGACTGAGGACACCTCCCACTAACTAGCTGGGCTGTGTCTAAGGTATTAAAAAAAAGAAAGTCTTTAAAAAAAGTTTGGGTTGTGAGTCTCTTCTCTGCATTTTCCAACATCTTTCTTTCTCCTTTAGTTCTAAGTGATCAACAACTTTTTTCTCATCCCCTTGCCCTCCGTCTCAGAGAAAACATCCCAAGTAGCTGCCACGCACAAAGCCCCAACACAGGGGACAAAACCTCATCCCCCATTAAATCTTGGATCTAATGAATTTCTCATTGATCTTCCTTCAGCCCAGGCGTAAAACTCAGGGCTCCATGCAGTGTGGGTACTTCTTAAAATATCCTTATAAATCTTGGCCATCGTATTCATCAATTACAGCCCAACCAAGACTCTGGCTGTTAGTTCTGGGTGGCAACTTCATTTATTCCCACATTAAATGCTTTATTTCTGTGGAGCTATTTCAGTCTCACTCCATTACTTAGCTTACCCACCATGTCATCAAGCGATTTCTTTTAAAAGAGAGACCCAGCCCATATTTTTAAAAACTGAGATAATATATCTAAGTACTCTGAAAATAGGTAACAGCTAAACATTTGAGTCTTACTATGTCCCAAACACTGTACAAAGTGCTTCAAATGCATTCATCCGTTTAATACACATACACACAAAAACATCTATGAAATAAATACAATTATTATTGCCCTGTTTTTATAAATTGAGGATTAGAAAGCTTAAGTAATTGGCCCACAGTTAAATGACTAGGGTCTCCTCCACTGGGATTCAGGTTTCTCTGATTTCAAAGCTCAAACTTTTATCAACCGAACCATAGTAAGTGATTACAAAATTGTAACCACATGCCTTACTAAGCCATAGCATGGAGATATGCACTGAAAAACAAACATAGCATTTTGGAGTTAAAAAGACCTTTAAAATGCTTTAATCCAATCTCCATACTCAGCAGATGGGCCCTTGGTCCCCTTAGAGGCAGGCACTGTGCCCAGGGTCACAGAGCTAGTAACATAGAGCCAAGACTGGGACCCAGGACTCCACATTTTCAGCTACATGCTTTCCCTGCTGAAGTCTGCTGCTGTCCAAATGGTCTATTACACTGGAATTTGTTTTCCCCTGGGTACAGATGAGCGTAGAAGGATCTTTAGAGTGGTGTTAAGTGAATTGAATGTTCCTTCAGCAAATGAAAATGAGAGGCTAATTAGATTCCATAATCACTCTCTCCGATTAACCTTGCACTTCCTCCTGCACCAACTTCTATCTCTCTGACGTCCCTCCGTTGTGATGTGCAGTATCCTCTGCTCAATCTAAATTTGTCTCCTCACGCATATGTCCTGATCACAAAGCCTGACTTAACTTCATTCTTTAATAGCCAGAGACTGTACCCAACTGGATGGGGTTGAGAGCCTGAAATTGTGCTTGTGCTTACATTTGGTAGTCAGCAGGTACTTATTCTATGATGGTAAAGTTGCAACTTGGAGGGTTTAAACTTCTCACAGAGGCCAGGCAGAAAACTGAAGCAAGAAAGTTGGTAGACCTTAGGACATACTGATATTTCAAATGAATGTGGGGAACTAGTAAACCACAGGAATCACGTATCACCCTAAAAAGAGCAGCCGCTCCTCATCAACATCCAGTGGAGGCTGTGGATTCTGTTTCTCTGACAATAAGTTCTATGAGCATGAGGACTTTGTCACATGCCCTATTGTAGTTCCAATGCACAAAGAGGGCCTGACACATAGGAGGCACTAAATAAATATTTTCTGAATGAATGAAAATTCCATTTTGGAAGCTCTACAGTGTATTCTATCTTTAGTCTAAAGATAGTCCTTGTTCTCTTAAAGGAATGCAATACATCTGATTGCTCTGGAATAAGGGAACTGTGTAGAGATATTGATTTCAACCACAGGGCACTTCATTTCAACTTCAGGGACACATCCAGAGTAAAGAGAATGATGGAAAGTGGTTCATACTTATGACCTTTATCACTGGTACCAGTGTTGCTAGCCAGGTACCCTACTAGCCTAGAAAGGACCATTCAATGATAGGAAGAGCTTTTAGTAGGAAAGTCTGACTTCAGACACTAAAAAGTTGTGAAGTGAAACTGTTAGTTGCTGAGTCATATCTGACTCTTTGCCATCCCATGGACTGTAGGGCACCAGATTCTTCTGTCCATGGAATTCTCCAGGCAAGAATACTAGAAAGAGTAGCCATCTCCTTCTCCAGGAGATCTTCCTGACTCAGGTATTAAACCTGGGTCTTCTGCATTACAGGCAGATTCTTTACCATCTGAGCAACCAGGGAAGCCCACTAAAAGGTTATAGGACCTTAAACAGATCTGGCCCCTCTCTGATATAGTTTCCTTCTCTTGAAAAGGAGGGGATTATGTCCCTTTGACTACTATGGGAAATGTACACATCTAGGAATCCCAAAGGTCATTAATAGAGTCAAGTGATGTCATAGAAATGCATGAGAAACTACTATGAACAATTATGCAAGAAATTGAACAACTTAGAAGAAATGGATCAATGTCTAGAAACATACAATCTATCAAGACTGAATCATAAAGAAATAGAAAATCTAAAAAGACCAATTACTAGTAAAGAGATGGAATAAATAATGAAAAACTTCCCAACAAAGAAAAATCCAGGACCAGATGGCTTCACTGGTGAATTCTATTGAACATTTAAAGAAGAACTGATGCCAATCCTTCTCAAAATCTTCAAAATATGCAAGAGGAGGGAACACTTCCAAACTCACTTTAAGAGACCAGCATTACCCTCCTAGGAAAGTCAGATAAGGACATCATGAGAAAAGAAAACTGTAGGTCAATATACCTGATGAATATGGAGGCAAAAGTTTTCAGCAAAATACTAACTGGATTCAACAGCATTTTAAAAGGATCATACACCATGATCTAGTTGGATTTATTCCTTGCATGTAAGGATGGCTAAAATACACAGATCAATAGTTGTGATAAACCATAGTAACATAATGAAAGATAAAAATCGTATAATCACCTCAATAGTTGCAGAAAGAACATTCAACAAAAGTCAACATCTTTTCATGATAAAAAACTCTCAACAAATTAGGTATAGAATAAATATACCTCAACATAATAAAGGCCATATAGAAAATGCCAACAGCTAACATACTCGATGGTAAAAAGTTGAAGGCTTTTCCTCCAAGATCAGGAACAAAACAAGGATGCCCACTTTTGCCACTTATATTCAACATAGCACTAAAAACCTTAGCCCCAGCAATTAGGTAAAAATAAATAAATAAAAGGCATCCTAATCTGAAAGGAAGAAGTAGAACTGTTTGCAGATAACATAATCTTATTTATATACAGAAAACCCTAAAGACTTAACCAAAAATTCTTGAAGCTAATAAACAAATTCAGTAAAGTTGCAGGATACAATGGAGAAGGAAATGGCAACCCACTCCTGTATTCTTGCCTAGAGAATCCCGTGGACAGAGGAGCCTGCTGTCCATAGGGTTGCACAGAGTCAGACACAACTGAAGTGACTCAGCATGCATGCATGCATGCATTAGAGAAGGAAATGGCAACCCACTCCAGTATTCTTGCCTGGAGAATCCCAGGGACAAAGGAGCCTGGTGGACTGCCATCTATGGGGTTGCACAGAGTCAAACAGGACTGAAGCAACTTAGCCACAGCAGCAGCAGGATACATTTACACTTTTGCAGAAATCAGTTGCATTTTTATACACTAACAGAAAATGGTCCCCTCCCCACCAAGATTAAGAAAGCAATTCAATTTATGACATCATCAAGAATACTAAAAAATAAACTTAGCCAAAAAGGTAAAGGTGAAAGATCTGTGCCCTGAAATTATAAGCATTGATGAAGGAAATTAAAGACACAAATAAATGGAAAATATCCCATGCTCATGGATTAGAAGGATTAATATTGTTAAAATCTCCATAATACCCAAAGCAATCTACAGATTCAATGCAACCCTTATCAAAATCCCAGTAGCATTTTTCACAGAAATAGAAAAAATCCCCCAACTGTGTAAGGAACCAATTTAAAAATCCCATATCACAATGCAATTTGAGAAAGAACAAAGCTAGAGACATCATATTTCCTGATTTCAAATTATGCTGCAAAGCCATAGTAAGCAAAATAGTGTGGTACTGCCATAAAAATGAACACATAAACCAATGGAACAGACTAGAGAGTGCAGAAATAAGCCCACACATATATAAGCACTTCATCTTTGATAAGGGTGACAAGAATGGGACAAGGATAGTCTCCTCAATAAATGGTGGATGATATCTGCATGCAAAAGAATAGCACTTGAAACTTATACCAGACACAAATATTAATTACAAATGGACTAAAGATGTAAGAGTAATACCTGAAGCCATAAACCTCCAGAACAGAGAAAAGGCTCCTTGACATTAGCTTTGGCAATGACTTTTTGGAATGAAACCAAAAACAAAGACAACAAAAGTAAAAATAAAATATTGTGACTACATCAAACTAAAGCACTTTTACATGACAGAGGAAACAACAAAATGAAAAGACAATGTATGAATGACCAGAAATATTTTCAAATCTTTCAAATATCTGATAATAGGTTAATAATCAACATATGAAACAAAGTCATAGAACTCAATAGCTAACAATAATAACAACCAAAGAACTCCATTTACAAATGGGAAAAGAACCTGAATAGACATTTTTCAAAGACAGACAAATGGCCAAAACGTATAGAAAGAGGTGCTCGATATTATTGATCATCAGGGAAATGTAAATCAAAACAACAATGATATATCACTTCATATCAGAACGGCTATTATCAAAAAGTCAAAAGATAAGAAGCATTGACAAGGGTAATGGAGAAAAGGGTTGCTGTTGAGTCGTTAAGTCGTGTTCGACTCTATGTGACCCCATGAACTGCAGCATGCCAGGCTCCTCTGTCTTCTACTATCTCTTGGAGTTTGCTCAAATTCATGTCCCTTTCATCAGTGATGCCATCTATCTGATGGAGGAAAGGGTACATGTTGGTGAGAATATAAATTTTCATAGCTGTAATGGAAAATATTACGGACATTCCTCAAACAAAAATAGGACTCTTTATGTGATCAAGAAATTCTGCTTCTGGATATACACAGGAAGGAAATTAAATCAGTATCTGGAAGAGATATCTGCACTCCCATGGTCATTGAAGCATTATTCACAACATCCAAGATGTGGAAACAACTTAAGTGTCTGTTGATGGATGAATGGACATGCATATTATCAGACACAGAAATACAGATACTGCATAATCTCATTCATGTGTAGAATATGAAGTCAAAATCAGAAGCAACAAAGAAGGGTGGTTGTCATGGGCTGGGGATTGGGGCAAATGGGGAAATGTTGGTCAAAGGGTATAAACTTTCAGTTATAAATTGACTAAGTTGTGGGGATCTAATGTAAATTATGCTTATTCTAGTCAATACTGTATTATATACTTGAAACTTATGAAAAGAGCAGATCTTAAGTACTCTCATCAAAAAATACGTAAATAAAGATAATTATGTGAGATGATACATGTGTTAATTAGCTTGATTGTGGTAATCATTTCACAATATATACACATAACAAGTCATTGCATCATACAGCTTAAATATATATAATATTTTCTGTCAATTATACCTCAATAAAGCTGGGAAAATGCATCAACATACAGTAAATAAATAAAGAGTTCAACCCACCACCCATCTCTCCTAGCTACTATTTGAGACACTAAAAGGTCAGCAACAAAGTAAGAGTGTAATTATCTGAAACTCCATGATGTAATGCAACGCTGGACATTATTCCCATAGACCATCCCAAAGGCTGATTTCCTCAACCTGTAAGTTCAGAGCAGTAGTGGCAATCTAGACTCACTGAGGAGTTATAAAAGTGAAAGTGAAGTCGCTCAGTCCTGTCCGACTCTTTGCGACCCCATGGTCTGTAGCCTACCTGGCTCCTCTGTCCATGGAATTTTCCAGCAAGAGTACTAGAGTGGGTTACCATTTCCTTTTCCAGGGGATCTTCCCAACCCAGGGATCAAACCCAGGTCTCCCACATTGCAGGCAGACACTTTACCATCTGAGCCACCGGGGAAGCCATGGACTTCTCCAGGCCAGAATACTGGAGTGGGTAGCTTTATCCCTTCTCCAGCAGATCTTCCCAACCCAGGGATTGAACCAGAGTCTCTTGCATTGCAGGCAGATTCTTTACCAACTGAGCTATCAGGGAAGCCTCTGAGGAGTTATAACAAACCATAAGTGCATATGCATGTGTGAATAGAGTGGTCTGACTTATGTGGATACATCATAATCCTCATCTAGCTAGTGTTCATCATTCATGGATTTAACTACTTCCCTCTCCATCTCCTGCTTATAATTTTTTATTCCATCTTACTAAGACAGGCACCATTTACAGTAGATTCTGCCACTAAGGATGAGACCTAATTGTCCTCTTCTTTTATTCTATTCCACATGGAGTATATATTCACGTGTGTGTGTGTGTGTGTACACAACCGCTCACACAGATGCGACTGCATATCACTTTGTAAAACGTCAGGTGTGATCTAGCCACTCATTAATAACACCTAATTCTGCATTTCTGGGTAAATATCTAAATTGCCACTTTTCTCGTGTCATCTCTTCCTGTGTTTTCACTTTGGTACTTCAAAGAATCAAAATGTGGAAATTCTTTTAGTTCTTAAAAATGCTATCTTCAAAGGAGAAATTCTCTGAGTTGACACAGATAGCTCTGTATCACTATTCTTCCCCATACAGATTTCCAATTTTAAACTGCAGTTTGGTGTTTTTTTTTCTGATATCATACATAATAATTGGTTATAATTAGGAATAAATGCTTCTAGGAATGAGTACAGTATCTAATGGTGTTTAAAATAAAGTGTACCTTGAATGTCGAAGCAACTTATTTACCTTGACCGGAGACTTTTGTAAGAAACCTGGAAGCCACGTTGGATAAAATTTAAGACTCATGGGCACTGGGGCTTTGAGGGAAAACAGAGGCCAAGGAAACTAAGGGCTTGGGTTCTGGGACTCAAGCCACAGCATGTGACCTGGATAAATGAAATCCAATGTCTAGCTTTTTCTCTTACAAAGTAAATTGAAACCAGAAGTCCTATAACAGGAGGTGATTTACAACACAGAAATTGTTCAAATCAAATATTTGATAGAGCCCAGAACACTTTCTGCCTAGAAAGTAGAAATATTATAGCCATAGGTGTGAAACAGACACAAAATGAATTGAAGCACAAGCGAGTGAGACTGTTTACCATCATGCATACTTTAGGAGCAAAACATTGTGGGAGTCGAGCCTGAGGTGATGGGACCTACAAATGAAGATATAGGAGAAGAGATAAGGCTATGAGACAGAAAACCCAGACATTCACGGGTGATGTTGTGAGTGAAATATCAATATTTCCTGCCATGGCTCTGTGCTCCATAAATCCCTAGCTAATAAGGTACCTATGACAGAGGTGCTCTTTAACAACTTTGAGGGTGTAATAATTGATGGCATAGCCAGCTGGTTGCTGCAATCAGATATAAATTAAATCATCTTTATTGTTTTATGCTTCCTCTGACTCCCTACCCCCACCCAGTCCAGCTACCTTTTCAGACTCTCTAAACCAATCCTGAGAAAAGAATATGTCTGCATCACTTACCGAATGACAAGAGCCAGAGCGAAATAGAGAGGGAAGAGGATGAGAAACAAGTTTCAAATAATTCTCAGTTCCTTGGACCAAAGATTACAGTCTTATTTTGTGTTTCGTTTTGTTCTGTTTTGGTTTTCAAATGCTAAACAATTCCTTCCCATACTTTCTTTGCCCACTTGGACCAGGTCTAGCAATGGCTAAGCATCCTTTAAGAAACATGGCTTGGGGAAGTCTGGTAAGCCAGTCCCTCTGGTCCACCAGATGATGAAGACAAGGTCATTCCCTCATGTTGCTTACTCTCAGGGTAGCAGGGAGGGAGGGGAGACAGACATGCATAGACTGTTGTGATGAGGTGTGACTGGAGCTACGATGGAGATCTAGCTGAGAGAAGAAAGGAGAGTGAGATAAAGGCAGCCTGCATAGGGAAAATTCAGGGCAGGTGCCTAGAAACAAATGGACGAGAAGAGAGGTCTGGGTCAGACAGGGCTTGTTCTACACTACCTTCCCTGTCTCTTTCTCTTGGTCCTGAGACAAAGGGTCCTGGCAGCACATGTGACAGAGTCCTATCTTGAATCACCAGGAAAGTTTCCTAGGTTAAAAAACTCATTAGAATACTTGTCAAAGTAACAAAATAATACATATTCAATGTATGCTAAGTTGCTTCAGTCATGTCCTACTCTTTGCTATGTCATGGACCATAGCCCACCAGGCTTCTCGGTCCATGGGATTCTCCAGGCAAGAATACTGGAGTGGCTTACCATTTCCTCCTCCAGGGGATCTTCCTGACCCAGGGATTGAAACTGCGTCCCTTATGTCTCCTGTATTGAAGGTGAGTTCTTTACCCCTAGTGCCACCTGGGTGATGGTTTTGTGTTAACTTGACAATGATGCTAGTGATATGATGATGATACTGATGATGGCAATGGCAGGAACACAAGGTCATAAATGAGTCTTAAAATGTCCTCTTTCTCCTTTTAGCTCTTTCAAGGGTTTCGCATTTCCAATATTTATAATTCCTTCATTCAGTTTAACGTTGTCTATAGGCTGGTAGTGTCTCTTGACAAAAAATGTGGATTAGATTTTTTTGATGGAATAAAAAGGTCTAGAAGGGTAAAAATCTGGGAAAAAGAGGGACAGACATGCTTGTTCATTCTGAGTCCTTAAAATGTCTGGCTCTGGCTCCCCACTCATAGACTGCAGCCCAGCAGACAAGGGCAAACAGTAAAGTGAGCTGGCTATGACCAGGTGGGACTATCAATCATGATGAGAGTTGAAATTGAATCAAACAGGGGCACCTGTGCACACTATTTCACAATGCAAGCAACATGAAAAACACAATCTTGTGAAATAAACCTAGTTGCTTGCCATTGGGCAAAATTCCTTCTACCCCCTCCTTACGGCTTGAGCTGCTTCCTGGCTCCTAAGAGCTATTCAGAGGCTCACACAAACATTTCACTCTATGGACACACCTGGGAGATATTATACATTTGGATCCAGACCACCACCAAAAGCAGATCAAACTGCATATAAAAAATATGTTTTTATTGCACTGTAACCTATTAAGTGTGCAACAGCATTATGTCTAAAAAGCAATGTGCTGTGCTCTGCTAAGTCACTTTAGTCATGTCCAACCTTTGCCACGCTATGGACCATAGCCCACCAAGCTCCTCTGTCCATGGGATTCTCCTGGCAAGAATATTGGAATGAGTTGCCGTGCCCTCTCCCAGAGGATCTTTCTGACCCAGGGATTGAACCTGCATCTCTAAAGCCTCCTGCATCGGCAGGCATGCTCTTTGCCACTAATGCCACCTGGCAAGCCCCCAAAAGCAATGTCCACACATTAATTAAAAATACCTTGTTGCTCAGTGGTAAAGAATCTACCTGCCAATGCAGGAGATACAGGCTCAATCCCTGATTTGGGAGGATCCCACATGCTATGGGACAACTAAGCCCGTGCACCACAACTGCTGAGCCTGTGCTCTAGAGCCTGGGAGCTGCAACTACTGACCCCATACACCACAACTACAGAAGCCTGCATGTCCTACAGCCCACGCTCTGCAATAAGAGAAGCCACCACAAGAAGAAACCTATGAACCACAACTAGAGGGTATTCCCTGCTTGCCACAGCTATAGAAAGTGTGCTCAAGAATGAAGACCCAGCACAGCCAATGAATAAATAAAATTATTTTTAAAAATACTTCATTAAAAAAGTGCTATCCATCATGTATGACTTCAATGAATGCTAATCTTTCGGCAATAGTAACATCAAAGATCACTGACCACAGGTCACCATAATAAATATAATACAATGATAAGCTTGAAATACTTTGAGAATTATCAAAATATGACACAGAAACATGAAGTTAACAAATAATGTTGAAAAAATGGTGCGCATAAGCTTGCCCTGATACAGGATTGCTGGAAACCTCAGATTTATAAAACAAAAAAACAACGCAGTATCTGATAAAATGAGGTGTGCCTGTAAATTTACTATATATAGACGGTTTCTTAGTAAAAAAAAAAAAAAGTGAACAAATTTTTGTGCAGAAAAGTGAACAAATTTTTGTGCAGAAAAGTGATTTAGGGAAAACAGGTAGAGCTGAGCTAGGGATAAGTGGGCAGCAGGATCTAAGGCTGCCTGCCATCTGGTGCTCATTTTCAGGGTTCCAGGATGCTGAGAAGTCTCCTCAACACCTCCCCATTAAATCTTGATGAGAGAGGAAATGGCACAATGAAATAGAAGTTCTCCTATTCTCTGTCAAAAAGGAGAATCCTGCCCCCCAAGAGGTAACCATCAGGCTTATATTAATTTGAGCAAATTTATCAGTTCCAGGTTGGGAGTCAGGGTTGGTGGCTACTGAGGGTTGTAGGGAGGGAGGCAGGTTCACTGTTCTGTACTGGTGCTGAGACGTCAGGAATGTTGGGAGAGAGGCACAGTAGGGACAAGAAAGGAGACAGAGACAGAAGAGGGCAGCAGGGCTACTGAGAACACTCACCCATTTCTTAGTACTATGCACACTTGGCCTTGGCCCAGACTCTGCACTAGGCATAGGACTGGGGAGGAAGTAAGGGTGAGAAGAGACATGCAGACTTTCAACTTGGAATCTATCCAGAGGTATTCCTGCCCACCCCGTCCCCATCAAACATATGCAAATGGCAATGGTAATAAACTCAGATAATGATAGAGTCAGCGTTTAAACTCACCATAGAATGCATAAATTACAGGGGAGGCTGTCACAGATGCAAAGGCTGGATGCTTTATTGCTGCAAAGAGGAAATTCTGATTCGCAGGTGCTAACTGGGTATCTCAGGCCAGGCAGGGAGTCCCATCACTCTGGGACTGCTACAGGGCTTCCTACAAGGAAAAGAAGTTTGAGGTCAGGCTATGCTGCTGTTGGGTGTGCAAATTGCTCTCGTAGGTTCAATGTCTTTCTTCCCGCCAGACAAAGCAGCCCAGACTCCATCTTTACAGCACAGCTGCCTACTCACTCTACTCCAGCTTCACAGGCTGCCTTGCTATTCCTGGAACCTGCCAGACACACTCTTGCCTCTGCCCTGTTTCCTCTGTCTGCATCCTTCTTCCAGAACGACGCGGGTTTCACGCCATTACCTCCTTCAGGTCTTGACTCAATTTATGTGTTAGTCTCTCAGTCATGTCTGACCCTTTGTAACCCCATGCACTGTAGCCTGCCAGGCTCCTCTGTCCATGGAATTCTCCAGGTAGGAATTCTGGAGTGGGTTGCCATTTCCTACACCAGGGGCATCTTCCCAACCCAGGTCTCCTGAATTGCAGGTTTACCATCTGAGCCACCAAGGAAGGCTTTCTCAAAGAGGCTCACCCAAACAACTCTATTTATAATTACAACTCTTCATGCCCCCTTACCTTGTCCATAAAATTTACCATCTTTTAACATTCTATATAATTTACTTTTGCTACCTATGTTATTTATTGGGTGCACTGTTTATTATCTGTCTCCCTATACTAAAATATAAACTCCTTGAAGGTAGGAAATTTTGTCTATTTTGTCTCCCCTACACTTTCACACACACACAAAGTAACCCAAGCATCTGGAACAGAGTCTGGTAATGAATAGTTATTTCATAATTAAACATTTGCTAAACACATTATTAAAAGCTGTCTCCTTTTAGAAGTCAGGAGGAAGAAAAATTTTCTTCTCAATAATGGTAACTGAAACTTGTAACATTTGTTTCAGGCACTCTATCCTTTCCCAAATTGTGATTTGTTACTGACTCAAGACTGAATGTTCTTACCAATGAATGCAACACATATGGTTCAGAAGCATATCCTCTCCCTAGAGAAGCCCAGAGACCTGGGGCAAGTACACATCAGTTTGATTTCTCCCATGCTCACATAAAGACCAACTTGAAGAATCATTATATATTATAACTTTTAGAACTGGGAATGAACTTACATCCTGTCCAATCATCTTCTTTGAAAAATAAGGCATGGGAGATTGGATGGTTTGCCCAGGCTCACACATCCAATTAGTTGGAACAATGAGATCAAATACCATGGCCGTTAATTTCCTACCCAGTATAAGACTCTTTTCCCCCATGCTGTCTCTGTGCAGTTTTACTACATGTTTTGTATCTAGGTGTTCGATGTAGCCCCAAAACCTCACTCTCTCAACAGTTCTTTTTTTTTATTATTTTATTTTTAAACCTGAAACACTGTATTAGTTTTGCCAAACATCAAAATGAATCCGCCACAGGTATACATATGCTAAGGGCTCCTTCAGGGATCCATTTTTCACAGCATATCCCTGCTTCAGCACCTCTGCACATGGACAGCAGCCAACCCAGTTTATTCTAGTAAGTCTATGCTTTACTGAACATTTGATTCCTTTGGCTTCTATTTACATGATTAGCCAGTGCTTATCCTTTGCCTTCAAAAGAAAGCCTTTTCAAAGGGTTTGATGATCCATAGCCATGTCTCTGTAACTTTCATGTCTAGTAGTCTACATAGAATTTTCAGCCTGTGGGCATTGATAGTAACAATACCTAAAGCAAAATGCTGAAAACTAGTAATTCTATGGGAGGCTAATGGACACTTTGATATTAAATAAATAAGTATGCATATGTTTACATAAATAAATGTAAATAACTTTCCTTCAGTGTATTTTAAAAAGCTCATTACACATTTCCAAGAGAGGTGTACTGTATGCATCATTTCTCAATCTAAATTGACCATGAAATATTTTATTGTGCTGCATTCTACAGATCTAATGAGAACATGTTTGGGAAATACTTCCCTACAGGGCCAAAATATCTAAGGGCAGGAGGGAATGTGTAGCACTGAAGAAGAAAAGCAGGGGACAAGATTAAAAAAAAAAAAAGTAGGTATAGAAGTCCAAGAATAGTAGAGTTATGGAATAGTAAAAATATAAGGATGAATCAAAGATTCATCAGATCTTTCAAGACAAGAGGCCTCTCTCCTAGATCTAGCCATCTCCCATAAGATGGCTAGTTGCTCATTAGCAGGGCCCAAGCCTCTGAAGTTCTAAATACAAATCACCAAGGAGCTGAAATCCACTCCTAAGCCTCTGATTTTAGCGGCTTACGCCTTTCCAGAAGAATTAACTTGCCTACTGAAATGGCTCCTGCCCAGGGCTAGAAAAGTTTGAATAAAATGCATTTAGCTACTATCTAAAGATCTTAAGTCATTGAGCTAAATGCAAGAGCCTTTTGTTAAAAATCACACTCAACTAGATATTGAGGTTTATTACACACTTTCTCCAATTTTCCTTCTCCTTTTATGTAATCTCAGCTGGGCTGATTTGCCTGCATTCTTTCCAGTGGAATCTTCTTATTACTCCCAAGACACAACAGAGAATATCCAACCCTGTACAGAGGGGCACATGGCTGCATCTGGATTATAAAAAAGGGGGCTATTTATACTCAAATCAATAGGCAGATTTTAGCATAACATTGCAGGCTTTCTGCAAGAGAATGAAAGAAAAGAAAATGCAGTTCCTTTTCCATTCTTCTTTACTGTATTATTTGCCCCAAAGTATGCTTGTCACATGGCCCAGAGCAGTGTGATCTAATAATGATAGGCCTGCTTGGCACAAAGGAGGGGAAAATCCAGCTGCACTGGGGGTTTCAGGGGATGGCTCAGACAGCTGGCCCAGCCCTCACCCCATGTGTGTTTCAGGGAAAACACCCAGTATGTTGCTCATCTCACTTGCATGTAATTCTTCCCAATGTTGAACCTGACTCTGGATGAGAGCTGTGCAGAGCCTCTTGTCTCTCAAACAACCAGAGGGCCAGGAAACCTTGGATAATACCAAAGTAAACAAACCTGAGGCCACAGAAGTCTTTGATTCCATTCCAGTTGGGAGTCTCTCCAAGTTTGTACTCAAACTGGCCAGCCTGCGGCCTCCCAACCCAGCTGTGAGGAAGAGCCAAATAGCCTGCCGCTTTCTGCAGCTTTAATTAACCCCTGGGCTTAGTGAAGCCAGTGGGAAATGCTTCAAGATAAGAGATTCCTAAGTCAAAGTGTTGAGATTTTTAAATGAAGGGATGGGTAGCCCCTCCATAAACCTGAAGGAGGCAAGAGAGAGCATAGAGTCCCTCTGCAGCCATCCTAGGGGACACTCGTCATGTAGGCTGCTCCAAGGACATCCATCAAGACAAGCTGACAGGACACAGCACAACCACTATGCTCCTAAGTCTGTTTGTGCCAAGGACTGGCAGTCCCCTCTGCCATTCTCAGGACAAAGTCCCCACTTTCATCTATTTGCACCTGTTAAGTCTTAGTGCCAGGAGCAGTAACCCATGCCTACCAAGTCACTTCATAAATGCATATAAGAAAATCCTTGGCTGCTGTCACTCAACCCATTCTGTGCTTTGTCTTCCAGGACACTGAGTCTGATATGAGCAGTGACTGCAGGAAGTCTGGAACACGAGACAGAGTCTAATGGCCCTCCCACCTCCAACAGCTATTGAGTTTCTAGCTCCTCTTCCTTCCTACATGCACTGATTTGTAAGCCTGGGATCTGACCAGCTCTATGAAACTCTTTGTTGCTATTGCTGTTTAGATGCTAAGCCACATCAGACTCTTTTGTGACCCCATGGACTGTAGTCCACCAGGGCCCTCTGTCCATAGGATTTGCCAAGCAAGAATACTGGGAGTGGGTTGCCATTTCCTCCTCTAGGGGATCTTCCCAACCCAGGGATCAAACCCATGTCTTCTGCTTGGCAGGTGGATTCTTTACCATTGAGTCAACTGGGAAGTCCATGAAACTCTTTACTTATATCCAATTACTAGTAAGAGTCCACAACTGACTAATAGATTATTCTCTCCTAAAACTGTCACAATAAGCTATTATTATATGGGTGGAAAGATCTCTGCCAAGGATCAACAATGCACTCACTTTAGATTTGGGATGAAAGTAAGAACATCACGTTTCATCAAAACACTTGGAAGAGAACATTGCAGGGTTCAAAATCATAGCTCCAGACCATGTATCAAGTCTAAAGAAGAAATTGAAAAAAAAAAAAAAAAAGGACTTTTGTTACAGGGAAACAGAGCAAACATATAATATCTACAAGTTCTGGAGTTTTTAAAAAGCATTTTGCAAAATGTCTCAAGAGGGAGATAAGATTCATTTCTGCCCTTACATAAAGATGCTGTGGACTGGGACTTTCCTGGTGGTCCAGTGGTTAAGAATCAGCCCTGTGATGCAAGGGATGTGAGTTTGATACCTGGTAAGAGATCTAAGATCCCACATGCTGCAGAGCAACTAAGCCCACACACTGCAACTTCTGAGCCCACGCATCACAAGTGGAGAGTCCATATGCCACAATGAAAGACCCCACTAACACCCAACACAATCTGATAATTCGTTTTATAAAAAATCTCATGGACTGCATAGGAATGTACTTCCTTAAGTACTGTATTAGGAAAACACCTCTCAGGCAATATAAAAACTAAAATAAATAAAATAAAACCTTAAAGAGGTACACATCATTATATAAACCCATGTGTGGAAGGCAACTTCATTCAAGGACTCAAAATTGGATGAGCATTAAAGATAATGGAAGGGCTTGATATGCCTAGCATGGAGTATCTAGTGTGACTTCCTACTGTTTCTGATCCTCTTAGAAAGGAACAGATCTTTCCAAATGAATACTTGGATTATATAAGTTAAGGCAATGTAAGCAGTTGTAACAAACCTATTTCAAAATTTTAGTACACTTGCAATCTAGAGGTGTATTCCTCACTTAAATAGCATTCCAGTGGTGTTCCTGGTAGGTAAGCTGCTTTTCTCCAGTTGGTGACTGAAAGACCCTTCTTGTGCCTTTGTTATTCCTTTAGAGCCTTGAAGTCATATGTTCTACTCTAGCTGAAAAAACAGAAGGCAGAAAAGTCACACTTCTTAATATCCTTGGCCTTGAGCTGGCACTATTATTTTTGTTTATATTCCAATTGGTGAGAACTAGCCATATGGCCTCCCTAGGTGCAGAAGAACTGGGAAATAGAATTTCTAAATGTGCAACTGTTTTACAAGAACAACTCAGTAATACAGGAGGACACGCATGAATTTTGGTTTAAAGTTTGCCATCTTTGCCTCAGAGATACACACCATAGCAAACCAGGAGGATCAGATGCAGCCAGGCTACACAGTGGTCAACATGTGTTATCAATTATTTTTGTTATTAAAGAGGAGATAAGTGACTTCAGGGAAGAGGCAAAACATATATTAAAACAATCCAACAAACTTTAATCCTTTGGCTTCCCCCATGATTCTTGTTCCCAAACTAGTTACTTCATTCTAATAAAATTTTGAGCTATTAAACATTATATGGAGACTTCCATGTAAAGCTGACTCAGTAAGGGTAATTATACTTCAAAAGCCTCTTTCTAAAGTCACAAAAGAACAAAAAATCGTTTTTAAAACTTTGCCTATAAAACAAGCAAACAGCTATAAACAATGAAGCAGATTTCCAAATCCTGAGAAATTTGTACAAAGGGGAAGGAAGATTCTAGAAACTGACATAGCTCCTCATTTCTTCAAAAAAGATCCTTAAAAGCAAATATCCAGGAAAGGCTGGTTAATAAAAATTTTGAGGAGAAGCAGATGAATGTTACAGTACTCAGGGGAGAAAAACTCTACGAAGAAACAATGCTGACATCTGACTTATATTGTCTCTGATCTTAACCCTTAGCTAAGGGTGGGGTGACTGGGGTGAAACAAGGTGAAAATGACATCTTGATCACCAGATCACGAGGCAGAAAGCCTGTGATTTCTGAGAACCTACTCTAAGCCTAACCAACATCTTAAAAGCTGAAAACTGTGGGCGGCTAATATTCCAAGAGCAAAATAAGGAATTAAGTAAGGGAATATGGACAAAAACATGTGAAGATTATATTAAACATTCGAAGAGAAGTAACCAAAAGAGAGGAAATGCTCTTTTAAATAAGTCATTCTTCTACTTATACACAACTATTCTCTCTCTTGATAAATAATGATTAAAATTTCAATATATATGTTCAAAGGAGAAAATTAAGAGTTCAAAGAGAACACTATAAAACAATAAGAGAAAACAGAGAGCAGCCTGTGGGGGGGAAAAGATCTTTCAATTCAGGCCACATAAACCTCCCACAGAGTGTGTTCCAATAAATGAGTTCACAGGGTTAAATTTTTTGTAAAAATCAGCTAGAAACAACAGTGACAATGATAAAACAACCCAGATGCTTGAATTATCAGAAAGAAGAGTATTAAATAGCTTCTTTTTTTGAGAAAATAATTTCTAAAATAAGACGCAATATTATCAAACTTGACCAAGGAGATCTGAAGATCAAATATAATTTATTGAAATAAACAAATAACTGAAAAGTTCAGTATAAGTGACTACAAAGAGGTTCCAGGAAACTTCCTGGGGTAAACGGTAATATTTTCTAATTCGTAATGCTTGGTTGGTATGTGGCTATATAAACAATTGCCTAAACTCATAAGCTAAATATGTAAGAATTGTGCACTCTACTATGTTAACTATATCTCAATTTTTTTTAAAAAGTCCATAAAATAATTAAATAGAATATTATACATCCGAGAGAGTTAGAGAATAAGATAAATGGAGAATGCTTCTCAGATCAGATCAGATCAGTCGCTCAGTCATGTCCGACTCTTTGCAACCCCATGAATCGCAGCACACCAGGCCTCCCTGTCCATCATCAGCTCCCAGAGTTCACCCAGACTCACGTCCATCGAGTCAGTGATGCCATCCAGCCATCTCATCCTCTGTCGTCCCCTTCTCCTCCTGCCCCCAATCCCTCCCAGCATCAGAGTCTTTTCCAATGAGTCAACTCTTCACATGAGGTGGCCAAATTACTGGAGTTTCAGCTTTAGCATCATTCCTTCCATTTCTTCCTTCATGGCTTTACTTGTTTCTAATTAATAAAGTCTGACACTGTTTCCCTATCTATTTCCCATGAAATGATGGGACCGGATGTCATGATCTTGGTTTTCTGAATGTTGAGCTTTAAGCCAACTTTTTCACTCTCCTCTTTCACTTTCATCAAGAGGCTTTTGAGTTCCTCTTCACTTTCTGCCATACGGGTGGTGTCATCTGCATATCTGAGGTTATTGATATTTCTCCCGGCAATCTTGATTCCAGCTTGTGTTTCTTCCAGTCCAGCGGTTCTCATGATGTACTCTGCATATAGGTTAAATAAACAGGGTGACAATATACAGCCTTGACGGACTCCTTTTCCTATTTGGAACCAGTCTGTTGTTCCATGTCCAGTGCTAACTGTTGCTTCCTGACCTGCATATAGGTTTCTCAAGAGGCAGGTCAGGTGGTCTGGTATTCCCATCTCTTTAAGAATTTTCCACAGTTTATTGTGATCCACACAGTCAAAGGCTTTGGTATAGTCAAGAAAGCAGAAATAGATGTTCTTCTGGAACTCTCTTGCTTTTTCCATGATCCAGCAGATGTTGGCAATTTGATCTCTGGTTCCTCTGCCTTTTCTAAAACCAGCTTGAACATCAGGAAGTTCACGGTTCACGTATTGCTGAAACCTGGCTTGGTGAATTTTGAGCATTACTTTACTAGCGTGTGAGATGAGTGCAATTGTGTGGTAGTTTGAGCATTCTTTGGCATTGCCTTTCTTTGGGATTGGAATGAAAACTTACCTTTTCCAGTCCTGTGGCCACTGCTGAGTTTTCCAAATGTGCTGGCATATTGAGGTCAGCACTTTCACAGCATCATCTTTTAGGATTTGAAATAGCTCAACTGGAATTCCATCACCTCCACTAGCTTTGTTCGTAGTGATGCTTTCTAAGGCTCACTTGACTTCACATTCCAGGATGTCTGGCTCTAGGTCAGTGATCACACCATTGTGATTATCTGGGTCATGAAGATCTTTTTTGTACAGTTCCTCTGTGTATTCTTGTCATCTGTTCTTAATATCTTCTGCTTCTATTAGGTCCATACCATTTCTGTCCTTTATCGAGCCCATCTTTGCATGAAATGTTCCCTTGGTATCTCTAATTTTCTTGAAGAGATCTCTAGCCTTTCCCATTCTGTTGTTTTCCTCTATTTCTTTGCATTGATCGCTGAAGAAGGCTTTCTTATCTCTTCTTGCTATTCTTTGGAACTCTGCATTCACATGCTTATATCTTTCCTTTTCTCCTTTGCTTTTCACTTCTCTTCCTTTCACAGCTATTTGTATGGCCTCCCCAGACAGCCATTTTGCTTTTTTGCATTTCTTTTCCATGGGGATGGTCTTGATCCCTGTCTCCTGTACAATGTCACGAACCTCATTCCATAGTTCATCAGGCACTCTATCTATCAGATGTAGGCCCTTAAATCTATTTCTCACTTCCACTGTATAATCATAAGGGATTTGATTTAGGTCATACCTGAATGGTCTAGTGGTTTTCCCTACTTTCTTCAATTTAAGCCTGAATTTGGCAATAAGGAGTTCATGGTCTGAGCCACAGTCAGATAAGTCAGATAAGATTTCTAAGATCTTATCTTAGAGAATCAGATAGATGGAGAATGCTTCTCAGAGACATTTTAAAAATAGAAAATATTAAGGAGAAATAAGCCCAAGACAATAGTCAGAAAAAGCAGTTCTATGAAGATGGACAACACCTTCTAGAACTAACACCAAAAAGCAGATGTCCTTTTCATCATAGTGGACTGGAATGCAAAAGTAGGAATTCAAGAGATACCTTGGATGCAGTACTTGGATGCAATCTTAAAAACGGCAGAATGATCTCTGTTCATTTCCAAGGCAAACCATTCAATACAACAGTAATCTAAGCCTATGCCCTGACCTGTAATGTGGAAGAAGCTGAAGTTGAGTGGTTCTATGAAGACCTACAAGATCTTCTAAAACTAACACCCAAAAAAGATGTCCTTTTCATTATAGCGGACTGGAATGCAAAAATAGGAAGTAAAAAAATACCCAGAGTAACAGGAAAATTTTGCCTTCAAGTACAGAATGAAGCAGAGCAAAGGCTAACAGAGTTTTGCCAAGAGAATGCACTGGTCGTAGCAAATACCCTCTTCCAACAACACAAGAGAAGACTCCACACATGGACATCAGCAGATGGTCAATGCCAAAATCAGATTGATTATAGTCTTTGCAGCCAAAGATGGAGAAACTCTATACAGTCAGCAAAAACAAGACCAGGAGCTGACTGTGGCTCAGATCATGAACTCCTTATTGCCAAATTCAGACTTAAATTGAAGGAAGTATGGCAAACCACTAGACCATTCAGGTATGAACTAAATCAAATACCTCACGACTATACAGTAGAACTGACAAATAGATTCAAGGGATTAGATCTGATAGACAGAGTGCCTGAAGAACTGTGGATGGAGGTTTGTGATATTATATAGGAGGCAGTGATCAAAACCATCCCCAAGAAAAAGAAATGCAAAAAGGCAAAATGATTGTATGAGGAGGCCTTACAAATAATTGAGAAGAGAAGTAAAAGGCAAAGGAGAAAAGGAAAGATATACCCATCTGAATTCAGAGTTTGAAAGAATAGCAAGGACAGATAAGAAGCCTTCTAAGTGAACAACAGAAAGAAATAGAGGAAAACAATAGAAGGGGAAAGTCTAGAGATCTCTTCAAGAAAATTAGAGATACCAAGAGAACATTTCATGCAAAGATGGCACAAATAAAGGACAGAAACAGTATAGACCTACCAGAAGCAGAAGATATCAAGAAGAGGTGGCAAGAATACACAGAAGAACTATATAAAAAAGATCTTAATGACTCGGATAACCATGATTGTGTGATGACTCACCTAGAGCCAGACATCCTGAAGAGTGAAGTCAAGTGGGCCTTAGGAAAATCACTACGAGCAAAGCTAGTGGAGGAGATAGAATTCCAGCTGAGCTATTTCAAAGTCTCAACGATGATGCTGTTAAAGTGCTGCACTCAAAATGCCACCAAATTTGGAAAACTCATCAGTGACTACAGGACTGGAAAAGGTCAGTTTTCATTCCAATACCAAAGAAGGGCAATTCTGAAGAATGTTCAAACTACTGCACAATTCCACTCATTTCACATGCTAGCAAGGTCATGCTCAGAATCCTCCAAGCTAGGCTTCAACAGTACATGAACCAAGAACTTTCAGATGTACAAGCTGGATTTAGAAAAGGCAGAGGAAACAGATCAAATTGCCAACACCTGCTGGAACATAGAAAAAAAGAGAGAACTTCAGAAAACATATACTTCTGCTTCATTGACTGTGCTAAAGCCTTTGTGTGGTTCACAATAAACTGTGGAAAATTCTTGAAGAGATGGCAATACCAGACTACCTTACCTGCTTCCTGAGAAACATGTATGTGGGTCAAGAAGCAACAGTTATAACTAGACATGGAACAACAGACTGGTTCCAAATCAGGAAAGCAGTATATCAAGACTGCATATTGTCACCCTACTTATTTAACTTATATGCAGAGTACATTATGAGAAATGCTGGGCTGGAAGAAGCACAAGCTGGAATCAAGATTGCTGGGAGAGATATCAATAACCTCAGATATTCAGATGACACCACCCTTATGGCAGAAAGTGAAGAGGAACTAAAGAGCCTCTTGATGAAGGTGAAAGAGGAGAGTGAGAAATCTGACTTAAAATTCAACATTTGAAAAATGAATATCATGGATGGCATCTGATACCATCACTTCATGGCAAATAGTTGGGGAAACAATGGAAATAATGAAAGACTTTATTTTCTTGGGTTCCAATATCACTGCAGATGGTGACTACAACCATGGAATTAAAAGATGTTTGCACCTTGGAAGAAAAGCTATAACCAACCTATACAGTGTATTAAAAAGCAGAGACATTACTTTGCCAACAAAGGTACATCTTTGTCAAAGCTATGGTTCTTCCAGTAGTCATGTATGGATTTAAGAGTTGGACCATAAAGAAGGCTAAGGGCCAAAGAACTGATGCTTTCCAACTGTGGTGTTGGATAAGACTCGAGAGTCCCTTAAATACCAAAGAGATCAAACCAATAAATCCTAAAGGAAATCAATCCTGAGTATTCATTGGAAGGACTGATGCTGAAGCTAATACTTTGTCCATGTGATGCGAAGAGCCAACTCTCTGGAAAAGACCCTGATGCTGTGAAATGTAGAAGGCAGGAAGAGAATGGGATGACAGAGGACGAGATGGTTGAATGGCATCACCAACTCAATGGACATGAGTTTGAACAAACTCAGGGAGATGGTGAAGGACAGGGAAGCCTGGCATGCTACAGTCCATCGGGTTGCAAAGAATTGAACATAACTGAGCGACTGAACAGCAACACACATAGATTTAATCAAAGTTTCAGGAGGACTTACTAGAAGATAAAAACAATATTTAAAATTTAATGGATGAGAATTTTCTAGAACCGTTGAAAATCATGAAATTTTGTTTTAGGAATCTCAACAGTTCCAAGATTCATCATAGTAAAACTGCAGGACACCAAAGATAAATTATAAACCTCAAAAGCAATTAGAGATAGGAATCATTACAATTAAGTTGAGAGCTAACACCTCAGCAGCAGCTGTGAAGTCAGAAAATACTATTTTAGTTTTCCTCAATAATGACAAAGGATAAGTATAATAAAACCCCATGTAGTGATGCATTACTTCATATAGTAAAATACAAATACAAGACAATGGAAGACAGGCCCCTTCTCTGGCTCAGTTTCTTACCTTCTGTAGATTAAAGGTTAAAGAGGTAGGGAGAGTGGAAAAAAGATGAATCCCAATCTCCTTAACTAACTAGGAAACCCTCAGAAACAGTTACTCTCTTGGAAGTCTCAGCTGGGCATGGAACCCAGAATTGTCCCCATCACCACTGAGGCTAAAATGCACACAAAGACCAAAAGACAGTCCCTCACTAATGTTGGGATAGGGACAGATTTGCATCATGTAACTAGAACTTGGGAACTACCAGCCAGTTAGGTTCAATCAAGTCATTTTAACCCTAAAATAATATGTCATTTCATTTTATGAATATGAATATTTGTGTGCCTGCTTATTGCATTATGTTAGGATTTTACTGTATCAATCTAAATTTGTACACATATTAAGCTATATCTCAAGAACAATGATGAGATTAAGATATTTTCAGCTACAAAAATTTGAAAACGTTTACCATTTTTAGACTTGTACTACTATACAGAGTGAAGTAAGCCAGAAAGAAAAACACCAATACAGTATACTAACGCATATATATGGAATTTAGAAAGATGGTAACAATAACCCTGTGTACGAGACAGCAAAAGAGACACTGATATATAGAACAGTCTTATGGACTCTGTGGGAGAGGGAGAGGGTGGGAAGATTTGGGAGAATGGCATTGAAACATGTAAAATATCATGTATGAAATGAGTTGCCAGTCCAGGTTCGATGCACGATACTGGATGCTTGGGGCTGGTGCACTGGGACGACCCAGAGGGATGGAATGGGGAGGGAGGAGGGAGGAGGGTTCAGGATGGGGAACACATGTATACCTGTGGCGGATTCATTTTGATATTTGGCAAAACTAATACAGTTATGTAAAGTTTAAAAAAAAAATAAAATAAAATCTGTTTTGCAAAAAAATAAAAAAATAAAATGAAAAAAAAATAAATAAAATAAAAAAAAAAGAAAATTTAAAGTATGTATCTCCAAAAGAAAGAAAATAGCAGAAAGAAGTTTTGATATTCAAGAAGGAATACAAGTGAAATATATATATATATATAACTTTTAAATAAAAGTGATTCTATAAAACAATAATAAAGTGTCTAATTTATGATCTACTAGAGAGAAAGCTAAAAGGATGGTCACTTAGACACCTGTTAGAAGTAATAAGAATTAATCAATTTTAAGGTCTTAAATTTGGAGGGAAATAAGGTAAAAATATTACTAAACTTTATATTGTGTAAATAATACATTTTTTAAAAATTCAAAGATAGCCACTGTAAGAAATAAAATTAGTATCCTCAAAACCAGTATAAAGGGAAAGAAAACTTGAATCAATTCAAAAAAAGGAAAGAAAATAGGGGGAAAAGGACACAATCTCTAACACCTAAAAAAGAAAAAAAGAAAAGGAAACACAGAATAAAGCTAAATATATCAGTGATTACATTAAAAAATAGCCTATCTGGTTAAAAAAGCTCTTAATGATCCAGATGACCACAGTGGTATGGTCACTCACCTAGAGCCAGACATCCTAGAGTGTGAAGCCAAGTGGGCCTTAGGAAGCTTTGCTACAAACAAATCTAGTGGAAATGATGGAATTCCAGTTGTGCTATTTCAAATCCTAAAAGATGATGCTGTTAAAGGGCTGCATGCAATATGTCAGCAAATTTGTAACACTCGGGGCTGGAAAGGGTCAGTTTTCATTCCAATCCCAAAGAAAGGCAATGCCAAAGAATGTTTAAATTACTGCACAGTTTCACTCATTTCACATGCTATCAAGATTATGCTCAAAATCCTTCAAACTAGGCTTCAGCAGTACATGAATCTAGAAATTCCAGATGTATAAGCTGAATTTAGAAAAGGCAGAGGAACCAGAGATCAAACTGCCAACAATCTGTTGGATCATAGAACAAGCAAAGGAATTCTGAAAAAAAAAAAAAAATCTACTTCTGCTTCACTGACTGCACTAAAGTCTTTGTGTGGATCACAACAAACTGGAGAATTCTTGAAGAGATAGCAATACCAGGCCACCTTACCTGCCTCCTGAGAAACCTGTATGCAGGTCAAGAAGCAACAGAATTGGACATGGAACAACGCACTGGTTCAAAATTGGAAAAGAAGTACATCAAGGCTGTATATTGTCACTCTGCTTATTTAACTTAAATGCAGAGTTCATCATATAAAATGCTGGGCTAGATGAAGCACAAGCTGGAATAAAATTGCTGGGAGAAACAGCAATAACCTAAGATATTCAGATGAAATCACTTTAATGGCAGAACGTGAAGGAGAACTGAAGAGCCTCTTGATGAATGTGAAAAAGGAGAGTGATAAAGCTGGCTTAAGATTCAGTATTCAAAAAACGAAGATCACGACCTCGGGTCCCATCACTTTATGACAGTGATGGAAAAATTTAAAAAGATACAAGCATGGTGAAAAAGTGGAACCTGTGTCAGATTTCATTTTCTCGGGCTCCCAAATCACTGTGGATGGTGACTATAGCCATGAAATTAAAAGATGCTTGCTCCTTGGAAGAAAAACTATGACAAACCTAGATAGTGTATTAAAAAGCAGAGACATCATTTTGCCAACAAAGGTCCCTGTAGTCAAAGCCATGGTTTTTCCAGTTGTCATTTATGGATATGAGAGTTGGGCCATAAAAAAGCTGAGAGCTGAAGAATTGATCCTTTTGAACTGTGGTGGTGGAAAAGACTCTTGAGAGTCCCTTGGACTGCAAGGAGATCCAACCAGTCAATCCTAAAGGAAATCAGTCCTGAATATTCATTAGAAGGACTGATGCTGAAGCTGAAGCTCCAATACTGTGTCTACCTGTTGCAAAGAAATGACTCATTGAAAAAGACCCTGATGGTGGGAAAGATTGAGGGCAGGAGGAGAAGCGGGTGACAGAGGATGAGATGTTTCGATGGCATAACCGACTCAGTGGACATGAGCTTGAGAAAACTCGGGAGAGAGTGAAGGAAAGGGAAACCTGGCATGTGCAGTTCATGGGGTGGCAAAGAGTCAGATATGACTTAGCAACAACAACATCAACAAATCTGGTTAAAAGTCACAGATTGTCAGACAGGATTTTTTAAGCTGTATGGGGTTTATAAGAGATACACCTAAAGCATAAAGACATAGAAAAGTTGAAAGCAAAACTGGAAAAATTTAAAAAGATACAAGCATTAACAAAAAGAAACTTGTATAACTACATGAGGCAAAAATAAACTTTAAAGCAAAGCATTACCAGAAATAAAAAGAACGATTTCACTATGATAAAAATGTTCACTTCTCCAGAAAGTTATAATTTTATATTTGAATATACCCAATAGAATAACTTAAAATTCATAAAGAAAATAAAAAGAACTACAAGAAGAAAAAACATCCATCATTTTACTGGGAAATTTTAACACATCTCTCTCAGAAATCAATAGTAAAGGTATGAAATATTTGGGCAACACCATGAACAAACTTGGGTTATACAAGACATATACAGAATATGCAATTAAAAGTTTGGTAACATAGTCTTTAACCAATACACAGGGAACATTTATGAAAATTCATCACATCCTAAGCCATAATGCAAATTCCAACTACTTTTGAGAATTACTATCATAAAGACCAGATTTTTCTGACCACGATGCAATTTAAGAAAACACATGTGAATGGAGAACAAGGGAGTGAACATGCATATGCACACACATGCATGTGTGCATGCTAAGTCACTTTAGTTGTGTCCTGCTTTTTGTGTTCTTAGGGACTACAGGCTTCCAGGCTCCTCTGTCCATGGGATTCTCCAGGTGGATGAAACTGGAACCTATTACACAGAGTGAAGTAAGCCAGAAAGAAAAACACCAATACAGCATACTAACGCATATATATGGAATTTAGAAAGATGGTAACAATAACCCTGTGTACGAGACAGCAAAAGAGACACTGATGTATAGATCAGTCTTATGGACTCTGTGGGAGAGGGAGAGGGTGGGAAGATTTGGGAGAATGGCATTGAAACATGTATAATATCACTGGATGCTTGGGGCTGGTGCACTGGGACAACCCAGAGGGATGGTACGGGGAGGGAGGAGGGAGGAGGGTTCAGGATGGGGAACACGTGTATACCTGTGGCAGATCATGTTGACATATGGCAAAACCAATACAATATAGGGTGAGTTGCCACTTTCTCCTCCAGGGGATCTTCCTGACCCAGGGATCAAACCTGAGTCTCTTATGTCTCCTACATTGGCAGGTGGATTCTTTACCACTAGTGCCACCTGGGAAACCCATGTACACACATACACACTTTTAAATAATTCATGAGTAGAGAAAGAAGAAACTCTAATGGAAATCATAGCATATTTAGCACTAACTCGCAATGGGACTGCTAAGATACAAGCAAGATAATTCTTAATCAAATCTTGCCAGACATAGGCAAGGTACCCTGGAGGAGGAAATGGCAACCTACTCCAGTATCTTTGCCTGGAGAATCCCATGAACAGAGGAGCCTGGCAGGCTACAGTCCATGAGGTCACAGACAGTTAGACATGACTGAAGTGACTTAGCACCACCAGGCAAGGTAATGCTTAAAGAAAAAATATGTTTAAACACTTAGGACAGAAATGTGGAAAAGGTGAAACTTAACAGAAAACCACCTATCAGGCCAGAAAAAAAAGAAGAAAAAATAAATCCAAATATGGTATAAGGAAGCAATTAAAAAGAGAGAGGGAGAAAGAAGGGTAGTAAAAATTGAAACTAAGTTTTTTACAAGAGTTTCACAGTTTGGCCCACAGTTCAGTTCAGTTCAGTTGCTCAGTCATGTCCAAATCTTTGCGACCCCATGAATCACAGCACGCCAGGCCTCCCTGTCCATCACCAACTCCCAGAGTTCACCCAAACTCATGCATCGAGTCGGTGATGCCATCCAGCCATCTCATCCTCTGTCGTCCCCTTCTCCTCCTGCCCCCAAATCCCTCCCAGCATCAGAGTCTTTTCCAATGAGTCAACTCTTCGCATGAGGTGGCCAAAGTACTGGAGTTTCAGCTTTAGCATCAGTCCTTCCAAAGAACACCCAGGACTGATCTCCTTTAGAATGGACTGGTTGGATCTCCTTGCAGTCCAAGAGACTCTCAAGAGTCTTCTCCAACACCACAGTTCAAAAGCATCAATTCTTCGGCACTTAACTTTCTTCACAGTCCAACTCTCACATCCATACATGACCACCGGAAAAACCATAGCCTTGACTAGACGGACCTTTGTTGGCAAAGTAATGTCTCTGCTTTTGAATACAGGGATGCTCAAAACTGACAACTACATGTCTATGTGCTCAGAGCTTCCAAATAAATGTTTAGGTCTCAATCACTAATGTTCAACCAAAGATTATCAAAAATACAAGGAAAGTCTCTAACACAAAAGGCAAATAAAACTGTACAAATGAGGGAAGGAGAATGGAAAAACAATTCAGATAAAGTGGAGATTACTCAGAAAGGACAAGAAAAAGCTTCAGAAAAAGTTATTAATATCCCTAGAGATATAAGGAAAGACAAGGTTTTAAGGAAGCAATAACAGAATGCTAGAACAATAAAAGAAATATATAGGGGAAAAGTCAAATATATAATAGCAGAATTTTAAAAATCAATAAGATAAATTTACCAAAAAGTAAAAAGAGGGTAAGTTGATCACAGTAGGTAAGTTGATCACAAAAGATAATCAAACTAGAGAATGACTTTAGTATCTCCAGCATCAAAAATATGAAAACAGATAAAATAGAGGAGGATATCGTATGAAATAATTCGAGATTTATCAGGAATGAAAGACATGATCTTTTTCAGAGTAAAAGTGTATAGCACAATGGATTAAAGTAAGCCCACTCTAAGGAATATTACTGTAAAATTTCTGACCACTGAGGACCAAAAGAAATTCCTTAAACAACAGAGGGAAAAATAAGTGACACAGATGAGATCAAGAACCACAATGGCTTCAGATATTTCTATACCGGTACAGAAAACTATCAGAAAATTGAGCAATTACTTCAAAATTACAAAGAAGAATATTTTCTAAATTAGATTTCTATGCCCACCCAATACCAATACCAATAGAGAGGGGAAAGTATAGGTATTTTCAGAAATAGGTAATCTAAAACTTTTTCCTGCTACATACCCTTTCTCAGAAAATTATTAAAGAGAGTGTTGCTTCAAAAGTAGAAGGTAAAGCAAGAAAGAGAAATATGAAATACATGACATACAAGAATGCAAATAGAAGCGATGAAGATAATAATGATAAAAACAAAACCACACTATTCAGAGGTGATATTAACTGTCTACATAGAAAACCCAAATGATTTTCCAAATTACTAGAATTAATCAGAAAATTTGGCAGCAGTTACACTAAAATGCTAGTCTAGCTAGAACATTGTACTTCTATATAATATCAATAAGCAAAATATTTTTAAATATATCATTTTAAATAAAATATAAAAGGTACCTGGACATAAATGTATCAAAACATAGGCCATATTTGCAGGGGGAAGGTATAAAGCTACAGTGAGAAAAAAGGGGGCTTCCCAGGTGGCTCTGACAGTAAAGAATCTGCCTGCAGTGTGGGAGACCTGGGTTCAATCCCTGGGTTGGGAAGATCCCCTAGAATGGCAACCCACTCCAGTATTCTTGCCTGGAGACTTCCATGGGCAGAGGAGCCTGGCAGACTTCAGTCCAAGGGGTCCAAAGAGTCAGACACAACCAAGTGACTACAACACACACACACAGAAATATAAAGAACTATGTAAATGAAAATGCATACCATGTTCATAGATATGGATTCTCTACCATGAAAATATCAGTGGCCCTATAAATCATTTTAAATATAAGTGGTCCAAATACACTAATTAAAAAACAGAAATGGGCAGGGTAGATTAAAATCAGAATTACCCAATTACATGCTGCATATAGGAAACTCACTTCAAACAGCAACATAGGTAAGTTGAAAGTAAGATTGTAGAAGAAGATATATCAGGCCAACATTAACCAAAAAGTAAATTGGGTTACTTGGGTTAAATGTAAAACAATAAAAAAGATATGCATCACTCAGGATAAAATAGCAAAAATAGTTATCTTAATATCAGAAAAGGGAACTTCAGAACAAAGGCTATTATTGTGAATTAAGAGGGACATTTTTTAATGATAATAACTTCAAGAAGACAAAAAAATGGAAATAGAACTGCTATACGACCCAGCAATCCCACTGCTGGACATATACACCGAGAAAACCAAAATTGAAAGAGACACATGTACCCCAATGTTCATCGCAGCACTGTTTACAATAGGCAGGACATGGAAGCAACCTAGATGTCCATCAGCAGACGAATGGATAAGAAAGCTGTGGCACATATACACAGTGGAGTATTACTCAGCCATTAAAAAGAACGCATTTTAATCAGTTCTAATGAGGTGGATGAAACTGGAGCCTATTATACAGAGTGAAGTAAGTCAGAAAGAAAAACACCAATACAGTATATTAATGCATATATATGGAATTTAGAAAGATAGTAACGATGACCCTATATGTGAGACAGCAAAAGAGATACAGATATAAAGAACACACTTTTGGACTCTGGGAGAAGGCGAGGGTGGGATGATTTGAGAGAATAGCACTGAAACATGTATATTACCATACTGAAATGGATCACCAGTCTAAGTTCGATGCATGAAACAAGGTGCTCAGAGCCAGTGCACTGGGACACCCTGAGGGATGGGATGGAAAGGGAGGTGGGGGGCAGTTTCAGGATAGGGGACACATGTACACCCATGGCTGATTCATGTCAATGTATGGCCAAAAACACTACAGCATTGTAGAGTAATCAGCCTCCAATTTAAATACATTAATTTTTTAAAAAAGAACAGTCTAAGCTTGCATGTACTTAATATCAGAGCTTCAAAATTCATGAATAACTGACAGAATTGAGAGATACACAAACCAACAATTAGAGTTGGAAACTTCAACACTATATAATTAAGTTTTAAATAGTTTCTAAATATAAATAAACTAAGAAAAAAATGAATAGAAATCTTATAAAAAGGATTCACAAGAAGCTGACAGATATGGAAGACACAAGAGATCCAAGATATACATAATATGTGCTCATAATGAATAGAATGCATCAAATGGTCCAGAATAAATATTTTTAAAAAATCCTTCACGAATGAGAAATACTCGAACCTGCAGATGGATGTTACACAAGAAGACAAATACTGAGGTGTCTACAGTGGGATTAGAAACCCACGCTATCCTGGATACCTTCACAGCACGTCAGTGCCAGGAGACAATCAAGCATGACTCAAAGCTTTTTACTTTGGATTAGTCTGTGAAGATTGAGTTTTAAAAATTTTAAAAATTATATATCTCATTTACAGTTTTATGGGGAAATAAAATCAAGTATAGAGGAATATGCAGTATAATGGGTATTAGAATTCTGGGGTCCAGGTCCCAGATCTCCCCTTTACCCTCTGCATCCTTGAGTAAGTAAGGATGTCCTGACTTACTCACTTGTCCTAACTCAAAGTGAAAACTATGTGGAAATCACCGTCTCAAAGACTTGGCAATGCTCTGGCCGCCAGACTTGCCCTGAGGTCAATGATTGCATGTTCTGTATCCAAGAGAAGTACTAAAAACAGGTATGTTCCAAGAGAATGTTCAGGCCAGGAAGATTCAATCTATTGAGCAAAAGAAATGCTCTAGGTGATATAGGCAATTACAGGCTATGACTGAGTGGCAATGTAAAGTGGATAAAAGCACAGGCGTTGGGGTCAAACCTTTGTGGATCTGAAGGTAACATCTGCTCTCTTACTTGCTGTGTGACCTTGGATAAATCACTTTCCTAGCCTGTAAAATAAAAATAATAATCCTGCTCTTACAGAACTAAGCTTCATATCATTTGAGAGGCATCCATATCAGAGTTTGGTAGAGAGTTGGTGCTTAATAAATTGCAATTATTGTTATTCAATAAATTCTGGGCATTACCATTTCTGAAACAAAGACTGCTGCTAAGTGCCCTGCCCTCGCCTGTATTGTCTCAAAAGTTAACAAAGTTGAGCCTATAGGGGAAAGGAATTCCTTATGCTCCTGTAAGGAGCTAGGTAAGACAGGAATAAATACAGTGACTCTTAGCTTCAATTTTGTCATCTCTACAATAAAAGGATTTAACCAGACAATCTCTAAGGACCTCATAGCTCATAGCTCCAAAACTCTTTGGTCTGTGAACCAAATCTAATGTGTATTCTATGTTTAGAATTGATATATTGTTAGATCAGGTGGGAATTGCTAAAATCATATCATCAGTTGATTTATATAAAGGGTTATGGTAAATGACCTTGGGTAAAGAATATAATCTAAAATGGTTTTCGTAACATCAAATGGACTGTAAAGATTTAATGGCTTACCCTTTGGACTGAGGACCTCTTAGACGGATATATTCTTACAGTTTAAAAGGGTCTTAGAAGCCAGTTTTTCAAACCTTCTGACCACTGGAGTAATGACTTCTACTGTATTTCCACAAGGTTCACAACCTGATTTGGATACACCTCATGACAGGGACCTCACTGCCTCACAAGATACCTTTTCCATTTTTGGAATTCTAATATAAAACTGCTCATATTTATTTAGAATGCAAAACTTTTTTAAGCCCCAACTTTTCCTTCTTGAACACAATTGCCCTTCATATTTGAAGCCACTGTTAAGCATTCCCTTTATCTCTTTTTCAGGCTATACAAATTTAATCAATTCAGCCATTCTCTGTACACACTTCCGGACCCCTCAACATCCTGACTCCCTTCTCTGGGGCCACTTTGTAGGTCAGTTAAAATATAACCCCTGAATTAAGCACAGTACTTCAAATATGGTGCAAGAGGAAATATTCACCCGCAGTTCATGGAACATGATGTCTTTCTTAATCCCACCAAAGACTAACATTTGACTAAATTAAATAGACTTTTCTCCAAAGACAACATACAAATGGCCAACAGGTTTATAGAAAAATGCTTACTGTCATAATCATCAGGGAAACACAAATCAAAACCACAATAAGATATTACTTAACATCTATCAGGATGGTTATTACCAAAAAAAAAAAAAAAAGACAAGGGTTGGCCAAAAAGTGGAGAAAATTGAATCTTTTGGCACTGCTATTGGGAATGCAAAATGGTGCAGATACTTTGGTAAACAGTATGGAGTTTCCTTAAAAAATTAAAAATAGAACTAACGTATGACTCAGCACTCCCACTTTTGAATATTTAACCAAAAGAATTGAAATCAGGATCTCAAAAAAAAAGATAGTATTCCCATGCTTATTGCAGCTTGAAATCACCAAGATAGAGAAATGACCTAGATGTCCATTGACAGATGAATGCATAAAGAAAATGTGGTATACACATACTTATTTAGTTTGAAAGAAGAAAATTCTACAATATGAGACAACACAGATGAACCTTGAGGACATTATGCTAAATAAAATAAGGCAGTCATAGAAAAACAAATACTGCATGATTCTACTTACATGAGGCATCTAAAATAGTCAAATTCATAGAATCAAAGAGTGGAATAAGACTAGGGAGAGGGAAATGGAGAGCTACTAAATAATGTGCATAAAGTTTCAGTTAAGGAAGATAAATAAGTTCTAAAGATATGCCATATAACATTCTACCTATCATCAATAATAATGAACTATACACTTAAAAATTTATGAAGAGAGTAGATCTCATGTTTTGTTCTTACCACAATAAAATAATTTTTATGGGATGATACAAAGAAAAGTAGAATTTATGTATGTGAAGCCCCACTTCACTATTGGCTCATATTATACTCATAACTTTGGCCATGGTGTCCTCATTAACAAAACAAAAGCCTAGGCTAAAAGATCAAAATTTTTAACGCATATATATGGAATTTAGAAAGGTGGTAACAATAACCCTGTATACGAGACAGCAAAAGAAACACTAATGTATAGAACAGTCTTTTGGACTCTTTGGGAGAGGGAGAGGGTGGGATAATTTGGGAGAATGGCATTGAAACATGTATAATATCACTGGATGCTTGGGGCTGGTGCACTGGGACGACCCAGAGGGATGGTACGGGGAGGGAGGAGGGAGGAGGGTTCAGGATGGGGAACACGTGTATACCTGTGGCAGATCATGTTGACATATGGCAAAACCAATACAATACTGTAAAGTTAAAAAATAAAATTAAAAAAAATAATTAAAAAAATTTAAACAACTTTTAAAATTTACTTTCCGTTTACAATTTTTAAGAAATGTTGGCTAATATTTCCCATTTTCTACAATGCATCCTTGAGCCTATTTTATAGCCAAGAGTTTGCATCTCTCACTCTCTGGTACCTCTCACCTTCTCACCCCTGTATTGCCCCCACCACTACCCACTGTAACCTCTAGTTTGTTCTCTATATCTGGGAATTTGCTTCTTTTTTATTGACTAGTCTGTTATACTTTTTAGATTTCATATACAAATGACATTTAGTATTTGTCTTTCTCTGTCTGACTTTTTTCAATTAGCATTCAGTTCAGTTCAGTTCAATCGCTCAGTCATGTCTAACTCTTTGTGACTCCAAGGACTGCAGCACACGAGGCCTCCTGTCCATCACCAGCTCCCGGAGTGTACTCAACCTCATGTCAATTGAGTCTGTGATGCCATCCAGCCATCTCATCTTCTGTCGTCCCCTTCTCCTCCTGCCTTCAGTCTTTACCAGCATCAGGGTCTTTTCAAATGAGTCAGTTCTTTGCATCAGGTGGCCGAAGTATTGGAGTTTCAGCTTCAACATCAGTCCTTCCAAAGAATATCCAGGACTGATTTTCTTTAGGATGGACTGGTTGGATCTCCTTGCAGTCCAAGGGACTCTCAAGAGTCTTCAACACCACAGTTCAAAAGCATCAATTCTTCAGCGCTCAGCTTTCTTCACAGTCCAACTCTCACATCCATACATGACTACCGGAAAAACCATAGCCTTAACTAGATGGACATTTGTTGGCAAAGTAATGTCTCTGCTTTTCAATATGCTGTCTAGGTTGGTCACACCTTTCTTCCAAGGAGTAAGTGTCTTTTAATTTCATGGCTGCAGTCACCATCTGCAGTGATTTTAGAGCCCCTAAAAATAAAGTCTGCCACTGTTTCTACTGTTTCTCCATCTATTTGCCATGAAGTGATGGGACCAGATGCCATGATCTTTGTTTTCTGAGTGTTGAGCTTTAAGCCAACTTTTTCACTATCCTCTTTCACTTTCATCAAGAGGCTCTTAAGTTCTTCTTCACTTTCTGTCATAAGGATGGTATCATCTGCATATGTGAGGTTATTGATATTTCTCCCAGCAATCTAGATTCCAGCTTGTGGTTTCTTGTGCTTTCCAGACCAGTGTTTGTCATGATGTACTCTGCATATAAGTCAAAAAAGCACAGTGATAATATAAAGCCTTGATGTGTTCCTTTTCCTGTTTGGAACCAGTCTGTTGTTCTATGTTCAGCTCTAACTGTTGCTTCCTAATTTGCATATACAGATTTCTCAAGCAGCAGGTCAGGTGGTCTGGTATTCCCATCTCTTTCAGAATTTTCAACACTTTATCTAGATCCACAGAGTCAAAGGCTTTGGCATAGTCAATAAAGCAGATATAGATGCTTTTCTGGAACTGTCTTGCTCTTTCGATGATCCAGCGCATGTTGGCAATTTGATCTCTGGTTCCTCTGCCTTTTCTAAAACCAGCTTGAACATCTGGAAGTTCATGGTTCATGTATTGCTGAAGCCTGGCTTGGAGAATTTTAAGCATTACTTTACTAGTGTGTGAGATGAGTGCTGCTGCTGCTAAGTCATTTCAGTCATGTCCGACTCTGTGCGACCCCAGAGATGACAGCCCACCAGGCTCCCCCGTCCCTGGGATTCTCCAGGCAAGAACACTGGAGTGGGTTGCCATTTCCTTCTCCAATGCAGGAAAGTGAAAAGTGAAAGTCAAGTTGCTCAGTCGTGTCCGACTCTTAGCAACCCCATGGACTGGAGCCTATTGTGCGGAAGTTTGAGCATTCTTTGGCATTGCCTTTCTTTGGGATTAGAATGAAAACTGACCCATCTTTGCATGAAATGTTTCCACTAGACCATTCAGTTATGACCTAAATCAAATCCCTTATGATTATACAGTGGAAGTGAGAAATAGATTTAAGGGACTAGATCTGATAGACAGAGTGCCTGATGAACAATGGACGGAGGTTTGTGACATTGTACAGGAGACAGGGAGCAAGACCATCCCCAAGAAAAAGAAATGTAAAAAGTCAAAATGGCTGTCTGAGGAGGCCTTACAAATAGCTGTGAAACGAAGAGAAGTGAGGGGTCTTATCTAATGAGTTAGTTTTTCACATCAGGCGGCCAATGATGTCTTAATAGTATTTCATTGTGTGTATACATATATATATATATACACACACACACACATTGTATCTTCTTTATCCATTCACCTATGAATGGACACCTAGGTTGCTTCCATGTTTTGGCAACTGGAAATAAAGCTGCTATGAACATTGGAATGTATGTATTTTTTTAATTAATGTTTTTGGGTTTTTTCAGATATATACCCAGAAGTGGAATTGTTGGGTAATATGAAAGTTCTCATCCTAATTTTTTTAGAAAACTCCATATTGTTTCCCACAGCAGTTGCTCCAATTTACATTCCCACCAACGGTGTGCAAGGTTTTCTTTGTCTCCTTATCCTCACCAGTGTTTGTCATTTGTGTTCTTTTTGATCATGTCTTTCAACAGGTGTGAGATGATACCTCATTATGGTTTTCATTTGCATTTCCCTGATGATTAGCAGTATTAAGCATTTTTTCATTTGCTAGTTGGCCATCTGCATTTGCTCTTTGGAAAAATATCTATTCACTGTTTATGGCCATTTTTCAACTGAGTTATTTTTTTGATGTTGAATTGTATAAGCTGTTTATATATGCTGGATATCAATCCCTTGTTGATCATATCATTTGCAAATATTTTCTCCCATTCATTTTGTATTTTTGGTGATCATCTATTTTGCTGTGCAAAGTGCCCTTAGAATAGTATCTGATACGTAGCCTCATATCAGCTGCCAGCCTAAGCATTCCCAGTCTTGACTTACATAATTAAATTGTTGATCCTAAATTCAGGACATTAAGCTTTTCTATATTTAAAGTTTTTCTTCTTAATGTGGACTGAGTACCAGGATTCAGTCTCCAGATAATTTTGAATCTTGGTTCCTTCATCTCTTTCCTTATAATTTCTTTTCCCAGGACTCGAGCACCTGCCTTTTTGATAAGCAAACTTCCTGTGCCTTCTTCCAGGTCACCGGTCTCTTCCTAAAGGTCAAATTTGACTTTATTAAGCAGTTATGGCTAAATATATAACATGGCAATATTTAGTCAGGGTGTATGTGGATATCATAAAAGTAATGTTTGGGTAAAACAGTAAATTACATTGTGTGTGTGTATACATACATACATATACATATATATATACATGTGTGTATATATACACACACATACTTTGAGGCAGCCCAATCAACTTTGAAATTGCTTAGAAACCAAATCACATTTGAGAACCACAATTTATAAGCCACAAAGCATTAAGAAAATTTCTCAGAGAAGAAATGAGCTTTTTGCTTCTTTACCAGTCTCCAGGGCTCCATTGAATTCAGAAAACTTTCTTAGCAATGACAAAATAAACCTCAGCTCCCCAACACGACTTATAGAATTTTTCACAACATTGACCCCTCTGCCTCTCTCACCAATATTCCAGTCACATAAAAATTGTTCTTCTTTCCACAAACAAACCATATTACTTTACACTTACATCTTCTGATATGCTAGTCCTTCTGCCTATTAACATTTCTTTCCTTTTCTCTCTGTGGCAAACTTTCATTTCATTCTTAGAGACTTAATGCAAATACAATTTCTTCTGTGAAATTAACTCAAATTCCAAAACCATAGCTCCTTTTTCTGAGTTTCCCCACTGGACTCTCTAATCCCCCTTTTAGTATCCTCACAAAGTTATATTGTGATCAACTGTGTCTTACTGAAAGTAGATAGCTAGGGGACATCAGGCTTCCCTGGTGGCTCAGCTGGTAAAGAAGCCACCTGCAATGCAGGAGACCTGGGTTCAACCCCTTGGTTAGGAAGATCCCATGGAGAAGGGAAAGGCTACCCACTCCAGCATTCTGGCCTGGAGAATTCCATGGACTGTATGGTCTATGGAGCCACAAAGAGTTGGACACAACTGAGCAACTTTCATTTTTGAGACTTCCCTGGTGGTCCAGTGGCTAAGACTCCACACTCCCAATACAGAGGGGCCAGGTTCGATCCCTGGTCAGGGAACTAAATACTGAATGCTGCAACTAAAAACTGGCACAGCCAAATAAGTAATTATTTGGGGCTTTCCCGACAGCTGTTGGTAAAGAATCTGCCTGCAATGCAAGAGACACTGGTTCAATTGCTGGGTTGGGAAGATCCGCTGGAGAAGGGATAGGCTACCCACGCCAGTATTTTGGGGCTTCCTTTGTGGCTCAGCTGGTAAAGAATCTGCCTATAATGTGGGAGACCTGGGAACATTGTATGATAACTCAACTGATGCCCTAAGTTTGGGGCATATTGTAGAATTTAGATTTTAAGCAAGTATTGCAGGACTTATCTACCATGAATAGTATTGTTTCTGTGGGGAAATGTAAACAGTGTTCTACATAGCAGAATTTTAAATTAACTTTGGGAACACAATCCTATCATTGATGTGTTCTCTCATTCAGCAAGTGTTTCTTGAACATTTACTACATGTCAGTCATTGTTTGAGTCATGAGAGATACAATGTTAATCAACCAGTCAAATATATGGCCCTCAGGGAGCTTATATGTTATGGGGAAGATAAAATAAAAAGACAAAATAAGTTTGAAAATTAGGTAGGTTGAAAAATGACAACAGCAAAAGGAAAAATAAATCTTGGTAGATAGAGTAGAAAATATCAGGGGAAATGGTTGCAATTTTTAGATAAATGATGAGGTAAGGTTTCCCAGAGATGGTGCAGCAGAGTGCACATCTCAAGGACATGAGCAAGTGAGCCATTCTAGGAAGCTAGAATGCCAGGGAGCGGAAACAGCAAGGTCAAGGATGAGAAGAGGAAGGCTGCCTAGACTGTCCAAGAGCAGCAGTGAGGCAATGTGGCTGAAGCGGGAAGAGCAGGGCAAAGAAGGAACACGACCAGGAGCCAGGCCCCATAGAGCCTTGTAGGGAAGTGTGAGAACTTTGGGTTTTAGGCTGATGAGATGAGACTCAGATGAGAGTGATAAGAAGACTGATATGATCTAACATATCTTTAGAGGATCCCTCTGGTTGCTGTGATAAGATAGGTTTGCGGGAGGCAAGGAGGGCAAAGACAGAAGCAAGACACTAATTGGGAAATTACTGTAACACAGGTGAGACATAATCAGGTGAGAAGCAATGGTCAAATTAGAAGAATTTGTCGGGATTTTCTGACGGATCAATAAAGGTTGTCAGAGAAACAGAAGAGTTAAGGCTGAGGTCAATGCATTTTTATTCTAGCAATTTAAGGACTGAAGTTATACTAACTGAAATGGAGAAATGTATAAGAAAAGCTCATCTAGAGAAAGACCTAGAACTTAGCTTTGGAAATGTTAAAGTTTCCAGGTCCTATTAGACATCCAAGAGGTGATGCCCATCAAGTGACGAAGGTTCTGAATCAGGAAAGGCATCCAGACTGGAGATATTAATTTGAATAATATCAGCACAGAGATGCTACTTAAAACCATGAATCCGGATCAGATCACCTACAGAGGAATTATAGATAGAAAAAAAAAAAGAGGTCCAAGAGCAGGGCACTGGGGTACTCTAATATTTAGGAGATGAGGAAATGAGAAAATGGGGGGAAAAAGATTTAGAAGAAGCATTTTAAAAAGTAGGAGGAAAACCAGGCAAGTGTAGTATTATGGAAGCAAAGAAGAAAAAAATTTTCACACAGAAGAGAGTAAAGAGCTGTGTGTCAAGTGCTGTTGAGATTTTAAGTAGGATGAAGACAGAGAATAACCACTGGATTTAGCAACATGGAACTCAAGGGTGACCTTGACAAATGCAGTTTCGGAAGAGTAGCGCTGGTGAAGGCTTAATTGGAGTAGATTCAAGTGAGGATGGAGGAGAGAAATTAAAACAATTAAAGAAATTTAAGACATTTTGAAGTAAAGAGAAGGAGATAATAGAGTTAACTAGAATGGGAATTAAGGTCAAGAGAGGTTTTCTTTCTTTCTTTCAGGGTGGGAGAAACAATAGACTGTTTGAACGCAATAGAGAAAGGAATATTTAGTAGGGAATATTCAGTAGAATGGGGGAAGAACAATGATAGAGCAGAGAGGGGGTGAATGCCAGAGTAGTATCCCTGAGCAGGCTTTAGGAAATACAGTAGCATGAGCTACATAGAAGCAATAATATGGGCAGAATACGGATAGTGATTAGATACTGGGAAGGCCACATAAGCAAGTTACCAACGAAGATTTAGAATGAAGGCAAGGATCAGGGCTGCAGGTTGAGGTTGCAGATCAAGTCAGGAACATGCAGGAGAAACACAAGAAAACAGGAGGACCAAAGTCAGGGAGCAGCCTGAGACGACATCCAGGAAATTACCATAAAGTCAAGGCAAAGAGAACTTGAAAGCATGAACTGTAGAACCAATGATGTAACACAAAGTGTTTTTTGTTTTGCGAAGACCCCGTTTTCAGGGTATGTGATAATTTCTCATGGATGTCTTTTCTTCCTCTGGTTCCTGAATCTGATGCCCAGTGTATCCTTTTGAAGAGATGCCTTTATCATTACTTTAATGATAAGCTATATTTGTATACAAAAAGCATTATTAAATGTGTAATATACCAAGGGCTCTGAAAATCACTTAACTGTAGCAGAGTCTCATCAATGCTTCTAAAACCCACAAAGATAATCACACAGAAACAAACACCAGGGTGGCAGACTGTGGTCACCAAACCATTTTCAACTTCTGGGGCACTCACATACTACCTTTACTGCCTGTGTGTCGTTTGGGGTCATATGACACTGAAATGTTAGAAATGCAAAAAGGGAATACTCTGAGTCCCTGAGTCACCGGGTCCCTGGAAGACAAGAACACCAGAGGGCTGTCCGAACCTGCATCAGATTCTGACGAAAACAAGAAATAAATCACTGTATTAAGTCACTGACACTTATATATATTTTTTTCCCTACAGTATAGCCTAACATGACCCTGACTACAACATAGACACACCATTTTAGCGGAGGTAACCATTTGGCCTATAAATGCCAATCCTTTAAGCCATAACAAACATCACAGATGCTTAAATAACAAGTTCCCTTAGGATATAAAGCATAATTTGATTCTCAACAACTTGGTTTGCTCACAGCACATCTGGTTTTCAGGAATACATCTATGTAAATTGAGTCACCTCTTTAATGATACCGTATTTGCATCTGAGGAACAGGAAAGACAAGACTGACTGCAGGTTAAATAAAAAGTGCCTAGGTCTATCTTAATTTGCTCTCTAAGCTCCTGATGATAACATATGTAAACACCCTGTAGGTAATTAAATTCTAAATTCTTCTTTGCTGTAATGATCCAGGTGTCACTGGAATATTTTTTTTAAGACATTTTGCCTACCTAAGGCCTCAACATATGATTTTTTTTTCTTTTTTAATTAAACCTCTGCCCAGGAATAAAGCATCTTATTCATACAGTCAAATCTTTCCAGAACCCTCCAACTCAGCTAAGAGAGCCAGTCTAGCTGATTCAGGCAATTGTGTTGCCTTTTAAAATACTGTCCCCAAAGAATCCTTTGCAGCTACTCAGAGCCAGCATAGAGTCAATTATTAAGGTTTGTACCTGTATTGCTTAGACTGCACTTTCCCCCTAATACTGTCCCTATTAATCTACTCAGGAACCAATTTGCTATTTCTGATGCTGGGTTAGGGGCTGTTCAGATGCCTGTTTGTAATTTATTTGGTTGCTTTCAGCTGATGTTTGGGTTTAGACCATGCCACCTAGTGGTTTCCCTGGTGGCTCAGATGGTGGTAAAGAATTTCCTGTCTACCATGCAGGAGATTGGGTTTGATCCCTGTGTTGGGAAGATCCCCTGAAGAGGAAAATGGCAACCTACTCCAGTATTCTTGCCTGAAGAATTCTGTGGACAGAGGAGCCTGGTGGGCTACAGTCCATGGGGTCGCAAAGAATCAGACATGACTGAGCAACTTTCAGTCAGTCAGTCACTCACTCACCTAGTACAGATGCTGCAGAAAGGGTCTCTGGAACACCTCCTGCATCATGAATCTCTTGCTGAAAGTACTGAAAGTATTTTTTCTACTTCATTGATAAAATAACAGGGTTTATTAACCAGGGTTTATTATCTCTACTGGTTTTTTTTTTTTTTTAAATCATTGTCAGCAAGTTTCTCTAACAGCAGCACTATCCCAAATATTTGTTAAGGGGGTTAAACAGTTTCTAATGCTGCCGCTTTATTTAATTTACAGCCATTTCTGAAAACATACCATTCAGTGTTTGGTGAAACAGCTTATGCCTCCTGTCATATTTCACATTTTGTTTTATGCTTTGGTAGATTTCACTATGATCCTTTTTTAACCAGTAAAATATTTTTAGGGAAGAAGATGTATTCATGCGTATTAAGTTGCCTCACAATTGTGTCCAATTCTTTGGGACCTATGGATTGCAGTCCACTAGGCTCCTCTTTCCATGGGATTCTCCAGGCAAGAATACTGGAGTGGATTGCCATGCCCTGTTCCAGGGGATCTTCCCAACCCAGGGATCAAACCTGTATTTCCTGCAGCTCCTGCACTGCTGGTGGATTCTTTACTGCTGAGCCACTGAAGAAGCCCAGGAAAGAAGACACATTTTCTTTAAAGGGTGAAGTTGCAGAAAGAGTCCTATATCATGAAATCTTTTCACAGATCTAAATAACAACAGTGGGTTGCTTTTTACCAGAACTTTAAAATATAGCAGAACTTTAAAAGAGCAGAACTTTTGGACTTCCCTAGTGGCACAGTGGTTAAGGATCTGCTTGCCAATGCAGGAGACAAAGGTTTGATTCCTGGTCCAGGATTGCACATGCTAAAGAGCAACTAAACCAGAGTGCCACAGCTACTGAAGCCTGCGGACCTAGAGCCTATGATCCACAACAAGAGAAGCCAGCGCGAGGAGAAACCCGAGCACTACAGGAAAGAGCAACAACTGTACTCCCTGCAACTAGAGAAAGCCCGTGCACAGAAAGCAACGAAGACCCAGCAGGGTCAAAAATAAAAAATAAGCTATAAAAATAATAGTATAACAACAGAACTTTTAAAAAAATATTTGAGCCTCTTAATTTTCATAGAGGTTAACTGCATTCTCTCATGGCCTCATTTCACAAAAGCAATTGTAGTAAAGTGGGAGGCATATGGAAACTACTCAGCTTACCTAAGTCTAAATTCTGACTCTGCCATTTGCCAACTCTATAATTTGGGGCAAATCACTTACCTTCTATAAGCTTCATCATCCTCATCTGTGAACTGGGGCTCATACTACTTGTCCACAGGGTTATTCTAAGAAGTCAATAGAGTACCCATGTGAAAGTGTCTATCACTGAGCCAGGCCCAAAATAGACCATCAAGATTCATTATCAGAATCTCTAAGACACACACAATCCATCTATAATGAGATCACAAGAATTTGTAATTTACACGGAGTCTCCTAAGTTGAAGTAATATGAAGAACTCCATGGCAATTTAAGGTGTTCTGGCCATTTAAGATTTACTTGATTTATTTACTACCTCCTCTTCTTATCCATTAGTAATACAGGTCAATAGTTCAACTTGCAGCTAATTTCTTTTCTCTCTCTCTCGTTATTGGAGGATAATTGCTTTACAATATTTGAAACATTTTATTTTTACCTTCTCCACCAAGGAATAGTCCTATGGACTCCCCACCAGAGTCTGGCTTCCTGTCACCCACTACTGCTTCTTCCTCACTCGATATCAAAAGAGCACAAAATGTACTGAGTAAACGCTTGCTTTAACTCAGAAATGCATTGGGGGCGGAGGTGAGGATGGCACTAATTTAATTTTTATTCCTAAGAGAATTTTCCTGCAGGAATCTATGTCTGGAATACAATGGAATTGCCTCCAAACATTCCTTATAAGAATCTACTTGCTTCCAAGCTCAACAGTTGGAATGAAAGTCTCAGGTTTAGGGCCAGTTGTGATAGCAAGGTCTCTCCCTTTCAACCTACAGGCAAGCGATTCTGGGGGGATATAAAAGCATTTTTAAAAAGCAATGGACTAAACATGACTCTTTAGTCCAATCTGCGAAACTAGCTAACATACAATACCCTAAGTCAACTAATGCCTTTGGGTGGCAGGGGTTTCATCTAAGCTTGAATGAGTCTTATCTTCTCTCTCTCACCATTCTTCCCCCATGTAAGTGAGTGATTTTCAGACTATGTTGACTGTAATTCACAGTTTAAAAAATGCATTTAACTTTGCAACCCAGTATTCAGACATATGTGTGCATGCACACATACACACACACACACACACAGACTATTAAAAATGTTATGCAACAATTCTTGCCCTTACTATGTACTTGATTTTCACACTATTATATTTCATTTTTTAATGCTAGTTATGACCTATAAAGTGGATTTTATGACTCACTAATGAGTCACAGCCTATTGTTTTAAAAACACGGAGCCAGACTTTTAATAAGGAGCTACTAGTCTGGAAAAGCAGTAAATGAAGTTCACACTTGATATGGGAGACTGAAATTCTGTTAAAAGTGTATGCACAGTTCTAGTAAGAGAGAACAATGTCCTTCTCCTATTCCTCCTACCAAGTAAAACTAAAAACTCTAAGAACTATATTTAAATAAACATAAGAAGACTCTGAAAGGCTAAGGCAGAGAAGTCAGACAATCTAGGGACAGAGGACCCAAGGAATGATGTACTGCTGAATTTGTGGCTTTTCTTTTGGCCTCACATGTCTCAGACTTGGAACTGAAGAAGCTGGCAACCTAGAAATGCCAACAAGTACAGTAGAAGTCAACTATCTCTAAACAAAGAAAAAATAAAGGGGAAGCCTACAAAGATATGTTATAGACAATAAACATTCTATGCCAAACACAACAGGTAAACTGTGGCTCCCATCCCTACCCATGTCAGCCAAGTCCAAGTGGAAAGCCTAGATGAGGCTATAATGAGATGCTCTAACCACCCAGTATGCTGATGTCAGAGAAGGATGAGTAAGGAGCTGAAATTCCATCTCCATTGGATGGTAATGAGTTCCTCTCACCCCTGTCTATAATGTTATCAGAGACACTCTGAGGAGCCTGGGCATCCATCTCCACCCAGTACTACCAAAACAAATTTCCACTTCTCCACTGTGGTAGGCCTGTTGGAGAAATGACAGAAATCTTAGAATTATTATCCAACAAATATTTTAAAGCAGTAATCATAAACATGCCTCAATTACCAAGTACAAGCACACTTTAAATAAATGAAAAAAATATAAAATCCATACAAAAACAGAAACAAATAGAAAATAAATAGACAATATAAAAAAGAACAGGAAATTTTAGAAATGAAAAACACAGTAACCAAATTTAAAATTCAACAGCAGAATGAATGAGTCAGAGGAAGGAATCAGTGAACTGGAACATATGTTTATGCTAATACAAACCTCGTAATTTATTCCTTCCCCTCACCCTTCCCCTTTGATAATCATAAGTTTGTTTTCTACGTCTGTGAGTCTGTTCCTGTTTTGTAAATAAGTTCATTTATACCATTTTTTTAGATTCCACATATAAGGGATATCATATGATATTTGTCTTTTTCTGTCTGACTTATTTCATTTAGTATGATAATCTCTAGGTCCATTCATGTTGCTACATATGGCATTATTTCATTATTTTTTATAGCTGAGTAATATTCCTTGTACAAATGTAAATTTCTTCTTTACCCACTCATCTGTTGATGGCATTTAGGTTGCTTCCATGTCTTGGCTAGTGTAAATAGTGCTGCCATGAACGCTGGGTGTGTGTATCTTTTTGAAATACGCTTTTTTCAGAATATATGTCTGGCAGTGGGATTGCTCTGCACATAAGTTAAATAAGCAGGGTGACAATACACAGCCTTGACGTACTCCTTTCCTGATTTGGAACCAGTCTGTTGTTCCATTGCGGTTCTAACTGTTGCTTCCTGACCTGCATACAGATTTCTCAGGAGTCAGGTCAGATAGTCTGGTACTCCCATCTCTTGAAGGATTTTCCACAGTTTGTGGTGATCCACAGAGTCAAAGGCTTTGGGATAGTCAATAAAGCAGCAGCAGATGTTTTTCTGAAACTTTCTTGCTTTTTTGATGATCTAACAGATATTGGCGATTTGATCTCTGGTTCCTCTGCATTTTCTAAATCTAATTTGAACATATGGAAGTTCTCAGTTCACGTACTATTGAAGCCTGGCTTGGAGAATTTTGTGCATTACTTTACTGGCATGTGAGATGAGTGCAATTGTGCAGTAGTTTGAACATTTTTGGCAATTTGAACAATTTTGACAAAGGCAATTCTTTGGCATTGCCTTTCTTTGGGATTGGAAGGAAAACTGACCTTTTCCAGTCCTGTGGCCACTGCTGAGTTTTCCAAATTTGCTGGCACATTGAGTGCAGCACTTTCACAGCATCATCTTCCAGGATTTGAAATAGCTCAACTGGAATTCTATCACCTCCCCTAGCTTTGATCACAGCGATGTTTCCTAATGCCCACTTGACTTTGCATTTCAGGATATCTGGCTCTAGGTGAGTGATCACACCAGCTTGGTTATCAGGGTTATGAAGATCTTTTTTGTATAGTTCTTCTGTGTATTCTTGCCACCTCTTCTTAACATCTTCTGCTTCTGTTAGGTCCATACCATTTCTGTCCTTTATTGGACATCATGAAATATCAGTAACCTCAGATATGCAGATGACACCACCCTTTCTTCTTGAAGAAAGCAAAGAAGAACTAAAGAGCCTCTTGCTGAAAGTGAAAGATAAAAGCAAAAAAGTTGGCTTAAAACTCAACATTCAGAAAACTAAGATCATGGCATCCAGTCCCATCAATTCATAGCAAATAGATGAGGAAATAATGGAAACAGTGACAGACTTTATTTTGGGGGGCTCCAAAATCACTTGCAGATGGTGACTGTAGCCATGAAATTAAAAAGACACTTGCTTCTTTGAAGGAAAACTATGATCAACCTAGGCAGCATATTAAAAAGCAGATACATTACTTTGCCAACAAAGGTCCGTCTAGTTAAAGCTATGGTTTTTCCAGTAGTCATGTATGGATGTGAGAGTTGGATTATAAAGAAAGCTGAGTGCTGAAGAATTGTTGCTTTTGAACTGTGGTGTTAGGGAAGACTCTTGAGAGGACTGCAAGGAGATCCAACCAGTCCATCCTAAAGGAAATCAGTCGTGAATATTCATTGGAAGAACTGATGTTGAAAGTGAAACTCCAATACTCTGGCCACCTGATGTGAAGAACTGACTCATTGGAAAAGACCCTGTTGCTGGGAAAGATTGAAGGCAGGAGGAGAAGGGGACGACAGAGGATGAGATGGTTGGATGGCATCACTGTCTAATGGACATGTGTTTGAGTAAGCTCCTGAGGTTGGTGATGGACAGGGAAGCCTGGTGTGCTGCAGTCCACGGAGTTGCAAAGAGTTGGACGCGACTGAGCGACTGAACTGAGTGGGATTGCTGAATCATATAGTAGTTCTATATATTTTTTGAAACCTCCATATTGCTCTGCATAGTGGCTTTACCAATATACACTCCCACCAACAGTGTAGGAGGGGTCTCTTTTCTCTTCACCCTCTCCAGCTTTTGTTGTTTATGTTTATAACTTTTTATGAAGACCATTCTGAATGGTGTGATGATATACCTCATTGTAGTTTGATTTGCATTTCTCTAATAGTGATGTTGAGCATCTTTTCATGTGTGTGTGTGTGTTTACCCTCTGTATATCATCTTTAGATGAAATGTCTATTTAGAACTTTTGTCTGTTTTCTGATTTGATTGTTTGCTTTTCTTTATGTTGAGCTGCATGAACTGTTTGTATAGTTTGGAGATTAATCCCTTGTTGGTCACTTTGTTTGCAAATGTTTTCTCCCATTTTGCTGTGTAAAAACTTTAAAGCTTAATCAGGTCCCATTTGCTTCTTTTGATTTTTATTACTCTAGGAGGTGGAGTCAAAGAAATATTGCTGTTATTTATGTCAAATAACGTTCTGCCTAGGTTTTCCTCTATAAGTTTTACAGTATCCAGTCACACCTTTAGGTCTGTAACCTAACCCATTGTGAGTTTATTTGTGCATATGGTGTTAGAGAATGTTCTAATTTCATTCTTATACATGTGACTGTCCAGAGCTCTACTTATTGAAGAGACTGTCTCTTCTCCAACAAAGGAAATCATAAGTAGAACAAAAAGACAATCTACAGAATGGGAGAAAATATTTACAATTAATGTGACAGACAAGGGTTTAATTTATAAAACATACATACAGCTCATAAAACTTAGTATCAAAAAACCCCAAATAACCCAATCAAAAAAAAAAGGCAAAAGATTTGAATACACATTTCTCTAAAGATGATATATAGATAGAAACAGGCACATGAAAAGATGCTCAATATCAGTACTTACTAGAGAAATGCAAATGAAAACTACAATGATGTATTATCTCATGCATCAGAATGGCCATCATTAAAAATCTACAAATAATAAACGCCAGAGCAGGTGTGGAGAAAAGGGAACCCTTTTATACTGTTGGTGGAAAAACAGTATGGTGTTTCCTTTAAAGAACTAAAAATAGAGCTACCATATGATCCATCAATCCAACTTTTGTGCACATATCTGGAACAGATGAAAACTCTAATTTAAAAAGATAAATGCACTCCAATGTTCATAGGAGCACTATTTACAATAGCCAAGACATGGAACCAACCTAAACATCCATGAAGAGATGAATGGATAAAGAAGGTGTGGTATATATACACAATGGAATATTACTCAGCCATAAAAAGAATGAAATAATACCATTTGCAGCAACATGGATGGACCTAGAGATTATCAAACTAATGAAGACATAAAAACAAATATATGATATCACTTATACTTGGAATGCTTAAAGATAATACAGCTGAACTTATTTACAAAACAGAAATAGACTCACAGACATAGAAGACAAACTTATGATTACCCAAGGGGAAAGAGAAAGAGGGAATGATAAATTAGGAGTTGTGATTAACAGATACAGATATACAAAATAGATAAACAACAAAGGACTACTGTATAGCACAGAGAACTATATTCACTATCACAATAATCTATAATGGAAAAGAACTTGAAAAATAACATGAATATATGTACATGTGTAGGGCTTCCCAGGTGCCTCAGTGGTAAAGAATTCACCTGCAATGCAGGGGACATTGGTTTGATCCCTGCATCAGGAAAGTTCCCTGGAGGAGGGCATGGCTACTCGTTCCAGTATTCTTGCCTGGACAATTCCATAGACAGAGGAGCCTAGCAGGCTACAGTCCATAGGGTGGCAAAGAGTCAGACACAACTGAAACGACTGAGCACACACGCACGCATGCATGTATGTATGTATATAGATAGACACATATGTACATGCATGCATGCTCAGTCATGTCAAACTCTTTGTAACCCAATGGACTATAGCCAACCAGGCTCCTCTGTCCATGAAACTTCCCAGGCAAGAATAATGGAGTGGGTTGCCATTTCCTACTCCAGGGGACTTTCCCGACCCAGGAATCTAACTCGTGTCTCCTGAGTCTCCTGTCTTGACAGGTGAATTTTTTACCACTGCCCCACCTGGGAAGCCCCCATACGCACACAGATACACACACACACACACACACACACACACACACACACACACACACCTGAATCACTTTTCTGAGTACCTGAAGCTAACACAACTTTGTAAATCAGCTATACTTCAGTTTCATATTAGTAAATGAAAGAAGCCAATCTGAAAAGCTTATATACTATACAATTCCATCTATATTACATTTTAGAAAAGACAAACCTAAGGAAGAAGTAAAAAGATCAATGAATGGTTCTGAAGGACTAGGGGGACAGAGGTGTGAATAGGTAGAGCACAGAGGGTTTTGGGGGCAGTGAAACTCCTCTGTGTGCTACTACAGTGGTGGATATGTTTCATTACACATTTGTCCAAACCCATAGACTGTACACCACCAAAAGTGAACCTTTAATGTAAACTATAAACCCTTGATGTGTCAAAGTAGGTAAATCAACAGTAACAAAGGTACCAATCTAGTGAGAGATGTTGATAATGAAGGAGGCCTATGCACATGTGGGGATAGCAGGTATGTGGGAAATTTCTGGACCTTCTTAATTTTTCTACAAGTCTATATCTATTCTAAAAAGAAGCCCTATTAAAATCTTTAAAAAGAATCCTATTAAATAATGGAAGAAAATATTAGCAAATTAGTAAACTCTGATAAGAGTTTACTATCCAGAATAAAGAACTCCTACAACTCAACAAAAAACAAGACATTCTAATTTTTTAAACGGACATAAGTATTTGCATAGACATTTCTTCAAAAATGTACAAATGACTAATAAACACATGAAAAGATTTTCAACATAATCAGTTTTTAGGGAAACACATATCAAAACCACATTATTTCATACCTACCATGATGTCTATAACATAAATAAAATGAAAATCTAAGTGTTGTGAGGAGGTAGGGAAATGGAACCCTCATATACACTCTATGTGGATTTAAAGTGGAGTACTCATTGTGGAATCCAGTTTGGTGACTCTTTAAAAAGTTAAACATAGAATTACCATATGACCCTGAAATTCCACTTCTAGGTTTATACCCAAAAGAACTGACAGCAGGAACACGAGCAGGTATGTGTACACCAATGTTTGTAGCAGACCTGTTCATAACCCAAGTGTCTATCAACAGATAAATGGCTAAACAAAATGTAGGGCAGTCATACAGCAGAATATTGGCAGAGATGGTAAAGAATCTCCCTGTAATGCAAGAGGCTGGGATTTGATCCCTGGGTCAGGAAGATCCCCTGGAGTGGGAATACTCATTCCAGTATGCTTCCCCAGGGAATTCCATTGACAGAGGAGCCTGGTGGGCTACAGTCCATGGAGTCCCAAAGAGTTGGACATAACTGAGCAATTAACTCTTTTACTTTACTTAGAACATTATTCAGTCTTCCAAACTGAATGAAGTTCTGATACTTTATGCAGCATGGATGAGCCTTGAAAACATTGTGGTAAGTGAACTAAACCAGACATAGAAGAACAAACACTGTATAATTCCACTTAGATGGAGCATCTAGAATAGACAAATTCATAGTAACCAAGAGTAGATTAGAGGCTATTAAAGGCTAGAAGGAAGGGAAAAGAAATTATTGCTAAGTGAACTCAGAGTTTATGTTTGGGATGATAAAAAGTTTTGGAAATAGGTAGCAATTATGGTTGTACAGCACTGTGAATGTAATTAATGCCACTAAATTGTATACTGAAAAATGATTAAAAAGCAAAGTATATGCTATATGTATCTTGTTCACTACAATGATAAAGAATCTGAATAGATCCCCAAAAGAATGAACATAAATAAATCTATACCAGGACATGGCATAGTCATATTTTAAAAACCAGAGACTAAGAAATAATCTTGAGAGCAGCCAGAGGATAATGACACCTCGCCTATAGGTAGAAAAACCTATATATGATAGTATATATATTTTCAAAACCTATGGAGGTAAGAAGAAAATGGCACAATATTTCTCAACTGCTGAAAAAACAGTGCCATTAATCTAGAATAAAAGAAAAATAATAGCATTTTCAGATTCAGGGAAATTTTGTCACCTGCACATCTACCCTAAAAGCAATAGCTAAAGAAGTTCTCTAAACAGAAAAGAAACGATAAGAAAAGAATCTTGAAATATCAGGAAGGAATACGGGGTAAGCAAAAATAGGTGGGGAAAACATGAGCTGAGAAACAACAATCTCAGATATGTGGATGACACCACTCTAATGGCAGAAAGCAAAGAGGAACTAAAGAGCCTCTTGATGAGGGTGAAGGAGGAGAGTGAAAGATCCAGCTTAACATTAAATATCAAAAAAAAAACTAAGATTATGGCATTCAGCCCCATTACTTCATGGCAAATAGAAGGGGAAAAGGTGGAAATAGTGACAGATTTCCTCTTGTTGGGCTCTAAAATCACTGCAGATGGTGACTGCAGCCATTAAATTAGATGATTTCTTCTTGGCAGGAAAGTGATGAAAAACCTAGACAGTGTGTTGAAAAGCAGAGACATTACTCTGTTGACAAAGGTCTGTATAGTCAAGGCTATGGTCTTCCATAGTCAAGGCTGTGGTCACATAAGGTTGAGAGAGCTGGACGGTAAAGAAGGCAGAACACCAAAGAATTGGTGCCTTCAAACTGTGGTAGTGGAGAAGACCCTTGAGAGTCCCTTAGACAGCAGGGATATCAAACCAGACAATCTTAAGGGACATTAACCCTGAATACTCAGAAGGACTGATGCTGAAACCACTGGATCTTCCCAACCAGGGACGCTGAAGCTGAAGCCACAAGGGAAGCCCTATTATTAGTGTAATAATAGGTTTTAAAAATTAATTTTAAAGTGTTTCTGTCTCATATTTTCTAGAGATAGTGTTTAGAATTATTTCATTCTTGATATTAGTAATTTTGTATCTTCTATGGTTTTTTCCTTTACAATATTGCTAGAGATGTATCAGTTATTCATATTCTCAAATAAAAAGTTTCTGGTTTATTTGTTTTCTGTTCTTCATTTCACTGATTTCTGCTTTTGTCTTTATTATTTCCATTCTGTTTTGCTTTGAGTTTCAGTGCTTTCTTTTTCCTTTACTCTTGAGGAGTTTAGATGACTGATTTGAGACTTTTTCTCATGTATGCATTTAGCATTATAAATCTCCCTTCTCAGCAATGCTTTAACTATGTCCAACAAATTTTGACTCTCATCATTCTTATTCAACATGTTTTGAGAGATTCTAGCCAGTGCAATAAGGCAAGAAAAGAAATTAAACACATCCTGACTGGAAGGAAGAAATAAAACTGTCTAATTTTAGGTGTTGTGACTATTTACAGAAATTCCCAAGGAATATACCCCCCCAAAAAAGTTTTATCTCATAGAACTAATGATTCATCAAGGTTGGATTATATGGATAAACATAAAAAATCAATTATATTTCAATGTACTAGCAATGAACATGTGGACACCAAAATATAAACAATGCCATTTACAATAACAAAAAATAACTAACAAAACAAACAAAAATTTTATGTAAAAACTTCAAAATGCTGATGAAAGATATCAAAGAAGATCTAAATAAGTAAGGAGAAATACCATGATAATGAATTGTAATAGCCTTTATAGTAAAGATGCTGATTTTCCCCAAATTGATAAACAAGTTTAATACATTTTCTATAAAATCTTCAAAAATACTTTATAGATACATATAATATTACTATAAAATTTACACATACAAGTGAAGGAACTAGAATAGCTAAAAACAATTGAGTAAGAATAAAGTGAGAGGAATCATTCTATTTGATTCTTAGTATATAACACAGTCATTAGTACTTAGTATATATTAGTAATTTGTCTTAGTATATAACATAGTATATAACTTGGTATTAGTAATTAGCCTTAGTATTAGTAATTATTCTTAGTATATAACACAGTAATTAATACTGTGTGATGGTGGAGAAACTGACAGATCAATAGAACAGAATAGACAGACTCACATAAATATGCCAGACTAATTTTTGACAAAGATGCAAAAATAATCCAATAAAGGAAAGAAAGTCCTTCAACAAATGGCACTGAATCAATTGCACAGCCAATGGCATAATAAAAAGAAAAGAAAAACATCGACATAGGTCTTACTCCTTCTATAACTATTAAGTATTTGGAAAACAACATAGGAAAATCTTCAGAATCTAGGGGGTTAGACACAGATTTCTTAGACCTTGACAGCAAAAAACATAATACATAAAAGGAAATGGATAAATTGAACTTCATCAAAATTTTAAAATTGTGCTCTGCAAAATCTTGTTAAAAAGATGAAAAGATAAGTTACAGACTGGAAGAAAATATGTGCAAATCACACATCCAATATATAAAGTACTCTCAGTTCAAAAGAAGAAAGGAAAGAATGAAGGAAGGAAGAAAAAAAACACACACTGGAAAAAACACACATTTAAAAAAGGAATGCAGTTAAGTAATAGACAAAAGTCATAAAGAGACATTTTGTTAATGCAGATATACAGATGACAAATAAGCAAATGAAAAGATGTTCAACATTATTAGTCATTAGAGAAATGCATATTTAAATCATAATGACATCATTACATATCTATTAGAATGACTACAATCCAAGAATAATGACAACACAAAAGGTTGCAAAGATGTGGGAAAACTGGATCACTCATGCATTACTGATGGGAATGTATTAATAAGATGGTACATCCACTCTGGAAAATAGTTTGGCCCTTCCTTTAAAAAGCTAAAAACATGCAACTACCATACAGCCCAGAAACTGCACTCTTGGGCATTTATCCTAGAGAAACGAAAACTGATGTTCACACAAAAACCTACGGAATGTTTACAGCAGCTTTTTTTCTGTGATATCCCAAACTATACAAAACTCAGCTGTCTTTCAGTGGATCAATGGTTAAACAAACTGTGGAGGTATAGTGTATCATGGAATGCTACTCAACAATGAAAAGAGGAAAAAACTTACTGGTACATGCATCCACCAGAATGTATCTTCAGAGGATTATGCCAAGTGAAAAAACCAATACCTAAAGATTGTACACTATATGACTCTGTCATATAATATTCATGAAATGACAAAATAATAAAAGTGGGGAACCGATTAATGGTTGTCAGAAGTTAAAGACAGGGTAGAAGCAGAAGGTGAGTCTGGTCCTTGTGGTGATGGACGTGCTCTGTATCTTGATTGAACCGCTGTCAATATCCTGGTTGTGACATTGTACTACAGTTTTGGAAGATGCTACCACTGAGAAAAACTGAGTGCAGGGTAATACAGATCTCTCTGTATTATTTCTAACAAGTTCTTGTGAATCGATGTTTATTTCAAAATAATCTATTTTTTAAGCGTTAAGACAATATGGACTGAAGATCTGACTTCTTTTAACTTTTACCCATGGACCTTAGGCAAATCACTTCATCTCTCCCTGGGCTTCAGTTTTCCTACCTATGGAGCAGGATGTAAAACTAGCTCGGAGTTCATTTGATGTTCATGTTCTATATCAATATACAAAGCAAAAGCATGATGAAGGAAGTGTGCACATGGTAATAATAAATATTACCAGCCTTGCCTACCTTACAGAGCTGTTTTGAAAATCATATGAAGTAGAATCTCTGGACCTGCACTGAAAACTGCAAAGCATCATCAATATTAGTTATAATTGTATTATTGTTTTAGGCAAAAAAAGAGGGGGAGGAGATTTGGATACATTCTAAAGGACATGAGTCGATAAAATAATTGGGATAAATTGCCTTGGATTATTATGTCAGAAGTATAACACCTGGTATGGCTTCATTCCCTGTCTCTACCCTTGTACTTCCTGTTACTACCACCACCTACAGCTTCCTGAGGCTCAACAGAGACCCTTATAGACCAAGGATAAGGTTCAAAAGTCTCCCGCAGTCACACAGTAGGAAGGAGGATCAGTACTGTTCATAACTAAAGCAATCTCCCCAGAGCTAATCATATGTGTCAGTACCCATTCTTAACACGCAATCTACCTCATTCATTTCAAGAACAAAGCCAAAAGAATATTTTATAGATTGGGGATAAGAAAGGGGCAGGAATAATGGAAAAAGAACTAGGGATGTCAAGTTATCCAATGAGCAATGGCAAGCCACACGATGTACCCAGAGATGCTCAAGAAAGCATTCTGTTCAAGGTCAACCACAAAGTTAGGGGAAGAAAAAGAGAAATAAAGGAAGAAAGGAAAAGGCAAAGGTAACTTAGCAGCATGGCAATCTGGAGAATTATAGGTGCTTTTTGAGATCTGGTGTGTGGAGAAAAGGATAGTCCAATACCACCAGATAAGAAATTAATTTGCCACTCATCATAGAAACACGGGAGTTACCACTTAGAGGTACATTTATAACCTCTTAATTTCAGAGATATGCAGCAGGAGACAACAGATCCACTCTGTCAAAGAGAGGGAAGATGGAAGGATTTGTTTCTTTTATTCTAGGGCAGCTGAAGTAACAGAAAAAAAAGAAAAGAGACCCGAGGAGACTTAAGAGACAGAAATGATGAAAAAATGTACTGACCTTCATGGAAGAAGATGTGGGGTCCTCTAGACAACCAAGGATAGGGCTTCATGCAAAAAGAACTAGGGCAAACTGGTAGATAATTGGGCAGAAGACAAATCCCTTTGCCTCAACTGGTTGTGCAAATTAATTATTCAAATAATTTCCACAGTTCCTCACTTACTGACAGTTACAAGATATGACTAATCTCGCACATTTTTAGAACTTTTAGAATTTCACAGAAGCACCTGACAGAAAGGAAATGCGATACTTTTCAAAGGAAAAGTTAGAATTTGTCAGCAAAGGGCATTATTTAGCAAATGGCCCATTCCAGGATGCAAGAGGGTATTTCAAATACCTTCAAAAGAGACAACGCAACTCGAAGAGGAAAAAAAAAAAAAAAACAACTTTACTTTCAGATGGAAGACTGTTTTATTTTTTTCTTTTACTTCCAGTCTTATTGAGATATAATTGACATATAACACGGTATGTGTGTTTAAGGGGTATAATATGTGACTTGTGTATATATATATATATATATATATTCTATATATTGCAAAAGGGTTAACACAGTCATGTTGGTTAACACTTCCACCATCTCACATATTTACCTTGGTGTATATGTATGTGTGTATGTGTGGTGAGAACACTTTCGATCTATTCTCTTAGCAACTTGCAAGTATGTAATTCTGTATTGTTAACTATCATCATCATGCTGTACATTAGATCCTCAAAACATACTCATCTTGTAACTGAAAGTTTGTTATAATTTTGGCCAAAATCTCCCTGTTTTCTCCCAAGCCCTGGCAGCCATCATTCTACTCTGTTTCTATGAGTTTGACTGTTTCAGATGGAAGGTTGTTTTTTGTTGAGTTTAATTCCATTTTGATTCATATATTTCTAACATGGTATGAGAAAATATTTTTTAATTTTTAAAACTGTGTCTAAATGCAACAAGTTTAGAATCAAGAACAAACCAGGAGCCCTATGTATGATATGTAGACAATGATTATCTTATCTTATATATTTCAATTTATTAAAGATAGCTCAGATATTACATATACACATGTATTGTTCTTGTTGTTTAGTCACTAAGTTGTGTCCAACTCTTTGTGATCCCATGGATTGTAGCCCATCACACTCCTCTGTCTGTGGGATTTCCCAGGCAAGAATAATGGAGTGAGTTGCCATTTCCTTCTCCAGGGGATCTTCCTGACCCAGGGATCGAACCCAGGTATCCTGCATTGGAAGGCAGATTCTTTACAACTGAGCCACCAGGTAAGCCTATAAAATATTAGAAAATGGGATTTTCTTCTTTATTCCAAATCTTTTTTCATTCAATAACTTAAATGAAGCCCTGCTATATGACCAATAGGGTGCTAGGCACAGGGTTGCAAAGATAATTATGACATACTTGACCCTTAAAACAACATAGGTTTGAACCGTGCTGGTCTACTTATATTCAGAATTTAAAAAAAAAAAAAAATACATCCTACAGCACTACAACAACTGCAGTTGATTGGTTGAATCCACAGATGCAAAAGTGTGGATACAAGGGTCAAATGTAAAGATATATGTGGATTTCAGAGGGTTGGGGCCCCTGACACGCCTCCACTGCTCAAGGGCCAGCTGTATAGTCAAATGCTGGAGAGAGATGGGTACTTATGATCACAAAACAGTGAGGTCTTTGGGGATGATGGTAAGACTAAGAAACAATTACTGAATACAGGTGATGATTAAATTCTCCTGCTGATGGAGAGGTGCAGTGGAAGAATGGAGTGGTGCTGAAAGGAGAGGGGAGGCAGTCAAAAAAGTCAATGGTCACTCTATTTATAATATATAACTGGCTTGAAATGGGAAAAGAAATTGTACGGCAGGAAGTAGGTGAGTGATTTACCCTGGCTGAACAAATTCCCAGATAATTATTATAGTTATTTCCCTAGTATTTCCTGGCTGTATTTGATTTACTTCCTCAAAACGTAATAGCAGCATCAGACTGGACTCTTTCATGGGACTTGCTTTATTGAATTTAATGCTACTTGCAGTGAATTGTTCGCTGTAATTTTCCCCTCTACCTTTTCCTAACATAGTATTTATCTGAATGTAATTGTAAGAAAAGATATAATCATCTTGACTCAAGCCATGATACCCCTGAATTCCTGGCCTTATATCTCTCTTCTGTAACTTTACTACTGACCACAAATACTAATGGCTCTAAAGCAAACAGATATGGAGATGGTGTTGGGCATGCTCTTCTTGGAAGGTCTAGGCGCTACTTCCTATTTCTGGCCTGAAACCTGACTCTTGCTTGCTTTGTTTCCAGTTGTGGTATTTCCTAAGACAACGGAGACAGATATCAGATTGATTTTAGAGCAAACTGCATTAGATCATCTATGATGGGAATCTCAGTAGCCAGGAGCCCATTTAGTTTAGAGGGAGGCAAGGGTAAAATCTGGAGGAGGAAATGGCAACCCTCTCCAGTATTCTTGCCTGGGAAATCCCATGGACCGAGGAGCCTGGCAGGCTACAGTCCATGGCATCACAATGAGTTGGACACGAATGAGGGACAGAGCATGCACTCAAGGGTAAAAATCAGGGCCACTGGCTAAAAGTCCCAAGCAGACAATTTCCTCCTTTGTCCACAGTTTCTATAATGCACTTGGAGACATGCCCATGTACCGATGAGCAATTGTATTCTGCATTTTACACTCTGCTTTGTTTGTGGAGACCTGGAGAGATTTGTGGACAGTGGGATAAAATATGTAAGGTGATGACTATTCTTTACTGTTCTGTTTGATGAGAGCTAGAAACCCATGGACATCTAGAGAAATTATTTTCAGAAAATAAGCCATGGTGGCAGATCATGTGATGAACTCCTGGAACAGAAATAAATTATAGTCTGAAACAGCTTGGACATTTGTTATTCCTGATGGAGCTGGGCCCTCATTTGGGTTTGGAGATTGCTTTGATGTATGTACCTCAAGCAGAAAATTCCTCAATTCTTTGTTACAAAATGAACTCATGAGCTGAAGGGAAGGTATGAGTCACTGATCATCCTAAATCTGAGAGGATTTGTTTGCTTGCTCATGCTTCCTTATTTATAATTTATTATAGAAGTCCCCTAAAAATTAACCCCTTCATCAATTAAGCCACAGGAAACTCCATTTTAGACTGGGTTACAGGAATATGGAAGTCCTTCCTCGAGACTCATAAAGCCAGTTAGACACAAAAATTTCTCACAAGGATAATTTGAAAGGCTTTTAAGTGACATAATAGGAACAACAGATCTTATTTTTCATTGGATAAAGCCTTCAAAAATTGAGCATTTCATTTGGGGCCACTGTAGATACACAGTGAACCAATTAGAAGAGATCCTGTCTTGATTACATGATGAAAGTCTAGGTAATCCTCTGATGTTCACTTTGCATGAATCGTGGCTTCCATCTCAGAATAAGCTATTTAAAATAACCAGAACTGGGAAGTTTCAGTTTGCTGGCATAAAATAATATCCCTTTCTTCTGTCCTTTCCTGGTAATAACTATCTCAGGAAAGGAAGCACATTTTATTTTCAACTTGAATCTTATTTCTGGCCTCATGCCCATTGGGCCTGGTTATGTTCAAGGACATTTGGGAATGTGTTAAGTGGCAGGTGTAATCACTTGCACTTTACACCTATGAGGTTGGGTGGGGATCAATCAGTGTCAATCTTCTGCACCCTTGGCCTAAGGTTGTGGTGTGGCAGGATGTGGCCTCACTCAATAAGGGTCACCTAGCTCTGGGTGTACATCTCATCTTTATGTCAGGAGATTCAGAGATGCTAATTCTGACTCGAGAACTTATCTTTAGAAAACCAGTTGACTTTCTTTTTCTCTGTTCTGCCAAAGCTGCCATCCTGAGTCTCTGGTGGTATTTTAAGGCCGTGTATATTGGCCATCAGAAGGACTGCTGTCAGCACCCACTGCTGTCTCTAATAGGGAAATAGGAGGCTCTCTGCCCATGGAGTCTGCGGCTTGGGAGCCTTGCCGTACTGTTTCCCCTGGAGATCCCAGATCCTCCAACTCAAACATGTACCTTACAAGGTTTTCCTTGGGAGCCAAAACCAACAACAAATAAAACAATCCTCTCCTGGGGCTCAGTAGGTGACAATCCTCATAAAGAAATATATATGGGCATTGTACAGAAAACTTCACTCTGAGCTGGCCTGCTGACCCAGGCATATTGGGGTGAGTGACCTCTAGAAGCATCTCCACCTGACTTATATGGGAGAGCAGATGACATGGGATGCCTTGGAGCCGGCTCATCAGTCAGCTCTCCTGTAACCTCCCAGAGATCATAGATAACTAACATGCAAGTACCCAGGTGGTACCCACAGCACTTTGTCCTCACCAGCCAAAGACTCAACAGAGTGGAAACATGCTCTACCTAAGCCTATAGCAATGGGCTTTGTTTTTGTTGTTTGGTCGCTAAGTCCTATAGGACTCCTTTGTAACCCCATGGACTGTAGCCCACAAGGCCCCTCTGTCCATGGGGTTTTCCAGGCAAGAATACTGGAGTGGGTTGCCTTTCCTTCTCCAGGGGCTCTTCCTGACCCAGGGATTGAACCCGCATCTCTTGCCTCTCCTGCATTGCAGATGAATTCTTAACCACCAAGCCACCTGGAGAGCCAGCAATGGGTTTAGGGTGCAGCAAAAATAACAGGGAGCATGCACAAGGTGAGGAAGAGCTTTAGAGCCAGGTGCACAGAATTTGGGTTTTGATTATAGCACTTACCATCCGGGTAACCTAGGGCAAATTATTTGACCTTACTAATTCTTTTTTTTTTTTAAACTTTACATAATTGTATTAGTTTTGCCAGATATCAAAATGAATCCGCCACAGGTATACATGTGTTCCCCACCCTGAACCCTCCTCCCTCCTCCCTCCCCATACCATCCCTCTGGGTCGTCCCAGTGCACTAGCCCCAAGCATCCAGTATCGTGCATCGAACCTGGACTGGCAACTCGTTTCATACATGATATTTTACATGTTATTCTTGATCTTCTTGTCTATGTACTCATTTGTTTGGCAAATGCATGTGTGCATGCATGCTAAGTCACTTCAGTCATGCAACCCTATGACTGCAGCCTGCCAGGCTCCTCTGTCCTTGGGATTCTCCAGGCAAGAATACTGGAATGGGTTGTCATGCCCTCCTCCAGGGGATTTTCCCAAACCAGGGATCTAACCCATGTCTCTTATGTCTCTTGTATTGGCAGGTGGGCTGTTTACCACTAGCGCCATGCCCATACTGAGCAACTTCTATGTGTGAGATTCTATTCTCAGGCTGGGGGAGAAATGAACAAAGTTGCATGAAGAGTGCAGCCTAGTTGGAAGAGACAATGAATAAAATAGGCAAAACATAAAGGATGTTAGAGGGTGAAAAGAGTCTTAGAATAAAGCAGCATGTATTTCTTAAAATTGTTGTGCAGATTAAATAATATCTGGGCCTAACCAAGCTCTAATATTGCAATTGGCACTACTATTAAGAAAGCACTAATAGGAAACAGAAACTATTTCTGCTTGGAATTCATCTTCCCTAATTAAGTTTCTAATCTACTAAATTAGGGGAAACAGCAGTTCAGAGGAATGAACTACAAGTCACACAAAATGTGACCTGTAGAGGGTCACTGTTGTCCTAGGCTTCCCACAACCTTCCCCTTTCTCTTTCTATAAACCTGCCATGACTCACCCAAAGCAAAACGAAGGGTCCTCTTCCCTAGTGCTGACTGCTAGGTAGCAGGTAGTCTCTTCTTGACCCATCTCAGGATATGATACAAAAACAAGTTCTCACACCTTTTTCATTTAATAATTTGTTCTGCTATCTCCACAGGAAAGCAATCATCTAACCATAATTATAAAAAATTATGAAAATGGGGAATTACAAAGCCTCCAGCAGCCTTGTCTCCCACTGATGCTCTTGACTTCAGAGGTACTCAGAGATCAAACACCCTAATTCTATTCTTTCCTCCAACCCCCACCTTCAGTCTCCTGCCCTTTTCTCCTGCCCCAAGGGTTTTGAAACTGTGGTCCATGGACCAGGAACACCAGCATCATCTGAAGACTTGTTATTTATTCAGAACTTCTGAAGAAAATCTTTATTTTAACAAGATAGGAGATTTGTTTGCATGTTGAAATTCAAAGAGCACTGCCGGGGGTCCCTTTCTCTTTCAGAGTGAAGACAGGATAGTAAATGTTAACTAATGATAATAATAATCAAATAACAGAATGATTATTGCTACTAGTAATAATAATAATAGGGACTTCCCTGGTGGTGCAGTAGACAGGACTCTGCCTGCCAAGGCAGTGGACACAGGTTCGATCGCTGATCTGGGAAGATTTTGTATGCCTTGGAGCAACTGAACACATGAGCTGCAACTACTTAACCTGCATATGCTGCAACTGCAGAATCCTATGTGCCCGTGCTCTGCAACAAGAGGAGCCACCGCAATGAGACGCATGTGCACCACAAGGAAGAGTAGCCCCAGCTCTGCACAGCTAAAGAAAGCCCACGCACAGCAACGGGACCCAGCGCAACCAAAAGTAATTATAAAAAGAATTACAGGATTTATTGAGATTATACTGCTCGAAAGAATATGCTAAGGGCTTTCCACTCCTTAGATCCTTTAACTAGTACCTATTCTAGTATTTATCAATAAAACTACTGGAGATGACTGAATTCCAGCTGAGCTATTTAAAATTCTAGAAGATGATGCTGTGAAAGTGCTGCACTCAATATGCCAGCAAATTTGGAAAATTCAGCAGTGGCCACAGGACTGGAAAAGGTCAGTTTTCATTCCCATCCCCAAAAAAGGGCAATGCCAAAGATGTTAAAACTACCATAGAATTGTGCTCATTTCACATGCTAGCAAGGTTATGCTCAAAATCCTTCAAGCTAGGCTTTAGCTAGCTTGAATCAAGAACTTCCACATGTACAAGTCAGATTTCAAAGAGGCAGAGGAACCAGAGATCAAATTGCCAACATTTGTTGGATCGTGGAGAAAGCAAGGGAGTTCCAGAAAAACATCTACTTCAGCTTCACTGACTATGCTAAAGCCTTTGACTGTGTGAATCACAAAAAAACTGTGGAAAATTCTTAAAGAGATGAGAATACCAGAACACCTTACCTGTCTCCTGAGAAACCTGTATGCAAGTCATGAAGCCACAGTTAGAACTGAACATTGAACAACGGACTGGTTCAAAACAGGGAAAGGAGTACATCAAGGTTGTATCTTGTCACTCTGCTTATTTAACTTTCCTGAATGTGAAATGTGAAATGCCAGGCTGGATGAATCACAAGCTGGAATCAAGATTACTGGGAGAAATATCAACCACCTCAGATATGCAGATGATACCACTCTAATGGCAGAAAGTGAAGAGGAACTAAAGAGCCTCTCGATGAAGGTGAAAGAAGAAAGTTAAAAAGATGGCTTAAAACTCAGCATTCAAAAAACTAAGATCATGGGATCTAGTCCCATCATTTTATAGCAAATAGAAGGGAAAAGTGGGAGCAGTGACAGATCTTATTTTTGGGGGCTCCAATATCACTGCAAATGGTGACTGCAGCCATGAAATTAAAAGACGCTTGCTCCTTGGAAGGAAAGCTATGACCAACTTAGACAGCATATTCAAACACGGAGGCATCACTTCACTGACAAAGGTCCATATAGTCAAAGCTATGGTTTTTCCTGTAGTTATGTACAGATGTGAGAGCTGGACCATAAAGAAGACCAGGTGCTGAAAAACTGATGCTTTCGAACTGTGGTGTTGGAGAAGACTTGAGTGTCCCTTGGACAGCAAGGAGATCAAACCAGTCAATCCTAAAGGAAATCAACCCTAAATATTCAATGGAAGGACTGACGCTGAAGTTGTAGCTCCAATACTTTGGCCACCTGGTATGAAGAGCTGACTCACTGGAAAAGACCCTGATGCTCAAAAGAGTGAAGGCAAAAGGAAAAGGGGATGACAGAGAATGAGATGGCTAGATAGTATCACCAACTCAATGGACATGAATTAGAGCAAACTCCGGCAGATACTGGAAGACAGAGGAGTCTGGCGTGCTACAGTCCTTGGTGCTGCAGAGTCAGACACAACTTACTGACTGAACAACAAATCTAGTGCCCCTTGGTCTCTGTAAATTCCAGGATTTTCTCTCTCAGGATGTTTATCTCATTCCATGCTTCACATGGAAAGAGTTGCCTGAAAGCATAAACTCACAGAAAATCCAGGTACCAGGGAAACCAGGATCCTAGCAGGGCACAATGTCCACATAAATAATAATGAGAGCCACTGAAGCTGCCAGAGGGCCAGATGATCAGGCATCTAAGAGGAGATTTACAAGAATAAACCCTGAGGGAGCAGAGCCGAACAGGAAGGAGAATAGAGGAGGCTCAGCCCTGGGAACAAGAAAAGAACCACTAGTGAGGCCCCCGTCCCAGGTTCACAAGAACTCTTCGGATTGACTCATTCCAAGAGAGCTCTCAGCCTTCAACCTGCAGGTAAAGGTAATAACATCCAGAAACACACATACCGACTGGACTGAAAGTATGTAGGCAGAGTCAAGGGAGGGCAGGAACAGGCTGAGATGGGATTAGAACCCAGGTCTCTGAACTCCAAGTCCATGATTCTTCCCTCTACATCTTATGGGTGTTTACTGCCACCCCTCAACTTGTAAGGACAAAAGCCCCCAAAATGGCAGAATACTACAGGAAGCTGTGGTTGGACAGGTGGCTGGGCCACAACAAATGAAGCCAAGATTGTATGTTTAGTCCCCATGGGAGCCAGGTCCCAGTGGTCTACGTCCACAGACACACCCCATAAAGTTGTTTCGCTGTCCTGCAACCAAGAGTAAGGGGCCACCAAGAAATGGATGGGAAAGTGGCCATTGATGAGTACAAATGCTCCCTATTACAACACACATCCTACTCCTGACAGCCCCCAGTACTGTCTTTGTGAATAAAAGATCAGAGTATCAGACCATGTTCTTCTTGAAGTCAGAGAGTGAATATTCTTTTTTTAATTGTACATTCCCATGATTTTATTAAAATTAGAGACTTAGGCAACCAGCTCTACAATCTAGTTTTAGAACATTCCCATCACCCCAAAAAGTTCCCTTGTGCCCTTTTATAGTTCAGTCAAATTCTTGTGCACAACCCTAGAAAACCAGGGATCTTTCTATTCATAAGAGAGTGAATATTCTTTAGTCTAAGCAGGACCCAGTGCCATGATTAATATATTATGGGAAAGAAGTGCTTGATAAGTGTTGTTTCTGGACTAAGCTGGTGAAAGGGTTAACTTTGCAATTTCTCAAGCTAAGTCTATTTTTACTCAGTCTTGTCCCACTGTTCAAATAAAGAAAAATGAAGGCCAAATAGATAGGATATTATCTCTCCTTTGTCAGATCTTGGAAGTTTTTATTTTTTCTGCTGCTGTTACAGCCCTAGTCCAACAGACACGAGCACATTGTGTATGCGAGTTAACCCCCTTCTACACTGTAAGCTCATTATAGGAAGGCACAAGGTTGATCTTCCTTATATCTCATGGCAACACAATGTCTGGAACAAAACAGGACCCAGCAAGTAACTATTTAATTGGAATTGACTTAGAATTCTGAGGCCTCTGACCAGCTTGAATCTAGAGGCCAGCTGTGATAAACTCTACTCTAGGCTATACCTGTTCTCAAGACATTGTCTTTCTAGGTCATTGATCTCTGCTCATAGATATGAATGGGTTTTAGCAGCTCCTAATATCAGAACTGATGCTGAGGGTCAAAGTGTAAGCTCATTTGCGCTGTCAATTGCTATCTCATATGGTTAACCTAAGTGATATATTGATCCTGATTGCCTGGAAATGCATTTGGAAAAGGGCTAGGTGACATTTCTAAGGAGAGACAAGATGCTTTCAAGTAAATTAGAAGCATCAGAGGATTCTGTGCACAGAAGAGGAACTCACCTCAAAGGAGCAGCTCCTGAGAATGTGAGTTGAATTAAGGCCCTCTCTTATATTCCACATCCTCTAATAACCTCTGACATCTAAGAGATATGGTTGCCTGCCCCATCACATGTGCTACAGTCAAAGTGCCAAGGGTTTTTGCACACAAAGTGGTTGTGATTGTCAGAAAGACAAATGTAGAAAATACTGACTCACACAGAAAGCAAGTGTAAGTACCTAAAGGCTTGGGTTTGAAAGATGGTTGCTTTGGCTTTATAAATAAAACATAACCCCTTTTGTTTGCAAAGCACTCTGTACTTTTCAGACAACTTTCACTTCTCCTTTAATCCTAATAGTACCTGCCATAACCCCATGGCAGAGAGTAGGCCATCATAGTTATGCTCAGATGAGACATGAGGAAATTGGGGAGGAGTAGCAATACTCATATCAGATAAAATAGACTTTAAAACAAAGACTGTGAAAAGAGACAAAGATGGTCACTACATAATGATCAAAGGATCAATCCAAGAAGAAGATATAACAATTATAAATATATATGCACCCAACACGGGAGCACCGCAGTATGTAAGACAAATGCTAACAAGTATGAAAGAAGAAATTAACAATAACACAATAATAGTGGGAGACTTTAATACCCCACTCACACCTATGGATAGATCAACTAAACAGAAAATTAACAAGGAAACACAAACTTTAAACGATACAATAGACCAGTTAGACCTAATTGATATCTATAGGACATTTCATCCCAAAACAATGAATTTCACCTTCTTCTCAAGCGCACATGGAACCTTCTCCAGGATAGATCACATCCTGGGCCATAAAGCTAGCCTTGGTAAATTCAAAAAAATAGAAATCATTCCAAGCATCTTTTCTGACCACAATGCAGTAAGATTAGATCTCAATTACAGGAGAAAAACTATTAAAAAATCCAACATATGGAGGCTGAACAACACGCTGCTGAATAACCAACAAATCACAGAAGAAATCAAAAAAGAAATCAAACTTTGCATAGAAACGAATGAAAATGAAAACACAACAACCCAAAACCTGTGGGACATGGTAAAAGCAGTCCTAAGGGGAAAGTTCATAGCAATACAGGCACACCTCAAGAAACAAGAAAAAAGTCAAATAAATAACCTAACTCTACACCTAAAGCAACTAGAAAAGGAAAAAATGAAGAACCCCAGGGTTAGTAGAAGGAAAGAAATCTTAAAAATTAGAGCAGAAATAAGTGCAAAAGAAACAAAAGAGACCATAGCAAAAATCAACAAAACCAAAAGCTGGTTCTTTGAAAGGATAAATAAAATTGACAAACCATTAGCCAGACTCATCAAGAAACAAAGGGAGAAAAATCAAATCAATAAAATTAGAAATGAAAATGGAGAGATCACAACAGACAACACAGAAATACAAAGGATCATAAGAGACTACTATCAACAATTATATGCCAATAAAATGGACAACGAGGAAGAAATGGACAAATTCTTAGAAAAGTACAACTTTCCAAAACTCGACCAGGAAGAAATAAAAAATCTTAACAGACCCATCACAAGCACGGAAATTGAAACTGTAATAAAAAATCTTCCAGCAAACAAAAGCCCAGGTCCAGATGGCTTCACAGCTGAATTCTACCAAAAATTTAGAGAAGAGCTAACACCTATCCTGCTCAAACTCTTCCAGAAAATTGCAGAGGATGGTAAACTTCCAAACTCATTCTATGAGGCCACCATCACCCTAATACCAAAACCTGACAAAGATCCCACAAAAAAAGAAAACTACAGGCCAATATCACTGATGAACATAGATGCAAAAATCCTTAACAAAATTCTAGCAATCAGAATCCAACAACACATTAAAAAGATCATACACCATGACCAAGTGGGCTTTATCCCAGGGATGCAAGGATTCTTCAATATCCACAAATCAATCAATGTAATACACCACATTAACAAATTGAAAAATAAAAACCATATGATTATCTCAATAGATGCAGAGAAAGCCTTTGACAAAATTCAACATCCATTTATGATAAAAACTCTCCAGAAAGCAGGAATAGAAGGAACATACCTCAACATAATATAAGCTATATATGACAAACCCATAGCAAACATTATCCTCAATGGTGAAAAATTGAAAGCATTTCCTCTAAAGTCAGGAACAAGACAAGGCTGCCCACTTTCACCATTACTATTCAACATAGTTTTGGAAGTTTTGGCCACAGCAATCAGAACAGAAAAAGAAATAAAAGGAATCCAAATTGGAAAAGAAGAAGTAAAGCTCTCACTGTTTGCAGATGACATGATTCTCTACATAGAAAACCCTAAAGACTCCACCAGAAAATTACTAGAACTAATCAATGACTATAGTCAAGTTGCAGGATATAAAATCAACACACAGAAATCCCTTGCATTCCTATACACTAATAATGAGAAAACAGAAAGAGAAATTAAGGAAACAATTCCATTCACCATTGCAACGGAAAGAATAAAATACTTAGGAATATATCTACCTAAAGAATCTAAAGACCTATATATAGAAAACTATAAAACACTGGTGAGAGAAATCAAAGAGGACACTAACAGATGGAGAAATATACCATGTTCATGGATTGGAAGAATCAATATAGTGAAAATGAGTACACTACCCAAAGCAATCTATAGATTCAATGCAATCCTTATCAAGCTACCAACAGCATTCTTCACAGAGCTAGAACAAATAATTTCACAATTTGTATGGAAAAACAAAAAACCTCGAATAGCCAAAGCGATCTTGAGAAAGAAGAATGGAACTGGAGGAATCAACCTACCTGACTTCAGGCTCTACTACAAAGCCACAGTTATCAAGACAGTATGGTACTGGCACAAAGACAGAAATATAGATCAATGGAACAAAATAGAAAGCCCAGAGATAAATCCACGCACATATGGACACCTTATCTTTGACAAAGGAGGCAAGAATATACAATGGATTAAAGACAATCTCTTTAACAAGTGGTGCTGGGAACTCTGGTCAACCACTTGTAAAAGAATGAAACTAGAACACTTTCTAACACCATACACGAAAATAAACTCAAAATGGATTAAAGATCTCAACGTAAGACCAGAAACTCTAAAACTCCTAGAGGAGAACATAGGCAAAACACTCTCTGACATACATCACAGCAGGATCCTCTATGATCCACCTCCCAGAATATTGGAAATAAAAGCAAAAATAAACAAATGGGACCTAATTAACCTTAAAAGCTTCTGCACATCAAAGGAAACTATTAGCAAGGTGAAAAGACAGCCTTCAGAATGGGAGAAGATAATAGCAAATGAAGCAACTGACAAACAACTAATCTCGAGAATATACAAGCAACTCCTACAGCTCAACTCCAGAAAAATAAATGACCCAATCAAAAAATGGGCCAAAGAACTAAATAGACATTTCTCCAAAGAAGACATACAGATGGCTAACAAACACATGAAAAGATGCTCAACATCACTCATTATTAGAGAACTGCAAATCAAAACCACTATGAGGTACCATTTCACACCAGTCAGAATGGCTGCGATCCAAAAGTCTACAAGTAATAAATGCTGGAGTGGGTGTGGAGAAAAGGGAACCCTCTTACACTGTTGGTGGGAATGCAAACTAGTACAGCCACTATGGAGAACAGTGTGGAGATTCCTTAAAAAACTGGAAATAGAACAGCCTTATGACCCAGCAATCCCACTGCTGGGCATACACACTGAGGAAACCAGAGGGGAAAGAGACACGAGTACCCCAATGTTCATCGCAGCACTGTTTATAATAGCCAGGACATGGAAGCAACCTAGATGTCCATCAGCAGATGAATGGATAAGAAAGCAGTGGTACATATACACAATGGAGTATTATTCAGCCATTAAAAAGAATACATTTGAATCAGTTCTAATGAGGTGGATGAAACTGGAGCCTATTATACAGAGTGAAGTAAGCCAGAAAGAAAAGCACCAATACAGTATACTAACGCATATATATGGAATTTAGAAAGATGGTAACAATAACCCTGTGTACGAGGCAGCAAAAGAGACACTGATGTATAGAACAGTCTTATGGACTCTGTGGGAGAGGGAGAGGGTGGGAAGATTTGGGAGAATGGCATTGAAACATGTAAAATATCATATATGAAATGAGTTGCCAGTCCAGGTTCGATGCATGATACTGGATGCTTGGGGCTGGTGCACTGGGACGACCCAGAGGGATGGAATGGGGAGGGAGGAAGGAGGAGGGTTCAGGATGGGGAACACATGTATACCTGTGGCGGATTCATTTTGATATTTGGCAAAACTAATACAGTTATGTAAAGTTTAAAAATAAAATAAAATTTAAAAAAAAAATAAAAACCAACAACGGAAGCCATTTTCATAAGAACAGTGCAAATAATAAATGTTCTTCTGTGTAAAAAAAAAAAAAAAAACAAAAAAAAAAACAAAAAGATGTGCTGGCTTGATCAAATTCACACAATTAGAACATGTCCAACTTTCAACTACAATCAGGGATCTTTCCATTAAGTCTCACAGGTTGTAACCCTGGAGCAAAACATAGTCTTAAGAAAGGCAGGGCAGTCCAGGGCACGTTAGTTCTATGCATGCGAGTTTAACAAGTGATTGGGAGGATTCATTCATTGGATCTGCCTGTAGCTTAAGCTCCAGACTTAATAGGCAGATAGCAGAAAAGCAAGAGCTACCAGGAACCTGGATTCCCAGAGGCAAGTCAAATACCCAGGGGTAGATTCAGGATTTGTAGGCTGGAGCTTATATAATTTAGGAATCGCTCTCTTAGAAAAGAATACAAGTTGACAAATTCAAAGTTAAGTGGAAAAGTGAATGTTTGTTTAGAATGAGAAAATACATCACAATAAATTACATATTTTTAAAAAGCTGACACGTATCACAAACACCAGTTTTTTAACTTTTAAAAATAACCTAGTACTTTTATTAATTGTCTGACAAATCTCTCCATTGCTTCATTTCCCATACATTATTAAATGCATAACCACCTCCTCAAACAGCAGTTATAACAGTTTCAATAGAGAGAATAGAAAGATAATTTAGTCTTTCCTCTACATAATTGATGAGCATTTGTTTTTTATCATTGATAATTTAGAGAAGTTTCTTTTGACTTCATAACTTGTAATTAGCAATGACATGTAAATTTTTAGAGTTGTTGACAAATCTGGGAGAGTTCCTGTCAAGTTTCTCTCATGTGAGCTGTATGATTTAAGAATTTTTTATTGGAAAGCTTGTAACTCCGTATATCTCAAATCTCGTTTCTCCCCTACTAGCCACATCCATCCGGTAGCAGACATCACACCCTCCTGTTATAACTTCCAGCCCTACAACTTTGGACGCTGATTTGGGGGCACACTAGGGTGTAGAAATATTCCCAGAAGCCATTCCTACACTGGGGCAGCTGGCAATAACTTCACTGTGCATGGAAAGGACAGTGACCTATATTAACAAAGTCACTATACCCAGACTACATGTCTCATTTCTTCTCCTTAGCTGGGTTCCTAATTGCCCAAGGCATTTCAACATCTCCCAACACAAAGCGAAGTAAGCTACTGTGGAAGCTGAAGATAAAAGAGAGTGATCTTAACCAACTGTGGCTAAAAAAATTTTACTATGCAAAACGCATAATCATGGGACTGTACAACAGGTCTCTCCCCATGCCATAGAAGAAGCCTCTACTAGTGAAAGTGACTGGCTTTTCCTTAAAGTTACTCAGTCACGTCTGACTCTTTGCGACCATAGGCTGTAGCCTGCCAGGCTCCTCTGTCCATGGAATTCTCCAAGCAAGAATACTATTGAAGTGGGAAGCCATTCCCTTCTCCAGGGAATCTCCCCGACCCAGGGATTGAACCCAGGTCTCCTGCTTTGCAGGCAGATTCTTTACCACCTGAGCCACCTAGTGAGAAGCTCTGCAAATGCCCCTTTTTCCATTGGTGATTTTGCCCATCAATAAACTGAGATTGCCAGTCACATCTACTCCTCTAAGAGGCCCTAGGCTTGGCCTGGATAAGCGATGAATTCACGGGGACTAAACACGGGCTTTTTGATCATGATCCAGAATATCTGGCATCTACCACACTCATTCTCAGCACAAGGTGTGGGGTAAAATACCAGATCAATTGAAACCGTGGGAGGTAAAAAGCCCTTTGAGCTCCTTGGAGAGAAAAGAAGGAAACACATATTGAAGAGAAGAAAAACAAAAAGGCTGTTTTGCATACTCGCTGGGGTCTGCTATAAGGCCTGCTTTGCTCTGGTGCTGAAAGACAGGCCAGTGGATCCCATTGCACCCTGGCATCTTGGCTTTCATGTCCCTCCATGCTCCAGGCCTTACTGCAGATCTGAATAAAGGCCTTCTCCTCCCTCCAACCAGGGCAGCTGCCTAGTTTCACTTTACTCTGACAAATCTCCTACAGCCCCAGTAAACAGCTGCCACTCACTACTACTTTAAGTGTCTTAACAAAACCCGCTTAATCCTCCTGGCATGGAATCCAGCTACAGCAGGGCAGGTTTTACCGAGTGTGTCATTGCAGGACTCTGTGCCCATCATTACATGGCTCCAGCTTCCTCAGCGACACGCACTGCTTCCCACTGCCCGCCCTCTGCTGCCACCACCACCGCCTTTCTGCTAGGACTAAGCTTTGTGTGATTCTCTGCAGAGTACAGATGGGGAGTGGAAAGACAGATGTAGAAAAGACAGGTAGAGAGAGGGAAAAGACAGGGAAAGTTAGAGAAAATGGTATCAAGTCCCTAAGGAAATCAGATGTTCTCTTAACTCAGCCAAAGGAAAGATTGAGCTTATATTTTTAGGCCTGCAGGCTGTTGGCAAGGAAAATAAACCTCCTAATAGACCCTGAATCCAGTGACAGCAAGGAAAAATGAATGGACAAATAAGGACAGGTGAGTGGGGGTGGTGGGCGTTGGGGGAGGTGACTGGCTTTTCCTTAAAGGATACTAGGAGAGGAGTCCTTTGGATGCAGAATGTAGGTTCACTTAGCGATACTCAACACCAATAGACTTCACTGATTTTGCCACAAAGGTTTTGGATCAGTGACTTATACCAGCATGTACACTAATGTAGAAATCAAATGGGTGGCTCTTGAATGGGTGGCTTTTGAGCCTGGAGAAACCATAGGGGAGCTTCATGGCATGTTGGACTTAAATGACTAGTTACTACTGTCGCCAGTATCAGCAGCGGCAGCAACACCACTTTCACCATTTTGATCTTTTAGATGGGAAAACCCTTTAAGAATAGGCTCCTTGTATCTCAAAATTCCCTTCTCACCCTAAGGCTTCTATTCAACAGACCCCTTGGCCCAGCAGCACAGAAATTCTTCCCACATAGCTCTCTCCTCTTTCCTCCACCTCTTAAACATTCTTCCATGTATATGATTATATGCATTCTGGTATGAAGCCAGATATCATAGAAAAGCTGGCTTGAAACTCAACATTAAAAAAAAAAAAAACCTAAGATCATAGCATCTAGTCCCATCACTTCACGGCAAATAGGAGGGGAAAACGTGGAAGCAGTGACAGATTTGATTTTCTTGGGCTCCAAAATCCCTGCAGATGGTGACTACAGCCATGAAATTTAAAGGACATTTGCCCCTTGGAAGGAAAGCTATTACAAAACTAGTCAGCATATTAAAAAGCAGAGACATCACTTTGCTGACAAACATGCGTATAGTCAAAGCTATGGTTTTTCCAGTAGGCATGTACAGATGTGGGAGGTGGACCATAAAGAATAATTTAATTTAATTTAAGAAGAATTTAATTCTTCGGAGTGCCAAAGAATTAAAGCTATTGAACTGGTTTTGGAGAAGACTCTTGATAGTCCCTTGACTGCAAGGAGATCAAATCAGTCAACCCTAAAGGAGATCAACCCTGAATACTTATCAGAAGGACGAATGCTGATACTTTGGACACCTGATACAGAGAGATGACCCATTGGAAAAGACCCTGAGGGCAAAAAGAGAAGAGGGCAGCAGAGGATGAGATGGCTAGATAGCATCACAAGCTCAATGGACATGAATTGGAGCAAACTCCTGGAGACAGTGGACGAGAGAGGAGCCTGGTGTGCTGCAGTCCATGAGGTCACAGTTGGACACAACTTTGAGACTGAACAACAAACAGGTAGGAAACAGAAGAAAAGGATGAAAAAGGAAAAACTGAAGACGTAGCAACACAATTTAAATTTGAAATTGCCTGGAACATGCCAGGCAGACACTGTTTGTCTAGGTACTCAGAAACCATATGCAGATCACAAGCAAATGAACCCATGGCCCTTTTAACTAATTTGATACACCTGGATGTGGCTCTGAGGAAAAGCCTAATGGAGCCACCTGCTATGAACATGGAAGGAATAGCCCCCTTGGTGGTATTTCACCCCTTCTGCTTTTGCTACCAGTTTCAACTAGGGGAAGTAACGAGCTGGTGTAAAACAATAAATAAGTAATATATTAGGGGAAATATACATTATATGGAAAATAAATAGTAATGTTTGGATTTCATTCAAGCTGTCATTATTTTGTACTGAGAAATTATCAAGAGGCATTGACCTACCCATCAAACCTCAAAATGTAATATACACTAAGCATCCTATGGCAAGAGACTCGGGGTAGATTAGTCAGAGGTACCAGGGTTTCCAGGCGTGTCTTTTGTGGTGGGAATAGAAAGGGCCAGGTTTCTGCTGCCTGGGATTAGAGAAGGGAGTGTCAGGTTTCAGCTCCCAGCCAGCTACCAGCAGTCAGCAGGGGGCAGGAGGAACAGCTGGCCAAGCTGGCTTCCCGTTTGGAATATTCTCTGATCTTTGACTGAGCGACAGGAAGATGATGCTCCCACACTACAGTCAGAAAAAACAAATTATGCTTCTTCCTTCATCTGTCTGCCCTCACTGGAGGGGCTGTAATCAGGGACTGCTGACCTGACTTCCCTGCAGGGCCCTTTCCTTGAAGTCTCCTACCCTCCTGGCTCCTACAGAGAAGTTGCTCTATTAGGCTTAGGATGACTTAGGACGAAGCAGTCTCAAATTTCCCAAAGATTCAAGTGCAGATGAGGATTCGAAGGAGGAAAACAAATGCAGTAGAGGAGACACTTAAAGGTAGCTAGAAAAGGCCTTTGCAAAATGAATACACCTACCCATGTGGCGAATATGACTTCCTATACATGTGGCACCTGTAAGGGAAGGGGGCTATTTCCCAGAACTGAAAATGGAAAAATATGTTTGAGTGTGCCTAGCCATGAGGCACACTTCAAGTCTTCAAGTCTGCAGGAAGCATTCTTTTTTTTTTTTTTTAAACTTTACATAATTGTATTAGTTTTGCCAAATATCAAAATGAATCCGCCACAGGTATACATGTGTTCCCCATCCTGAACCCTCCTCCCTCCTCCCTCCCCATTCCATCCCTCTGGGTCATCCCAATGCACCAGCCCCAAGCATCCAGTATCGTGCATCGAACCTGGACTGGCAACTCGTTTCATACATGATATTTTACATGTTTCAATGCCATTCTCCCAAATCTTCCCACCCTCTCCCTCTCCCACGGAGTCCATAAGACTGTTCTATACATCAGTGTCTCTTTTGCTGTCTCGTACACAAATTCAGCTTTAGGAGATTCATAGGGCTCTCATCTCTATTTCAAACAGTCAAAGTAGCAGAACCACTAGGATCATTGACAGGCAGGCAGGCAAACAGACTTATTGGGATTTGACTTCATGCAACTGTGAAACCTGGTTAAGCAGGTTTCTTCTAAGTATCTATATAGCTGCTGTTGGAGCTAGGAGTCCATGGGGCAGACAGGCAGAAAGAGAGGGAAAGGAAGAACAAATAAGAGCCCACAAACTTGCCAAAATGGAGTGAAATGCTCATCAGTTCTTCCCTCTGGCCTTGGTGGTGTGACTGTCCTACAGAAGCCTAGGCCCTTTGTCATGGAGCTAAAAACATGAATCTTGCCTAACAGTAAAACCAGTAGATCTAGAAGAAGGCAGGACAACTGAAGGCCAAAACACTGTTTCATGCTGATGAGGTGAATCAGTAGATCAGTGACAAGGTGTGTGAGCCACAAATGGCTGCTCCTTCACTTACACCCTCCACTTTCCATACAGGAATCTCTCTTGTGGCTTATCCAACAGGAAACATAGAGGAAAGGGAAGTCTGAGGAATGCAGTTCAGTCTACCACTTATCACAAAAGCACCATGCTCTCGAAAGTCTCTCTCTCAACAGGGATGGATTAGGTCCCGGGCTCAGCCTCTGCCAGTAGGCTGAGTGTCAGGGCGTCACAAGCAGAATTTCTAGGCTTGTGGCACTGGCCCATGCCAGGACTGGAGGAAGGACACCAAAGAACAGCTGAGTAGAAGTTTCCAGAGTAACACAAACATGTCAAGGAACAGTGAAGGAGAGGGAGGCCTGGCCTGACACAGCCTCTGCCTTCTTTTCCAGCCCCACTTGGACTAGTCAAGTGACCATGCACTGCCATGTCTCCAAGCCCGCTGGCAGATACTCCTGTCTCCGCCTGGGCTGGGGACTTGGTCATTTCATCATTCAGCACTGACTGCTATAGACGGAGGTTTCAGCTCTGCCAGAGGAAGCCAACAGGAAGGCTCTCCTCATCCTCAATTTTCACTTTGATAATGACTTTCATTGCAGGGACTTACAATTAGCTGTGTTCTACTAATGCAACGATGAAAATGGAGGAAAACTGCCTGGGATTGGATAGAAAGGAGTTATATGTTATAGCTCCAGGTTGGCATGCACAGAGATCATTAAACTCCTCATTAACTGATCCAGGGCTTTGCCAGGACCTCGGGCAGGTGTTCTGGGACTGAGCACGTGCGTGACTCCCTAGGAGGAGCACATCCAAAAGGCGACAGTGATGGTTGAGGGGGAAGGGTCTCTAATTCCTTACACTCTTCTCAGTGAGGCAGGCCTCAGAAATGCCTCTTTCCCTTGAGATCTCTTAGAGAACGTCAGCTATTGAATCCTAAAGAAGCCTGTTTCAGCACAACAGACACGCACCCCGATGCTGATGCTCAATCTAACTTACCAGATGGCATTGAAAAGTCACAGCTTCCGTTTTTCTTACCCTGACAAGGTTTGAGAAGGGTAGAAATAAAACACTTCTTCCAAGTGAAATAGTGTCTATTCTGGCACCGTGGAGGCTTCATTCCAACACGAGCACTCAGAGGCTTGCATATGCCTGTGTGCACGTGCCGGAGTGCCTGTGTGAACAGAAGGCTGGGAGATGGTGTAATTCCTAAACCTCCACACTCCTGTGGTGTCCTTCAACCTCTAATGCTGAAAAATAAAAAGCATAAGTCACAGAATGGGCACAGAAAACAGTCACAACACGCATCAGGGAAAAGCAAACTAAATGTACAAGGACTTAACTCAGAATCAGCCTTCACAGCCCAGAATATCAACAGCATCTTAATCAAGAGCCTTAAGAAAGTTAAGCAGCCGAAACAGAGATGGCCTCAGAGTTGGAGTTCTGTTCTCAGTGGTGTGGTACCTTCTCTAATAAGTCAGTTTATGCTGTCGTATATTATGAATTGCTCTGCAAAGCAGTCTGAGTGTGATGGGGTTGGCGGTGGGGGGAGCCTGTTCAAGATCATCAAAGATTCTAGAGCAAATAGTAAGTTGAGACTAGGAGAGGTTAAGGAATTGTTAAACTGTGGACGAGTAGGCAGCAAGAAGTTCAGAAGGCAGAACTGGCTTAGTTTCAACTCTGCTACTTTGGGCCAATGATCAGGGTGGATCCTGAACCTCAGTTTCCTCACCCATAATATATCAAGATAACATCATCCATGCCACAGGGATTTTTTTCCCAAGTAAATAAGAGATGAGGTATGCATAAAACTATACCTGACAAAGAAAAAACAAAGTTAGTATCTGAGATATTCCATTATTAATAATACTACTTATCATATTTATATAATATACACGAGGAGGTTAAGAATGTTGTCCAAAGTCATATTATTATAAATAGAATGACTAAAACTTCAGGCTGTTGACTTCAAAGCCTGCATGTTCATTTCATTCCATTCTGCCTGCCTCCCCACGTTGGCCACAACAGTCAAAAGCAGGCATTTCCTCACTCATATTTCTGTGGTGAGGTTTTCTCAGATCCATGTCTTTGCAGAAATATAAGTGGAGTAATTTTGATATTCCTATCACAAAGCTGTGAAGGTTATATCTTCTTGGCAGGTTACTTGAGCCTAGGTTTCAAAACTTTTACCTGCCCTGAAGTGCTCTTTAACCTTCAATCCTGGACCCTATATGCACCTCTTGGTAGAACAAGTCCTTAATGCTTTCCTTAGTTATCTGGGACCTCCAAGACCACCTCCTTGAGCTAGCCTCTAGTAACAGTGGCCCCTTAATCCTTTCTGAGATGCAGCCTTGCCTCTCAGGATAGCTAACATTCCGTGGCTTCCCACATGAGATCAATGTACTCTAGGTCCTCCATTCTTTGTGTCTAACTCAGCAAAAAGCACTGGAGCCTTTGCACCTGCGTTGGTCACAGTAGGGGAAACACTTTTCCTTCTTCTTGATAATCCATGTGGAGTGATGGACAAGGTGTCTACCAAGCACCAACCTTGATCCACTGTGAGCAAAGCTGATCCCTGCATTGGTCAGAGCAGAAGGAGGATGTAGCCAAATATGGCATCATTAAACTGGTCAAGCAGCTGCAAGACATTACCAGCTGCCGTGTTAATCATTAACGAGGCAGACAGTGCCTGTTGCCTGTGTAGTGAACCAAACGTTATGACTTGGGTTTTCATTTCATTTAAAATTAACTCACTGAATGAAGAATCGGCCCCCAGCTTGTGAGAGACAGAGCTGCTGGCACAAAGAGGGGACTGGCAGGCCAGAAGTACAAAAGGAACAGAAAGTCCCTCATCGATATGATCCAAATGTATGTAGGCCATGTCTTTTAATTCAATTCAATCTCAGCTCCTCAAAGCTGCCACTCAAAATATTTCTGTGTTCCCAAGCAGCTTCCATGTGTCACAGTTCCTTCCTGCCATGGCATGTGCTGATGCCTCTCCAAATTACTTTTACTATGTCTTTAAATCTAGGCAAAGTGAGAGTAAAGTCCTACTCTTCATTTTTGGATTGTAATTTTCCTATTCAGGAAAAGCAAATGTAACTTTTTACTATGTATAAACACACACAAAAGTAGAATAACCAATGAACCTTGATGAACAAACCATTCTTCAATCATCATGGACCTTTTACCAGTCTTGCCTCATTATCTCCCCAAATATGTTGCTTTTGTTTTTCCTGGAATTTTTTAAAGCAAAACCTAAATATCATCTCACTCTATTTAAAAATTCTTTATTATGGATTTCTAACTGATAAGGAGCTTCCCAGGTGGCACTAGTGGTTAAGAACCCACCTGCCAATGCAGGAGACATAAGAGACACAGGTTCAATCCCTAGGTCGGGAAGAGCCCCTGGAGGAGGGCACAGCAGCCCACTCCAGTATTCTAGCCTGGAAAATTCCATGGACAGAGGAGCCTGGAGGGCTACAGTCCCTAGGGTTGCCATTACCCATTTATCTATGCGTGTATGACCACTATGGCATTAGCAAGCCTAACAGAAATTAACAAGTGTTTATTATTACCATCAAATAATGCGAACATATTCAAATTTCCTTGATTATCTCAAAAATGTCAAATTATAATTGGTTTTTCTATTCAGGATCTATACAAGCTCCACACAGTGCTCTTGATTGTTAGATTTTATTCCATAAACTGCTCCTTTCCTTTCCTCACTCTCATCCTTTTTCCCAGAAACGTTAGTAAAACTGAGCCCTCTGTTTGCTAAAACATCCTGTATTCCAAATTTGGCTGATTACTTCCTCATAGTGTTATTGAACTTCTTCTTCTATTCTCAAGTTTCCCATAAACTAAAGGTGAAAGCTGGAGATTTGATTAGAATCAAGTTCAGATTTTCTTTAAGTGAAAATCATTCATAGAATGTGCTGTATAGTTCTTCCTACATCATGTCATAAGGTACATGATATTTGGAGTCTTATCTTTCATGATGATAAGACTTCCAGTGGGAACAGAGAATCCCTCCATTATATCACCTTTCTTTTTCACCTAAAAATTATGTACCACTTGACCAGCTGATGATCTGTTGTATTATTAGCAGTTGAGAATGGGAATTTTCAATCCCATTACTCCTTGTAATTCCCATCTATTAATGGGAATTTTGTAAAGAAGAACCTGTCCTTATCAGCCAGTGATATCCCTAAATACAGTTCCTGTGGGAAAGGCAAGATAATTGCTTAATTCTTTCCCATTCTTTGATAATCTTCAGAGTAATAAGTTATGTCTTAGAAAGACCTAGTAGTGACCAATTTTTTAATTTTTTTTTAATTTTATTTTATTTTTAAACTTTACATAATTGTATTAGTTTTGCCAAATATCAAAATGAGTCCACCACAGGTATACATGTGTTCCCCATCCTGAACCCTCCTCCTTCCTCCCTCCCCATACCATCCCTCTGGGTCATCCCAGTGCACTAGCCCCAAGCATCCAGTATCGTGCATCGAACCTGGACTGGCAACTCGTTTCATACATGATATTTTACATGTTTCAATGCCATTCTCCCGAATCTTCCCACCTTCTCCCTCTACCACAGAGTCCATAAGACTGTTCTATACATCAGTGTCTCTTTTGCTGTCTCATACACAGGGTTATTGTTACCATCTTTCTAAATTCCATATATATGCATTAGTATACTGTATTGGTGTTTTTCTTTCTGGCTTACTTCACTCTGTATAATAGGCTCCAGTTTCATCCACCTTATTAGAACTGATTCAAATGTATTCTTTTTAATGGCTGAGTAATACTCCAGTGTGTATATGTACCACAGCTTTCTTATCCATTCATCTGCTGATGGACATCTAGGTTGCTTCCATGTCCTGGCTATTATAAACAGTGCTGTGATGAACATTGGGGTACACGTGTCTCTTTCCCTTCTGGTTTCCTCAGTGTGTATGCCCAGCTAAAGTCATGAGTTTTTATGTGTTTCAACTAAAACATAGTCTTTTTTTTTAAATGATAAACTTGGCCCAATTAATTGGGCCTCCCTGGCAGCTCAACTGGTAAAGAATCTTCCTGCAATGCTGGTTCAATTCCTGAGTTGGGAAGATCCAGTGAAGAAGACATAGGCTACCCACTCCAGTATTTTTAGGCTTCCCTGGTGGCTCAGACAATAAAGAATAAGCCAATTGGGAGTACACTTGACTTGGCTTCATTGTTCTTTTGACATGACCATTAGGTTTTTTTAATATACTTTTTATTGTGGTAAAATATATGCATAAAATTTGTCACTTGAATAATTTTAAGTGTACAAATCAGTAGTATTAATTGTACTTCAGTATTGTGCAACCATCACCACTATTTCCAAAACATTTTCACTACTCCAAACAGAATTAAACATTAATTAACACTAAACAATAATTCCCTATCTCCACTTCAGCTTCTGGACTAAAATCTATTTATGTCGGTATGAACTTGTCAGTTCTAGATATTTCATATAAGTGAAATCAAAAACATTTGTCCTTTTCTGTTTGGTTTAATTCACTTAACATAATGTTTTCAATATTGATCTATGTTTCACCTATGTTCACTCCTTTTTATGACTGAATAATATTTTACTGTATGTATACACCACAGTTTATCCATTCATCTGTCAATGCACACTTCATTGTTTCCACCTATTGACTATTGTGAATACTGCTGCAATGAACACTGACATACACATATCTGTTTAAGTCCCTTGTTTCAATTCTTCCGAACATATATAACAAGGAGTGGAATGCCTGGGTTACATGGTAATTCTGTATTTAACTTTTTGAGGAGCTGCCAAATTGTTTTTCACAGCAGTTGAGCCATTTTTACATGCCCACCAGCAATATATAAGGGCTCCAATTTCTCCATATTCTCAACGCGACTCATCAGTCTTCAATAGCTTACCAGTTTTCTGGCACACATAACGCTCAAAATCATCTTGCACATTTATTGCTCTCAACTTTAAACCAACCATTTCTCTACAAAGTTCTCCTTCCTTTAAATTGAGAATAGTATTTAAAGAACACAGACTGGATACTGGGGTGCTCAGAGATGCTGTGCCATTGTGGCTCCTGGGTCATTTCAATTAACAGAGATATTTACCTTATTAACAGAGATTATTCAATTAACAGAGATATTGTTTAGGTGCTAAGTCATGTTCTAATCTTTCGTGATTCCATGGACTGTAGCCCACCAGACTCCTCTGCCCATGGGATTTCCCAGGCAAGAATACTGGAGTGGGTTGCCATTTCCTTCTCCAGGTGATCTTCCTAACCCAGGGATCAAACCCACATCTCCTGCTCTGGCAAGCAGATTCTTTACCACTGAGCAGCCAGGGAAGCCTGATATTTACCCTACTGGTGCTCCTTTAATTTTGAGATTTTCCAACTGGCAGTTTTTAAAAAAAAAAAAAAAAAGCAACACTAGGATCATAACTATTTGGGGGTTGGCTTTTTTTTTTCTGTTTTCATAAAAATTTTTAAATTATTTCTTCTAGTTCTGTGAAAAATGTCATTAGTATTTTGATAGAGATGGAACTGAATTTGTAGATTGCCTTGGGTAGTATGGTCATGTTTAACAATATTGATTTTTCCAATCCAAGAACACAGTGTATCTTTCTGCTTGTGCTGTCTTCAGTTTCTTTCATCAGTGTCTTATATTTATCCAAGTACAAGTCTTTTGCCTCCTTAGGTAACTTTATTCCTAGGTATTCTTTTTGATGTGATGATACGTGGAATTGTTTCTTTAATTTCTTTCTGTTCTTCTTTTGCTGGAGTATAGGAAAGCAAGAGACTTCTGTGTAATAATTTTGTATCCTGCAACTTTACCAAAGTCATTGATGAGCTCTAGCAGTTTCATGGTAGCATCTTTAGGATTTTCTATGCATAGTATCATGTCATCTGTAAATAGTGACAGTTTTACTTTTCCAATTTGAATTTTTTTTCTTCTCTAATTGTGGCTAGGACTTCCAAAATTATGCTGAAAAAAAAGTGGTAACAGTGGGATCCTTGTTATATTCTCAACCCTAGAGGAAATGCTTTCAGCTTTTCATTGTTGAGTATGATGTTAGCTGTGAGTTTGTCATATAAGTCCTTTATTACTGCCCAAGTAGCCAAACAATCTTGAGAAAGAAAAACAGAGCTGGAGGGATTATACGCACAGGCTTTAGGCTACATTACAAAGCTACAGTCATCAAAAGTATGGTACCGGCACAAAAACTGATACAAATACCAACAAAACAGGATAGAAAGCCCGTAAACCCAAGCATTTATGATCAATTCATCTATGGCAAATGAGGCTATTATATACAGTGGAAAAAAGAAAGTCTCTTCAATACATAGTGCTGGGAAAACTGGACAGCTACATGTAAAAGAATGAAATTAGAACATGCTCTAACACCATATACAAAAATAAGCTCAAAATATATTAAAGTCCTAAATATAAGACCAGCTGTTATAATATTCCTAGAGGAAAACATAGGCAGAACACTGTTTGACAAAGCACAGCAACTTTTCTTGGATCATCTCCTAAAGTAAATAAAACCAAAAAATAAACAAATGGTACCTAATTAATCTTAAAAACTTTTGCACAGCAAAGGTAACCATAAAACAAAATGAAAACACAAACTACTGGATCGGAGAAAAATATTTGCAAATGACATGACCAATAGGGAATAATGCAAAACATATAGGAACAGTTCATACAATTCAACAACAAAAAACAAACAACCCAGTTAAAAAAAAATGGGCATAAGAAGTGAATAGACATTTCTCTAAAGACATACAGGTGGCCAACAGGCACACAAAAAGATGTTTAACATCATTAATCATCAGGGAAATGCAAATCAGAACCACAATGAAATATCACTTCACACCTGTCAGTATAGCTATGATCAGAAAAAAACAGAAATAACAAGTATTGGCAAAGATGTGCAGAAAAGGGAAACTTTTCCTCTGTTGGTAGAAATGTAAATTAATGCAGCCACTATGGAAAATGGTATGGATTCTCAAAAAACTAAACATGGAACTACCACATGGTCCAGCAGGTCTTTTCTGGGAAAAAAAAAAAAAAAAAAACTAATTTGAAAATAACATGTGACCCAATGTTTATAGCAGCCTTATTTACAGTTGCCAAGAAATGAAAGCAATCTAAATGTCCATCCACAGAATGCAAACTAGTACAGCCACTATGGAGAACGGCGTGGAGATTACTTAATAAAACTGGAAATAGAACTGCCATATAATGCAGCAATCCCACTGTTGGACATACACACCAAGGACACCAGAATTGAAAGAGACACTAGTACCCCAATGTTCATCGCAGCACTGTTTATAATAGCCAGGACATGGAAGCAACCTAGATGTCCATCAGAAGATGAATGGATAAGAAAGCTGTGGTACATATACCCAATGGAGTATTACTCAGCCATTAAAAAGAATACATTTGAATCACTTCTAATGAGGTTGATGAAACTGGAGCCTATTATACAGAATGAAGTAAGTCAGAAAGAAACACCGATACAGTATACTAACACATGAGAACCCCATGAACAGTATGAAAAGGCAAAATGATAGGATACTGAAAGAGGAATTCCCCAGGTCAGTAGGTGCCCAATATGCTACTGGAGATCAGTGGAGAAATAGCTCCAAAAAGAAGGAAGGGATGGAGCCAAAGCAAAAACAACACCCAGCTGTGGATGTGACTGGTGATAGAAGCAAGGTCCAATGCTGTAAATAGCAATATTGCATAGGAACCTGGAATGTCAGGTCCATGAATCAAGGCAAATTGGAAGTGGTCAAACAAGAGATGGCGAGACTGAATGTCGACATTCTAGGAATCAGCGAACTGAAATGGACTGGAATGGGTGAATTTAACTCAGATGACCATTATATCTATTACTGCAGACAGGAATCCCTCAGAAGAAATGGAATAGCCATCATGGGCAACAAAAGAGTCCGAAATGCAGTACTTGGATGCAATCTCAAAAACGACAGAATGATCTCTGTTCGTTTCCAAGCCAAACCATTCAATATCACAGTAATCCAAGTCTATGCCCCAACCAGTAATGCTGAAGAAGCTGAAGTTGAACGGTTCTATGAAGACCTACAAGACCTTTTAGAACTAACACCCAAAAAAGATGTCCTTTTCATCATAGGGGACTAGAATGCAAAAGTAGGAGTCAAGAAACACCTGGAGTAACAGGCAAATTTGGCCTTGGAATACGGAATGAAGCAGGGCAAAGACTAGTAGAGTTTTGCCAAGAAAATGCACTGGTCATAGCAAACACCCTCTTCCAACAACACAAGAGAAGACTCTACACATGGACATCACCAGATGGTCAACACCGAAATCAGATTGATTACATTCTTTGCAGCCAAAGATGGAGAAGCTCTATACAGTCAACAAAAACAAGGCCGGGAGCTGACTGTGGCTCAGATCATGAACAGTCCTTATTACCAAATTCAGGCTTAAATTGAAGAAAGTAGGGAAAACCACTAGACCATTCAGGTATGACCTAAATCAAATGCCTTATGATTATATAGTGGAAGTGAGAAATAGATGTAAGGGCCTAGATCTGATAGATAGAGTGCCTGATGAACTATGGAATGAGGTTCGTGACATTGTATAGGAGACAGGGATCAAGACCACCCCCATGGAAAAGAAATGCAAAAAAGCAAAATGGCTGTCTGGGGAGGCCTTGCAAATAGCTGTGAAAAGAAGAGAAGCGAAAAGCAAAGGAGAAAAGGAGAGATATAAGCATCTGAATGCAGAGTTCCAAAGAATAGCAAGAAGAGATAAGAAAGCCTTCCACAGCGATCAATGCAAAGAAATAGAGGAAAACAACATAATGGGAAAGACTAGAGATCTCTTCAAGGAAATTAGAGATACCAAGGGAACATTTCATGCAAAGATGGGCTCGATATAGGACAGAAATGGTATGGACCTAACAGAAGCAGAAGATATTAAGAAGAGGTGGCAAGAATACACAGAAGAACTGTACAAAAAAGATCCTCACGACCCAGATAATTACGATGATGTGATCACTGACCTAGACCCAGACTTCCTGGATTGTGAAGTCAAGTGTGCCTTAGAAAGCATCACTATGAACAAAGCTAGTGGAGGTGATGGAATTCCAGTTGAGCCAATTCAAATCCTGAAAGATAATGCTGTGAAAGTGCTGCACTCAATATGCCAGCACATTTGGAAAACTCAGCAGTGGCCACAGGACTGGAAAAGGTCAGTTTTCATTCCAATCCCAAAGAAAGGCAATGCCAAAGAATGCTCTAACTACCGCACAATTGCACTCATCTCACACGCTAGTAAAGTAATGCTCAAAATTCTCCAAGCCAGGCTTCAGCAATACGTGAACCGTGAACTTTCTGATGTTCAAGCTGGTTTTAGAAAAGGCAGAGGAACCAGAGATCAAATTGCCAACATCCGCTGGATCATGGAAAAAGCAAGAGAGTTCCAGAAGAACGTCTATTTCTGCTTTCTTGACTATGTCAAAGCCTTTGACTGTGTGGATCACAATAAACTGTGGAAAATTCTGAAAGAGATGGGAATCCCAGACCACCTGACCTGCCTCTTGAGAAACCTATATGCAGGTCAGGAAGCAACAGTTAGAACTGGACATGGAACAACAGACTGGTTCCAAATAGGAAAAGGAGTATGTCAAGGCTGTATATTGTCACCCTGCTTATTTATCTTCTATGCAGAGTACATCATGAGAAACGCTGGACTGGAAGAAGGACAAGCTGGAATCAAGATTGCCGGGAGAAATATGAATAACCTCAGATATGCAGATGACACCACCCTTATGGCAGAAAGTGAAGAGGAACTAAAAAGCCTCTTGAGGAGAGTGAAAAAGTTGGCTTAAAGCTCAACATTCAGAAAATGAAGATCATGGCATCCGGTCCCATCACTTCATGGGAAATAGATGGGGAAACAGTGGAAACAATGTCAGACTTTATTTTTGGGGGCTCCAAAATCACTGCAGATGGTGACTGCAGCCATGAAATTAGAAGACACTTACTCCTTGGAAGGAAAGTTATGACCAACCTAGATAGCATATTCAAAAGCAGAGACATTACTTTGCCAACAAAGGTCCATCTAGTCAAGGCTATGGTTTTTCCTGTGGTCATGTATGGATGTGAGAGTTGGACTGTGAAGAAGGCTGAGCGCCAAAGAATTGATGCTTTTGAACTGTGGTGTTGGAGAAGACTCTTGAGAGTCCCTTGGTCTGCAAGGAGATCCAACCAGTCCATTCTGAAGGAGATCAGCCCTGGGATTGCTTTGGAAGGAATGATGCTAAAGCTGAAATTCTAATACTTTGGCCACCTCATGCGAAGAGTTGACTCATTGGAAAAGACTTTGATGACGGGAGGGATTGGGGGCAGGAGGAGAAGGGGAAGACAGAGGATGAGATGGCTGAATGGCATCACTGACTCGATGTACATGACTCTGGGTGAACTCCGGGAGTTGGTGCTGGACAGGGAGGCCTGACGTGCTGGGATTCATGGGGTCGCAAAGAGTCTGACACGACTGAGCAACTGAACTGATCTGAACGCATATAATGGAATTTAGAAAGATGGTAACAGTGACCCTATATGTGAGACAGCAAAAGAGACACAAATGTATAGAACCGTCTTTTGGACTCTGTGGGAGAAGGCAAGGGTGGGATGATTTGAGAGAATATCACTGAAACATGTATATTATCATATGTGAAACATATCACCAGTGCAGGTTTGATTCATGAGACAGGGTGCTCAGGGCTGGTGCACTGGGACAACCCAGAAGGGTGGGATGGGGAGGGAGGTGGGGAGGGGGGTTCAGGATGGGGAACATATGTACACCCATTGCTGATTCATGTCAATGTATGGCAAAAACCACTACAAGATTGTAAAGTAATTACCCTCCAATTAAAATACATAAATTTTAAAAAATAAAAATGAAAACGAAAATGTCCATCTACAGAGAAAGAAAGTATAGAGAAAATACAGAATGTTTATACACACATACACACAGATTGGAATACTAATCAGCTATTAAGAAAAAAACAATTTTGCCATTTGCAACAAGGTAGATGGACTTGGATGGCCCTAAAAGCGAAAGTGCTAGTCATTCAGTCATGTCTGACTCTGTACAGCCACATGGACCATAGGCCACCAGGCTCCTCCGTCCCTGGGATTCTCCAGGCAAGAATACTGAAGCGGGTTGCCACTTCCTTCTCCAGGGAATCTTCCCAACCCAGGGATTGAACCTGAATCTCTTTATGTCTCCTACATTGCAGGAATATTCTTTACCATCTGAGCCACCAGAGAAGCCCCGCACAGCATTATGATCCTTGAAATAAGTCAGGCAGAGAAAGACAAACACTATATGGTATCACTCACATGTGGAATCTAAAAACGACAGCAAAACAGTGACTATAACAGAAAGGAAGCAGACTCAAAGGAAGAACAAACTAGTGTTTACCAGTGGGGATAGGAAACAGAGGCAATATACGAGTAGGGGAATAAGAGCTACAAACTATTCAGTTCAGTTCAGTCGCTCAGTCGTGTCCGACACTTTGTGACCCCATGGACTGCAACACGAGAGGCTTCCCTGTCCATCACCAACTCCCAGAGTTTACTCAAACTCATGCCCATTGAGTCAGTGATGCCATCCAACCATCTCATCCTCTGTCGTCCCCTTCTCCTCCCACCTTCAATCTTTCCCAGCATCAAGGTCTTTTCAAATGAGTCAGTTTTTCTCATCAGATGGCCAAAGTATTGGAGTTTCAGCTTCAATATCAGTCCTTCCAATGAATATTCAGGACTGATTTCCTTTAGGATGGGCTGGTTGGATCTCCGTGCAGTCCAAGAGATTCTCAAGAGTCTTCTTCAACACCACAGTTCAAAAGCATCAATTTTTCAGCACTCAGCTTTCTTTATAGTCCAACTCTCACATCCATACGTGACTACTGGAAAAAACATAGCTTTGACTAGACAGATCTTTGTTGGCAAAGTAATGTCTCTGCTTTTTAACATGTTGTCTAGGTTGGTCATAGCTTATCTTCCAAGGAGTAAGTGTCTTTTAATTTCATGGGTACAGTCACCATCTGCAGTGATTTTGGAGCCACAAAATATAAATTCTGCCACTGTTTCAACTGTTTCCCCATCTATTTGCCATGAAGTGATGGGACCGGATGCTATAATCTTAATTTTCTGAATGATAAGTTTTAAGCAAACTTTTTCACTCTCCTCTTTCACTTTCAACAAGAGGCTCTTAAGTTCTTTGCTTTCTGCCATAAGGGTGGTGTCATCTGCATATCTGAGGTTACTGATATTTCTCCAAGTAATCTTGATTCCACTTGTGCTTCCTCCAGCCCAGCATTTCTGATGATAACTTATATACTCTGCATATAAGTAAAATAAACAGGGTGACAATATACAGCCTTGATATATTCCTTTTCCTATTTGGAACCAGTCTGTTGTTCCATGTTGAGTTCTAACTGTTGCATCTTGACCTGCATACAGATCTCTCAGGAGGCAGCTCAGTTCAGTTCAGTTCAGTTGCTCAGTCATGTCCGACTCTTTGCGACCCCATGAATCCCAGCATGCCAGGCCTCCCTGTCCATCACAAACTCCCGGAGTTCACTCAGACTCACATCCATCAAGTCAGTGATGCCATTCAGCCATCTCAGCCTCTGTCTTCCCCTTCTCCTCCTGCCCCTAATCCCTCCCAGCATCAGAGTCTTTTCCAATGAGTCAACTCTTCGCATGACGTGGCCAAAGTACTAGAGTTTCAGCTTTAGCATCATTCCTTCCAAAGCAATCCCAGGGCTGATCTCCTTCAGAATGGACTGGTTGGATCTCCTTGCAGACCAAGGGACTCTCAAGAGTCTTCTCCAACACCACAGTTCAAAAGCATCAATTCTTCAACACTCAGCCTTCTTCACAGTCCAACTCTCACATCCATACATGACCACAGGAAAAACCATAGCCTTGACTAGACGGACCTTTGTTGGCAAAGTAATGTCTCTGCTTTTGAATATTCTATCTAGGTTGGACATAACCTTCCTTCCAAGGAGTAAGCATCTTCTAATTTCATGGCTGCAGTCACCATCTGCAGTGATTTTGGAGCCCCAAAAAATAAAGTCTGACACTGTTTCCACTGTTTCCCCATCTATTTCCCATGAAGTGATGGGACCGGATGCCATGATCTTCATTTTCTGAATGTTGAGCTTTAAGCCAACTTTTTCACTCTCCACTTTCACTTTCATCAAGAGGCTTTTGAGTTCCTCTTCCTTTCTGCCATAAGGGTGGTGTCATCTTCATATCTGAGGTTTTTGATATTTCTCCCGGCAATCTTGATTCCAGCTTGTCCTTCTTCCAGTCCAGCGTTTCTCATGATGTACGCTGCATATAAGTTAAATAAGCAGGGTAACAATATACAGCCTTGACATACTCCTTTTCCTATTTGGAACCAGTCTGTTGTTCCATGTCCAGTTCTAACTGTTGCTTCCTGACCTGCATACAGATTTCTCAAGAGGCAGGTCCGGTGGTCTGGGATTCCCATCTCTTTCAGAATTTTCCACAGTTTACTGTGATCCACACAGTCAAAGGCTTTGGCATAGTCAAGAAAGCAGAAATAGACGTTCTTCTGGAACTCTCTTGCTTTTTCCATGATCCAGCGGATGTTGGCAATTTGATCTCTGGTTCCTCTGCCTTTTCTAAAACCAGCTTGAACATCAGAAAGTTCACGGTTCATGTATTGCTGAAGCCTGGCTTGGAGAATTTTGAGCATTACTTTACTAGCGTGTGAGATGAGTGCAATTGTGCGGTAGTTAGAGCATTCTTTGGCATTGCCTTTCTTTGGGATTGGAATGAAAACTGACCTTTTCCAGTCCTGTGGCCACTGCTGAGTTTTCCAAATGTGCTGGCATATTGAGTGCAGCACTTTCACAGCATCATCTTTCAGGCTTTGAATTGGCTCAACTGGAATTCCATCACCTCCACTAGCTTTGTTCGTAGTGATGCTTTCTAAGGCACACTTGACTTCACAATCCAGGAAGTCTGGGTCTAGGTCAGTGATCACATCATCGTAATTATCTGGGTCGTGAGGATCTTTTTTTTGTACAGTTCTTCTGTGTATTCTTGCCACCTCTTCTTAATATCTTCTGCTTCTGTTAGGTCCATACCATTTCTGTCCTATATCGAGCCCATCTTTGCATGAAATGTTCCCTTGGTATCTCTAATTTCCTTGAAGAGATCTCTAGTCTTTCCCATTATGTTGTTTTCCTCTATTTCTTTGCATTGATCGCTGTGGAAGGCTTTCTTATCTCTTCTTGCTATTCTTTGGAACTCTGCATTCAGATGCTTATATCTCTCCTTTTCTCCTTTGCTTTTCGCTTCTCTTCTTTTCACAGCTATTTGCAAGGCCTCCCCAGACAGCCATTTTGCTTTTTTGCATTTCTTTTCCATGGGGGTGGTCTTGATCCCTGTCTCCTATACAATGTCACGAACCTCATTCCATAGCTCATCAGGCACTCTATCTATCAGATCTAGGCCCTTACATCTATTTCTCACTTCCACTATATAATCATAAGGCATTTGATTTAGGTCATACCTGAATGGTCTAGTGTTTTTCCCTACTTTTTTCAATTTAAGTCTGAATTTGGCAATAAGGAGTTCATGATCTGAGCCATAGTCAGCTCCTGGTCTTGTTTTTGCTGACTGTATAGAGCTTTTCCATCTTTGGCTGAAAAAATACAATCAATCCGATATCGGTATTAACCATCTGGTGATGTCCATGTATAGAGTCTTCTTTTGTGTTGTTGGAAGAGGGTGATTGCTATGACCAGTGCATTCTCTTGGCAAAACTCTATTAGCCTTTGCCCTCCTTTAGGTATATATTAAAAAAAAAAAAAAAAAGCCTACAAGAACTTATTGTAGAACACAGGGAATATAGCTAGTGCTTTTTAACAATCAGTGGAGTATAACCTTTAAAAATCATAAATCACTATATTATACATCTGTAACATGTAATATTGTACAGAAAGTATACTTAAATTAAAAAAAAAAAGAATATTAGGGTTATAGCAAAGACCAAATTCAGGGCACTGACAGTACAATGTAGGCTCAAGTTAAAGATCAAATTAAGAACATGGTTACAAGACTTCTTTTAAGACTTCAGAAAGATTTATGATGGTGTCTCATAGACACCTTTAGCTAAACATAAAATCTTCTAAGGATCTTTCAAGCATTGTACAAAAGCAGCTAAAAGTGGAAAGAGGCCTATCTCAAAGAGATTTGCAGGTGTGGCTTTGTAAAATGTAACCCCCAGTATGCTTCATAGAAAACTTATAAAGTTTTTAAGATAACTTTCCTAATAAAAGCACCACAAGTTTTAACTAAAATGCAGAGAGAGAGCTCATAAAACTTCCATGGGCATAAAGAAGGCTAAGAAAAAAAATTCAGTTAAAAATAAGACCATTTCCTAAGAATACCTCAGAGATCATAGCCCAGATCCCAAACAACATAGTCAAAATCTCCAAAGAACTAATCTCAAAAAGGAGAATTGGGATAAATCATAGAATGTTCCATACTTCCTCAGAGTAGGTAGTACTTGGATATATGGCCAACTGTATTTTAGAATGACTGTGGACCATGGACTGCTATGTTCTTTCCATTTTCCTCTTTTTAAATGGGAGTAACTACTGTAGCTATTCTATTACTGTCTCATTGTTTTACACTGGATGGCTGTGGGGTGGGGGAGTAACCTTCTCTCCAGATTGAGAAGGGAGGTGCTTGAGAAGCTTCATCCACATCTCGACTTGATGCGGGTCCTGAGATGCAAGAGTTGCACATGATGCCATAATTGAAAAAGATTTTGGTGACCTTGGTGGGGGGGTGTGGTGTAGTTTTCACATAGGATGGATGTGAATTGTGGTGGCCAGAGAGAAGAGGGATGTAGTCTCCAAGATTGCCACCATCAATTCTTCTTCTCCTGTACATATATACTATTCCACATACTCAGTGGTGATATCTAGGCTGAACTTGTGATTTACTTTGAAAAATACAATGCATCAGAAATTATGGTCTAGGGAATTCTCTGGCATTTCAATGGTTAGGATTTCATGCATTCACTGTCAAGAGATTCAATCCCTAGTTGAGGAATTAATACCCCTCAAGTCACACATCATGGCCAAAGAAAAGAAGAAAAGAAAAAGAGAAATTATGGTCTAGGATTTATGAGTCCATATCTTTAGAGAACTTTCAGTTTCCACTTCTCTGTTGGAAATCAGACACCATAGGTTAAAAACCCGACTACCCTAAGATCATTACTCTGTGAAGAAGCCTAGGTTAGCAATTTGGAGAGGGCGCATAGAATGAAAGAAGGATCAGTCAACCTCCAACTTTTCTGGCAAACCACACTGGTGAAAGCACTGCAATTTTGAGCATCAAATATAGGAGTAAGGAAGCCATTTTGAACATTCAAAGCCCAGCAGACTCCACTTGAAACAGAACTATTCAACTGAGCCCAGCCCAAATAGCAGAAAGGAAAAATAAGTTGTAACTCTTTAAACCCCCTGCTTGTGAACCTTACTAAGAGTAATAGATAACTAAAATGCAGATTGAATAAGCTCATCATTATATATATATTTTTTCTAGCATGTCCACTTCTTTCTTTTTTTAAAAAATGAATACTATTGCTCCTTGAATTCCCCACGTAGTCATGCGTGTTGTTCACTTTTTAACAGTGTCCTTTAATGCATTTATTATAGTCATTCTAAAGTTCCTCATCTAACCATTTCAACATTCTGGCTATCTGAGGGTCTATTCTTATTTATTCTTTATTATGTATTACATTTTTGCTTCTTTCATTGTCATAATTTTTCCTATGTCAGACATTGTGTATTTTTTTAAAAATTAGACTGAAAAGTAGATAGTTACTCAAAAGACAGTACATCCCTTTTGCTGTCAGTCCACCATGGTAAAGCTGTGTTTCCATCTAATCTGTATTAAACTGGCCTATGTTGTATCTGTAATTATATTCAGTTTACAACTGTATTTAAATATTTTGGGGATAGGATTAGAATTTTCCTTTAGCATAACATAGGATCTGAGCACCAGGGAGGCTTCAAAAAAAAAAAAAATTATGCTTTGTCTCCCAGTTCCTAACTTTTTGAGCCATGAAAGATCTCTGCCCTGCAGCCCAACTATGAGCTTTAGGGGTCATTGGGGAGTGATCAGTTCTGACTTTTCAGCCCTAGTTCTGACTGACTTAGCTCAGGAGAACTACCTGTACTGACGCTCTGTCCCCAGTTTCTGGAGGGCTGTAGCAATGGATTCAGTAAAGACCTGAAGTGTCTAGGAGAGGTTTTTTCCAACTTTGCTTCCCTTTCCCCGGCCTTCCATGCATTTGGTAAAGAGCCATGAGAAATTTAGTGGGCCTTAGAAGAATTTTCATAAATTCTCCTGCCTTGCACTCAGGAAAGGCCCAACATGGGTACAGGATTTGTTCAGTTTATTTGCTTTCCACCATCCCTCATCAACAACTATATTGTATTTGAGAATATCCCTGCCTTTCATTTAGGCAGACCCTATATTTCTCAGGGGACTCTCTCTCAGCATCTTTGCCCGATCCTCTGCCTTTGACATCCTTTCCCTGTGTACTAGGTGAAGACTCAGAACAAAGTTGGCAGGTGGGTACCAACATGCTCTGTGATTAAGGATACCATCACACCAGCACCCATGCAGTCATTCAAATTCATTAACAGCTTGATTTTTCTTTACCCTTGTCTATGGTGGATTCTTCCCTTTCCCACTGTTCTTCCAGTGATGAACACAGCCGTGTGTCTCCTTTCTCCTCAAATATAACTCCTTAAGGTTTCTTTCCATCTTCAGCTCTCTGATGGGTTTTTAGTCTATTCTGGGTGCTTAGATAGTCAATGAAAAAGGAAGCTGTATCTGAACATGGATGGAACTAGAGATTATCATACTAAGTAAAGTAAGTCAGACAGAGAAAGACAAATATAGTATGATATCACTCATATGTGGAATCTACACGTGAACTTATTTACAAAACAGAAGCAGGCTTACAGTCTGAAAACAAACACAATTATGAATGGGGAAATGTCGCAGAGAAGGATAAATCAGAAGCTAGGGATGAACACACACACTGAAGAAGTGAAGTGAAGTGAAGTCGCTCTGTCGTGTCCCATTCTTTGCGATCCCATGGACTGTAGCCCACCAGGCTCCTCCGTCCATGGGATTTTCCAGGCAAGAATACTGGAATGGGTGGCCATTTTCTTCTCCAGGGTATCTTCCTGACCCAGGGATGGAACCCAGGTCTTCCGCATTGCAGGCAGACGCTTTACCGTCTGAGCCATCAGGGAAGCCTGAACACACACACACACTACTTTTTATAAAATAGATGACCAACAAGAACCTACTGTATAGCACAGGAAACTCTACCCAATATTCTGTGATAACCTATATGAGAAAAGAATCTTAAAAAGAATGACTATATGTATATGTGTAACTGAATCACTTCGGTGTACGCTTAAAACAAACACATTGCAAATCAACTACACTCCAATAAAATTACTGTTTTCAAAAAGGAAGCTGCATCAAGAAGTGATGATATTTTCAGACTTACTATTGACTTAGTGAGTTTCAATTTTACAAAACTCACTTTCTCCCTCTGTAAGACAGCTGCCACCTACCACTCAAAGGCTGTGAGGATTACATAGTAGACAACAGGGAAATGCTTAGAAATGGGAAGGGGTGAAATGCCTGTTCTGTGTTAGGCACAGCCCACCTGCTTTTTTGCCCCATCTCCCTTTTTCACCATATTCATGTTGCTGACATTTTTTCAGTCAGTTCCTCAAAAGTGTCACACTGTGTAGCCTCTGAAGACACTTCTCCCTTTGCTAGGAACTCACGCTTCCTCTTTCCTCTTTTTACCTTGCTACCACTTCGTTTAAATATTATTTCTCCCAGAAAACCTTCCCTGATCCCCTCCACCCCAAGTTAAATGTCTCCTCATCGTGGTATTTATCGTTTTGTACTATGAGTGTACATTATCACGTGTACATTCCTCACTGGACTACAAGGTCTCTGAAAGCAGGAACTAAGCGTGTCTCCACTCACTCAATCGCTTCCGTCGAGTCTCTTTGCGACCCTATGGACTGTAGTCCGCCAGGCTCCTCTGTCCATGGGATTCTCCAGGCAAGAATACTGGAGTGGGTTTCCATTTCCTCCTCCAGGAGATCTTTCTGACCCAGGGATCGAACCCGCATCTTCTGCATCTACTGCACTGCAGGCAGGTTGTTTACCGCTGAGCCACCGGGGAAACCCAAGCATGTCTTATTTTTTTTTTTTTTCCAAGCATGTCTTATGAATCACTGTTTCACAGACTATAATAATCGTATATTGGGGCACATAAGAAGCATTTGTTCATAAATGAATAAATGACCGAATGAATAATTCACTCTGAATAGTTCTATTTCTTCACTTAAAAAGTATTTGTCATAACACCTATTAGGCACATAGCATTGTGAAACAATGTTTATAAATGCACAGCTCCCAGCCTCAAGGAATTTACATCTAGCTGGTAAGAACAGAGAAACACATAGGAAAAGCTAAATAACATTCAAATAGTCAATAAAAAAGATGGTCATATAGAAAAGAAAATTTCAATCATGAAAGGTAAGATCAACTATTTTAACACTCCAAAGTGGCTGATAGAACAAAGGACACAAAATCTGAGAACAAGCCTTTATGTTTGGCAATTAAGAGGTTAACAGTAAACTTTGAGAGAGGATCTCCAGAATTTAGTGACAATAGAAGCCAGATTGCAGGGCATTTGGAGTGAAATAGTGAAGAAGTCCAGTCCGTGGGTGGCACTCACATATTCAAGAAGTTTGGCAAGCAGAGAACAGAGGACCATTCTTTGGAGGCAATCGATCAAGCTGCTTTAAAGGCAGATGGGAAGGATCCCACAGAGAGGAACAGAGTTTTCAAATACCCAGGGAAGGCAGAACACCTGAGAGAAACATCACTCTGAAAGAGGAGTTAGGGACCAACACTACCTCTTGGGGCCAGGGGTAAGCCTAGGAAAGAGAGACACCTCCTTCTCCAAGATAGGAGAAAGAGGGCAGAGACTCTGAGGAAGCAGGTGGAGAAGAAGAACGTGCCAGATGGTTTCCATGGCCCCAGAAATGCACAAAGCAAGACCATTTGATGAAAGGGCAAGAGGACTGCTAATGAGGGAAATTTAAGGAGAGTAGATGGGGTGTGTATGCATACATGCTCAGTTGCTTCGGTCATGTCCAACTTCTTTGCAACCCTATGGGCTGTAGCCTACCAGACTCCTCTCTCTATGCGATTTTCCAGGCAAGAATACTGGAGTGAGTTGCCACACCCTCCTCCAGGGGATCTTCCTGACCCTGGGCTCAAACCTGTATCTCCTGCATTGCAGGTGGATTCTTAACCACTGAGCCACCAGGGAAGCTGAAAAGGGTGTGAAAGTGAAGTCGCTCAGTCATGGCCAACTCTTAGCGACCCCATGGACTGCAGCCGACCAGGCTCCTCCATCCATGGGATTTTCCAGGCAAAAGTACTGGATTGGGGTGCCATTGCCTTCTCCTGAAGAGGATATAGAAGAGCTCATATGCAGAAGCAGCCTTTCTAAGAACATGGTCTCTGTCAGATGTCTTATATTCAGCAAACTGAGCAGATGTATGAGGGACACCTGACATAAGACCTTCCACTGTGATGAGGCTGCTTTCTTCCAGACAGGCTGGTGTAGACCACTTTCAGGAAAGGCAAAGTCATGCTCAAGTGCATCCTATAGCAGAGTGGTGGAGAAAGGAAGGGAAATGAAACCCAGAGAAGTGTTGCGTCAGATCCTAGGACACAGGAGATCAAAAAAGAGAGATCACATACCTATTCAAAAAGGTAAAGACCAAACTGAGTAGTGAAGACTGACACAGGAGCTCAGAAGCAAACAGAGGAAAGATAGGTATCAATCAGAATTCCAACCAGTGCAGTTCAGGAAACTCTACTATTGCACAACATCCAAGGCTGTTTGGCTACATTCCATCAAGCTGCCCACAATTGCAGTCACTTTCTTTTTAGTGCATTTTAAAGGTGTCCTTGGCCTTTAGCATCAATAAACAAGCAGATGGCACCAGAGAGATGTGTCACAACCAGCAGAGGTCAATGTCAGTGTCAGGACTCTAGCATAAGACACATTTACAATCCTGCAACAGACGAGAGCACTGAGGTATTACCAAAGCAAGACTGGTACAGAGGAAAGACTACAGCCCTGTATAGTTATGGAATTCTCCAGGCCAGAATACTGGAGTGAGTAGCCTTTCCCTTCTCCAGGGGATCTTCCCAACCCAGGGATTGAACCCAGGTCTCCCACATTGCAGGTGGATTCTTTACCAGCTGAGCCACCAGGGAAGTCCAAGAATAATGGAGTGAGTAGCCTATCCCTTCTCCAGGGAATCTTCATGACCCAGAAATCAAACCACGGTCTCCTTCATTGCAGGTAGATTCTTTACCAACTGAGATACCAGGGAAGCCCACAAAGGGAAGAAGTCTAAGGCTTTACACTAGAATTGAGATTCACTTTGACGATGAGTTCATGAGGAAAAGGTAGAGTGGCCATTTATTAGAATATGAGAGTGAGAGGTGAAGGACTAGAATTTTAAAATGTGACAAATCTTGGGCCTCTCTTCTAACTAGTCGCAAAGGTCAGATTACATTAATTTCTCCTACCACTATTAACATGAGTTCTGGACACAGAAGGACTGAACCAGAGGTGACCATGTAAAAGCTCATGATATGGTGCAGATGGGTTTGGATACAGCATCCCAGGAGACCTGTTGGCCAGGGTGAGGCCGCACACAAGGTTCATGAACTAGACCTAGAACCACAAAGCCAGGGGAGTGGACATAACCAGCACAAGCTATGCAGAAGTGAAAGCCACTGGCCAAAATTAGGTGCACATCCTATATATAGCCTATAGGAACTGTAGGCTATAGCAATGAGAGACATGAAAATCAGTCCATTTTAAAATTGAAATATGGAGCAGGAGTTGAAAGGGAGGTACATGCATTTATATGGCCAAGGGTCTGGAACACAAGAGCAGGCCTGGAAGGATATTTCAAAGGAGTGATCTGGGGAGATATGCCTGCCCAGAGCCAGGACATTATGCTGTAAATGGGATGACTGTGACTATCCATGAAGCAGTCTTGGTCTGTCCCCAATTTTTAAGGCCTGTGCCAAGCCTGAAGATACCTCCATAGGGGTATATGGTGTAGGAATCAGGAGGACATAAAGGATTCAGCACAAGAAGTTTCTTAAGTGAGGTCATGCGGTATCTTAGTGGACCTGGGCTATTCTGGAGAGACTTTTTGAATTTTGAAATTGGCATTGGGAAATAGTTCGGTGGGATGACCAGAGCTAACTATTCAAATGTGCAGTAGACAAATGTAATTTTTTTGTTATCAACTGTTCATTATCTTTCCTTGTGAGGAAATATCCTTCCACCTGTGTGTTTGCGGTCGAGCACAGGCGATTCACGGTGCCTTCCTACATCTGCTATTACAGAAGCTGAAAGGAGCCAGATCCTGGATCCTCCCACACCTTGCCATTCTAGGAAGTGGGCACTGATCTTGTGCTCAGCTATCCAGACTCCAGGACTTTGAATCCTGAACAAATAAGACAAGGAGCCAGGAAGGATAGAGGCTCTGATAAGGGCCTTGACTCCTTCAAATTTTCTAAGCCTAGTCCTGATCTCATCAACGCTCTGAGCATTTTATGTTCTTCCAATGTAAGTCCTTTCTGCTTGTAACTACCAGAGACAGTTTCTCTCACATGCAACCAAAACCCCTAACTGAAACATAGTGTGGTGGTCAGAAGGATGAGAGCAAGGGCAATACTGATGTAACTGATCCTGAAATAGTAGATATTAGACTCAAAGTCAAGAACACAGAGAAGGATGTTTCTAGCTGAGGTGAAGCCAAGGAGTCACAAGCTAAGAAAGCTGCTTGCATCAGTGGGTTTTGGAGAGGGTGAGACCACGTGTAAATTAGGGGAGCTTCAAAAAGATTGAGGGTCTGGGAACATACAGAGTTCATTGTCTAGCAAGGAAAATTACATGAATAATCACCATAAAACATGATGTGTTATCATTAAGAATATGAACTTTGGAGTCTAAATATCTACGTTCAAATCTCTCCCTTGTCAGCTACATGAATTCTCTAAATTTCTTTATTTGTAAAGTGGGATAATTAATAATGCATACATGGAAAACCGCTCAAATAGTGTAGAAAACCTGGTATGTACTCAAAACAATGGAATTTCTTTTTTAAAAAAAATTAATTTATTTTAATTGGAGGCTAATTACTTTACAATAATGTTGTAAGCTGTTCTATGGAAGCACCAAGTCATTTACCTAACCTAGTCTTAAAACAGGGATGGAAATTATTGTTAACAAAAAAAGGGATATTTAAACTAAGACCTGAGAGATAACAACAACAATAGTGATAATGACTAACAATTATTGAGCTCTTTCTATATGCCAAGTATATTACCTCCTTTGTTCCTTACAAGAGTTCGAGGAGACAGGCACCACTATTACCCCTATTTTGTGGATAAAAGTACCTGCTGCTCAGAAAAGTTAAGTGCCTAGACCCAAATCACTATGCTAATTAGACAATGGGAAAAATGAAGGGTGGGAGAGAGGCAAATGGATCAGCCCATCAAAGAACACTCAAGTTTCTGATCTGCAGTTACATGAAATCCCTCATTGCCTATATCCTGCCTTCACCCTACAGACTGGAAATATTTCTTTGCCCACAAACATTCTCAGTTTTAAAACAAGATGTTCAGAGGACGCAGTTTCTTAGATGAAACTTTGCTGCCATCCTACTTTTCAGGAGCATGTATTTTTCATAATTGAAGAGTCTGATGTAATTATTGATGATAAAATTAATCTATTTTTCTTAATAAGATTCATCTCAGAGAACCTTTCAAAGCTGGCTCATAGAGAACCTGCTCAGTTTATTCCTGCTTCTGATGCAAGTGAGGAAAAAAACATAATCAAATGCCCTCCCCTTCTGTTCAAAGAGAGGCCACATTTGTCCTACACTAATCAAAGAAATGTGTTACCACCTTGCCCAATTTGAGCCCTGACTTCATTACTAAAGTATGGTGGCTGCTGAGGTAGGTGACTGGGGCAGCTGTTCAACATATGCCTAGAAACACTGAACGGCCCTGCTAGTCTAGGAAATGAGGGATGCTGTAGCCCTTCGAAGCTGAAGGGGAAATTGTAAGTAAGCATAAAGTAATTACCCACTTGGAACCTGTCCAGGCCATGTTCAATGCAATTGAAAGCTTTTGTCCTTGATGCCAACCTTCCCCAGCTTAGAGAGGTCAGAGAACTTGGACTATTTTCACCACTCTGGGCTGCAGAGACCTGATCTGCTTTGAAGATCTGTCTGAAATTCACTGAGGTCGCAGAGGGGAGGGATTACCACCTTCCCAGCCAAAGAACATCCTGTCCCCTGAGAGTTAATATCATTTCAAATGCTCTTTGGTTCATGCTAAACAGTGCTGCTTTGCCTCGGTAGTGGCGTGTAGAGTGCCTTCCACAGATATTATCCTACTGAGCAGAAAAATAACCCTGGGATGAAAACGGAACATTTATTCTTATTCCCAATTTACAGGCAAGGAAACTTGAGGATAGAGAGGGTAACTAATTGAATAAGGATGCAGTCATGGTCTTCTGAGTCTTGTCTTCTGGGCAGTGCTGTCTTTTCTTCTTTACCTGACTTTCATCTATGATTCCCAACTACGGTAATTAATTTTATGTGTAAATTTGATTGAACCAAGGGGCACCCAAATTGAATATTATTTCTGGGTGTGTGTGTCTGTGAGTGTGACTCTGGATGAGATTAGGATTTGAGTTGATGGGCTCAGTAAAATAAATGGCCCTCCCTGGTGAGGGTGGGCTTTACCCAATCTGTTCAGGGTCTGGATAAAACAAAAAGGGGAAAGAAGGAGGAGTTTACTCCTTTTCCTTCCTGTGTGCTTGCTTAAGCTGAAACATCCGTCTTTTCCTGCCCTTGCACTGGGGTTTGCACAGTGGTTCTCTCAGTGGTCAGGTTATCAGGCTTAGATAGGAATTACACTCCAAGTTTCCTGGGTCTCTAGCTTGCAAAGAGCAGATGGTAGGACTTCTCAGCCTCCATAATCGCATGAGCCAATTCCTCACAATAAACCTTTTTCTATGAATATCTACTTCTATTTCTATGGAGAACTCTGATAATGTAGCAACCCACCCTCATTTGGGGACACCCAAGTTCTCTTTCATTTGCCTTAAAGGTCTTCAAGAAATAGGTCAAAACAATTATTTCCAAAATAAAAGTCAAGTCAAGTAATATTTTTTAAGATATACATTTAAGCTTCCAGATCTAATGAAAATGAAGAGTTAGTACCTGCTGACTCCTCCTTCAAATTCAGCCCTGGAGTATATGAAGAGTAGGAGGGAAATATGAACATTTGGAGCTAATAAAAAGCATGTAACTCTCATAGGAGACTGAAGGATGTTTTGAACTGGTGTGTGTGCATGCTAAGTCACCTCAATCATGTCTGACTCTTTGCGATCCTATGGACTGTAGCCTGCCAGGCTCCTCTATCCATGGGATTCTCCAAGCAAGAATATTGGAGTGGGTTGCCATGTCCTCCTCCAGGGGATCTTCCCAATTCAGGGATCGAACCCACATCTCTTATGTCTCCTGCATTAGCAGGCAGGTTCTTTACCATCAGAAGCACCTGGGAAGCTCGTTTGAACTATACATGGGGAGTATATTACAATTAAAGACAAAAGGCTATGAGAGGTAGCAGTGAGAAGGTATATTGGGGAAAAGCTTTTTACTACTGCTCTTGACTTCTACCCTTCATTGTTTAGAGACAATTTTCACCAACTACTTCCCTACATAAATCTTTTTACATTCCAGATCACTGGTGTTGGCAGTAAAGTCAAGGAAGTGCAGGTGGATACTGGGGTGAGGAGATGCTGAAAGCTGACCAGGAACTCTTGAAAGGCCACTGATAGAACATGTGGCAACACTGTGTACATTAGGAAAAGGCACTCCTGCCTCCAGATGGGCAGACCTCACAGCAGGGTAAACAGCCTGGGAGAGAAGGTGTATGGCAATGCCTGTCCCCTCTCTCCTATAGTGGGGAAAAAGGAAAGTAGGAAAGTGAAGTCGCTCAGTCATGTCTGACTCTTTGCGACCCCATGGACTGTAGCATACAAGGCTCCTCTGTCCATGGGATTTTCCAGGCAAGGGTACTGGGGTGGGTTGCCATTTCCCTTCTCCAGAGGATCTTCCCGACCCAGGGATCAAACCCGGGTCTCCCACATTGCAGGCAGACGCTTTACCGTCTGAGCCACCAGGGAAGCCTCCTATAGTCGAGGCCACCTGCTTAATTATGAGCAGCAGCCCTGCCCTTCAGTATCCTGATCCCCACTCCTCCTCCAGACTCCCATGCCTGCAAGAATTACAAACTGTGGAATGGAGACTGACTCAGCTCAGTTCTGCATCTCCCCAGTAATTCATTTTAGAGGAGAAACTCTGCCCAGGGGAGAGTCAGTGAAAGGGAACGACACAAAGTGCGTTATGGCTCCTATGGTATTATGCCCTGGGGCTCAACATATCTCATTATTTTAAACATGTCTAACCAGATGGAGACTAGAATCTAATATTTGGCCTTTCCCAACAAACATAGCTGATATCCACAGTAGAGCATGAGCTTACAAAGCTGAATAGCTAAGATCCAGTAAAGAAAGACAAAAACAGACAGCATACACTATCTGAAGCAGAATCTTTTGAACAAGTAGAAGACCATAACATTACTCTAACTATGCTTAAGGGGATGTGGGGAGATACCAATAAAGCAAGAGTAGGAAATCTTAAAAGCAACCAAGAAAGATATGATGCAAAACAGATAGCTGAAATGAAATAAATAATAGGATGGAATCGAGCTAAAGAAAGAATACTGAATTGGAGGATCAAAATGAGAAATATTTCCTAAAAGCAATAGGAAAGAGTAGTGGGACTTCCCTGGAGATCCGAGGTTAAGACTTTGTCTTTCAATGCAGAGGGTGCAGGTTTGATCCCTGGTCAGAGAACTAAGATCCCACATGTCTCACAGTCAAAAAATCAATACATAAAACAGAAACAATATTGTAACAAGTTCAAAAAAGACTTTAAAAAGGTCCACATAAATATTCTTTAAGGACAGACAGAAAATATAGAGAAAAAATTTAAAGCTGAGAAATATGAAGGATAATAGGATCTCAGAGGAACAGAGTGGAGAAATGGAAAGGAGAAACTACTTAAAGAAATAATGAAGATAAATATTCCAGGTTTCATGAATGACAGAATTCTTCAGAACGAAAGGACTCTTAGAGAACCAAATAGAACAGCTAAGGAAAAAAAAAAAAAAAACCCATACCTAGTCACTTTATATTAAAGAATATTAAAGCAAAGAAAATATATTAAATGGAAGGTAAAAGTCATTCTAAATACGCAAAATCAGGCTAATACTAGAATTTTCAAGAACACTGAAAACAGATGAAAATGGAATATTTTATGAAGACAGAGCATAATTTTCAAGCACTGAAAGGAAAACACTTTCAAATCTAGAAAGTTATCATTCAAATATGAGGGCACAACAAAACCCTTTACGACTATATAAGACCTCGGGAGGTTTCACATGCGAAAAACCCCAACTTAAACACTCTTTCAGGATATTCAAATAAGAAAAAAAAATAGACATGCTGTAGGAGATAGACAAAATAAACATAGCTCAATATATCAGGGAGGAGGACAAAAGGCCAGAGCAGAAAGATCGTGGCTTCTCTATTCTCATGGACACACCAGAACTACCACACACGGAGCAACTATCTCTGAGAATGACCCACAGACTAGAAGAAAAGATTTTCACATCTAAAAGTGAAAAGGAAAGTCCACATCGAAACAGAGGGGAAGGCAGTTGCAGTCTGGCTAGTTTCATACCCTCAACTCAGCAGTCCACAGGTGGGAGGAGTATCACAGCCACAGAGGCGCTCTCCGAGGAGCAAAAAGTCCGAAGCCTACATCAGGCTCCCAGCCCAGAGGGCCTACACCGGGGAGGCCAGCCCCCATAACATCTAACTTTGAATACTAACCAGGCTTAGGTCTGGGAGAGGGCTGTAGGAAATTGAGACTCTTTTCTTAAAGGGCACACACAAAAAGTCACTCACTTCAAGTCTCATTACAGAGGCATCAGTTTGAAAAGTGCCCATGTCGTATGTGAAGAGAGTTAATAATTTTAGGACATGTGCTGGCAAGGCAGATCTGCTGGAACTTTCTTCAGGTTCAGAGGCCCTGGCAGGTACAGTTACTTTTGCTCACCTTCTACCCAGCTGACCCAGCACTGCCAGGTGCCATTGTTTATTCTCCCCATCTACCTAACTAGCACAATAAACCCCACCTTGGGGGTCCTGCCCTAGCTGGCACTCCTCCAAAGAGGTCTTCCACTCCACCACACTGGCAGATGCCCTCAGTTGAAAGCAGGGCCTCTCCAAAGCAATGCCCCACTCATCACTCAGGCAAGTGCCCTCGGCTGGCACCACAGTCACTCCAAAGAAGCTCCTGTCCCAGTGACTGGACTAGTGCACTAGAGCACCACAAGCAGTCAGAACCAGGACCTACGGCCGCAGCACAAGGTCCAGGCCTAGCACACTGACATGCCTACAGAACCGCAGCTCAGCAGCAACAGGCGGAAGCCCACAGAGGGGGCATTTCTGGAACACTTGGCTCTGATGGCCAGGGAAGACTACACTGCTGGACTCTATAGCACACCTTCTACATAAAGCTACTCCTATAAGACCAGGAAATGTAGCTAATCTACCTACTACATAAACACAACACAGAAAATCAGGCCAAATGCAGAGACAAAAGAAAATATTCAAAGTAAAAGAACAGGACAGTTTAGTTCAGTTCAGTTGAGTCGCTCAGTCGTGTCCAACTCTTTGCAACCCCATGGACTGTAGCACGCCAGGCCCCCCTGTCCATCACCAACTCCTGGAGTTTACCCAAACTCATGTCCATTGAGTCGGTGATGCCATCCAACCATCTCATCCTCTGTCATCCCTCTCTCCTGCCTTCAATTTTCCCAACATCAGGTTCTTTTCAAATGAGTCAGCTTTCCGCATCAGGTGGCCAAAGTATTGGAGTTTCAGCTTCAACATCAGTCCCTCCAATGAACACTCAGGACTGATCTCCTTTAGGATGGACTGGTTGGATCTCCTTCTTGCTGTCCAAAGGACTCTCAAGAGTCTTCTCCAACACCACAGTTCAAAAGCATTAATTCTGTGGTGCTCAGCTTTCTTTATAGTACAACTCTCACATCCATACATGACTACTGGAAAAACCACAGCCTTGATTAGATGGACCTCTGTTGGCAAAGTAATTTCTCTGCTTTTTGATGTTGTCTAGGTTGGTCATTGGAGAAGGCAATGGTACCCCACTCCAGTACTCTTGCCTGGAAAATCCCATGGACGGAGGAGCTTGGTGGGCTGCAGTCCATGGGGCCACTAGGAGTCGGACACGACTAAGTGACTTCACTTTCACTTTTCACTTTGATGCACTGGAGAAGGAAATGGCAACCCACTCCAGTGTTCTTGCCTGGAGAATCCCAGGGACGGGGGAGCCTGGTGGGCTTCTGTCTATGGGGTCGCACAGAGTCAGACACAACTGAAGCGACTTAGCAGCAGTAGCAGCAGCAGGTTAGTCATAACTCTCCTTCCAAGGAGCAAGCGTCTTTTAATTTCATGGCTGCACTCACCATCTGCAGTGATTTTGGAGCCCCCAAAAATAAAGTCAGCCACTGTTTCTACTGATTCCCCACCTATTTGCCATGAAGTGATAGGACCTGATGCCATGATCTTAGTTTTCTGAATGTTGAGCATTAAGCCAACTTTTACACTCTCCTTTTTCACTTTCATCAAGAGGCTCTTTGGTTCTTCTTCACTTTCTTCCATAAGGGTGGTATCATCTGAGGTTATTAATATTTCTCCTGACAATCTTGATTCCACTTGTGCTTCATGTAGCCCAGCATTTTGCATGATATACTCTGCATATAACTTAAATAAGCAGGGTGACAATATACAGCCTTAATGTACTCCTTTTCCTATTTGGAATCAGTCTGTTGTTCAATGTCCAGTTCTAACTGTTACTTCCTGACCTGCATACAGATTTCTCAAGAGGCAGGTTACGTGGTCTGGTATTCCCATCTCTTGAAGAATTTTCCACAGTTTATTGTCATCCACACAGTCAAAGGCTTTGGAATAGTCAATAAGGCAGAAATAGATGTTTTTCTGGAACTCTCTTGCTTTTTCGATGATCCAGCTGCTGCTCCTGCTGCTGCTAAGTCACTTCAGTTGTGTCTGACTCTGTGTGACTCCATAGATGGCAGCCCACCAGGCTCCCTCATCCCTGGGATTCTCCAGGCAAGAACACTGGAGTGGGTTCCTATTTCCTTCTTCAATGCATGAAAGTGAAAAGTTGAAAGTTAAATGGCTCAGTCGTGTCTGACTCTTAGTGACCCCATGGACTGCAGCCCACCAGGCTCCTCCATCTATGGGATTTTCCAGGCAAGAGTACTGGAGTGGGGTGCCATTGCCTTCTCCACGATGATCCAGCGGATGTTGGTAATTTGATCTCTGGTTCCTCTGCCTTTTCTAAATCCAGCTTGAACACCTGGAAGTTCACGATTCACATATTGTTGAAGCCTGGCTTGAAGAATTTTGAGCACTACTTTACTAGCATGTGAGATGAGTGCAGTTGTGTGGTAGTTTGAGCATTCTTTGGCATTGCCTTTCTTTGGGATTGGAAGGAAAACTGACCTTTTCCAGTCCTGTGGCCACTGCTGAGTTTTCCAAATTTGCTGGCATATTGAGTGCAGCACCTTCATAGCATCATCTTGTAGGATTTGAAATAGCTCAACTGGAATTGCATCACCTCCACTAGCTTTGTTCATAGTGATGCTTCCTAAGGCACACTTGACTTCACATTCCAGGATGTCTGGGTCTAGGTCAGTGATCACACTATCATGATTATCTGGGTCGTGAAGATCTTTTTTGTATAGTTCTTCTGTGTATTCTTGCCACCTCTTCTTAATATCTTCTCCTTCTGTTAGGTTCATACAATTTCTGTCCTTTATTGAGCCCGTCTTTGCATAAAATGTTCCCTTGGTATCTCTAATTTTCTTGGAGAGATCTCTAGTCTTTCCCATTCTGTTGTTTTCCTCTATTTCTTTGCATGATCACTGAGAAAGGCTTTCTTATCTCTCCTTGCTATTCTTTGGAACTCTGCATTCAAATGGGTATATCTTTCCTTTTCTCCTTTGCTTTTCACTTTTCTTCTTTTCACAGCTATTTGTAAGGCCTCCTTAGACAGCCATTTTACCTTTTTGCATTTCTTTTTCTTAGGGATGGTCTTGATCCCTGTCTCCTGTACAATGTCACAAACCTCCATCCATAGGTCATCAGGCACTCTATCAGATCTAGTCACTTAAATCTATTTCTCACACAAGACAAAAGTTCAGAAAAAGAACTAAATGAAACAGAGATAAGCAATCTTCCAGATGAAGAGTACAAAGCAATGTTCATAAAAGTACTCACCAAACTCAAGAATGGAGGAACAGAATGGGAACTTAAACAGAAATAGGTCTTTTAGAATGTGCTTGAAATTAAATGACTACTACGGCCTAAAGTAAATAAATATTGTTATCAGATCAGCTCAGATCAGTCGCTCAGTCGTGTCTGACTCTTTGCAACCCCATGCATCGCAGCACGCCAGGCCTCCCTGTCCATCACCAACTCCTGAAGTTCACTCAGACTCACGTCCATCGAGTCAGTGATGCCATCCAGCCATCTCAGCCTCTGTCATCCCCTTCTCCTGCCCCCAATCCTTCCCAGCATCAGAGTCTTTTCCAATGAGTCAACTCTTTGCATGAGGTGGCCAAAGTACTCGAGTTTCAGCTTTAGCATCATTCCTTCCAAAGAAATCCCAGGGCTGATCTCCTTTAGAATGGACTGGTTGGATCTCCTTGCAGTCCAAGAGACTCTCAAAAGTCTTCTACAACACCACAGTTCAAAAGCATCAATTCTTCTGTGCTCAGCCTTCTTCACAGTCCAACTCTCACATCCATACATGACCACAGGAAAAACCATAGCCTTGACTAGACGAACCTTTGTGTTCTCAGTTACTTCATTCGTGTCCAACTCTCTGCAACCCCATGGACTGTAGCCTTCCAGGCTCCTCTGTCCACAGGTTTCTCCAGGCAAGAATACTGAAGTGGGTTGCCATTTCCTCCTCCAGGGGATCTTCCTGACCCTGGGAATGAACCAGCGTCTCTTATATCTCCTGAATTGGCAGGCAGGCTCTTTACCACTAGCACCACCTGGGAAGCTTATATGAACTCCATAGTAACCACAAATCAAAAATCTGTAATAGAGATACAAAAAAAAAAAAAAAAAAAAAAAAGAAAGTAACACAAGTATACCAAGAACTAGAAGAAATATTCCTATAGTTTACAAGGAATCACAAAAGACCAAACAGGCAAAGAAATCTTGAGAAAGAATGAAGCTGACAATATCACATTCCTGATTTCAAACCATACTACAAAGCTATAATTTTCAAAGAAATATATTACTGGCACAAAAGCAGATCAATGTAACAGAATAGAGAGTCCAGAAATAAACCCATGCACATATGGTCAATTAATCTGACACAGGAGCAACAATATACAATGGATAAAAGACAGACTGTTCAATAAATGGTGTGAAGAAAACTGGATAGCTGCATGCAAAAGAAGGAAACTGGAAAACTTTCTTATACCATATACAAAAATAAACTCAAAACTTATTATATATTATACTTGACTCCCTAGAACTTCTAGAAGAAAAGGGCGGTAAACTTTTTATCAATCTTATCGATATATTTTTTTGGATTTGTCTCTTCAGGCAAGGACAACAAAACAAAAATAAACAAATGCGACAACCTAAAAGCCTTTTGCACAGTGAAAATAAACCATCAACAAAATGAAAAGACAACCTATTGAACAGGAGAAGATATTTGCCAATGACATATCAGATAAGAGGTTAATGTGCAAAATAAAGAACTCAAACAACTCAATATAAAAAAAGGGAATCCAATTAAAAGAAAAAGACTTGAGAACTTGTATTTTTTTTATGCTCATTTATTTTTTAATATAAATTTATTTATTTTAATTGGAGGCTAATTACTTTACAATACTGTATTGGTTTTGCCATACATTGACATGAACCCACCACTGGTGAACATGTGTTCCCCATTCTGAAGCCCCCTTCCACCTCCCTCCCCATCCCATCCCTCTTAAGAAGAGATATGGAGGGCCAACAGAAGCAAATGAAGAGATGCTCCCCAGTGCTAATCATCAAGGAAACACAAATCAAAACCACAATGATACAGTGCCTAAAACCTCTTAGAACAACATCATCAAAAACACAATAAATAACAGGTGTTGGTGAAGACGTGGAGAAAAGGGAACCATCGTGCATTGCTAATGGTAATGCAAATTGGTAGAGCCACTATGGAAAATCCTATGGAGGTTCCTCAAAAAATTAAAACAAGAACTACCATACAATTCAGAAATTCCACTTTTGAGTATTTACCCAAGAAAACAAAAATAATTCATGCATATGCACCCCTATGTTTATTGTAACATTTACAATATCCATATTGTGGAAATTGTCCATCAATAGACAAATGGATAAAGAAAATGTATGTATCTAAACAGAATGGAATATCACTCAGCCATTAAAAATGAAAGCTTGTCATTCGGGACATCTTGGACAAATCTAAACAGTATTATGCTAAGTGAAATAAGTCAGATAGAGAAGACAAATACCATATGATTTCACTTATATGTGGAATCTAAAAAACGAAATCAAATAAGCAAATAAAGCAAAACATACTCATAGATGTAGAGAACAGGCTGGTAGTTGTAAGGGGGTGGGAGAAGGGGCAAGAATTGGGTGAAATAGGTGGAGAGAATTAAGAGGTACATGGGCAGGTAATATATAGCATAAGGAACATATAAATAATACTGCAAGAACTTTGCATGGTGACAAATGTTTACTAGACTTAAGGTGATCATTTTGCATTGGATTTAAGTGTCAAACCAATATGTTGTATACCTGAACCTAACATAATACTGTACATCAACTATACTTCAATAATTTTTTAACATTTTGGTAATATACAGTGTTCATTGTTCAAACTGGTTCTTTGAAAAGATCACAGGTAAGAGACCAGTAATACAGATTAAAGAGAAAAAGGAACTATACAAATAAACACAGGGTGCAATAGCAAACAACTACAAATATAACAGATTTAAATGATATTGTGAGCACCTACATATTAATAACTTTGAGACCTAGAATAAATAGAAAATGTGACATGCCAAAATTAGTTCAAGAAGAAAAAAAGAAATAGGCAAATAAATACTTTTAAAAGGCAAAGTTGAAGCTAAAAACCTCCCTTTCAATAAAAATTATACTCCCATATTTAGATTGTTTTAGAGATGAATTCTACCAAAATTATAAGAATTAGCTATTTTTTAAATTGTACCAATTTTTCAAGAGGAAGAGGAAAAGCAAAAATCACCAAGATAATTTCATGAGGCAGTAATAATCAATATTTTCTTTAAAACTAAATTAAGATAGTAGGAAATTGAAGTTAATATGAAATGTAGAAGAAAAATCTAAAATTTTAGCAAAATGATTAAAAAATAAATGCATCATGATGACAGTGATTATGCAGTTTTAAAGATCTTTTCTTTGAAAAATATTTTAATGAAGTATATTTTAATGAAATAATAAAATGTCTGGGATTTTCTTGAAATGATCAGTTTGAGGGATGTGAAGACAGGGCATAGACTATGAGTTAATAATTACTGAAGTTTGGTGATGTGTGTATAAAAGGTAGTTATACTATTCTCTCAACTGTTATTTTTAATTTTGCATAAAAAATAAAGAAAATGATTATATGTAGGTCATTTCAGTGTTAAAACAGTGGTTTCAAAAATCAGAGAAATGTATATAATCAGAAAAATGTAACATAGAAATATCAGTTGCCAGTCCAGGTTCAATGCACGATACTGGATGCTTGGGGCTGGTGCACTGGGACGACCCAGAGGGATGGAATGGGGAGGGAGGAGGGAGGAGGGTTCAGGATGGGGAACACATGTATACCTGTGGCAGATTCATTTTGATATTTGGCAAAACTAATACAATTATGTAAAGTTTAAAAATAAAATAAAATTAAAAAAAAAAAGAAAAAAAAATCTACAAACGGTAGAAATATCAAATCGCCATGTCATAAGTTAGGGAGGGAGACTTGATAAAGGTGGTCAAAAGGTACGAACTTTCAATTAGATAAATAAGTGTCAGGGATATAATGTACAATATGATAAACATAACACTGCTGAGTTACACGGAGAAGGCAATGGCACCCCACTCCAGTACTCTTGCCTGGAAAATCCCATAGATGGAGGAGCCTGGTAGGCTGCAGTTCATGGGGTTGCTACGAGTCAGACACAACTGAGCAACTTCACTTTCATTTTTCACTTTCATGCATTGGAGAAGGAAATGGCAACCCACTCCAGTATTCTTGCCTGGAGAATCCCAGGGACGGGGGAGCCTGGTAGGCTGCCCTCTATGGGGTCGCACAGAGTCGGACACGACTGAAGCAACTTAGCAGCAGTAGCAGCAGCAGCTGTGTTACATAAGAAAGTAAGAGAGCAAATTTTAAGATTTCTCTTCACAAGGAAAAAGTATGTTTTCCTTTTCTTTATTTTGTGTCTACACGAGATGATAGATGCTCCTTGCTGCTGCTGCTGCTAAGTCGCTTCAGTCGTGTCCGACTCTGTGCGACCCCAGAGACGGCAGCCCACCAGGCTTCCCCATCCCTGGGATTCTCCAGGCAAGAACACTGGAGTGGGTTGCCATTTCCTTCTCCAATACCCATTATTATGCTAATGATTTCACACAATAATGGGTAATGATTTTACTTCCATGAACACATGTAAATCAAATCATTATGCATTTACCTGAAATTTACATAGTGCTGTATGTCAATTATATCTTGATAAAACTGGAAAGAAAAAAAAAGCATAGAAGTCTATAAATGTAATTCACAGCAGTAATAAACTTAAACATAAAAATATGATTCTCTCAACTGATGTAGAAATAATATTTGATCTCCATTATGATAAATTCTTTAAAATAGTCTTATCAAAAAGTAATGCAGCCAATTTCAAATTTTAACAGTAATATAATAACCTATAGCAACATTCCATTTAATAGAGAATTTTAAGTATTTTTGCTATAAAATTGGGAGCAAAAAAAGGAAGTCACTGTTAGCACTACAACTTTTTAACATAATACTAGAAGTCCTAGCCAACACAATAAGGAATAAAATGAAGAAATAAGAGAAATAAGATATTCTGGAAAAGAGATTAAAACTCACAATTTTCAGACAGATGAAAAAGAATTCAGCAAATTTGGAGGTTACAAGATCAATAATAAAAATCCATAGAATTTTAATTCATAAAGATGTCAGTTCTCCCCCATATTAATCAATAAATTCAATATAACCTCATTCAAAATATCAGCTGGAATTTTGAGAGGCTCTATAAACATTTGAAATCTTATATGAAAAGTTAAAGGTGCACAAATATTTAAAGTAACCCTGAAAAAAAGAAAACAAGAAGGAGAAAGTTATTCTATCAGATAGTAAAAATAGTCATAAAACCATAACAATAAAAACGAGGTGATACTGGCACAAGGACAAAATATGGGCAATGGAACCGCATCGTTCCATAAAAAACAATGGTAGTTGAGAGACAGGGGCCATGCATGTGTGAGAACTTAATGTGTGATCAAGATGGCAACCCAAATGAAAGTAGAAAGAATGCTTTCTTATTGAATGAGATTTGGGAGACTAACTCATTACATAGAGAAAACTAGAACTGGATCTCTAATATCTCATACAGAACTGGAAAGTAGATGGATTAAAGATTTCAACATAAACAGTGTTTTTATAAAAATTAGACCCGAATGATCATCACAGCACTGTTTACAATAGGCAGGACATGGAAGCAATTTAGATGTCCATCAGCAGACGAATGGACAAGAAAGCAGTGGTACATATACACAATGGAATATTACTCATCCATTAAAAAGAATGCATTTGAATCAGTTCTAATGAGGAGGATGAAACTGGAGCCGATTATACAGAGTGAAGTAAGTCAGAACGAAAAACACCAATACAGTTTACTAACACATATATATGGAATTTAGAAAGATGGTAATGGTAACCCTGTATGCAAGACTGCAAAAGAGACACAGACCTACAGAAGAGTCTTTTGGACTCTGTAGGAGAAGGCAAGGTGGGATGATCTGAGAGAATAGCATTGAAACATGTATATTATCATATGTGAATCAGATCGCCAGTTCAGGTTCGATGCATGAGACAGGGTGCTCAGGGCTGGTGCACTGGGATGACCCAGAGGGATGGGATGCAGAGGGAGGTGGAAAGGCGGTTCAGGATGGGGAACACATGTACACCCGAGGCGGATTCATGTCAAGTATGGCAAAAACCACTACAGCATTGTAAAGTAATTAGCCTCCAATGAAAATAAATAAATTAAAAAAAAAAATAAATTCTTTTGCTAAAAAAAAAAAACAACTGTAGGATAATATCTATGTAGATAGACTAAGTGTAAAGAAAGATTTCTTAAAACCTACAAAGCACAAATCATGACAAAAAAAAGTCTGACATGAAATTAAACATCTTTCTATTCAACAAAACGTAATAATGAGATAACAGATTAGGAGAATACATATACAACAGTTCAAACCCCTCCAAAAGATTCTATCTGGAATAGATAAGGAACTTCTGCAACTCAACATTAAAATACACACAAACATACACACACACACAAGAAAATCAATGTGCAAATGGCAAAGGATACGAATCACAATTCTCAGAGGAAAACCTAAGTGACTACCAAATATATGAAGGCATGCTCAAAATTGTAGCAATCAGAAAGCCATAAATTAATGGTTATAATCATTTAATTATAGAATAGTAGAATGATCCCTGTGCAAGATCATTCAGGAAAGCATGGCTTGAGATGGTAAGCAATTGAAAGTCATCCAAGTGCCCATCAATGGGACAGTGGATAGGCAAACTGTAGTATGATATTTATTTATTAAGGGGCTAACATCATTGCCTTTCTTTGGGACTGGAATGAAAACTGACCTTTTCCAGTCCTGTGGCCACTGCTGAGTTTTCCAAATTTGCTGGTATATTGAGTGCAGCACTTTCACAGCATCATCTTTCAGGATTTGAAATAGCTCCACTGGAATTCCATCACCTCCACTAGCTTTGTTCGTAGTGATGCTTTCTAAGGCCCACTTGACTTCACATTCCAGGATGTCTGGCTCTAGGTACCTGATCACACCATCGTGATTATCTGGGTCATGAAGATCTTTTTTGTACAGTTCTTCTGTGTATTCTTGCCACCTCTTCTTAATACCTTCTACTTCTGTTAGGTCTGTACCATTTCTGTTGTTTATCGGGCCCATCTTTGCATGAAATGTTCCCTTGGTATCTCTAATTTTCTTGAAGAGATCTCTAGTCTTTCCTATTCTGTTGTTTTCCTCTATTTCTTTGCGTAGATCAATGAGGAAGGCTTTCTTATCTCTTCTTGCTATTCTTTGGAACTCTGCATTCAGATGCTTATATCTTTCCTTTTCTCCTTTGCTTTTCGCTTCTCTTCTTTTCACAGCTATTTGTAGCCAGACAGCCATTTTTCTTTTTTGCATTTCTTTCCCATGGGGATGGTCTCCTGTAGAATCCCTGTCTCCTGTAGAATGTCATGAACCTCCGTCCATAGTTCATCAGGCACTCTATCTATCAGATCTAGTCCCTTAAATTTATTTCTCACTTCCTCTGTATAATCATAAGGGATTTGATTTAGGTCTTACCTGAATGGTCTAGTGGTTTTCCCTACTTTCTTCAATTTAAAAGGTCAGTTTTCATTCCAATCCCAAAGAAAGGCAATGCCAAAGAAAGCTCAAACTACTGCACAGTTGCACTTATCTCACACGCTAGTAAAGTAATGCTCAAAATTCTCCAAGCCAGGCCTCAGCAATACGTGAACCATGAACTTCCAGATGTTCAAGCTGGTTTTAGAAAAGGAAGAGGAACCAGAGGTCAAATTGCCAACATCCGCTGGATCATGGAAAAAGCAAGAGAGTTCCAGAAAAACATCTATTTCTGCTTTATTGACTATGCCAAGGCCTTTGACTCTGTGGATCTCAATAAAGTGTGGAAAATTCTGAAAGAGATGGGAATACCAGACCACCTGACCTGCCTCTTGAGAAACCTGTATACAGGTCAGGAAGCGACAGTTAGAACTGGACATCGAACAACAGACTGGTTTCAAATAGGAAAAGGATTACATCAAGGCTGTATATTGTCACCCTGCTTATTTAACTTATATGCAGAGTACATCATGAGAAACGCTGGGCTGGAAGAAGCACAAGCTGGAATCAAGATTGCCAGGAGAAATATCAATAACCTTAGATATGCAGATGACACCACCCTTATGGCAGAAAGTGAAGAGAAACTAAAAAGCCTCTTGATGAAAATGAAAGAGGGGAGTGAAAAAGTTGGCTTAAAGCTCAACATTCAGAAAACTAAGATTATGGCATCTGGTCCCACCACCTCATGGGAAATAGATGGGGAAACAGTGGAAACAGTGGCAGACTTTTTTTTTTTTGGCTCCAGAATCACTGCAGATGGTGATTGCAGCCATGAAATTAAAAGCTGCTTACTCCTTGGAAGGAAAGTTATGACCAACCTAGACCGTGTATTTAAAAACAGAGACATTACTTTGCCAACAAATGTCCGTCTAGTTAAGGCTATGGTTTTACCAGTGGTCATGTATGGATGTGAGAGTTAGACTGTGAAGAAAGCTGAGCACTGAAGAATTGATGCTTTTGAACTGTGGTGTTGGAGAAGACTCTTGAGAGTCCCTTGGACTGCAAGGAGATCCAACCAGTCCATTCTGAAGGAGATCAGTCCTGGGTGTTCTTTGGAAGGAATGATGCTAAAGCTGAAACTCCAGTACTTTGGCCACCTCATGCAAAGAGTTGACTCATTGGAAAAGACTCTGATGCTGGGAGGGATCGGGGGCAGGAGGAGAAGGGTACGACAGAGGATGAGATGGCTGGATGGCATCACCGACTCGATGGACGTGAGTTTGAGTGAACTCTGGGGGTTGGTGATGGACAGGGAGGCCTGGCGTGCTGCGATTCATGGGGTTACAAAGAGTCGGACATGACTGAGCTACTGAACTGAACTGAATATCATTAGTATGATATTCTTTGCCCAGATGAATGCATTTCATGCAATAAGTTAGAAGCAATAGTGTTTATATACATATATGTATATAAGTATATAACATCAATGGATCTGCAAACACAGTGCATCTACATATACAACATAATACCATTTATGTAAGTTTAAAATATATGTGTACAAAGTAATAATTTACATTTTAAGAGACATCCAACCAAAAGATGCACATTAGAATGGCTACCTATGGGCATGGAGAAGGAAATAGGGTAGGAGGGAATGAATAAATAAATAAATAACCTTATGTGGACCAATAAAAACTTACCATAAATGGAAGGGTATGATTACCTTAACATTCATCAACAAATTTCTTAATTTAGAATCCTTAAGTACCTTTGTTAGACAGCATTCTTAAGATAGAAAAACAGTGAAGAGATAAAGCTGAGAAGTTAAACATACAAGGCAAAATCAACTGTGTGTGGCAAAAAAAAAAAAAAAAGGTTGAAAAAGTATAGCTTTGATTTATGGTTTAAACTTCAGTTCAGACGACTGTGTCCAACTCTTTGCGATCCCATGGACTGCAACACGCCAGGCCTCCCTGTCCATCGCCAGCTCCAGGAGTTACCCAAACTCATGTCCCTCGAGTCAGTGAAGCCATTCAACCATCTCATCCTCTGTCATCCCCTTCTCTTCCTGCCTTCAATCTTTCCCAGCATCAGGATCTTTTCAAATGGGTCAGTTCTTCGCATCAGGTGGCCAAAGTGTTGAAGTTTCAGCTTCAGCATCAGTTCTCTGGTTCCCAAACCACTTTCTTTGTCAAGGCTAGTCTCAGCCACTTCTGCTTATTCTCATCACTCTAAATCCTTTCTGAGAGACTAGCAAGATGAGCACAGCTTTTCAGGAGACTACACACGCAAACGTTGCTTCATGTTGGTAGCATTATAAATACCTGCCTTGATCCTGAAACATTTCCCACCTTTACCCTAAATTATAAAATAAAGCTTTGAAATCCTAAAGTCTAAAGGGAAAGTAAAAGAGGTAATTTAATGGTGAAATTTGTACATGAATAATTATTACAATATCAAAAGCCTTCTCCTTAGGTTTGGAGCCCAACTTTCCAGGACTCTTACTTCTCTTTCCCCTTCCCTTCTGCCACACCCTGACACTTTCAGAAAACCGAGAAGGAAGCAAAAACCATGTGATTGGTTTTTGTCTAAGAAGAGCTTCCAATGGACTTGTTCATTGCCGGGATTTTCACTGTACTTGAGCTGAGAGCTATCATCTCCACTGCTATGATGGCCGAAATCCTGGCATTGACCTTTTCCCCATGGCTATTTTCCTTCCCATAAAGGAAGCCTTTCCACCCTTGCTGTCCCCATGCTGATCTGATCTTGATTATGTACTACACAGCTCTGTTCCCCACAAGTCTAACCTGCAGCGATTACCTGAGTCCCCTTGTCCTGTGGCTTCCAGTTGAATCTGGCCCAACAGGAGCAATGAGAAAAGAACAGAGGGAGGAAAGAATTCCCCCAGTTTCCCTCCTGAAGGGTTGCTATAGACTGTGTTGCTATAGACTGCTATAGGCTGTGTTTCCAGAGATTTCAGCTATAGTCGGAAGCCCTCCAGAAACCTTGTTTGTCCCAGGGCTCCAGGAACCACTTGTTCCCCCAACTCCTGCAGATGGAGGGGTGGTACTGAAGCCCCTCTGCTGCTAGCTTCAAGGTACTGCATCATCACATGTGAGTTTCCTACTGCTATCCCTTTAAAAATGGTTTCTTTTATAAAAATCTCCTAAAATGAGTCTAATATAATCCTGCCATCGATTCCTTACTATAGCCAACCTGCTCCAGAAGGGTTAAAAATAAGAACACATGTATACCTGTGGCGGATTCATTTTGATATTTGGCAAAACTAATACAATTATGTAAAGTTTAAAAATAAAATTAAAAAAAATAATAAGTTCACCTTTCTTTAAGGACACTTTTCAGATTCTGTAAACACTTGGAGTTTCTAATTTTGATGTTGATTAGAGGCTTCGAGCCAGTTACAAACAAGACTGGTTCAGGGCCCTGGTCTGGGATCATGCTAAATATACTGAGGGGACCTTTGTGAATGACTGACTAAAGCTTTCCTCAATTTGTCCTCAGAGGTATCATCATTCCCCTAAGGGACATTTTACCTGAGACTACCCTCTGTGCTTTTATTGGCTTAGAGGGTAAAGCGTCTGCCTGCAATGCAGGAGACCCAGCTTCGATCCCTGGATTGGGAAGATCCCCTGGAGAAGGCAATGGCAACCCACTCCAATATTCTTGCCTGGAAAATCCCATGGAGGAGCTTCGTAGGCTACAGTCCATGAGGTCGCAAAGAGTCAGACAGGACTGAGTGACTTCACTTCACCCTCTGTGCTTTTATAAGTTTCATTACAATTGTAACAGTTTTATGTTTCATTGTTAAGAGTTGAATACAGCTTTACCTATAAAAAGTAAATCATTGAAAATCTCTAGACAAATGGAACGGTCTCAGCATCATAATATTAATTTATATGGCATGTGCAACATAACTTTCATCTGCAGAGCATCTCAGATTAAAATGACTTCACAGGGTTAAAGGGTAGTTGGGGCAGGCTGAGAAGGAGCTCGAGTCCAAGACAGATGTACCAAATGGATATGGATAAGCTAACACATGACTGAGCACCAGACAGCTCGGAGGTGAAATACCACAGCTGTTAACTTTTAGAGCAAAGAGTCTCAATTTAAGAAAGGGAATAAAGAAAAACTGCCTGCCCACAAGTCCTGCCCAAGTGGAGCTTAGAAGGTGCAAACAATGAGTATAATTAGAATCACTCAAGAGAGCTGTGGTGTTTCATCTCACACAACTTAACCTTGTCTCCTAACTACACTGTAACTTAAGGCAAAGTACTGGGTGTTACTTTTAAATATATACTCTTATCACTGTATACACAGCTCAGAGTCACACATTTGTGGTACAGATACATAGAAAAGGCAGTGTTCAAGAGTACATATGGGCCATTCATTCAACAAATGTGTCCTGCTACATTCCTGGAACCACCTGAGCACTGAGAACGGAGCAGTAAATACAACAGAGTTCCTGCTCTCATGAAGCTTATATTCCAGTTGTCTATGCTGTTGAGTGAGGTGGAGACAGTAAACAATAAACAAACATACAAAATGTGAGCTAGCACAAAGGGTTAAGGGGGAAAAAAAATGAGCCAACTGGGAATAATGGAGGATGTCATTGTAGAAAATGTGGACCAGAAAGCCAGTAGTTAGAAAAGACAGATAAATCAAGACATGGTCCTCTATCCCAAGGAAAGTATTCACATTTCTTAATATAATTTGGGGCTAATTAGTGTAGACTGTGGAGAAGGCAATGGCACCCCACTCCAGTACTCTTGCCTGGAGAATCCCATGGACGGAGGACCCTGGTAGGCTGCAGTCCATGGGGTCGCTAAGAGTCGGACACAACTGAGCCACTTCACTTTCACTTTTCACTTTCATGCATTGGAGGAGGAAATGGCAACCCACTCCAGTGTTCTTGCCTGGAGAATCCCAGGGACGGCGGGGCCTGGTGGGCTTCCATCTATGGGGTCGCACAGAGTCAAACATGACTGAAGCGACTTAGCAACAGCAGCAGCAGTGTAAACTGAGTAACCACAAGTAGACCAGATTTCAACCTCTCTTAAAATACCTCCTGTTACTGCAGAAGGCAGCCTAGCATCTACTGTGCCTTAGAGAAAACAGTGTGTTGTCAGCACCATCCCCCATGAGCTCAATTTTCTATATATTCTTTTGATCCTGAGATGCACAACAGATAAAGCTCTGTAAGGGATTAAGAGGAAGGTAAGTGACAGGTACCAAGTGAGTCCAACAGGCTATAAACCTGTCACAAGGAAGTTAAGGATGGTAAGAGTTTACACACTTATCCCCACTATCCAAAAGTAGAGTGTTCCTGGGAAAGTTTTTGTTAAGTCAAAATGGTGTAAAACAAAGTAATTACCTTCAGATCAGATCAGATCACATCAGTCACTCAGTCGTGTCAGACTCAGCGACCCCATGAATCGCAGCACGCCAGGCCTCCCTGTCCATCACCAACTCCCGAAGTTCACCCAGACTCACGTCCATTGAGTCAGTGATGCCATCCAGCCATCTCATCTTCTGTCGTCCCCTTCTCCTCCTGCCCCCAATCCCTCCCAGCATCAGAGTCTTTTCCAATGAGTCGACTCTTCACATGAGGCGGCCAAAGTACTGGAGTTTCAGCTTTAGCATCTTTCCTTCCAAAGAAATCCCAGGGCTGATCTCCTTCAGAATGGACTGGTTGGATCTCCTTGCAGACCAAGGGACTCTCAAGAGTCTTCTCCAACACCACAGTTCAAAAGCATCAATTCTTCAACACTCAGCCTTCTTCACAGTCCAACTCTCACATCCATACATGACCACAGGAAAAACCATAGCCTTGACTAGACGAACCTTTGCTGGCAAAGTAATGTCTCTGCTTTTGAATATGCTATCTAGGTAGGACACATCTTATTAAGGGATGCACAGAAGAAACTGAGATGAAGCACAGATGCTCACAGACACAGTTTAAAGTTTGGCAATATGTGTATACTTACAGCTGATTCATGTTGTTGCACAGCAGAAACTAACACAACAGTGTAAAGCAACTATCCCCCAATTAAAAGAAATCCTATGATAAAACATAATGGAAAAGAATATTTTAAAAAGAATTGTGTGAGTTATCAAGACAGTATGGTACTGGCACAAAGACAGAAATATAGATCAATGGAACAAAATAGAAAGCCCAGAGATAAATCCATGCACATATGGACACCTTATCTTTGACAAAGGAGGCAAGAATATACAATGGATTAAAGACAATCTCTTTAACAAGTGGTGCTGGGAAATCTGGTCAACCACTTGTAAAAGAATGAAACTAGAACACTTTCTAACACCATACACGAAAATAAACTCAAAATGGATTAAAGATCTTAATGTAAGACCAAAAACTATAAAACTCCTAGAGGAGAACATAGGCAAAACACTCTCTGACATACATCACAGCAGGATCCTCTATGACCCACCTCCCAGAATATTGGAAATCAAAGCAAAAATAAACAAATGGGACCTAATTAACCTTAAAAGCTTCTGCACATCAAAGGAAACTATTAGCAAGGTGAAAAGACAGCCTTCAGAATGGGAGAAGATAATAGCAAATGAAGCAACTGACAAACAACTAATCTCGAGAATATACAAGCAACTCCTACAGCTCAACTCCAGAAAAATAAATGGCCCAATCAAAAAATGGGCCAAAGAACTAAATAGACATTTCTCCAAAGAAGACATAAAGATGGCTAACAAACACATGAAAAGATGCTCAACATCACTCATTATCAGAGAAATGCAAATCAAAACCACTATGAGGTACCATTTCACTCCAGTCAGAATGGTTGTGATCCAAAAGTCTACAAGCAATAAATGCTGGAGAGGGTGTGGAGAAAAGGGAACCCTCTTACACTGCTGGTGGGAATGCAAACTAGTACAGCCACTATGGAGAACAGTGTGGAGATTCCTTAAAAAACTGGAAATAGAACTGCCTTATGATCCAGCAATCCCACTGCTGGGCATACACACTGAGGAAACCAGAAGGGAAAGAGACACGTGTACCTCAATGTTCATCGCAGCACTGTTTATAATAGCCAGGACATGGAAGCAACCTAGATGTCCATCAGCAGATGAATGGATAAGAAAGCAGTGGTACATATACACAATGGAGTATTACTCAGCCATTAAAAAGAATACATTTGAATCAGTTCTAATGGGGTAGATGAAACTGGAGCCTATTATACAGAGTGAAGTAAGCCAGAAAGAAAAACACCAATACAGTATACTAATGCATATATATGGAATTTAAAAAGATGGTAACAATAACCCTGTGTACGAGACAGCAAAAGAGACACTGATGCATACAACAGTCTTATGGACTCTGTGGGAGAGGGAGAAGGTGGGAAGATTTGGGAGAATGGCATTGAAACATGTAAAATATCATGTATGAAACAAGTTGCCAGTCCAGGTTCGATGCACGATACTGGATACTTGAGGCTGGTGCACTGGGACGACCCAGAGGGATGGTATGGGGAGGGAGGAGGGAGGAGGGTTCAGGATGGGGAACACATGTATACCTGTGGCGGATGCATTTTGATATTTGGCAAAACTAATACAATTATGTAAAGTTTAAAAATAAAATAAAATTTAAAAAAATAAATAAAAAGAATTGTGTGTATATGTATGTGTGTGTATGTGTGTGTGTGTGTGTATATATATATATATATAAAATGAAATCACTTTGATGTACAACAGGAATCAACCTTGTAAATCAGCTATATTTCAATATAAATAAATAAATAAGATTAAAAAAGCTTGACATCTTGATGTTGACATGCTGAATGTAGTTCCTGGCAAAGGAGCTTGGTGGTGCCACTCTCTATGCTTGGAGTGTACCTTGCCTATAACAGCTTGCTGAAAAACAAGCCTTGAACACTATTTTTGCTTTTTTGTCTTTTTTCATAAAACTGAAAATCCTCTTTGGATTTCTTTCTGTTAATGAAAACTGGTCCTAATGGAGCTCCTTCGTAAAAGCAAAGAATGGCATAAAAAGAACTTTGAAAAAGTAGGGGATACCTTTATCTGCAAAGCTCTAGCCTCCAAGGAAACCCTGGTGATTTCCTTTTCAGATTGCTTTCTGAATTAAACATCAAGACATCCTTTGGGTGTACAGGGAAACTCTCCTTGGCTTCAAATCGTAGATGGTACAACTGAGACCTGGAGACACTCATTAACTGCCTTATACTCAGTGATGTCCGACTCTGCGGCCCCATGGATTACAGCCTTCCAGGCTCCTCTGTGCATGGTACTTTCCAGGCAAGAATACTGGAGTGGGTTGCCATGCCCTCCTCCAAGGGATCTTCCCAACCCAGGGATCAAAACCATGTCTCTTATGTCTCCTGCATTGACAGGTGGATTCTTTACTACCTTATCAAAGATTAAATATGACTAGCAGAGGCAAAACATAGGGGCAATTGTGTACATTATTAAAAGGGAAACAAATACACACACATAACAGAGACTACCACAGGGAAAATGAAGGATTTCTGCCTGGACTGTATAAATTGACTACATATACCCAATAATTATTTCCCTCTCCCTGTCACTATGCTTATAAGGTCTTGCCAGAGATCATTAATGCACTTTTTGAGAGATGGTATGCCAGGGTTGAAAGCACATAGACCATTCAAAGGAACACACATTTTACAAGAACGCAGAAAGTATATAAATATAAAAATACATATCTATGAATAGATTTGAATAATTCCCTAAGGGAATAGTTGGGCCTGAGTAAAGGAAATAAAAGGGAATAAATACATAAATGAAACCATTAAAACTTGGTTTGGATTGATGATAATAATGTATATAATGAAAACAACCCTTTGTACCCAAGGTAAAAATCAAACAAACATATAACCTCTCTATGACAATCGAGCAGACCTGTCTTGAATGTTGGCAAGTCCATAACTTTTCTGAAACCCAATGTTTGCTCTGAAACACCGATAATAACATGGACGGCCACATCATTCATTTTCAAAAGTATGACACATGGGAAGGATGTTAGGGTAGATGGCATCAATTCTTGCCAATATGCAGTTATCTTTTCCTTCCTAGACACATGGGAGATTATACATTTCAGCCACATTTAAGTGTACAAGATCATATCATATGGTAAGTGACTCAAGCAGAATAAAAAAAAAAAGTCTGAAATCCTCCAGCTTCCCTCTTTCCTTTTGGTGGACAGTTTAGAGATCATGGGTTGACATGATAGGGGCCTAAAGATTGGAACAGCCTGGATGGATGGATGGATGGACAGATGGGAATAGTTTCCTGGATAGTGGCTTAGATCCACAGATTTTACAGAAGAAAAATAAACTTCTGTTGCTAATGAGATTTGAGGCTGTCTATAACTGTAGCATGCTTTAATCTACCTGATTTATTCACATGTACTGATCATTAGTGTCCTTTTTCAAACAGCTAGGAATGGTTGACCCCCAGATCCTGAAGAGCATGAATGCTAGGAAGATTCCAGCACTGACCTACTGGCCTTTTGAGCGTTTAATGTGAAGTTAGGGACTGGCGTGAAGAGCAGCTGGGCAGGGAAAATAAACCATGATCTACTACCGGAATTCAGAAAACTCAGTTCATGAATCACCGTACATCTGACTGGCCTGCTGTGAAGGGAGATTACCCTAATCCATGACACTCTTCCCAGGATCATCCAGCCTCCTGTGCACTTCCCTCCAGGAGTCACTAAAGCCCAGAACAAATCCCCTTATGGGAAGCTCTTGCAGTAGCCCTTCCCCTGCCTCAGAGTAATAGGAGCTGTCTGTTATCACCAGCTGGAAAATTAAAGTTCTACTTGGTCAAAGCCAAAAGGTAATACAGTTCTATAACCCTGTGGTTTCATCTGTTTATTACTTGCTGTTTGGGGAGAAGACAATAAATAAAATATCTGTGTATGTAATATCCCCTTTTCCCTCCAGGGACTCACATAAGTCCCAAATTTCTAAACAACCTCAGTGTGAAGTAATGTTTGCCCAGAGTCTACCAGCTTCTTTATGACTCTCTCATTAACCTCTTCAACCTTCCAATTCCTGCTTCTTGGGTCTGGTCACTTCTACTTAATAATGTTGGTACAAACTATTGTATAGACTGAAATAACAGAATGGCATGTCCTCACACATACACAACAGCCGGTCAGTCCTTTCATAGTGCTAGAACTATGAAACATCCAGAGTGGACCATAAAATAAAGAGAGGCTCTATGGATGAAAACACAAGTCTGAGCAAAACCCATCTTGGTTGTTGTATCTGGCAGCTGGTTGCTCACTCCAAGACCTCTTTGTTTACTCCCTCCCAGCTGTCTTCAGAGAAAGCGAAGAACTGTACTGGGGGAAGGACAAAAAATCAGGAGAACCAGGTCTTACAACCTTGCAAACTTCTGACCTTCAGAGTTTCCAGTTGCCCTGGAAAGAGCAAATGGACCCTGCGAAAACTGGGAGGCTCAGGTGGGGACAAATGCTTGTTGTTAGAAAGTATAGTCTGTCAGTCACCTGCCACCTCCACCTCTCCTCACCCAGTGCTCTGGCTCAGGCTCATTGCATCATTTCTATAATACGAGCCAGAGGAACACTAGGCTTTGTGCAGTTTCATTTCTAAAAGACATTTCATGAAAGGTCATCAAGATTCCAGGTATCAGTCAAGCTGAGGTGGTTCTTTCCAACATAGTCAGCCCAGTCGTGATCTCTTGGTTCTTCTGCTTTCTCATTGCTCCCATCAAAACAGAACAGGGGCCAAGATGGCGGAGGAGTAGGACGGGGAGAACACTTTCTCCCCCACAAATTCATCAAAAGAGCATTTAAACATCGAGTAAATTCCACAAAACAACTTCCGAATGCCGGCAGAGGACATCAGGCACCCAGAAAAGCAGCCCAACTCTTCGAAAGGAGGTAGGAAAAAATATAAAAGACAAAAAAAGAGACAAAAGAGGGAGGGACGGAGTTCCGTCCCGGGAAGGGAGTCTTAAAAAGAGAGAAGTTTCCAAACACCAGGAAACCCTCTCACTGCCGAATCTGTGCCGAGCTTTGGAAGCACAGAGGGCAACATAAAAGGGAGGGGAAAAAAAAAAATAAACAATTAAAAATCGCGGATTGTGAGTCCTACGGGAACTCCCCCAGCGGAGAAGCAGCGCAGACGCCTGCACACGGCATTAGCAAGCGGGGGCTGGGCAGGGAAGTGCGGCACGGGCTGTGTCCCTTAGAGTAAGAATCGGGCCGAATGTCCTGAGCGCTATCTGAGCGAAATAATTTGGGCTAGCAAACCAGACTGTGGGATATCTACCACGCGAAAAGCCAGCCCTAACCTAAGACACCGCCAGGCCCGCGCACAGAACAAAGGACTGAACAGAGATAGCCGGCTGCAGACCTCCCCCTCCGGTGACAGGCAACCAGAGCCGGAAGGGGGCAATCGCAGCCCCAGAGAGACACTATCTATAAAACTGTAAGCAGGCTTCTTTGCTAACTAAAACTTCTTGGGGGTCTGGACGGTCAACATCTGCCTGAGAAGGTGCGCCGGTTTTACACCCAGATAACCGAGTGGCGGGGAGGCGATAAGTCGCAGCATTGGCGCCCGCCAAGCACCTCATCGCCTGAGCTGCTCGACCTGGGAAGAACACAAAACGCAGGCCCAACCAAGTCTGCGCCTCTGAGGACTACCCGAGTGCCTGAACCTGAGCGGCTTGGACCTGGGAGCTCAGTCCAGGGCCGGCCTCTGATTGTTCCCGGCGGAACAACCTAGAGCCCAAGCAGTGTGGGCAGGGAGGTTACACGCGCCGTGAGCGGGGGCAGACCCAGTGTGGCCGAGGCACTTCGAGCGCACGCCAGTGTTATCTGTTTGCAGCATCCCTCCCTCCCTCCCCACAGCGCGGCTGAACAAGTGAGCCTAAATTAAAAAAAAAAAAAAAAAAAAAATAGGGTCCTCCACCGTCCCCTTTGTGTCAGGGCGGGAACCAGACACTGAAGAGACCAGCAAACAGAAGAAGCTCTAACAGAGGGAAACGCCTTGGAAGCTACAGGCCATAGATTAAAACCCTGTGGTTACTACGGATTACATAGGAAGGGGCCTATAGATCTTGAGAAATATAAGTCGGACTAAGGAACTGCCAAAAATGAACTGAACCCACAATACTCACAACAAAACCAGAGAAAGACCTAGATATATTTTTACTATTTTTACGATCAATCTTTCTTTCTTTCTTTTTTTTTTTTAATTAAAAAAAAATTTTTTTAAGTCCTCTATTGTCCTTTAATTTTCACTTTTATAACTATTACTTTGCAAAAAAAAAAAAAAAAAGACCCTATTTTTTTTTTTTTCTTCTTCAGCAAACTTCATATATATATTTTATAATTTTTTGACCGTGGTTTTTTTTCTTTTTTTTTTCTTTTTTCTTTTTCTTCTTTTCTTTAACATTGCATTTTTGAAATTCCAAACTCTACTCTAGATTTTTAATTTTAGCCATTTGATATATGTTATCAATTTTGTACCTATAGTTTTTTTCATAATTGCTGTGACTTTTTTTTTTTCCTCTGTTTCTTTCTCTTCTTCTTTTATATAACATCGTATATCTGCAATTCCAAACTCTACTCAAGATTTTTAATTTATGCTTTTTGGTATTTGATATCAATTTTGTACCTGTATTTTCTTTATAATTTTTGCGACATTGTTTTTGTTGGTTTGTTTGTTTTCTCTCTTTATTTTTCTTCTTCTTCTTTTTTTTTTTTTTTTTTTTTAACGTTGTATTTTTGAAATTCCAAACTCTACTCTGGATTTTTAATTTTTGCTGTTTGGTATTAGTTATCAATTTTGTACCTGTAGTTTCTTTATTACTTTCACGACCTTGTTTGTTTTCCTTTGTTCGTTTTTTCTCTCTTTCTTTTCCTTCTCCTTTTCATTAACATCGCATTTTTGAAATTCCAAACTCTACTCTAATTTCTAATTTTTGTTTTTATGTATTTGTTACCAAGTTTGTACCTTTAAGAACCCAATCTTCAGGACCCATTTTTCACTAGTGTACGAGATTACTGGCTTGACTGCTCTCTCTCCCTTTGGACTCTCCATTTTCTCCACCAGGTCACCTGTATCTCCTCCCTAACCCCTCTCTACTCTACCCAACTCTGTGAATTTCTGTGTGTTCCAGATGGTGGAGAACACTTAAGGAACTGATTACTGGCTGGATCTGTCTCCCGCCTTTTCATTTCCCCCTTTTATCCTTCTGGCCACCTCTGTCTCCTGCCTCCTTCTTCTCTTCCCTGTATAACTCCGTGAACATCTCTGAGTGGTCCAGTTGTGGAGTGCACATAAGGAAGTGACTACTGGCTAGCCCACTCTCTCCACTATTGATTCCACCTCATCTCATTTGGGTCACCTCTAACTCCCTCCTCCCTCTTCTCTTCTCCATGTAACGCTGTGAACCTCTCTGAGTGACCCTCACAGTAGAGAAACTTTTCATCTTTAATGTAGATGTTTTATCAGTGGTGCTGTATAGAAGGAGAAGTTTTGAAACTACTGTAAAATTAAGACCGATAACTGGAAGTAGGAGGCTTAAGTCCAATCCCTGACTCCAGGGAACTCCTGACTCCAAGGAACATTAATTGACAGGAGCTCATCAAACGCCTCCATACCGACACTGAAACCAAGCACCACACAAGGGCCAACAAGTTCCAGGGAAAGACATAACAAGCAAATTCTCCAGCAACAAAGGAACACAGCCCTGAGCTTCAAGATACAGGCTGCCCAAAGTCACCCCAAAACCATAGACATCTCATAACTCATTACTGGACATTTCATTACACTCCAGAGAGAAGAAATACAGCTCCATCCACCAGAACATCGACACAAGCTTCCCTAACCAGGAAACCTTGACAAGCCACCTGTACAAACCCACACACAGCGAGGAAACGCCACAATAAAGAGAACTCCACAAACTGCCAGAATACAGAAAGGACACCCCAAACTCAGCAATTTAAACAAGATGAAGAGACAGAGGAATAGCCAGCAGATAAAGGAACAGGATAAATGCCCACCAAACCAAACCAAAGAGGAAGAGATAGGGAATCTACCTGATAAAGAATTCCGAATAATGATAGTGAAATTGATCCAAAATCTTGAAATTAAAATGGAATCACAGATAAATAGCCTGGAGGCAAGGATTGAGAAGATGCAAGAAAGGTTTAACAAGGACTTAGAAGAAATAAAAAAGAGTCAATATATAATGAATAATGCAATAAGTGAAATTAAAAACACTCTGGAGGCAACAAATAGTAGAATAACAGAGGCAGAAGATAGGATTAGTGAATTAGAAGATAGAATGGTAGAAATAAATGAATCAGAGAGGATAAAAGAAAAACGAATTAAAAGAAATGAGGACAATCTCAGAGACCTCCAGGACAATATTAAACGCTACAACATTCGAATCATAGGGGTCCCAGAAGAAGAAGACAAAAAGAAAGACCATGAGAAAATACTTGAGGAGATAATAGTTGAAAACTTCCCTAAAATGGGGAAGGAAATAATCACCCAAGTCCAAGAAACCCAGAGAGTCCCAAATAGGATAAACCCAAGGCGAAACACCCCAAGACACATAGTAATCAAATTAACAAAGATCAAACACAAAGAACAAATATTAAAAGCAGCAAGGGAAAAACAACAAATAACACACAAGGGAATTCCCATAAGGATAACAGCTGATCTTTCAATAGAAACTCTTCAAGCCAGGAGGGAATGGCAAGACATACTTAAAATGATGAAAGAAAATAATCTACAGCCCAGATTATTGTACCCAGCAAGGATCTCATTCAAGTATGAAGGAGAAATCAAAAGCTTTTCAGACAAGCAAAAGCTGAGAGAATTCTGCACCACCAAACCAGCTCTCCAACAAATACTAAAGGATATTCTCTAGACAGGAAACACAAAAATTGTGTATAAATTCGAACCCAAAACAATAAAGTAAATGGCAACGGGGTCATACTTATCAGTAATTACCTTAAACGTAAATGGGTTGAATGCCCCAACCAAAAGACAAAGACTGGCTGAATGGATACAAAAACAAAACCCCTGCATATGTTGTCTACAAGAGACCCACCTCAAAACAGGGGACACATACAGACTGAAAGTGAAGGGCTGGAAAAAGATTTTCCATGCGAATAGGGACCAAAAGAAAGCAGGAGTAGCAATACTCATATCAGATAAAATAGACTTTAAAACAAAGACTGTGAAAAGAGACAAAGATGGTCACTACATAATGATCAAAGGATCAATCCAAGAAGAAGATATAACAATTATAAATATATATGCACCCAACACGGGAGCACCGCAGTATGTAAGACAAATGCTAACAAGTATGAAAGAAGAAATTAACAATAACACAATAATAGTGGGAGACTTTAATACCCCACTCACACCTATGGATAGATCAACTAAACAGAAAATTAACAAGGAAACACAAACTTTAAACGATACAATAGACCAGTTAGACCTAATTGATATCTATAGGACATTTCATCCCAAAACAATGAATTTCACCTTCTTCTCAAGTGCACATGGAACCTTCTCCAGGATAGATCACATCCTGGGCCATAAAGCTAGCCTTGGTAAATTCAAAAAAATAGAAATCATTCCAAGCATCTTTTCTGACCACAATGCAGTAAGATTAGATCTCAATTACAGGAGAAAAACTATTAAAAAATCCAACATATGGAGGCTGAACAACACGCTGCTGAATAACCAACAAATCACAGAAGAAATCAAAAAAGAAATCAAAATTTGCATAGAAACGAATGAAAATGAAAACACAACAACCCAAAACCTGTGGGACACGGTAAAAGCAGTCCTAAGGGGAAAGTTCATAGCAATACAGGCACACCTCAAGAAACAAGAAAAAAGTCAAATAAATAACCTAACTCTACACCTAAAGCAACTAGAAAAGGAAGAAATGAAGAACCCCAGGGTTAGTAGAAGGAAAGAAATCTTAAAAATTAGAGCAGAAATAAATGCAAAAGAAACAAAAGAGACCATAGCAAAAATCAACAAAACCAAAAGCTGGTTCTTTGAAAGGATAAATAAAATTGACAAACCATTAGCCAGACTCATCAAGAAACAAAGGGAGAAAAATCAAATCAATAAAATTAGAAATGAAAATGGAGAGATCACAACAGACAACACAGAAATACAAAGGATCATAAGAGACTACTATCAACAATTATATGCCAATAAAATGGACAACGTGGAAGAAATGGACAAATTCTTAGAAAAGTACAACTTTCCAAAACTCGATCAGGAAGAAATAGAAAATCTTAACAGACCCATCACAAGCACGGAAATTGAAACTGTAATCAAAAATCTTCCAGCAAACAAAAGCCCAGGTCCAGATGGCTTCACAGCTGAATTCTACCAAAAATTTAGAGAAGAGCTAACACCTATCCTGCTCAAACTCTTCCAGAAAATTGCAGAGGATGGTAAACTTCCAAACTCATTCTATGAGGCCACCATCACCCTAATACCAAAACCTGACAAAGATCCCACAAAAAAAGAAAACTACAGGCCAATATCACTGATGAACATAGATGCAAAAATCCTTAACAAAATTCTAGCAATCAGAATCCAACAACACATTAAAAAGATCATACACCATGACCAAGTGGGCTTTATCCCAGGGATGCAAGGATTCTTCAATATCCGCAAATCAATCAATGTAATACACCACATTAACAAATTGAAAAATAAAAACCATATGATTATCTCAATAGATGCAGAGAAAGCCTTTGACAAAATTCAACATCCATTTATGATCAAAACTCTCCAGAAAGCAGGAATAGAAGGAACCTACCTCAACATAATCAAAGCTATATATGACAAACCCACAGCAAACATTATCCTCAATGGTGAAAAATTGAAAGCATTTCCTCTAAAGTCAGGAACAAGACAAGGGTGCCCACTTTCACCATTACTATTCAACATAGTTTTGGAAGTTTTGGCCACAGCAATCAGAGCAGAAAAAGAAATAAAAGGAATCCAAATTGGAAAAGAAGAAGTAAAGCTCTCACTGTTTGCAGATGACATGATCCTCTACATAGAAAACCCTAAAGACTCCACCAGAAAATTACTAGAACTAATCAATGACTATAGTAAAGTTGCAGGATATAAAATCAACACACAGAAATCCCTTGCATTCCTATACACTAATAATGAGAAAACAGAAAGAGAAATTAAGGAAACAATTCCATTCACCATTGCAACGGAAAGAATAAAATACTTAGGAATATATCTACCTAAAGAATCTAAAGACCTATATATAGAAAACTATAAAACACTGGTGAAAGAAATCAAAGAGGACACTAACAGATGGAGAAATATACCATGTTCATGGATTGGAAGAATCAATGTAGTGAAAATGAGTATACTACCCAAAGCAATCTATAGATTCAATGCAATCCCTATCAAGCTACCAACAGCATTCTTCACAGAGCTAGAACAAATAATTTCACAATTTGTATGGAAAAACAAAAAACCTCGAATAGCCAAAGCGATCTTGAGAAAGAAGAATGGAACTGGAGGAATCAACCTACCTGACTTCAGGCTCTACTACAAAGCCACAGTTATCAAGACAGTATGGTACTGGCACAAAGACAGAAATATAGATCAATGGAACAAAATAGAAAGCCCAGAGATAAATCCACGCACATATGGACACCTTATCTTCGACAAAGGAGGCAAGAATATACAATGGATTAAAGACAACCTCTTTAACAAGTGGTGCTGGGAACTCTGGTCAACCACTTGTAAAAGAATGAAACTAGAACACTTTCTAACACCATACACAAAAATAAACTCAAAATGGATTAAAGATCTAAACGTAAGACCAGAAACTATAAAACTCCTAGAGGAGAACATAGGCAAAACACTCTCTGACATACATCACAGCAGGATCCTCTATGACCCACCTCCCAGAATATTGGAAATAAAAGCAAAAATAAACAAATGGGACCTAATTAACCTTAAAAGCTTCTGCACATCAAAGGAAACTATTAGCAAGGTGAAAAGACAGCCTTCAGAATGGGAGAAGATAATAGCAAATGAAGCAACTGACAAACAACTAATCTCGAGAATATACAAGCAACTCCTACAGCTCAACTCCAGAAAAATAAATGACCCAATCAAAAAATGGGCCAAAGAACTAAATAGACATTTCTCCAAAGAAGACATAAAGATGGCTAACAAACACATGAAAAGATGCTCAACATCACTCATTATCAGAGAAATGCAAATCAAAACCACTATGAGGTACCATTTCACGCCAGTCAGAATGGCTGCAATCCAAAAGTCTACAAGTAATAAATGCTGGAGAGGGTGTGGAGAAAAGGGAACCCTCTTACACTGTTGGTGGGAATGCAAACTAGTGCAGCCACTATGGAGAACAGTGTGGAGATTCCTTAAAAAACTGGAAATAGACATGCCTTATGATCCAGCAATCCCACTGCTGGGCATACACACTGAGAAAACCAGAAGGGAAAGAGACACGAGTACCCCAATGTTCATCGCAGCACTGTTTATAATAGCCAGGACATGGAAGCAACCTAGATGTCCATCAGCAGATGAATGGATAAGAAAGCTGTGGTACATATACACAATGGAGTATTATTCAGCCATTAAAAAGAATACATTTGAATCAGTGCTAATGAGGTGGATGAAACTGGAGCCTATTATACAGAGTGAAGTAAGCCAGAAAGAAAAACACCAATACAGTATACTAACGCATATATATGGAATTTAGAAAGATGGTAACAATAACCCTGTGTACGAGACAGCAAAAGAGACACTGATGTATAGAACAGTCTTATGGACTCTGTGGGAGAGGGAGAGGGTGGGAAGATTTGGGAGAATGGCATTGAAACATGTAAATATCATGTATGAAATGAGTTGCCAGTCCAGGTTCGATGCACGATACTGGATGCTTGGGGCTGGTGCACTGGGACGACCCAGAGGGATGGAATGGGGAGGGAGGAGGGAGGAGGGTTCAGGATGGGGAACACATGTATACCTGTGGCGGATTCATTTTGATATTTGGCAAATCTAATACAGTTATGTAAAGTTTAAAAATAAAATAAAATTAAAAAAAAAAAAAAAAGAAACAAGTGAAAAAAAAAAAAAAAAAAAAAAAACAGAACAGGATATATGACCTTTTAAGTCTTTTACAATTTGACAAAACCACCTTCATGATAATGCATTAGTTTCCCTAGGTAATTTTAAGACTCTTATCTTTAATTGTGGGAATTAAGGGTTTTATCTCCCATGCAAGGAATTTCATGCACCAACTAAGCAGTGTGCAGGTTAGAGATGAAAGGGAGCCTCCCCAGGCTCCTAAAAACCATGCCCAGTCTTGGGGAGGGGCCAGAACAGATGCTGTGTCAAGAACAGAAGGACAGACGGAACTCAGAGAAGATGGCCCAAGTCAAGGAGCACTCACTCTGTGACTTCTCTGTTCTCCTGCTCACTTGGCTGTCCTCATGGCACATATCTAGGCTGCTCCCTAAAATGCTATTTTCTCCAGTGATTGTGAAGGGAAAGGTCTTGAAATAGCTGGATTCTTGCACTGTGGCCCCTGGGCCTGGAGCCAGAGATATCTGAGCCGTCTTCCCTCCTTTGGTCTTCCCAGCTCCTTTCCAGGGCCTGGGACTGCACGGTCTTTCTGTCTGTTTCCTCTTACTTCCCCTGAGCCACCATCACTGACCTGTTTGTGCTCCCTCCCCAAGTTCATCTCCCAGCCCTACACGCTGCTGTCCCTTTCCCTCTAGAAGACATGCCACTCCCTCAGTGCCGAGTTCTCTGCCTTGAAAAGGGACCCCTGTGAATGTGGGAAGGGAGAATGAGCTCGAAATTTGTTATTGCCCAACAAATATTGGCTCCGGAGACAGAGGAGTGCCTAGGGGCATCACAGAGGGAGCTTCAGCCACGGAAGGGCAGGTAGAGACACAGAACATGATCTAGGATATTTACTACTTTCCCTGCCTGTGCAAGACCTTGTGCGTGCGTATGTGAGAGAGAGAGAACATGAGTGTGCTGAGGGAAAATCGACATCTTTGACAATAATTACAGTTACCAAGAAACTTTAAAAGTGAGAGAAAGAACTGAAGCTTTGGCTAGCTAAGAGTAATACTAATTACGGCCTTTATGCAAATTAAGTCTAATTATCATGCAACACAATAATAATATGTCTATCACTCTAATGTGTCAGATTAACTTTCTTGTAAATTTACCAGAACAATTCTGAGCTTTCTTCATGTACTAGAGTTCTGCAAGGAAAAGGACTGTAAATTAACAGAACTACACTGTCTTTTCAAGTCCTCTGCCCATATTTCTAGATGGCTGTTTGTCTTTTTCCTTAAAGGTTTTTAAATAGTCTTTATGCATTGAGGAGAGAATTCTTTTATCTATCACATATGCTGAAAATATTTTTTCCAGTTTGGAATTTTAATTTCAATGGCATATTAGAGTACATAGAAGAAATTGGTCTGATTAAATCCATGTGCTTACTTTCTTAGCAGTATACTGGCCTGCTCACAATTTTTTAAAAATATAGAAATAGTACCCATTATATCCATTTGCCAAAGCCTGAAATTCCTTTGAACAGAAAGTAATCTTTCATTCCACAAATAGAGATAAAAGGTTTACAAATGTACAGGGCCTTAGAAATTATACGTTAGTGTGTTTCAGGTAAATGTGTATAATGACAACAGTCTCGCCTGTTTATGGGGTGAGTTTCATGTAGAAAGGGGTAGAGAATTCAGTACCAGGATGTGTGACGACGTGCAGTCACTAAGGAGGGTTTCAGAAACCAAGACTAACCAGCTCCTAGAACCTTCCCTGACCTTCCAGGTCAAATTTAGATGCCTCTTGCCTGCAGCACCACAGCACTCATGTATCATATCCCACTGATCACATAGTCATGATTGTTGTTTACTTCTCTATCTTGCTTTCTTGGTGGGTAAGAAAGTCCTCCAAGAAAGGGCTTGGGAGCTTGGAGGGCAGAGGTTACATGTAACAAGTTTGCCATTGTATCCAGAGCACCATGCTTCATATGTTTTTAATAAGCCTTCACTGGATGAATGAGCAAAGGAGTCAATAAATCAGTAAACTAATGTTATTTTTTTCCTCGGGGCTTACATGACTGGATCTCTACCTCTTCACAGAAAAGTGAAAGGAACTGAATATTAAAGAAGATTCAGACTGGGAAGATAAGCTGCTGCAGGATGATCATCACTCTTGCAGCATCCAACCCCAAAAGGTCCAGAAATAAGCACCCCAACAGAACTTCACTCCAAGACCATGACTTCCCTCCAAATTCAGATTCCAATACACCAAGGCAAATGGGGAGAATGCCTCCTTTCTCCTCCCTAAGAGACACAGAGCTTCCCAAGCCAGAAGAGATCCTCTAGTGCCTCTGGGCTAAACCCTGAGGAAGGGGCAATTGGGTTTCTAGAAACTGTTCAGAAGATCTCATGGGGCAGGCGACTCTGTCTGAGCCAAGCACCTCTAATGCTCTCCTGGGTATTTTATGATTCATCTCACTAGAATCTCTTTATCTTCTTGAAAGTTTGCTGAACTGTCAATCCTCCTTTAGCTGACCCCAGATAACACCACATCCTGCTCTCTGTTCCTGGGACCCTCTTCTGTGGGTCTGAGTCCTGTCTAGATGATGCAGGCTCTGCCCAGACTACCACAAGAGCTGACCTCTTTTCTGGCCTTCTTGGCAAGTTCAGCCTGACCGTGGGTTCATGCTATTTTGATACCTTGTGCAAACATGCATTTCCTCATCCCTTGCCCCACATTCTGTAAATAGCCTCAAGCCCTGACCAAAGATCCTTGGCTTCCCATGTTGGAAACTGCCCTGTACACCGTCAGCTCTTTTTGCCCAGGTCTGTGCACAGGTATCACACACTAGGGTTTGTTTGCTATTCGAGTTTCTTCTTGACTCAAGCACTGTGTGCATCCCACTGCTTACTTCTGTTTGCAAATTCCTGTTGCCCTGTGCTTTAACTTGGGTTTCTAGACTCCTATTATCCTAGCATTGGCTTGGGTTCTACTTCCTGGTTACTCAGTGATCATTTCTCCTAGAAATCATCCAGCTACCTCTCAGAAATCAGGACTGAGCCCTACACCTATAGATATGACTGAAGGCACCCTCAAATCGTGCCTGAGCACCCTCTCCACTGCACACTCCACTCTTTGATTTCCATGGGTATCCTCCCAGCACTGCTCACCTGGTTCATCATTGTCCAGACATGCGAAGGGCATAGAAGAACCACCACTTGTGCCACATAAACTCTTTCAAGAAGCTCATTGGGAAAACAGCCAAGTGCACAGATTTCCATCCTTTTCCCATAATAGGAAGTGTTTTCTGAGTGGAATACAACTTAGTACACCATAGAAAGGGCTCCAATATGAAGAACTCATTCCCATAAGGTTCTAAAACTGTGTAGAAAATGGCTAAAGCAACTACAGAAAGAAGAACAAACAAAACTCAAAGTTAGTAGAAGGAGAGAAATTTTTAAGATCAGAAGGAAGTGAAGTAGAAGTGAAGAAAACAATGGCAAAGATCAATGGAACTAAAAGATGCTTCTTTGAGAAGTTAAACAAAATTGATAAACATTTATCCAGACTCATCAAGAAAAGAAAAAGAGGGAGAACTCAAACCAAGGAAATTAGAAATGAAAAAGGAGAAGTTACGACTGATACCACAGAAGTACAAAGGATCATAAGAGACTGCTAAAAGCATATTCAAAAGCACAGACATTACTTTGCCAACAAAGGTCCGTCTAGTCAAGGCTATGGTTTTTCCTGTGGTCATGTATGGATGTGAGAGTTGGACTGTGAAGAAAGCTGAGCACCGAAGAATTGATGCTTTTGAACTGTGGTGTTGGAGAAGACTCTTGAGAGTCCCTTGGACTGCGAGGAGGTCCAACCAGTCCATCCTAAAGGAGATCAGCCCTGGGATTTCTTTGGAAGGAATGATGCTAAAGCTGAAACTCCAGTACTTTGGCCACCTCATGCAAAGAGTTGTCTCATTGGAAAATACTCTGATGCTGAGAGGGATTGGGGGCAGGAGGAGAAGGGGATGACAGAGGATGAGATGGCTGGATGGCATCACTGACTTGATGGATGTGAGTCTGAGTGAACTCCGGGAGTTGGTGATGGACACGGAGGCCTGGCGTGCTGCGATTCATGGGGTCGCAAAGAGTCAGACACGACTGAGCAACTGATCTGAAAAGCAATTATATGACAATAAAATGGACAAATTCTTGGAAAGGTACAAACTTCCAAGACTGAGCAAAGAAGAAACAGAAAATATGAATAGACCAATCACAAGTAATGAAATTGAAACTGTGATTGAGAATCTTCCAACAAACAAAAATCTAGGACCAGATGGCTTCATAGGCACATTCTATAAACATTTAGAGAAGAACTAACACCTATCCTTCCAAAAACTTGAAGAGGAAGGAACACTCCCAAGCTCATTCTTTAGGCAACTATCACCCAGATACCAAAAGCAAAGATATTTTTAAAAAGAAAATCACAAGCCAATATCAACATAGAGGCAAAAATCCTAAACAAAATACTAGCAAACAAAATCCAACAACACATTAAAAAGATCATACACCATGATCAAGTGTATGATAAAAGTTCTTCAGAAAGAGGGCATAAAAGGAACCTATTTCAACATAATAAAGGCCATGTAAGACAAACTCACATGCTAGTAAAGTAATGCTCAAAGTTCTCCAAGCCAGGCTTCAGCAATATGTGAACCCTGAACTTCCTGATGTTCAAGCTGGTTTTAGAAAAGGCAGAGGAACCAGAGATCAAATTGCCAACATCTGCTGGATCATAGAAAAAGCAAGAGAGTTCCAGAAAAACATCTATTTCTGCTTTATTGACTATGCCAAAGCCTTTGACTGTGTGGATCACAATAAACTGTGGGAAATTCTGAAAGAGATGGGAATACCAGACCACCTGACCTGCCTCTTGAGAAATTTATATGCAAGTCAGGAAACAACAGTTAGAACTGGACATGGAGCAACAGACTGGTTCCAAATAGGAAAAGGAGTACGTCAAGGCTGTATATTGTCACCCTGCTTATTTAACTTATATGCAGAGTACATCATGAGAAACGCTGGACTGGAAGAAACACAAGCTGGAATCAAGATGGCTGGGAGAAATATCAATAACCTCAGATATGCAGATGACGCCACCCTTACGGCAGAAAGTGAAGAAGAACTCTTGATGAAGCCTCTTGATGAAAGTGAAAGAGGAGATGGAAAAAGTTGGCTTAAAGCTCAACATTCAGAAAACTAAGATCATGGCATCCGGTCCCATCACTTCATGGGAAATAGATGGGGAAACAGTGGAAACAGTGTCAGACTTTATTTTTCTGGGCTCCAAAATCACTGCAGATAGTGACTGCAGCCATGAAATTAAAAGACGCTTACTCCTCGGAAGGAAAGTTATGACCAACCTGGATAGCATATTCAAAAGCAGAGACATTACTTTGCCAACAAAGGTCCGTCTAGTCAAGGCTATGGTTTTTCCTGTGGTCATGTATGGGTGTGAGAAGAAGGCTGAGCACCAAAGAATTGATGCTTTTGAACTGTGGTGTTGGAGAAGACACTTGAGAGTCCCTTGGACTGCAAGGAGATCCAACCAGTCCATCCTGAAGCAGATCAGCCCTGGGATTTCTTTGGAAGGAATGATGCTAAAGTTGAAACTCCAGTACTTTGGCCGCCTCATGTGAAGAGTTGACTCATTGGAAAAGACTCTGATGCTGGGAGGGATTGGGGGCAGGAGGAGAAGGGGACGACAGAGGATGAGATGGATGGATGGCATCACTGACTCAATGGACGTGAGTCTGAGTGAACTCTGGGAGTTGGTGATGGACAGGGAGGCCTGGCGTGCTGTGATTCATGGGGTCACAAAGAGTCGGACATGACTGAGCGACTGAACTGAACTGAAGACAAACTCATAGCAAACATCATTCTCAATAGTGAAAAACTGAAAGCATTTCCTCTAAGATCAGGAACATGACAAGAATGCTCACACTTGCCATTATTACTCAACATAGTTTTGGAAGCTCTAGCCATATCAATCAGAGAAGAAAATGAAATAAAAAGAATACAAACTGGAAAAGAAAACTGTCATGGATTGCAGATGACATAATATGATATGTAGAAAACACTAAAGATGCTACCAGAAAACTACTAGAGCTCAAAGTTTCAGGATACAAAATTAACACACAGAAATCTCTTGCATTCCCATATACTAACAAAGAAAGAAATTAAGGAACAACCCTATTTACCACTGGGGGGGAAAAAAATATATATATATATATGTGTGTGTGTGTGTATAATATCTAGGAATAAACCTACCTAAGGAGGCAAAATATCTGTACTCAGAAAACTATAAGACACTGATGAAAATCAAAAATAGCACAAACAGATGAAGAGATATACCATGTTCTTGGATTGGAATAATCAATATTATTGATTATTGTGAAAATGAACATAGTATTCAGAGCAATCTACAGATTCAATGCAATTCCTATTAAATTACCAATGGTATCTTTTCACAGAATTAAAATTTAAAAAATTATAATTTATATGAAAACACAAAAGACCTCAAATAGCCAGAGCAATCTTGAAAAAGAGAATTAGAAGTGCAGGAATCAGGCTCCCTAAATTCAGACTATATTACAAAGCTACAAAGTAATCAAAACAGTATTGTACTGACACAAAAATGGAAATGCAGATAAATGAAACAGGATAGGAAGCCCAGAGATAAACCCATGGTCACCCAATCTATGACAAAAGAGGCAAGAACATACAATGGAGAAAAGTCTCTTCATTATGTGGTGTTGGGAAAACTAGATAGCTACATATAAAGCAATGAAATTAGAACACTCCCTAATACCATACACAAAAATATGCGCGTAATGGATTAAAGACCTACATGTAAGCCAGATACTATAAAACTCTTAGAGGACAACATAGGCAGAATAATCTTTGACATAAATCACAGCAAGATCTTTTTTGACCCACCTCCTAGAGTAATGAAAAGACCCTGATGCTGGGTAAGATTGAAGGTGGGAGGAGAAGGAGATGACAGAGGATGAGATGGCTGGATGGCATCACCAACTCAGTGGACATGAGTTTGAGTAAACTCCAGGAGTTGGTGATGGACAGGGAGGCCTGGCGTGCTGCAGTCCATGGGGTTACAAAGAGTTGGACATGACTGAGTGACTGAACTGAACTAGAATAATGAAAATAAAAACAAAAATAAACAAATGGGACCTAACTAAACTGAAAAGCTTTTGCACAGTAAAGGAAACCATAAACAAGATGAAAAGACAATTCTCAGAATGGGAGAAGATATTTGCAAACGAAGCAACCAATGAGAGATTCACCTTCAAAATATACAAACAGCTCATTCAGCTCAATATCAAATAAACAATCCAATCAAAAAATGGGAAGATCTAAATAGACATTTCTCCCAAGACATACAAATGGCCAAAAGGCACATGAAAAGATGCTCAGCATCATTAATTATTAGAGAAATGCAAATCAAAACAACAATGAGGTATCACCTCACACCAGTCAGAATGGCCATCAAAAAATCTACAAATAATAAATATAGAGAGAATTTGGAGGAAAAGGAATCATCTTATACTCTTGGTGGGAATGTAAATTGGTACAGCCTTTATGGAGAACAGTGGGCTTCCCAGATGGCTAAGTAGTAAAGAATTTGCCTGTGCCAATTCAGGAGACATGGGTTCAATCCCTGGGTCAGAAAGATCCCCCTGGACAAGGGAATAGCAACCAACTAAAGTATTCTTGCCCAGATAATCCCATGGATAGAAGAGCCTGGCAGGCTACAGTCCATGGGGTCACAAGGAGTCAGACATGACTGAGCATGCATGCACATTATGGAGATTCGTTTAAAAAGTAAAAATAGAACACCATATGACCCAGAAATCTCACTACTGGGCATATACCCTGAGAAAACCATAATTCAAAAAGACACATGTACCCCAATGTTCATTGCAGTGCTATTTACAATTACCAGGATATGGAAGCAACCTGAATGTCTGTCGACAGGTTAATGGATAAAGATGTGGTACATATAAACAATGAAATATTACTCAGACATAAAAGGAGCTAAATGGGATCATTTGCAGTGATGTGGATGGAACTAGAGTCTATCATACAGAGTGAAGTCATAAAGAGAAAAACAAATATGATATATTAATGCATAAATGTGAAATCTAGAGAAATGGTACAGATGAACCTATCTGCAGGGCAGGAATAGAGATGCAGATGTAGAGAACAGACCTGTGGGCACAGCAGGGGAAGGGGAGAGTGGAACAAACTGGGAAAGTAAGATTGAAATATTTGTTGTTCAGTCACTAAGCCATGTCTGACTCTGCAATTCCATGGACTGCAGGACACCAGGCTTTCCAGTCCTTCACTATCTCCCAGAATTTGTTCAGATTCATGTTTACTGAGTTGGTGGTGCTATCTAACCATCTCATCCTCTGCCACCTTCTCCTTTTGCCTTCAATCTTTCCCAGCATCAGGGTACTTTCTAATGAGTTGGCTGTTTACATTAGGTGGCCAATGTATTGGAACTTCAGCATCAGTCCTTCCATTGAGTAAGACTGACATATATACACTGCTGCTGCAGGTGCACTACCATGTGTGAAATAGATAGCTAATGGGAAGCTGCTGTATAGTACAGACAGCTCAGATATGTATACATATATCTGACTCACTTTGTTATATAGCAGAAACTAAAACAACATTGTAAAGCAATTATACACCAATAAAAAACAAAAAGTTAATAAAAAGATAAATGCTCCCCAGTGTTCATGGCAACACTATTTACAATAGCTAGGACATGTAAGCAGCCCAAGTGTTCTTCAAAAGAGGAATGGATAAAGAAGATGTGGTACATGATTCCGTGGGTGGTGGTGCATGGCCGTTCTTAGTTGGTGGAGCGATTTGTCTGGTTAATTCTGATAACAAACGAGACTCTGGCATGTTAACTAGTTATGCGACCCCTGAGCTAATGAGAAAATAGAAAGAGAAATTAAGGAAACAATTCCATTCACCATTGCAATGGAAAGAATAAAATACTTAGGAATATATCTACCTAAAGAAACTAAAGACCTATATATAGAAAACTATAAAACACTGGTGGAAGAAATCAAAGAGGACACTAACAGATGGAGAAATATACCATGTTCATGGATCGGAAGAACCAATATAGTGAAAATGAGTATACTACCCAAAGCAATCTATAGATTCAATGCAATCCCTATCAAGCTACCAATGGTATTCTTCACAGAGCTAGAACAAATAATTTCACAGTTTGTATGGAAATACAAAAAACCTCGAATAGCCAAAGCGATCTTGAGAAAGAAGAATGGAACTGGAGGAATCAACCTGCCTGACTTCAGGCTCTACTACAAAGCCACAGTCATCAAGACAATATGGTACTGGCACAAAGACAGAAATATAGATCAATGGAACAAAATAGAAAACCCAGAGATAAATCCACGCACCTATGGACACCTTATCTTTGACAAAGGAGGCAAGACTATACAATAGATTAAAGACAATCTCTTTAACAAGAGGTGCTGGGAAAACTGGTCAGCCACTTGTAAAAGAATGAAACTAGAATACTTCCTAACACCATACACAAAAATAAACTCAAAATGGATTAAAGATCTAAACGTTAAGACCAGAAACTATAAAACTCCTAGAGGAGAACATAGGCAAAACAGTCTCTGACAGACATCACAGCAGGATCCTCTATGACCCACCTCCCAGAATATTGGAAATCAAAGCAAAAATAAACAAATGGGACCTAATTAAACTTAAAAGCTTCTGCACAACAAAGGAAACTATTAGCAAGGTGAAAAGACAGCCTTCAGAATGGGAGAAAATAATAGCAAATGAAGCAACTGACGAACAACTAATCTCAAAAATATACAAGCAACACCTACAGCTCAACTCCAGAAAAATAAACGACCCAATCAAAAAATGGGCCAAAGAACTAAATAGACATTTCTCCAAAGAAGACATAAAGATGGCTAACAAACACATGAAAAGATGCTCAACATCACTCATTATCAGAGAAATGCAAATCAAAACCACTATGAGGTACCATTTCATGCCAGTCAGAGTGGCTGCGATCCAAAAGTCTACAAGCAATAAATGCTGGAGAGGGTGTGGAGAAAAGGGAACCCTCTTACACTGCTGGTGGGAATGCAAACTAGTACAGCCACTATGGAGAACAGTGTGGAGATTCCTTAAAAAACTGGAAATAGAACTGCCTTATGACCCAGCAATCCCACCGCTGGGCATACACACTGAGGAAACCAGAATTGAAAGAGACACGTGTACCTCAATGTTCATCGCAGCACTGTTTATAATAGCCAGGACATGGAAGCAACCTAGATGTCCATCAGCAGATGAATGGATAAGAAAGCAGTGGTACATATACACAATGGAGTATTACTCAGCCATTAAAAAGAACACATTTGAATCAGTTCTAATGAGATGGATGAAACTGGAGCCTATTATACAGAGTGAAGTTAGCCAGAAAGAAAAACACCAATACAGTATACTAATGCATATATATGGAATTTAGAAAGATGGTAACAATAACTCTGTATACAAGACAGCAAAAGAGACACTGATGTATAGAAGTCTTTTGAACTCTGTGGAAGAGGGAGAGGGTGGGATGATTTGGGAGAATGGCATTGAAACATGTATAATATCATATATGAAATGAGTCGCCAGTCCAGGTTCGATGAACGATACTGGATGCTTGGGGCTGGTGCACTGGGATGACCCAGAGGGGTGGTATGGGGAGGGAGGAGGGAGGAGGGTTCAGGATGGGGAACACGTGTATACCTGTGGCGGATTCATGTTGATATATGGCAAAACCAATACAATACTGTAAAGTTTAAAAATTAAAAAAAAGAAAATATTATTTCCTGAACATAATTTGGATTCTTGCTTTGTTTATGACATTTTTATTGTACAGAATTGTAAAATAAATTGTAGTCAATTTTAAATTGTTTCCACTGTATCTTCTTGTAAAAGCCTTGCCATCCAATATTATTAAAAAATTAAATAGTGAAAAAAATTTTTAAAAGATGTGGTACATATATACAATGGAATATTACTTAGTCATAAAAAAGAGCAAAATAATGCCATTTGCAGCAACATGGATGGACTTAGAGATTGTCATACTGAGTGAAGTAAGTCAGAAACAGAAAGACAAATACATGATATCACTTATATGTGTAATCTAAAAAATGTATAAATGAATTTATTTACATAATATAAAAGAGGGATAGTCATCAATGTAGAAAACAAATATGATTACCAAGGATAAGTGGGGAGGGATAAATTTGGAGATTGGGATTGACATGTATATGTGTGTGTGTGTGTGTGTATATATATATATATGTATATATGTATATGTATATAACTAAATATAAAATAGGGATGTCCTTGGTGGTCCAGTGCTTAAGACTCTGAACTTCCACTTCAGGCAGCATGGGTGCCATCTCTGATCAGAGAACTAAGAACCCACTTGCCACGTAGCACAGCCAAAGAAAAATAGGTAACTAATAAGAACATGGGCTTCCAAGGCAGTGCTAGTGCTAAAGATCCCACCTGTCAATGGAGGTTAGACATAACCAATGCAGGTTCCATCCCTGGATCAGGAAGATCCCCTGGAGAAGGGCACAGCAACCCACTCCAGTATTCTTGCCTGGAGAATCCCATGGACAGAGGAGCCTGATAGGCTGCAGTCCACAGGGTCGCAAAGAGTCAGACATGACTGAAGCAACTTGGCACGCAACAAGAACATGCTGTACAGCACAGGGACCTCTACTCAATACTACATAATGCCCTATATGGGTAAGAATCTAAAAAGAAGAAAGTGAAGTTGCTTGGTCATGTCTGACTCTTTGCGTCCTCATGGACCATAGCCTACCTTGTTCCTCTATCCATGGAGGTTTCCAAGCAACCATACTGGAGTGGGTTGCCATTTCCTTCTACAGAGGATCTTTCCAACCCCAGGGATTGAACCTGGGTCTCCCACCTTGCAGGCAGATGCTTTACCATCTGAGCCACCAGGGAATATATATATTATATATATATATATATATATATATATGTGTGTGTGTGTGTGTGTGTGTGTATGTATAATTGATTCACTTTGCTGTACATCTGAAACTAACACACCATTGTAAATCAACTATAATTAAAAAAAATTTTTAAGGAGGATGCAAATTTTAAAATTTAAATTAAAAAAGTCAAACTATTAAAAACTGTATACGAAGTGGAAGAGGCAGGGGTGCTGAGGAACATCTAGCTGACTGCCTGACAAGAACTTTAGGACTAAAGAGATCAGCTGCTGCTATCAATCAGTCCTCCCAGGGAACTAATTCAGCTAATCAGCTTCTGGCTAAGCTACTAAAAGCAGTGAGGACATGAGCCTCCAGGCTACCCTTCAAGCCTCCTCTTCATGCATGACTCACTGATAGCCCCCATCCCTAACCTTAGTCCCCAGTCTTGGTCACACAACCTATTTGCAGCCCTCACACAGATATCCACAACTTCTGTTCCCTGGTGGCTCAGACGGTAAAGCGTCTGTCTACAATGCGGGAGACCCGGGTTCGATCCCTGGGTCAGGAAGATCCCCTGGAGAAGGAAATGGCAATCCATTCCAGTACTATTGCCTGGAAAATCCCATGGACAGAGGAGCCTGGTAGGCTACAGTCCATGAGGTCGCAAAGAGTCTGAAACAACTGAGCGACTTCACTTCACAGATATCCATAATCTGCTTCCTCCCTGAGCCCCAGCAAGGTAAAAGGTTTACAAATGCACAGAGATTTGGAGATGATACATTAGTGTGGTTCAGGCAAACGTGTGTGATAACAGGATCTTTCCTGTGTTTCTGAGAAAGGATTTCACTTAGCAGTAGAAAATTCACTGCCAGAATGGGTAAGGAAGTGAGGCCACCAAGAGAAGCCCTTGAGCTGCTCTGAACTTCGCAGTTTTTCCCATTGTTTCACTTGCATTCCCTCTTGTATTGCTTTCTCAATCTTCTCCCCATCTCCCATCAATATTCACATATCCTTAATTTTTCCTCCTAGGACCCTACTCTCTAATGTAACTATAAAATCACAGAATTTGGGGTATACACAATCTAATCATAAAATGGGAGCATAAAGGTATCAACCAAAGTGTGAAAAAGTCAGAGGATGCTTCTTATAAGAAGTGGGGGGATAAGGGGTTTTTGGATCCTCTTGCTATTGACAAGTCCCCCTTCTCTTCTCTATAGCACCCTGTCCCCTGCACCCTTCTAAACAGTAGCTCCACGCTTCATGAGCTCTTTGATCCTGGGCAACTATCTAAATCTCTTTGTGCCTTTGTTTTCTCATCAGCAAAGTGGGATTATTAATATATTGTACCTTTTTCAAAGGATTGGCCAGAAGATTAATGAGATAATCTTATGTGAATAAGTAGCATGGAAACTGGCACTCAATAAGTGTTAGCTCTTATTATTTCTTTAAACCTTTATATCTTGGTTATTCTTTAAGATAATCAGTCCAAATCAATCCCTCTATTAAATAGTATTGAAGGACAATGTATTTTACCTCCTCCAGGTAAGATAACTGCATTTAGCCTGAAAGGATGTTTTCATCCAATGAAGGGTGATACCTGGAGAATCCCAAACTCCTGGGATATGTAAAAGACATGCATCAAGTAAGCAGGATTCATAGATTTCCTGATATCAAGTGAAGCAGGTAGATGTCTATTGTTTCAACATGTGGAGAAAGATTTGGGCTTATTGTCCAAATTCGTTAAAGCCCTAAGCCTAGAAATTGACAACCAGGACTTATTTCCACAGCTCTATTAGAAAAGGGGGTTATGAGCACTTTATTTCTCCTTTTCACACCATATAGTCCATCCCTTTGTAATTTTGATTAAAAGAGTTAAAGCATGACCTGTTTAATTTAAATACCCAAACACTTGGGCTATTTACTGTAGTCTACCAGGCTTCTCTGTCCATGGGATTTTCCAGGCAGGAGTACAGGAGTGGGTTGCCATTTCCTTCTCCAGGGGATCTTCCTGACCCAGGGTTCAAACCCAGGTCTCCTGCATTGCAGGCAGACACTTTACCCTCTGAGCCACCAGGGAAGCCCCATTTAACAACTACAGTAACATTTATTCTTCAGAATTTTATATATTTTTTTAATGTCCAAATCAATTCCACTCTTCTGCAAACACTGACATCAGGTTTGGCAGACATCACAAAGATGTTTCTAGTTTTTCCAAAGGTTGATATTTTTCTCAGTTTATTTCAATTCTACACAAACACCAAAAACTCTCCAAAGGTGAGCTCCATCCTGAACTGTCTTCCAGTTTTGATTAGCAGGGTGCTTTCCAAATGGAAGGCTAAAGTTGTAACATGTTTCCTTCCCTGCTTTTTATCAAATGCTTCCTTAGGGGAGTCTTCATTGCCTTTTAATTGCCCAAGTTTATTTTCATTCCTCTTACTAAAGTGGAGTTGGCAGAGGGGGTGAGGGGGAATGTAGGGGTACCTCAGCAACCTTCAAAGTCCTCTTTAATCTTATAATCATCTTCATCCATCAGCCAGCCTCTCTTTTCCCTTGCCTCCATTTTTTTCTTGGTTATTCAGAAAAGCCTTTCTCATTCTCATTTGCTCACATTAATTCACCCTGCTCTTTGGCTGCCCTAACTCGAGTTGCACACCCTCATTTGATTCCCTCCTGTCCCTTCTCTTTCCAAGTCAGATTTTTCTTTGCTCATAGGTTTTTAAGCCACCCTTTGTAAATCCACTTTGCAAAGAGCGAGCAATCTCCAATCTTCTTTTCCAAAGCAATTGTAATCCACTATGCTTTAATTACAGTGTCTATTCAGATGTTCAAAATTCCATCTAGTTATAGACTTTAATACATCTTCCCTCTTCCCTCTGCATCATACTTATTAGATTAATTCTCTAAATGTGCTTTTTTTTTTTTTTTTGAAGTTTAATACCCTAGGTCTTTGAAGCCACTGCTTACTTAAAGAATTCCAGAAGATCATGATTACCACTAACAAGGCAGCTTTCTGGCTTTAACTATATAATGCAGCAGTTGCTAGTCCCAGGAGCTCTAGTCCTGTTCCACTCTTAGCTTGAGTTGCTAACATCTTAGTCAAAACACTGTCCTTTCCCGGGACACAATGATGGATACACTTTTGCCTATAATCCATGGAGATCCACACCTGGGGAGTGTCAAAGGAAAACAAATTGAGGAAGGACTGGCTTCTTTCTTATTATTATTGTTCACTCTCATCCTGGATGACTGGTGATATGTTGGAGTAATTCATATTATGTATCTCAACCTTCATTTCTATATAAGTGAAATAGGGAAGGAGAATTAGATGGTTTCTAAGGTTAATGTAATGGAGAAAGCAATGGCACCCCACTCGAGTTCTCTTGCCTGGAAAATCCCATGGACGGAGGAGCCTGGTGGGCTGCAGTTCATGGGGTCGTGAAGAGTCAGACACGACTGAGTGACTTCACTCTCACTTTTCACTTTCATGCATTGGAGAAGGAAATGGCAACCCACTCCAGTGTTCTTGCCTGGAGAATCCCAGGGATGGTGGAGCCTGGTGGGCTGCCATCTATGGGGTCGCACAGAGTCAGACACGACTGAAGCAACTTAGTAGTAGTAGTAAGGTTAATGTAATATATATCTCTAACTTATCACCATCTATCTTCAAGTAATATTATGCCACTTCATATATAGTTAAAGAACCTAACAACCACCAATTAGAATTAGAAGCCCTTCTCTGGTGGCACAGTGGTAAAGAACCTGTCTGCAATGCAGGGAGATTGACCCAGTTCAACCCCTGGATAGGGAACATCACCTGGAGAAGGAAATGGCAACCCACTCCAGTATCTTGCCTGGGAAATCCCATGGACAGAGGAACTTTAGTGCTACAGTCCATGGGGTCACAAAGAGTAGGATACAACTGAGCAACTAAACAACAAAGATACCTTCTCAGTCTTGTAAATGCCACGACTTCTATAATTCTAATTTACTCTCACCAAATCATGTAGGTGTAGGTGTTTCTGGAACTTCAATCTGAACTATGGAATACTTTATTACTTAAAAATAAATATTTATATATTAAGTAATTAAATTTATCTTATCTTTTTTAACAGCTTTATTAGGGTAAAACTAACATATCATAAAATGCACTTATTAAAATCTATAATTTGATATATTTTGTCATATGTATATGGTACAAACAAGACAATATCCATCACCCCTACTTTGAGATTAGTTGAGCATCCCTTATGATTTCATATAATCTGCCTTGTTGGATTTCTAAAATAGCTAGAATTATTTGCAGTATTATTTCAGTGGTGACTCTAATTGTGAAATGTATCTCTAACTTATCACCATTTATCTTCGAGTAATATTATACCACTTCATCTATAGTAAAGGAACCTAACAACCACATTTCATTTTTCTCGTAGTCTTTATAATATTGTTGTCTTACCTTTTGCTCTATGTTATAAAGTCCAACAAACATTGTTATTTTTGCTCTAAATGATCATTTTCTTTTCAATAAAACAATTTTTAAAGTCTTACACTTATTCACATATTGACCTTGTCCAATACTCCTCAGTCCTATGTGTAGATCCACATTTCCATCGTATCATTTCCCTTGTGCCTGAAGAATTCCTTCTATGTAATAAGAATATGTTGGTAACCAGTTTTTTCAGTTTAAGTATATCTGACCAATCTTTTTTTTTTAACTTTATTTTATTTTTAAGCTTTACATAAATGTATTAGTTTTGCCAAATATCAAAATGAATCCACCACAGGTATACATGTGTACCCCATCCTGAACCCTCCTCCCTCCTCCCTCCCCATTCCATCCCTCTGGGTCATCCCAGTGCACCAGCCCCAAGCATCCAGTATCATGCATCGAACCTGGATTATTTTACTTTACAATATTGTATTGGTTTTGCCATACATCAACATGCATCCACCACGGGTGTACACGTGTTCCCTATCCTGAACCCCCCTCCCTCCTCCCTCCCCATATCATCCCTCTGGGTCATCCCAGTGCACCAGCCCCAAGCTTCCTGTATCCTGCATCTAACCTGGACACAGAAAAAATGTTTCAAAAGCCAATGTTAAATAAAGATTGGTCAATGAGAGGCGATAAGTCACACTGACCAATCTTTATTTAACGTTGGCTTTTGAAACATTTTTTCTGGGTATAAAATTATAAGTTGACAGTTGTTTTCCATCAGTTCTTTAAACACTGCTTGCCTTTCCTCTTATATTGCTTAATAAGAAATCTATTATCATTTTTAACTTTGTTCCTCTACACATAAGGTATCTTTTTCTCTGGCTGCTGTTAGGATTTTTCTTTATATAACTTATTTATGAACAATTTGATTACAATCTGATTTGGTGTATTTTTCTTCACATTTATTAGGCTTTTGTTGAGCCTTGGAATTACGGGTGTATAGTTTTCATCAAATTTGGACAGACTTTGGCCATTAAACCTTCAGATTATTTTGGTGATTTGTTCTCTTTTTAAGGACTCCAATTACATGTATCCTAGGATACTGGAAGTATACCACATTAATGGATGCTCTGTCCATTACTTTTTCCAGTCTTTTTTTTCTGTTTCATTTTGGATAGTTTCTACTCCGTCTTTTCATGTTCAGTAACCTTTTCTTTTGCATTATCTAATTTGCCATTAGTGTATTTTTAATCTCAGAAATTGTGGTTTTTATCTCTAGAAGTTCTTTTTATATTTCCCATTATACAATCCTTAATACACTCAATCTTTTCTCTAGCTTGAGCATATAGAATGTATTATCTAATAATTTTGTCATCTATACCATTTCTCAGTTGGTTTTGACTGATTTTTCTGATTATAAATCACCTTTTCCTCTTTGCAGACCTGTTTAATTTCTTATTGAATGTTAGAGTTATGATTATTATCTTACTGGATGCTAGATATTGTTGTACTTCTATTAATATTCTTGAGTTTTGTTCTGCTTCGCCATTGATTTACTTGGAGACAGTTTGATTCTTTCTGGTCTTTTATATTTAAATATATATATATATACACACACACACACACACACACACACTATATATATATATATATATATATAATTTTGCTAGGTAGAACCAGAGCAGTGCTTAGTTTAGTACTAATTTCAACCCACTACTGGAGCAGGACCCTTCAGACTTCTCTTACTGAAATCCCATGAGTTATGAGATTTTCCACTCTGGTGGGAGCTGAATATATTTCCAGTTTGTGTGAGTTTTGGATACTGTCCCCTCTAATCCTCTTAAGTTATTCTTCTCTCAGCTTCAGGTAGTTTCCTTAAAAGTATGTGCTGCTACTGCTACTGCTAAGTCCCTTCAGTCGTGTCCAACTCTGTGCGACCCCATAGACGGCAGCCCACCAGGCTCCCCCGTCCCTGGGATTCTCCAGGCAAGAACACTGGAGTGGGTTGCCATTTCCTTCTCCAATGCATGAAAGTGAAAAGTGAAAGTGAAGTCACTCAGGACTCTTAGTGACCCCATGGACTGCAGCCCACCAGGCTCCTCTGTCCATGGGATTTTCCAGGCAAAAGTACTGGAGTAGGGTGCCATTGCCTTCTGACCAGTATCTATTAATACCTGAAGACACAAAGAGATTCTCAGGATATCTCCAAAGTGCTCTTTGCAAGTCTCTCCTTAGAACACTCTATCCTGCAAAATCTAATCACACTGGCCTCCCTGTACTCCCAGCTCTCTCTCTCCTCAATCAAGGAGATCACCTATGTGCCTTCCAATATTACAACTTAGTCATTCTCAAGGATGTTCCTTAGCTCTGTACCTAAATATATATTTAGGTTTACTGTTTCATTAATTGTTTTCTGTTTTCTACAGTAAACAGCTTCACTGAAACATTATGAATTCTTATTGCCTTTTTTTCTACCTTGGTTCCCACTACTTGTAATCACACTAGATACAGAAGTCTAAGTAGAGACAAGGACTTCTCTGGTGAATAAAGGACAGAAATGGTGAGGACCTAACAGAAGCATAAGTGCCGGGGTCCAGCCCCAGCTGATCCAGGGTATTCGAAGGAGAGATGGCATAGGCGAGGGTCAGGAAACAACTGCTTAATTAAACTTTAATTAAGGATATAAAGAGTAATAGAATAAGGATAGCTCAGTGAGGAAATTCAGTGGAGAAAAGAGGCTGAAATAAGGATAGCTCAGTGAGGAAATTCAGTGGAGAAAAGAGGCTGAGTAGCTTGGTTTACGCAGGAGACCAATAAAACTTCAAGACAAGAAGTTTGCACCACGTACGTAGGCCGCAGGCGTCCTTCCGTTCTCCCGAAGGAGAGGAGACACTGAGGCCTCCCCAGTCGGATCTTAGAAGCCCGGGCATAATTAGCAAGCATGGTGGGTTCCGCGCTCCAGATGGAGACTCAGCCAGAATTTGGGAGAAAGAGTGACATGGGGAGACCAAGTTTCAGTGAACAAGGCCCGCAGTTTATTTTCCAAAGTAGTTTTTATACCTTAAGTTATGCATAGAGGATAATGGGGGAAGGGGTGGAGTCATGCAAGGACAGCAGTTCCTGGTCCTAATCGAAGCCAGGCTTTCAAACTTATCATATGCAAAAGTTCAGGTGATTGACATCATCTTCTGGCCCGGAGGCCTGTTAACATTTTAAGAAACTTATTTTTCTCTAAAGGTGATTATTCCAAAGTCAGGCACCAGCCTCCAAAAAAGCATTGGACAAAGCTGCATTTTACATTTCTATACACCCATTATATCAATCAATACACTGCCAAGGACACAGTAGGTAAGGAGTATGGAGACTTAGCAGCAAACATTGGCCCAACAAGTGAAAAACCCTTCACCAATACAATTTCTAATCAATCTTTTAACTACTCAAAGGAATCTGTGTTTAGGCAGTTTAGAACATCTCCTGCCTCTCACAGTTGGGAGGCTCTGAGCAATCACATGTGGCCGGAAAAACCTATTCAGGCAGGCTAGAGGATTTCCAAAGGAGTTTTTAGGTTGAAACACTGTCACACCCAGGAATTATTAACTGGAGCTGTAAGCTAACTCTTTTTTCAGAGAGAGGTAGTGGGGGACAGCCCCCTGTAAAGTCAGAGGTGTAGGTGAAAGCACAAGGCAGAAAGTAGGCAGACTCTGGCTTGGGGGGTAGATGCTCAAGAATTTCCAGGGGGACTTCTGAGGCTCGATCGCGCCTTTGCGTATGCTGAGCCTCCTTCCTCATGACCTTTGTCATGGGCGGAGTTCCTCATGCTGGTTCCCGGCAGTGATAGAATTCCAGTTGAGCTATTCCAGATCCTGAAAGATGATGCTGTGGAAAGTGCTGCACTCAATATGCAATATGCACTCAATATGCAATATGCACTCAATATGCAATATGCCGGCTCCCGGCACATAAGAGATTAAGCAGCAGTGGCAAGAATACACAAAAGAGCTGTACAAAAAAGGTCCTAACGACCCGGATAACCATGATGGTGTTGTCACTCACCTAGAGCCAGACATCCTGGAGTGTGAAGTCAAGTGGGCCTTAGGAAGCATTTATATGAATAAAGCTAGTGGAGGTGATGGAATTCCAGTTGAGCTATTTCAAATCCTAAAAGATGATGCTGTTAAAATGCTGCACTGAACATGTCAGTTATTAAAATTAAAAAAAAAAAAATCAAAAGATCAGTTTTCATTCTAAGCCCAAACAAGGACAATGCCAAACAATATTCAAACTGCTCTACAGTTGTGTTCATTTCATATGCTAGCAAGGTAATGCTCAAAATCCTTCATGCTAGGCTTCAACAGTATGAGAACTGAGAATTTTAAGATGTACAGGCTGGATTTAGAAAAGGCAGAGGGATCAGAGATCAAATTGCCAACATCCGTTGAATCATAGGAAAAGCAAGAGAATTCCAGAAAAATGTTTACTTCTCCTTCACTGAATATGCAAAAACCTTTGACTGTTCAGTTCGGTCGCTCAGTTATGTCCGACTCTTTGCAACTGCATGAACCGCAGTATGCCATGCCTTCCTGTCCCTCACCAAATCCCGGAGCCCACCCAAACCCATGTCTATTGTGTTGTTGATGCCATCCAACCATCTCATCCTCTGTCGTCCCCTTCTCCTCCTGCCCCCAATCTTTCCCACCATCAGGGTCTTTTCAAATGAGTCAGCTCTCCACATCAGGTGGCCAAAGTATTGGAGTTTAAGCTTCAACATCAGTCCCTCCAATGAACACCCAGGACTGATCTCCTTCAGAATGGACTGATTGGATCTCCTTGCAGTCCAAAGGGACTCTCAAGAGTCTTCTCCAACACCACAGTTCAAAAGCATCAATTCTTCTGCACTCAGCTTTCTTTATAGTCCAACTCTCAAATCCATTCATGACCACTGAAAAAATCATAGCCTTGACTAGACGGACCTTTGTTGCTGTGGATAGCAACAAACTGTGGAAAATTCTTAAAGATATGGGAATGCCAGACCACCTTACCTGTCTCCTGAGAAACCTGTATGCAGGTCAAGAGGCAATAAATAGAACCAGACATGGAACAACAGACTGGTTCAAAATTGGGAAAGCAATATGTCAAGGCTGTATATTGTCACCCTGCTTATTTAACTTACATGCAGAATATATCAAATTAAATGCCAGGCTGGGTGAATCACAAGCCAGAATCAAGATTCCCAGGAGAGATATGGACAGCCTCAGAATGCTGATAACACCACCCTTATGGCAGAAAGCAAAGAGGAACTAAAGAGCCTCTTGATGAGGGTGAAAGAGGAGTGTGAAAAAGCTGGCTTAAAACTCAGCATTCAAAAAACAAAGATCATGGCATCTGGTCCCATCACTTCATGGCAAATAGATGGGGAAAAAGTGGAAACAGTGATAGAATTTTTCTTGGGCTCCAAAATCACTGCAGTCAGTGACTGTAGCCATGAAATTAAAAGACATTTGCTCCTTGGAAGGAAAGCTATGACAAACCTAGACAGTGTATTAAAAAGCAGAGACCTCACCTTGCTGACAAAGGTCCACATAGTCAAAGCTATGGTTTTTTGAGCAGGCATGTATGGGTATGAGAGTTGGACCATAAAGAAGGCTGAGTGCCAAAAACTAATGTTTTCTAACCGTGGTGCTGAAGAAGACTCTCGAGTCCCTTGGACTGCAAGAAGAACAACCAGTCAATCCTAAAGGAAATCAATCCTGAATGTTCATTGGAAGAACTGATGCTGAAGCTCCAATACTTTGGTCACCTGATGGGGATACAGACCCATTGGTAAAGACCCTGATGCTGAGAAAGATTGAGGGAAGGAGAAGAAGGGGACAACAGAGGATGAGATGGTTGGATAACAACACGGACTCAATGGACATGAGTTTGAGCAAACTCTGGAAGATAGCGAAGGACAGGGAAGCCTGTTGTGCTGCAGTTTGTGGAGTTGCAAACAGTCAGATGTGACTTAGCAACTGAACAACAGCAAAGTAGAGACAATTTCGTCAGTGCCAAGAACCCAGAAACAAAGGTTCAGCCATTTTGATGGCCTCATATAAAACTATTTTACCTGTTTAATATTTACTGATTGGTGATGGCTTTCAAGAACAAGGGAAGATTCTCTTCTGAAAAGAAATGTGTCTTTGTGCATAAGAGAGAAACTTCCTCTCCTAATTATTCCCTTTTTTCGAAGCCTGATCTGGCCTTGATTTGCAAGCAATGCCACAACTGAATTGTAATGATTTGTGCAAAATTGTTTCTTCTTTAGCTCCCATCTATTCATTGCACACCCTCCTATTTCATCTAATATTTAATGGTGTAATTTAAAATACACACACACACACACACCCCTATCTAGCCCTCTATTCATATCAATACAGATGACTTCCCAACTCATATTTCAGGCACCATAGTAATAATTCTTAAAAAATGAGTGCTACAGTTATCAGAATTGAGGTCCTAGGAGAACCCATTCAACTCAAAGTCTGTTGATAGACAATAAAGCACCCCACACCCTAGAGAAGAAAGATCTATTAAAACCCCAAAATATTGCTGCCACAGTTATACCAGCTCTCTAGTACACAACAGAGGCAGAGATATTTCGTTTAGTCTAGTTCCTGTGATCTCACCATGTCCACTTGATTTTAAATCAGGTGACAGAATAAAAAGTTTTCTGTTCCAATCCTGTCTTCCCAGTGGGCCTCTCCTCCATGCTGACATGCCACTGTTTTCTGTTCTCCCAGCAGCAGGGCAGCAATCAAACACTGTGGATGAGACCCATGCTGGCAGCCTGTCAGGAGCCTGAGGGCCCAGCCTCATCATCCAGAAACAGAGGGAACCAAACTGCTGGCTTCTTCTGAGACTCAACAGTCACTCCCTGTGCATTATTGTCAGGGCAAGCAGGATCAGCCAGACTCTTTCTGAACTCAGTGGCCCAGAGACATTAAAAGGTCACCTTGCCCACTGAAGGCCCATTTCTTCTACACTTTCTCCTCTTGGGCCTACCAGATAAGTAAGTGAGGAGTTGTAAGACTTTGAATTTTCTTGAAAGCCATTTTCTGCCTGCAAGGTTGGACCCCCACAAATTAGCAGCCAATCTTACAAGGAAGACCTTCCAGACAACATTTGCAGGGGTAAATGACCAATCTCATCTCCTTCCTATCCCTGTAAAAGTACACAAGGTGTTGGAGAAAGGTCAGTGACCTTTTGGAATAAAAATGTCCTTACATGGTTCTTCTTTAAATGAATAACAAATTTCCTCCACTCAAAAAAACAGAACTTACATTTGAGTAACTCTATTTATTCATTTAACAAATATGTTCTGAGGCAGGCAGGTGTTAGGAGGTGGACATATGCAGGTGAATCCAGGCTGGTGTAGCCCAGCCTTCACAGGGCTCATAGTTTGTTGAAGAATTCAGATGAGTCAAAAGCACTTGCTGTAATGATGAAGGGCTGTATGAGAGGAGGAGCATAGGATATAAACACACATGAGAGGGGCACTGTATCCAGGCTTTGAAAGTTCAAGGAAGACATCCCTGAGGAGGTCATATCAAAAGTAAAACTAGTAAGATAAGGGAAACTGCAGAGCAAGGAAAATGGAGTGGGAGAGACAGAGGAGACGAGTGCCCAGAGGCAGAGGGAACATCAAGAAACAAGAAAGGGCGTCAACAGAGACTGGTCCAAGGCTTCAGGATTTTAAAATCCAAAGTGTTTGCAATGAGACAGGAGAGAGTGGGACAAATTGAGAGAACAGCAGGAAACATGTGCCTTGCCATATCTAAAATCAGATCAGATCGGATCAGATCAGTCGCTCAGTCGTGTCCAACTCTTTGCAACCCCATGAACTGCAGCACGCCAGGCCTCACTGTCCATCACCAACTCCCGGAGTTCACTCAGATTCACGTCCATTGAGTCAGTGATGCCATCCAGCCATCTCATCCTCTGTCGTCCCCTTCTCCTCTTGCCCCCAATCCCTCCCAGCATCAGAGTCTTTTCCAATGAGTCAACTCTTCCCATGAGGTGGCCAAAGTACTGGAGTTTCAGCTTTAGCATCATTCCTTCCAAAGAAATCCCAGGGCTGATCTCCTTCACAATGGACTGGTTGGATCTTCTTGCAGTCCAAGGCACTCTCAAGAGTCTTCTCCAACACCACAGTTCAAAAGCATCAATTCTTCAACGCTCAGCCTTCTTCACAGTCCAACTCTCACATCCATACATGACCACAAGATAAACCATAGCCTTGACTAGATGGACCTTTGTTGGCAAAGTAATGTCTCTGCTTTTGAATATACTATCTAGGTTGGACATAACTTTTCTTCCAAGGAGTAAGCGGCTTTTAATTTCATGGCTGTAGTCACCATCTGCAGCGATTTGGGAGCCCAAAAAAATAAAGTCTGACACTGTTTCCACTGTTTCCCCATCTCTTTCCCATGAAGTGATGGGACCAGATGCCATGATCTTCATTTTCTGAATGTTGAGCTTTAAGCCAACTTCTTCACTCTCCACTTTCACTTTCATCAAGAGGCTTTTGAGTTCCTCTTCACTTTCTGCCATAAGGGTGGTGTCATCTGCATATCTGAGGTTATTGATATTTCTCCCAGCAATCTTGATTCCAGCTTGTGTTTTGTCCAGTCCAGCGTTTCTCATGATGTACTCTGCATATAAGTTAAATAAGCAGGGTGACAATATACAGCCTTGACGTACTCTTTTTCCTATTTGGAACCAGTCTGTTGTTCCGTGTCCAGTTCTAACTGTTGCTTCCTAAACTCCATACAAATTTCTCAAGAGGCAGATCAGAGGCAGGTCTGGTATTCCCATCTCTTTCAGAATTTTCCACAGTTTATTGTGATCCACACAGTCAAAGGCTTTGGCATAGTCAATAAAGCAGAAACAGATGTTTTTCTGGAACTCTCTTGCTTTTTCCATGATCCAGCGGATGTTGGCAATTTGATCTCTGGTTCCTCTGCCTTTTCTAAAACCAGCTTGAACATCAGGAAGTTCACGGTTCACATATTGCTGAAGCCTGGCTTGGAGAATTTTGAGCATTACTTTACTAGCATGTGAGATGAGTGCAATTGTGTGGTAGTTTGAGCATTCTTTGGCATTGCCTTTCTTTGGGATTGGAATGAAAACTAACTTTTTCCAGTCCTGTGTCCACTGCTGAGTTTTCCAAATTTGCTGGCATATTGAGTGCAGCACTTTCACAGCATCATCCTTCAGGATTTGGAATAGCTCAACTGGATTCTATCACCTCCACTAGCTTTGTTCATAGTGATGCTTTCTAAGGCCCACTTGACTTCACATTCCAGGATGCTGCGACTGGCGCTCTAAGCACGGCCGAGAGGAGCTACCCAACGTCCGAGGTCAGGGGCAGAAGCCAGGAGGACCCCATGCCCGAAGGGCGGCGGCCAAGAGGAGCTACCGCGCGTCCGAGGTCGGGCGGGGGGGACGGCCGAGAGGAGATACCCAGCGTCCGAGGCCAGGGGCTGCGACCGGGAGGACCAACCCCACGTCCAAGGAGCCGTGGCTGCGCGGGCGCAGGAGGGCCTAGAGGAGCTATCACACGTTGAAGATCAGGAAGGGCGGCGGTGAGGAGATACCCCTCATCCAAGGTAAGGAGCAGCAGCTGCGCTTTGCTGGAGCAGCCGTGAAGAGGTACCCCACGCCCAAGGTAAGAGAAACCCAAGTAAGACGGTAGGTGTTGCAAGAGGGCATCAGAGGGCAGACACACTGAAACCATACTCACAGAAAACTAGTCAATCTAATCACACTAGGACCACAGCTTTGTCTAACTCAATGAAACTAAGCCATGCCCGTGGGACAACCCATGATGGGGGGGTCATGGTGGAGAGATCTGACAGAATGTGGTCCACTGGAGAAGGGAATGGCAAACCAATATTCTTGTCTTGAGAACCCCATGAACAGTATGAAAAGGCAAAATGATAGGATACTGAAAGAGGAACTCCCCAGGTCAGTAGGAGCCCAATATGCTACTGGAGATCAGTGTAGAAATAACTCCAGAAAGAATGAAGGGATGGAGCCAAAGCAAAAACAATACCCAGCTATGGATATGTAAAATAGCTAGAGGAAAGTTGGCGTATAACACAAGGAGCTCAACCTGGTGCTCGGTGACAACCTAGAGGGGTGGGTTGGGGTAGGAAGTAGGAAAGAGGTTCAAGAGGGAAGGGACACATGTATACCTATGGGCAATTCATGCTGATGTATGAAAGAAACCAACACAATAAAGCATGTGTTCTCCAATGTAAGATAAAATTTTTTAAAAATCCAAAGTGTTGGGATCTTAACCTGGCAACAGCAGGGTACCACTCAAAGGTTTTAAGCAGGAACCAACAGGATGCAGTTCACATTTCAGAAGATCATTCGGGTTGAGAGAGTAAGGGGTACAGGGAGCAAGGTTGGAAATAAGGGAAATAATTAAGATTATTGTCACCGAAGCAAGAAATGACTCTAGTATGAACCAAGTGAGTGGCTGTAGAGTTTTGGAGAAGTAGATATATTTTAGAAATGTACATGAGGTAGACTTGACAAGAGTAAATGAGTGACTGAGGACAGAGGTTCAGAAGGGAGAGATGGGACCTCAGAAGATGCTTTCACTAAGGGAATGGTGAGGCACTTTGATAAGACAGGAAACATAAGAGGGGACAAAAGCCCAGAGTGGGGACCAAATTTTTCTATTACCAACTTGGTTACCTGGGGAAAGGGAGGGAGGTAGGGAGGTCAGGTATCTTCCAGAAACCCTGCACCCATCCTCATCTGCAAGCAGGTGGGTTCAAAGAAGAATATTACAAAACGGAAAAGCTGAGGCATGACATGAAAAGGGAATTTTCCCCCAAGGACTCACAGTAAGTTCATGGTTTGATCCCCAGTTTCCAATCTGAAGGACCATAGGACCTCTCCTCCCTTTGACCCCTAAGGACCAACCTTCTGACCTGGTATCCTTGAAAAGAGAATCTCTGATTTCTATTAAATGTCAGGTAGTGGTTTGGAGTAGATCCGAGGCCCTAGAGCTGGAGACATATTTTAAATAAGTCAAATAAATCAGTAAATCATGCGGATGGACTGAGGCTACTGAGTCCAGCTCGTTACCTTCAGGCTTGATATTTGCCAGTAACTCCCCTTGCTTAGAAAGATGGGGCAGCTGAAGGCTGGTCCCTCCCACTCACAGGCCCTGGAGGCTGCACTGGGATCACCTGCCACTGCCTCTGACCCTTGCTCCTCCTGCTGAGGATGCAGAGCCCTCCTGGCCCTCTGAATGTCTCCTCCAGCTCTCAGGGTTGGTTCCTCCTCTAGATGTGATCTTACTCTTCTGACCCCTCTTCTGTTTCTCTTACCAAAACAATTCAGGAAACAGTAAATCTGAATATGCATTTAGGTGCAGATCTAAGGAACATTGTGGAGAATGATGTGAAGTTGCAGTATTGGAAGGCAAACAGGAGATCTATGGCAAATAGTAATTAAGCAGTTAGAGGGATGCTCATCCAAATGAGAGTTTTATAGAGTTTAAGATAAGGTGGATGATTTCTGCTTCCACGTGCTATCCACTTCCTCAACAACCTGAAAATATGCTCTGTGTCCTTCAACCCCAGTCCTAGCTGAGGGCTACAATCCGATCCTCTAGGACTCTATGGCCAACCTCCACCCCTTAAATCTGCAAATGCTGGATAACTGAGCTATGATTTTGCTCATAAACTATCATTCCACACAGGTACATTGGGCTGTAAGATCAATGCTTTTACCCATACAACTGGAAATGTAAATAGATAAAAATGTCTGTGTCAGTGAAACGCTCCATAGGACCCCTAAGGACCTAATTACAAATGAACATTAAATATTTAATCTCATCTTTAGTCCTCGAGGCAGAGGCCCACAGTGGGCCTGACTTGTTCCAAGGGCAAAACTCCACAGTTTTCCCATGTTAATTTTTCCCCATGGGAAGTTTAGCCTTACTGTCAACACACACACACACACACACACACACACACACACACACACACACACACAGAAGTCGCTCAGTCATGTCTGACTCTTTGCGACCCCATGGATTGTAGCCCACCAGGCTCCTCGGTCCATGGGATTTTCCAGGCATGAATACTGGAGTGGGTTGCCATTTCCTTCTCCAACTGTAAAAACACACTCCCCGCTTATAAAAAATATTTAATAGACTTGCTCCAGCACTTACCCACTACCCTCTTTGGCTCCTCTTTCTTCCCAGTGACTCTTTCCCAGTTTTAAAAACCAGTGATTGGACTTCCCTGGTGTTCCAGTGGTTAAGAATCCACCTGCCAGTGCAGGAGACAAGAGTTCAATCCCTAATCCAGGAAGATTCCACATGCTGCAGAGCAACTAAGCCCATGAGCCACAACTATTGAGCCTGTGCTCTAGGGCCCAGGAGTTTCAACTACTGAGCCCATGTGGCACAACTATGGAAGCCTGCACTCTCTAGAGCCCAAGATCTGCAACAAGAAAATCTACTGCAATGAGAATTCTACACACCACAACTTGAGAGTAGCCTCTACTCACCAAAGCCAGAGAAACCCACACACAGCAATGAAGACCCAGTGCAGCCAAAGATAAATAAATAAGCTAATGGTTTTACATTGGCCCCCATTTTTAGAAAACAAACCACAGTGATAACGACAATAACTAACATCTACTGAATACTTCCTCTGCACAAGGCCCTGTTGGATGATATAGGAGCCTTATGCATGTGGTCTCATACAACCTTCATAAAACTCTATGAAGAATTTTTTAAACAACTGAGGCTCAGAGAGATCAATTGGCCCAAATTACATTGTGTGGAATTGACAAAGCTGGGATTCAAACCAGATTGCTGACTTCCAAGACAATGCTCATCTTCTGTATGGTTCTCTGTAATGTAGTAAAGAATCCGCCTGCCAGTGCAGGAGATCTGGGAGGTATGGGTTCTATCTCTGGATCAAAAAGATCCCCTGGAGGAGGAAATGGCAACCATTCTAGTATTCTTACCTGCAAAACCCCAACAAGGGAGCCTGGTGGGCTATAGTCCATGGGGTCGCAAACAGTCAGACACAGCGGAGCACAATTTTAATAAAAATTCACTCTAGAACCCAGTGAAATCCTGCTATCCCTTGTATATATATACCTGGGAGGCAGACCTAACTTCAATTCTCCCCAAGATCACATGAGGAGACGTGTACTTCAAGGCAAAGGCAGGCCATTTCCCAAAGTTCAAAGAGGAGGAAACGGTTTGAGGACCTTGTGAGTGGGCCCCTAAGCACTTTATCCTGTTGAACCTACACAACCAACTGGGCAGGATAGGAATCATTACATCTATTTTTCCAATTAGGAATTTTAGGTAACTTGTACCCACTGTCACAGACCATGTGAGTTGTATGTAGAGTTGATCCTTGTCACTCTGTCTACCAAGCCCAAGCATTTTCTTTCTTCTAACCTCAACTACTACCACACAGAGATGGCAGAGTTGCTTCCCTCTTCATTAATTTATATTAAATATCTGACACCAAGGTCAGCAACATGTTACTAGACAATGCCTCCGAGATGTTCCTCTGAGATGGACCCACCATAACTTTGGCTCCATTCTTTGTTTCCATCTGTTCTAAGAGGCACACACTTCACAAGGGCATGAAGATATGTCTGTCCAAAAGTCAAGGTAATTTTCAGTGTTACTTCCACTATAGCCAGGTAACACTATGCGCCAATCATACCAAGTTTCCCTCAGATAACAACTATAAACTCTGGATAAAATCCAAAAAGAAAAAAAAAATAACCTGAAGACTAGATAGTGAAGACTAGACTAGTCAGATCCAGAGGGACAATAAGACTTTGAAGAAGGAAGTTACATGAAGTGAGTTTCCCTATTTTACAACTTTAAAAATGAACTAGATATAGCCAGAGAAAATATAATCCAGAAAAATACTTGCATCCCAGTATTCATTACAGCACATATTTACAATAGTCACAACATGGAAGCAATTTAAATGTCCATCAACAGATGAATGGATAAAGAAGATGTGGTACATACATATAATGGAATATTACTCAGACATGAAAAAGAGTGAAATATTTGCAGCAACATGATGAACCTAGAGATTATCATACTAATTGAAGTAAACCCTACAAAGGCAACATATGATATTATTTATATGTGGAATCTAAGCAAAATTATACAAATGACTTATTTATGAAACAAAAATAGACCCACAGACATAGAAAACAAACTTATGGTTACCAAAGGAAAAAGGGCAGAGGGAGGGATAAATTAGGAGTTTGGGATTAACATATACACACTACTATTATAAACCAGATAACCAACAAGGGCCTACTGTATAGCACAGGGAATAATACTTAATATCTTGTAATAAACTATAAAGGAAAAGAATCTGAAAAAGAATATATATGTATATGGGTGTTTCTATACACACACACACATGCATATATATATATAACCAAATGTATTTATATAACCAAATATATATATATATATAACCAAATATATAAACAAAGTTAGTGGAGGTGATGGAATTCCAGTTGAGCTATTTCAAATCCTGAAAGATGATGCTGTGAAAGTGCTGCACTCAATATGCCAGCAAATTTGGAAAACTCAGCAGTGGACACAGGACTGGAAAAAGTCAGTTTTCATTCCAATCCCAAAGAAAGGCAATGCCAAAGAATGCTCAAACTACCGCACAATTGCACTCATCTCACACGCTAGTAAAGTAATGCTCAAAATTCTCCAAGCCAGGCTTCAGCAATACGTGAACCTTAAATTTCCTGATGTTCAAGCTGGATTTAGAAGAGGCAGAGGAACCAGAGATCAAATTGCCAACATCTGCTGGATCATGGAAAAAGCAAGAGAGTTCCAGAAAAACATCTATTTCTGCTTTATTGACTATGCCAAAGCCTTTGACTGTGTGGATCACAATAAACTGTGGAAAATTCTGAAGAGATGGGAATACCAGACCACCTGATCTGCCTCTTGAGAAATCTGTATGCAGGTCAGGAAGCAACAGTTAGAACTGGACATGGAACAACAGACTGGTTCCAAATAGGAAAAGGAGTATGTCAAGGCTGTATATTGTCACCCTGCTTATTTAACTTCTATGAAAAGTACATCATGAGAAACGCTGGGCTGGAAGAAGCACAAGCGGGAATCAAGATTGCTGGGAGAGATATCAATAACCTCAGATATGCAGATGGCACCACCCTTATGGCAGAAAGTGAAGAGGAACTCAAAAGCCTCTTGATGAAAGTGAAAGTGGAGAGTGAAAAAGTTGGCTTAAACCTCAACATTCAGAAAATGAAGATCATGGCATCTGGTCCCATCACTTCATGGGAAATAGATGGAGAAACAGTGGAAACAGTGTCAGACTTTATTTTTCTGGGCTCCAAAATGACTACAGATGGTGACTGCAGCCATGAAATTAAAAGACACTTACTCCTTGGAAGGAAAGTTATGACCAACCTAGATAACATATTAAAAAGCAGAGTGATTACTTTGCCAACAAAGGTCTGTCTAGTCAAGGCTATGGTTTTTCCTGTGGTCATGTATGGATGTGAGAGTTGGATTGTGAAGAAGGCTGAGCACCGAAGAATTGATGCTTTTGAACTGTGGTGTTGGAGAAGACTCTTGAGAGTCCCTTGGACTGCAAGGAGATCCAACCAGTCCATTGTGAAGGAGATCAGCCCTGGGATTTCTTTGGAAGGAATGATGCTAAAGCTGAAACTCCAATACTTTGGCCACCTCATGCAAAGAGTTGACTCATTGGAAGAGACTCTGATGCTGGGAGGGATTGGGGGCAGGAGGAGAAGGGGACGACAGAGGATGAGATGACTGGATGGCATCACTGACTCAATGGACGTGAGTCTGAGTGAACTCCGGGAGTTGGTGATGGACAGGGAGGCCTGGCGTGCTGCGATTCATGGGGTTGCAAAGGGTTGGACACGACTGAGCGACTGAACTTAACTGATATAAAACCAAATCACCATGCTATATTACTGAAACTAACACAACACTGCAAATCAACTATACTCCAATAATAAAGAAAAAAAAAAGCCAGAATTATATAAGGTAGTTTAAACCAATCAAAACATAAATACAATGTTTCTGGCCTGAAGACTCAGCAGACAGAGTTTGGTGCAACTAAAGCCACTGGAAAGAGGGAATCTCAGAAAGAAAATGGCCAGAAAGACGGAGTGCCAAATCTTATACAGAAACTCTACCTTACCAAAACCTCTGGCTTACCAAAGAATTATGCAGTACCAGACAGACTCAAAAGCAGTTCGGCTAAGGTTAAAAACTGGACTTGACGATTGGCCAACAGACAGAATTTTCAGTTTAAATCCATCCAAATTAATTGCATGGCAAAACAAAAAGTTAACATTCTTGAGAGGTATATAACTGAATCTGGAGTGTCCACAACAAAAAAGCCACAATGTTGAGGGTAAAATAAAAATTATTTGATGTTCTAGGGACCATGAAAATTTGAAAAGCAAGAAAAGAAGTTATCACAGATTAACACGTGGGCACAGATGTCGGCATTGGCAGAGAAGGATTTTATTTATTTTTGTTGACGTACATTTTATTTACAATGTGTTAGTTTCTAGTGTACAGCAAAGTGACTCAGATACATGTGTGTGTGTGTATCATGAATTCTTTTTCATATTCAAATATATATATATATATATATATATATTCTTTTTTGGATTATTTTCCATTTCAAACAATAGGTCCTTCTTGTTTGTTCATTTTCTAACAGTAGTTTGTATCTGCTAATCCCAAACTCCTAATTTATCCTTCCTCACCCCCTTTCCCCTTTGGTAACCATAAATTCATTTTCTAAGTTTGTGAGTCTGTTTCTTTTTTGTAAATGAATTCATTTGTATCATTTTTTTAGATTCCACATATAGTATAGTATATATTTTCTTTGATTAGTTCACTTAATATGATCATCTCTAGGTTCATCTATGTTGCTGCAGTGGCATTATTTCACTCTTGTTTATGGCTGAGTAATAGTTCATCATGCGTATACACACACATACACACACCCACACACACACACACATACCCTGATAGCACATCTTCTTTATCCATTCATCTTCAGTGGACATTTAGGTTACTTCTATGCCTTGGTTATTAGAAATAGTGCTGCTATGAACATTGGGGTACCTGTATCTTCAAATTAGAATTTTCATCTTTTCCATATATATATGTCCAGGAATGGGATTACTGGATCATACAGTAATCCTACTTTTAGTTTTTTTAATGAAAGTCCATACTGTTTTCCATAGTGGCTGCACCAATTCACATTACCATCAACAGAATAGAAGGATTCCATTTCAGAGAAGGATTTTTAAGGAGCTTTATAACTATGTTCAATGCTATAAAGTAAAATATGCTCACAAAGAACAAGAGAAGGGAAATCTCAGCAGAGGAATTTTTTTTTTTAAATTTTGGACCAGGTAAAAAACAGATTCTCAAATCTAAAAATTCACAGAACGGGTTTAACAGTAGGATGAGATTACAGAGGAAAGGAAACATGAAGATAGAGCAATAGAAATTATCTAATCTGAAGAGTATGGGGGAAACAATAAAAAATTAGAGCTGAGGAAAACATCAGAACATCTAATGTATAATTGGACATAATTGGATTGCCAGAGTAAGAAGGGTAAGATAATGTGGCAAAAGATGATGTTTGAAGAAATACTGACCAAATTTTCCCCAGATTTGATGACAAACAGATTTAAGAATCTCAAGACCCTAAGTAAAATAATTATAAAGAAAACCATGTCTATGTATATCAAAATCACATAGTAAAAACCGATGCAAAACCTTGCAAGCAGACAGAGAAACAATATATTACATAAAGACCAAAAAATAAGAATTACATAGCCTTCCTATTGAAAACTTTAAAGTCAAAAGATAATGAAACAATATTTTTAAAGTGCCAAAAGAAAGCCTGTTAACCTAGACTTCCATGGTGAGCCAAATTATACTTCAAGAATGAGGCAAAATTAAGGCATTTTCTGATTTTATTTTTTAATGAGGACTCATCACCAGCAAATTTACACTATAACACATTGTAAAGGAGACTCTTTGGTCTAAAGTAATAACAGATAGATCCTTAGGAGGGAATAAACAACACTGGAAATAGCAAATATATATATATAGATTGCCAGGAGAAATATCAATAACCTCAGATATGCAGATGACACCACCCTTACTGCAGAAAGTGAAGAGGAACTAAAAAGCCTCTTGATGAAAGTGAAAGTGGAGAGTGAAAAAGTTGGCTTAAACCTCAACATTCAGAAAACGAAGATCATGGCATCTGGTCCCATCACTTCATGGGAAATAGATGGGGAAACAGTGGAAACAGTGTCAGACTTAATTTTTCTGGGCTTCAAAATCACTGCAGATGGTGACTGCAGCCATGAAATTAAAAGCCGCTTACTCCTTGGAAGAAAAGTTATGACCAACCTAGAGAGCATATTCAAAAGCAGAGACATTACTTTGCCAACAAAGGTCCATCTAGTCAAGCCTATGGTTTTTCCAGTGGTCATGTATGGATGTGAGAGTTGGACTGTGAAGAAAGCTGAGCGCCGAAGAATTGATGCTTTTGAACTGTGGTGTTGGAGAAGACTCTTGAGAGTCCCTTGGACTGCAAGGAGAGCCAACCAGTCCATTCTGAAGGAGACCAGCCCTGGGATTTCTTTGGAAGGAATGATGCTAAAGCTGAAAGTCCAGTACTTTGGCCGCCTCATGCAAAGAGTTGACTCATTGGAAAAGACTTTGATGCTGGGAGGGATTGAGGGCAGGAGGAGAAGGGGACGACAGAGGATGAGATGGCTGGATGGCATCACCGACTTGATGGACATGAGTTTGAGTGAACTCCGGGAGTTGGTGATGGACAGGGAGGCCTGGCGTGCTGCGATTCATGGGGTCGCAAAGAGTCTGACACGACTGAGTGACTGAACTGAAATATATATATATATATATATATTTATATATAAATATATATAAATACTATTTTCCTTTTAATTAAAAAACAATACACAGACTTATGTAACTATAACCCAGCCTTTTAGGGTCTATATAGATTTAATACATACGACAACCATAGCATAAAGGCATGGTAGTGGGAGGTAAATGCACCCAGACTGTTGCAAATTTTCCACACTTTACTTGAATTGGTAAAATAATAATTCTTACTTAATTGTGAAAAGTTAAGAATTTACATTATAGTTCCTAGAACCACTACAAAAAATGTTCTTAAAATGGAGTTTAGTAGATAAGTTAATATGGAATTCTAAAACTTAAAACAAAGGAACAAAAAACAGTGTAGAAAAGGACAAATAATAAAAGGCAGACCCAAATCCAAACAATATTAATAATTATATTAAATTTAATGGACTAAATCTTTCAATATAAGTCAGAAATTGAAAGAATAATTCAAATAGTCAATACTCAACTACATGCTGTCTATAAGAGACTCCACTTGAAACAGAAATAAATATTATAGATAGGTTGAAAGTAAATGGATGGAAAAAATATACAAGCAAATAGTAAAAAGAAGTCCAGAGTGGCTATTTTAGTATGTGATAAAATAGATTTCAAGACAAAAAGTAACATTAAAGATAAAGGACATTTCAAAATAACAAATGGAGTGATTTGTTTGTATCATCAAAAAGATTTCACAATCATCAATGTGGCATGTGCCTAATAGCAGAGCTACAAAACACAAAACCCAAAAATGTATAGAATTAAAGGAGAAATAGACAATTCCACTACATAGAGGAGATTTTAACACACATCTCTCAACAATTAATAAAACTCTTAGACAAAAAATCAGGAGAGACATAGATGATGTAAACCAGACATTCAACCTCCTTGACCTTATAGCTGTATAATACATCACAATACATAGTCTTTGCAAGCATGGGGTAAGTTTATCAAAATAGACCATATGCTGAGTCATGCTGCTGCTGCTGCTAAGTCACTTCAGTCATGTCCGACTCTGTGCGACCCCAGAGACGGCAGCCCAGCAGGCTCCCCGGTCCCTGGGATTCTCCAGGCAAGAACACTGGAGTGGATTGCCATTTCCTTCTCCAATGCATAAAAGTGAAAAGTGAAAGTGAAGTCACTCGGTCGTGTCTGACTCTTCGCCACCCCATGGATGGTAGCCTACCAGGCTCCTCTGTCCATGGGATTTTCCAGGCAAGAGTACTGGAGTGGGTTGCCATTTCCTTCTCCATAAATCCTGATTCATAAAGAAGTTTAAATAAATTTTAAACCACTGAAAACATAATAGTCCTCTGTGGAACCTAATATTTAAGCTTGATGAGATAAAAGACTTTGTTTCATTCTTTGCTCTATGTCTGGATCAAGCAGACAGAGAGAGAGAAAGAGAGAGAAAAAGATAGAAAGAAGATACATTTTTATTGTGAAGTTTTGGGTTAGCCAAAAAGTTCCTTTGGTTCTTAAGTAAAAATTAAAAGATATATTTTTTATTTTAACCAAGAACTTTATTGAACAACATATTTACCATTTTGTTCCACTGCCTTCTGCCATCTTTCAGGCAACTGCATAACTCCATCTTCCCCTAACTTTATCTTTTTGAGCAAAAGGTACATTTTACAGTCTCTTACCGGTGCTTTTTATAGTCTTCTAGGGAACTGAAATATTTTTCCATTAAGAGAATTTTATAAATATTTAAATAAATGGAAATTTGAAGGTGCAGTGTCTGGTGAATACATAGGATGAATCAGAACTTTCCAGTCAAGTTGTAACAGTTTTTTGGTTGTTGTTGTTTTTTTTTTTTTTTTTCCAAACTGTAACAGTTTTTGCCTGGTGGAAGAAAAATGTGGTCTTGCAGTATTCTGATGGAAGATTATGCATCTTCTGTTGACTAATTCCGAATGTTTGTCAAGTGCTGCTTTTAGTTGGTCTAACTGGGAGCAGTACTTGTTGGAATTAATCATTTGGTTTTCCAAAAGGAGCTCATAATAGACAACTCCCTTCCAATCCACCATATATACAATATCACGTTCTTTGGATGAAGAACAGCCTTTGGCATGGTTGCTGGTGCTTTATGTTGCTTGCCCCACAATCTCTTCCATTCCACATTATTGTACAGTATTCGCTTTTCATTCCCCATCCTAAGTTGTTTTAAATGGAACATTTTCACTATATTTAAGTAGATAATCATATGTAGAAATAAGGTCAAGAAGGTTTTTTTAGCTTAACTTATGTGGAACCCGGGAGTTGGTGATGGACAGGGAGGCCTGGCGTGCTGCAGTCCATGGGGTCACAAAGAGTCAGACACGACTGAGCGACTGAACTGATGTGGAACCCAAACATGAAGTGAGGAATATAACCCAGCTGGTACAAATGATTGTCAGTACTTGACTTGGATATTTTGAGTATGTCAGCTATCTCCCGAGAGGTTTAACGATTTATTATTCTCCCTTAATGTCTCAATTTGATCACTATCAACTTCAACTGGTCTACCCAAACATTGTAGCAACATCCAGCAAGAAATCTCCAGCACAAAACTTTGCAAACTACTTTTTGACACATTCTATCAGTCACAGCACATTCTCCATATACTACACTTTTTTTTTTTTTTTTGGCATTTCAGTGCATTTTACCTTTCTTGAAGTAACAAAGCATATTACGCTAAAAATGTCACTTTTTTCTTCCATCTTCATTAAAATGCTACACAAAACTTCACCAATTTTGATAAGGTTTTTAAAATGCAAGCTGATAGGACAGCTGTCACAATACAGTCTAACAAAATGGTTTTGAATGAAGTTAAAGACAACTAAGCGCTACTATAGCCATCTTATGAAACAAAACGAATAAACAGTTTGGCCAGCCCTACACATATTTGATGCTTTTGAACTGTGGTGTTGGAGAAGACTCTTGAGAGTCCCTTGGACTGCAAGGAGAGCCAACCAGTCCATTCTGAAGGAGATCAGCCCTGGGTGTTCTTTGGAAGGAATGATGCTAAAGCTGAAACTCCGGTACTTTGGCCACCTCATGCGAAGAGTTGACTCATTGGAAAAGACTCTGATGCTGGGAGGGATTGGGGGCAGGAAGAGAAGGGGACGACAGAGGATGAGATGGCTGGATGGCATCACTGACTCAATGGACGTGAGTTTGCATGAACTCAGGGAGATGGTGATGGACAGGGAGGCCTGGCGTGCTGCGATTCATGGGGTCGCAAAGAGTCGGACACGACTGAATGACTAAACTGAACTGACATATATTTGAGAGATTTATTTTAAGGTACTGGCCAATGCAGTTGTGAGGCCTGGCAAGTCCACAATCTGTAAGGCAGACCAGCAGACTGGACGCTCAAGCAAGGGTTTTGTCTTTAAGTCTTTGGTCTCTTGTCTTTAGCCTTGAAGCAGAATTTCTTCTGCAAAAAGGCTATTTTGCAATTAAAGATTTTAACTGATTAGATGAGGCCCACCTACATTATCTTTATTAAAACTGATTGTAGATGTTAACCACATCTACAAAATACATCCATAGGAACATCTAGATAAGTGTTTAATTAAATAACTAGGTACCATAGCCTAACCAGGTTGACACAGAAAGTTAATCATCACAATATCTAAAGCCAAGAAGCTTTCCATCAACAGTTGTTGAATGGATGTTGAATACATGAGACTACAAGGCCACAATCTGAAGGTGGGAGATAGCCTTAGAGACTATCTAGGCCAGAATGCTCAAGCTTCAGAGATCTTTCCATGTCGCATCCTCCAGAGCACCTATGTCAAAGTTTGGGGTTGGGTCCAGAAAATGATTATTAACAAACATACCAGGGCCACCATGCATGGATGTGCAACTTGTCCCGGACACTACTCAACCCCACTGCCCTGCAACCATCCACAGATGATTCTGACATGGGTGGTCCACAGACCAGAATCTGAAGTCTCTAAGATTATTGACTCATCAGATACAATCATCCTCATTCCACATTCCAGACAGTAGCCTGTCAGCACCTCGAAGGACTGAGTGCTCACTACCTACTCAATCAGCCGACTTTAGAAGTTCTTCCTTATATTGGGTCCAAAGAGGACTTTCTGAAATTTTTGACCTTTGGCATCAGTTCTCCTTTGTGCAATTCGCAGTATTTTAGGGTCACAGATGATCAACAGGGCAGTTTAGATTCAGGTGACGGTTCAGAAGATTTGGTCACCTTGACAGCTCTTGCTCACCTGTGAGAGGACCTAATGTAACCCAGATACACTGGTGAGTATGCAAGGACCACAGCGGCACTGATTGGCTAGGAGAGCATCAGGAATCCTCTCTAGGACCATGGTGATGCAGTGAGCACTGTGAACCTGCTCCAAGAAGGTAGGCTGCTATGGCAAATATCTGGTTCTGCTTATTAGAGGATGGACTACTGGAGCTAACAAAAATGCTGAATTATAAATCCAAAGTAAGGAATTAGAATATAGAGTATAGCTGCCTAGGAGGAATGGAAATAGCAAGAGAAATCTGGATGAAGACAATACCAGGGCTTCTGTACCTCAACTGGTACAAGCCTATATACAGTGGTCCTTTGACACTCTAAGCTATTCATTTAGTAATTCACTAAATTCATTCACTTATAATACTGGTTATGTGATTAATATAATCAGGCACTGTGCTAGATACAAGGAATGAGTACTAAGCAGAGCAAAGCTAGTATATGAACTCATGGAATTAGTTTAGTAGGGATGACACAGTAAACTAGTAAGAAAGAAAAATATAAATATGTTACAAGGAGTTTAAAAAAAAAAAAAACAAGGTATATCTGTATGGAGAATAACAAGGCAGACCTTATGTTCAAGGAAGGTTTTTCTTCGAGGAGAGAGTTTGTATTCGACCTGAGGATGAACCAAAGTGTGCTGAGTGATCTGGGCACAGACAGAGAAAGATATGGACAGAATCTCAGAGGCAGGAAAGAACCTGGCCACACAGTATCCGAAAGGATGTCAGTGTGGTGGGAACATGAGTAAAGGGAGGCTGTGGTTTGAGATGAGACTGTAGAGCTAAGCTAGACTGCTGCCTCAGTAGACGGGTGAGTAGGAAGTCATTAACGGATAAAATGCAAACAGTGGCATAATTCATGTTTGAAAGGACAACTCTGATCATGCTGGGAGAAGGGAATGGAAGAGGCAAAACTGAAGGAGGTTACTTAATAAGTAATGGCCCAAATGAGAAATATCAGTGGTAAGAACTAGAGTAGTTGAGGGAGGGAGTGGAGAAAAGCAGATGGGTTCAAAATACATACTCCAGAGTCAGAATGAATACCTTCCATGGAAGAGACCATGCGTGTTTTGGTCTTGACAGTCTATCTTCAATAACATAGCATCTCGTACATCATAGTACATCTAGTACATAAATATTAATATACTGGACTCCATTATTTACAGATTCCACACATGCAAATTCACCTACTCTCTAAATGAAAAGCCCAAATTGATACTTGTGGCACTTTTGCCCTCATTCACAGACATTTGCAGACAGGTGAAAATTTTGATTTGCCTGACACGTGTGTTCCTAGCTGATGGTCCATAAAGCAACACTCCACCCTCTTGTTCCAGCTCTCATGCTATACAGAGGTATCTTTTTCCTTGTCTACTCTGTGCCACTTTCTTGCATTTGTGTGCTTTTTGTTGGTACTTTTGAGCTTAATATGGTCCCCAAGTATACTGCTCAAGTGCTTTCTAGTGTTCCTCAGTGCAAGAAGGCTGTCATATACCTTATGGAGAAAATATGTGTGTCAGATAAATTTCATTCAGGCAAGAGTGATAGCGCTGTTGGCCATGAGTACAGTGTTGACAAATCAACAATATACAGAAAAGAAGTTGTCTTTGAACAGAAACACACATGGACTGTATTCAGCAGTTGGCAAAAATGTTGGACCAGATGCCCAGAGGAACCTAAGCCTGCAATCTCCCTAGGAGCAATGGTTCAGCATTCACTATAATGGTATTCTCAGCAACTTCATAGCACATAACTGTCTCAAATAATGAGAATCAACTGTAAATGCTAACTGAACAAATGAATGCAATAGATACGGCAGTACCTGTTCCTAATTTGAGGGCTGTAGGCTTGAACAATTGCACTGACGGTGGCATCATTTATGGGGAGAATATTCTAAAAGGGAACAGGTGTGCAAGGAAAATGCAAAATTCCATTTTCACTTCTTTCTTTTGCGATGTCTGTGAGATATGGAGAAACAGTGGAAACAGTGACAGACTTTATTTGGGGGGGCTCCAAAATCACTGCAGATGGTGACTGCAGCTGTGAAATTAAAAGACGCTTGTTACTTGGAAGAAAAGCTATGACCAACCTAGACAGCATATTAAAAAGCAGAGACATTACTTTGCCAGCAAAGGTCTGTCTAGTCAAAGCTATGGTTTTTCCAGTAGTCATGTATGGATGTGAGAGTTGGACTATAAAGAAAGCTGAGTGCTGAAGAAATGATGCTTTTGAACTGTGGTGTTGGAGAAGACTCTTGAGAGTCCCTTGGACTGCAAGGAGGTCCAACCAGTCCATCCTAAAGGGAATCAGTCCTGAATATTCATTGGAAGGTCTGATGTTGAAGCTGAAACTCCAATATTTTGGCCACCTGATGCAGAGAGCTGACTCATTTGAAAAGACCCTGATGCTGGGAAAGACTGAAGGTGGGAGGAGAAGGCGACAACAGAAGATGAGATGGTTGGATGGTATCACTGACTCAATGGACATGAGTTTGAGTAAACTCTGGGAGTTGGTGATGGACAAGGAGGCCTGGTATGCTGCAGTCCATGGGGTCGCAAAGAGTTGGACACAACTGAGGGACTGAACTGAACTGAGATATCCGGGTAGAGATGTCAGGTAGCCAGGTAGATATATGAGTCTGAGTCTAAGAAGAGATTTTTGGACTGGGTACATAAATATATATATCATTAGCATATAGAGGGAATTTAGGGCTATAAGGATAGAAGAGATCACATAGGAAATAAGTACATGGAGAGAAGAGGGAAAACCAAGCCCTAGAGCATAGCCACACTCAGAGAGCCTATACTGAAGGGAGGAACTAGAGGGGGAAAGGACAACCAGGAAACATGTGATGTCATGGAAGGAAAGAGAGAACTATGCCAGGAAGAGTGTGACCAGCCATGGAGAAGGTGGCTAGGAGACTGATGAAGATGAAGACTAAAAAGCTGACCCTTGGATGGCACAATGAATAAGTTGGCAGTGCCTTGAGCCACCTTCAGGATAGAGGAGGGAACTGAAGAATGAATGGACATAATTAAAACACAATTTAACAACTTTTAGAAGAAATCTGATCTTAAAGGGTAGCAGAGAATTGAGGCTTTGGTTAGAGAACATAAGCAATCAAAAGAGGACTTCATTTTGATTTACCTTGGAAAATACGTACAATGCAGTAAGAAAAGGAAAAACTGATGATGCTGGAGGGAGGAAAAAACCAAAAACCTGAAGATGGAAGCAAGAAAGAAATGGGACCCAGGGCACACTTGGAGGAACCAGTGTTTGTTACAAGGAGGATGATCATCCTTTGCATGTATGTGCACATGCATATAAACACACACACACACACACACACACCACTATACCACTGTAACTGGCATCAGAAGTTCAAGACTCTTCATGGATCCATATTATCTTATTGATTTAGACCAAAATCCAAACAGAATTCTAACACATACAGGTATTTTGAATCTTTCTTCTAGTATCTCAAAGTTTGCATCCTTTTCCCCCCATGTTTCAACCTTCAGACCTTGGCACCTGATTTTCTCAAGTTACTCTGCTGGGGCTCTCCTAAGTCTCTTTCTGACTCTCAGTTCTTTGTAGAGACTTCTCTCCTTTTCCTTCTCTAAATTTCTAAAGATTTGAGTTGTATCTTTTTTACCACCCAAGGCACTGCCCTAAGGCTGAGAACTGAGCTGGGATAGCTCATCATCTTCTGCCTCCCTGCCACCAAACGGGCATCATACCCCCAAGCATCCCAGGAAGTGCAGGGCTCAGCTTGCAGTAAAGGATATGCTTTCCTTAGGAACTTCATTTCTGGCACTTCTATGCTCATTTATTTTCAGTGTTCAGAATTTGAGGAATGGATGTGTTAATAATTTAAGTTTTACATTGCCCCCAGGGGCTTCCCTGGTGGTTCAGACAGTAAAGAATCTGCCTGCAATGCGGGAGACCCAGGTTTGATCCCTGGGTTGGGAAGATCCCCTGGAGAAAGGAATGGCTACCCACTCCAGTATTCTTGCCTGGAGAATTCCATGGACAGAGGAAATTGGTAGGCTACAGTTCATGGGGTCAAAAAGAGTTGGACATGACTGAGAGTAAAAGTAACACTTTCACTTCAAGGATATCCACCTCTCTGATAATGTACTTTAGCCCATGACATCTGTGGACCTATAGTGTGTTCTGTGATCTTTAAATATATCATCTCATTTTTTTTCCTAACAACCACCTGTGAGTAAGGTACCATCATTCCTCATTTATGGGTTAGGAAACTGAGACTTAGAGGTCACATAGGCAAAATAACAGGAGTTGGGATTTGCATACATGTCACACTCAAAAGCCTAAAACCTTCCCACTTTTGCCATGCTGTGAAGTGGATAGCAGTGGTCACTTGGAATGTCTTTTCAGCCACCATTTTATTCCATGTTCCAGCTCCCTAAAGCTACCGAGATTGCTGTGAAGAAAAATAGTGATTCAAATCAACTCATATCCCCTATTAATTCAATGCCTAACCCAGTGAACCTGTAGCCCCTGGAGGCCATGGTAGTGCTTCCTCTTTGTGAGAAACCACTACGCACTGTCTTTGACCACACTGATCAATCTAAATAATAGAAATAATAAGATGGGGGAGTGGAATTATTTTAAGTCCCTGGCAAAGTCTTTGGTACACTGTGAAAAATGACATTGAAGAGGCCTAGTCTATGTAAAGGTGAGTAATAAATAATGAGCTTCAGAACAAAAAAGAAACAACAATGCTTGGTAAGCGGGCCCTCACAGGTTAGAACACACCTGCTCGTGTGTGCACGCAGGTGACGGGCAGGGATGGCCTATGGCTTCAGAGACTGGAAAGAGACCAGTAGTACCCATGCCAGATCAAGAGAAGACAGCTAACTTCATGCAAAGGAGACAAGCAAGGATTTCCCTGGTGGTCCAGTGGTTAAGACTTCCCGCTTCCACTGCAGGCCTGATCCCTGGTCTGGGAACGAAGATCCCACACAGAGTGGCCAAGAATTAACAATTAAATTTAAAAAGAGAGACGCAGAGGAGAGATCTAGAGTAAGTGGACACGCAGAGTAAACTGGGGTGTTCAGGAGCCCCTTTGCCTGCTGATGGTAAATATGAGCCTCAATTGGAGCTGGAGTGAGGCAGCAGTAGAAGGAGCTGATGAGGCAGGCAGAGAAGGTGTGGACAGACTGAACCTCAGAAACCACGTGGAGACTACCAAGGCTTTCTCTGAAATAAGATGAAGGAAGTACAGAGACAGACCAACAAGAGACTGATAACAAAGATTAGAGTAGGTACCGATCTCATTCCACTCAATAGCCTTTTCTTAACCAGGAGTGCAGAGTCAAATTGCTATAGATCAATTTACACTTTATTCCATTTTAATAAAGAGGGCTCTGACTACTTTTTTAAGCAGATGTGATTTGATTATGTGCTAATCTCTGCCCAATTAATAGTGTGATTCAGACTGTCTCCACAGCGCATCAAAACAACTAGTTAAAAAGGAAGCATTAAGTCAAGTCCATAGTGGTATGTGTTGGAGGTGTACCTGAGACACCGATTTCACAGCCTCATTGTGACATTCAAACCACCTTGAGTTCAGAGTACAGGCTCAAGATAAAGATGGCCAGATTCTCAGGTCCAGCTTCTCCCAGACCCTTCAGCCTCCTTAGGAGGATTTGGTAGGGAGGTTTGTCTAATTAATGGCAAAAATTGGGGCATGAAAACCCACAGCACAACCCAAATGCTTCATCACCCTTTCAAATAAGTTTTCAGAGCAAAGAATTGTGTAATGTGCAGCTGCACAACGAGACACAGCGGGTGGGGGCTACGGTATTTTCATAAAACCATGGCACGTGTGTGTGTACACACTGCACATGCACATACACTGTGACACACGCAGTAGACACACGCAGGAGCACACAGCACACACCATACAGGGTACACCTACACTAACACAAGATTTGGTGCAGAAGAGAACAAATCTCTACTGAGGAAAAGTTTTAAAATTAAGGCTCTTGATGCAATTTCACCTGCTCCACAGCAAGATCATTATCATGACTATTACTGTTAATATTAATAACAAAAAAGCTAGTATTTGCATAACACTTTACATAAATTATCTCATTGGGCTTTGAAAACTATTTTGCTAACATTTCCAACAAATAGTCGAGCCATAAAGAACAAAAAGAAAAAATAACCTTCTTCGTATCAGGGGCTTCTAGGCTTTCTGCCACCAAAGACTTTTTATTCTTTTCCTTATGAGGTTTCTTATTTTTTAATATATTTTTTGTCTAATTGATGGCATTTATTAAAGAATATTCCCCCATCTTTATTCATCAAAGAACAATCAGTATGCAGTAATCAGCATTACCTCACTGAGCAAATATAACTCCATGAACGTGCTGTTTGACTTACACTAAGATGCCTTATTATCTGTAAATCAATTTTAGTTTGACTTTTTGATATACTGAAGATAACTTTAAGGTCCCTGTACACCCTTCTAGGACATCTAGGGAGGGGTCTTAGGGCCCTAAGAAGGGAAGCAGTGTTTGAAATCTCAGATAAAAGATTCTTCAGTTCAGTTCAGTCACTCAGTCGTGTCTAACTCTTTGCGACCCCATTGACTGCAGCATGCCAGGTCGCCCTGTCCATCACCAACTCCCAGAGCTTCCTCAAACTCATGTCCGTTGAGTGGGTGATGCCATCCAACCATCTCATCCTTTGTCGTCCCCTTCTCTTTCCACATTCAATCTTTACCAGCATCCGGGTCTTCTCAAATGAGTCAGCTCTTCAGATCAGGTGGCCAAAGTACTGGAGTTTCAGCTTCAGCATCAGTCCTTCCAGTGAATATTCAGGACTGATTTCCTTTAGGATGGACAAGTATTTTCTTCTTTGTCTTTTTGTTGGCAACTTTTTTTTCCTTATTTTTCTTCCAGTTTTATTGACCCTTTCTTTTTAAACTAAATATGTGCTAATAGAGGAAGAGCTTTAATTGTTTGCAAGAAAACTCAGTCTACTGGAGCAGGTAGCCATTCCCTTCTCCAGATGATCTTCCTGACCCAATGATCAAACCCTGGTCTCCCACATTGCAGGCAGATTCTTTACCATCTGAGCCACAAGAGAAGTTCCAAGAGTATTAATTGCTTGTAAGAAAACTTGGAAGTCTCTTAAATCAGACACCACAAAGTAATCATTTGAGGACACACATACACAAGAAGGAAGGTAATGAACAAACTATTGCAACACTCGTGTCCCACCCAAACACGTCCTGGCCTGGCCAAGCCATTACTAGCAGTACTGGGCTCTGACACCATCTCGTTTTCTTGGCTTCCTATCCTGGCTTCTTAGTTAAAAGCATGGAAATTTTCTGAATTTCTTGCGCCCTCCATTTCTTCATCTGAAGCTTGGGTTCCTAACTGGCTCATTTTTTAGGACTATGGCTACCGTGAGTAAGGAAGTATAAGGAGCTTAACATGGTGTCTGGCATATGACAAGTCAGCAATTTGTTGTTGTTCAGTTGCTAAGTCATGTTTGATTCTTTGCGACCCTATGGACTGTAGCCCACCAGGCCCCTCTGTCCATAAGGATTTCCAGGCAAGAATACTGGGATGGGTTGCCATTTCCTTCTCCAGCGGATTATCCCAACCCAAGGATTGAACCCACATCCCCTGCATTGGCAGATTCTTTACCACTGATCTACCAGGGAAGCCCACTTAATAACACATTTTAGCTATTACCATCATCATCTCACACTTTCAGGACCTGTGGCTGGTTCCCAAGTTTTTTCAGGGCCATGAAAAGGAAAATCTAGTTATTAATGAAGTGTGTTTTCATAAAAGCTCTTGATCCTAACATTATTAGTGTAACTGTGCATCTCTGCTGAGATCAACTCTGATGCAGCCCACATAGAAGTTAGGCATGAGGGTTATGGAGGCAGAATTGTCTCTGTTCAAAGAACTTTTTAGTTATTATCAGCTAGGAAGAGCCAGATACAACCTCAAATATAGGCGTCAACCTCTCTAAGCTTCAGTTTCCTCTTCTGTAAAACAGAGATTGTAACCCTCTCCTGAGGCATTGGTGATTTAATAAGAAATCCCCTCCCTCTCAAGAAAAGTTAGCTATCATGATTACTATCCACTAACATATGAAAGTATATTTGCTAAATCTAGTCCCTGGTGCAAAATAGAAGATTTTTGAAATCCAAATACATTCTCATTTATGAAGGCAAAGCACTTAGATAAACCAATAATTAGCCTTGAAAACAGAAAGCTAAAAAGAAATATGACTAGTGAATTTGTTCGTTTTTCTTTTCCCCTTGCACACATTAACTGTGGCTTGATTTTGAACTATGTCAATATACATCAGCTGCTTTAACAGCTCCATCTCATCTACTTAGTTATTTCGCTGGTTGCTTCAGCTCAAGGACTAACAAATGGTCAATTAGCAGCTGGCTAATTTAGTTAAAAACATCAAGCTAGTTGTTTTCTAAAAGTTCTAGTATATCCTAGGTCCTGTTGGAGACTCAGTGAGAGAAAAACTCTTTGCAAAGATGACTCTTCACTTCTTTGTTCATAAGATTGCTCAGAAACCCCCCATGTCCAGCTCCTCCCCAAATCCCCTTCCTCAGCTGTTGATACATTTTGCCAACTTCTCTCTCCAAATCAAATGTGACAGGGAGGGCCTTTTCCTTTCTTCCTGACTCGAAACTGAGGCCTTTATAGATTTGCTCCGTGTTTCTATGGGGCGAACCAAACCCTACCTAAATAATAAAAAGTGGAAAAGCTTCCCCAGGCAGACTGTCTCTTCCGCACCTTGATTAGCCGAGCAAAATGTAGACATAAAATGCAATTGCTTTTTTTTCCCCAGATGCTAAAAATGTCAGCCTTGATTTACCCCGACACTCTGACTGACTCACGGCAGACATAAATCCTTCACACCCAACGCAATCATTTTTTGACCTGCTCAGCGGTGGAGAGAGGGAGGGCTTTGCGTTTATCTTCCTGGTTGCCAGCACCTCGATCCCCATAACTCTTCCTTCCTCTACCCCTGAGAAGCAAGGGCTCCAGGAGTAAAGGCAGAAAGGCACATGTCTATTGTATTATTTCTGAAATATCATGCAACAAGGGGTTTCTCCCTTATTTGTTAAGAAGGGAAGAGAAAAGGAAAAAGTTTTTAGAGATCGATTTACTGTCACCTAACCCCCAACCTCACCTCATCACAGCTTCATCCTTGATTAGGAGAATACCTTGCACTTTGGAAGCAGCTGTCATTTTTAGTGCAGGAAAAAAAAGAAAGAAAAAAAAAAACCCACCTGATGCCTTTCTGTCAGATTCTTTCCCAGGCAGCCCCTGTGATATTATTCCAGGGACTCACAACAGAGCTGTGAAAATTGCCATTGTTTGTAGTTTGCTCAAACCCAGTTGGGTGGCCTGTCAGCATGGCCTCCAGAAACCTGGCATCTGAAGCATAATCCATTAAGCAAATAGGCATGACTGGTTAATGGGGAAGACATGGGGTCTGATCTCACACCAGCCCCTTACTAAGAGCAGCTTTGAACAAATCATTTCCTTCTTCAGAATTAGGGCCCCAAATCATTAAGAAGCCTCCACTTACTTCTGTCCTTCACTTCTCCCCCAACAAGGATCTTGTACTTTGAAGTGCTTAGAGCTCTTCTAAACCAAGGAGCGAACTGAAGTGAAAGTCACTCAGTTGTGTGCGACTCTATGCGACCCCATGGACTGTAGCCCTCCAGGCTCTTCTGTCCATGGGATTTCACAGTCAAGAATACTGGAATGGGCTGCCATTTCTTTCTCCAGGGATCTTCCTGACCCAGGGATGAAAACCAGGTCTCCTGTTTTGGAGGCAGATTCTTTACCATCTGAACCACCAAGAAAGTTCCCTAAATCAAGGAGAGGTGTAAATTGATGGCACTATTCTCCATGCTCTCTGTGGCTATGGGTCAGAAAAAGGATGTCCACTGCTCCCATAAAAGATGGTCTCTTCCCTTCCAAATTCACGAAGTGGACCACCTATGTCATCCACCTCTGTCTCCTACGTAGCAGTGTGGCTTTCTCTCTCCAGCCCCTCAGACACACAAGGCACTGAAGACCAAGAGTCCCAAGGTCCCCATTTCTTCTTTTACTCATGCTTTTGCCCATGAGGTTTTATCATCTTCTCTCTTAGTTGAGTTTTTAACCTGGGAGTTTCTTAATGACAGAGACTATAGTCCCGTGCCTGGCATATAATAAGCATCCAGGGACTTCCCAGGTGGTAAAGAACCCATCTGCCAATGGAGGAGACATAAGAGACATGGGTTCGATCCCTGAGTTGGGAAGAGCCCCTGGAGGAGGGCATGACAACCCACTCCAGTATTCTTGCCTGGAGAATCCCCATGGACAGAGGAGTCTGGCAGGCTACAGTCCATAGGGGAGGTAAAGAGTTGGACACAACTGAAGAGACTTAGCACGCACACACAAAGAGTTAAAGAAGTGGGCTCTTGTCTCCCCATAGACCGTCTTTCAACACTTGGCCAAGCAATTCTCTCATAAGAAAGATGCTCCTAAATTTTTCCTGAGTCAAATGCTTGAGAGTCCTCCTACTGCACACATATTCCTATATTTCTCTGTCTCTCTCTCCCCCAGCCCACAGAGGTAGGTGTGAAATTAATTTCAGAGCAACTGGAGGAAGACAAAGGCATACCTCTCCCCTTTCTCCAAGACCTCTCTCAGCAGGCCATCTCCTCCAGCTCACCCTCAGCCCCCGGTCAACCTCTACCTGCCCACAGCCACTTCAAGAGGGCTGTGCCTGGTTGCAGAGAAGGCAATGGCACCCCACTCCAGTACTCTTGCCTGGAAACTCCCATGGATGGAGGAGCCTGGTGGGCTACAGTCCATGGGGTCGCTACGAGTCGGACACGACTGAGCGACTTAACTTTCACTTTTCACTTTCATGCATTGGAGAAGGAAATGGCAACCCACTCCAGTGTTCTTGCCTAGAGAATCCCAGGGACCGGGGAGCCTGGTGGGCTGCCGTCTATGGGATCACACAGAGTTGGACACGACTGAAGTGACTTAGCAGTAGCAGCAGTGCCTTGTTGACAGTCCCTCAATTCTCCTCAGAGTTGAGAGGTATAGATGCTCTGGAGTTCCACACACAGAACTGCCTCCAACCCCACAGTCAAGAGGACCTCCAACTCCATCTTCAGGGAAAGTGAGGCTTTAAGAAAGTTGTACCTCTTTAAAGCACCACAAATAAGGACAATGAAGTGTTCAGGCACCAAGGAGGCATATATGTTTCTCCACAGAACAGTCCAACACTATAGGATTTTTCTAACATTACGAAAGGTAAAGTTCAAGGTCATCAGCTTCAGTTGTAGCTCTCTGGTTGGGGATCGCAGGAGTAATACTTTCCCTGAACTCCCACAGAGCTTTCTCCAGGCTCCAGCTAGTCAAGGAGAGAAGCAAAGTAACCAAAGCTCCTTTTGCTCTTGTCCCAAATGGCCCATGAAGACCCATGCCCCACGCAGAAATGAAGGGGACCCTGTCACTGATATCTAGGCTGTAGTCCGAAGTACATTGCCATCTAATCTCCATTCTGCACATCAAAGAGGAAAGGAAAAAAAATTAACACCAGCACTTAAGATGTTATGGAAAGTGTGCAACATGCTCTGTTAGCCAGCCCCTAGCCTTGGAAGCCATACATTATTTAATGGAAGCAAGACTTACCCTAAATGAGCCAGAACAATTGCTTAAGGGAGGGGGAGAGGGTAGAAGAGGAAGGATTGTGTGTATACTTTTTTTTTTTTAATTTCTCCGACCGTGCCCGTTAGTTTTGTTTCTTATTTAGGATACAGTATTAATCATGCTAATATTTTACAGCGGGGCTTTACTCTTTAGTCATTACTTTAATCAAACCCATCAGTGAACGAAGGAACACGTTACCAGGTGGGAATAACTGCTACCGCTCGCTGTTAATTACTTTGCATTTTACAGCAATCAGCAGCAGGAGCTGAGATCATAATAAATTCATGACTTATGGGCCCATAAAATCATTACCGTAGGAAAATATGTTTTATCGGGGATTCGATGGGCTGCTGCTCAGAGAGAGATTTCTTGAAGGAAATGACACCCATGAAATTAAACTGATCTTAGCAGTCAGCAGAAATGCAAATGCACAAAGAGAGCAAAAAATTTTACTGTGGGAGAGAGAGACTGGCAGATGAAGGACTGGGTGCAGATTATGGGGAGAGGGTGTGGCCACGAAGGGGGTGTGGCCATGAGAGGGGCGGGGCCCCAGGTGCTGCGTGTAAGGAGGGTGCTCAACAAAAGGGTTCCGGGCAGAGAGCAAGGGAGGGATGAGACTTAGTGACCCTAGGCTGATCTGGAAGTCTGGGAGAGTAGTCCGTTTACTATAGCCTAGGCTTTAACCCTTTCCCATCCTTCTTTATTTCAGCCACCGTGTTCTCAGAGGCCTCGAAGACAGTGAGGTTAAAGACAAAAGGACAGGTCAATAAATCATCACCGAGACAATCAAAAAAAGGGAAGGACCGGTACTCCTGTGCCTTCTCTCTGGTCCTAAAGCAACTCAAGTAAGCTGTTCATGGACAGCATCACTCCTTAACTGAAACAACCCTGCCCCGCCTTCTAACCCTCATAGCCACCCACACACTCCCAGCCTAGCTGGGTGGGACTTTGTGTTCCTAAAGGCCATCTCTGGTCTGTGGGAAATGCTCTCCATGGAGGATAATTAGCCCGGGTGTTTGTTTCATTGAGGGGTTTCTCTGTCTTCCAATTTCTCGCAAGAAGCAGTCATGCCATTTGTTTGGAAGTAACTGTTTCCCCTTTCCTTTGCTTCTTCCAATTATGCTAGACAAATACAGGCCCTTATTTAGTGTTATTATAAGCATGAAATTATAACAGATCCTTTTAAATGCTAAAGCACTAAAAATAAGTCCTTTTATCAAGGCACACCAGGTCCAGATCTAGCAGCTCATTAATTTCTATAACTCTGACAAGAGGAAATTCAAACAAATTCCAAGAGCTTTCAATGGAAGGTTTATTCATTCTTGCTGGGATGATCACCATCCTTGTTCATCATTATCATTATTGTTCACATTTCTAAAGGGCTAGGGAGGGGCTGTCCTCTCAATGGGGTGAACAGCACAGCTGAGAGAGATCCATGTCACCAGAAAGAAGACAAGGAGCCAAAGATGAGTTTGAATCCCACTCTTACTACTTACTCATCCTGAGGAGTCTTAGGGAACTCACTTAACTTCCTAGACCTCAGTTCTTGTAAAACAGGGAAAATTATATCTAACGTTCAGTCAAGAGTTATCGTGGAAATGAAATGAGTTTACTCTGTATGTGTAGCACAAAATAAAACACTAGGCAGAGTCTCTGACACAGTTGATCCACTTCTCGGAAACTGTTCACAACCCCACCCCAAGGTCGGTCAAGGTAAAACTGTCAGCTTCCTGAAGAAGGAGGGGATACTAAGGAACTGGCTGTAAGAGTTGGCCCACAGGAACCTTGCACAGCAGCAGCCCGTTACATGAAATGATAAATGGATGGTGTGGGGCATTTGGCTACATTCCCACCTGTCACTGTGACTTTCAGGAATATGTACTGCACTCCTTGGTTCTTGGGAGATTCAGAGCCTCCTGAGAGAGAGATTGGCTTCAGGAGCAAGAGTCAGTGACAGCAGGCACCAGCCTCCCTGGGACAGATGGAGACACCTTGGGAAGCTGAGCCTGGGCTCCGGGCTGTGCTATCTCCTTTTCACCATTACAGTCTCCATCTCTTGCCTTTACCTTTTTGAAATTATTCATAATAAACAGAAACAGAGAGGCCTCTCTCATCATTTGCCCCAGCATCTTCTCCTTGCCCATCAAGGCTGTCCAAACCCAGGCCTCCCTGCATCCCACTCACCACCTCCCGAGAGGCAGTGCTGGGAACAAACTTTAGCAAGGAAGCCTGCTCCCCTTAAGCTCTTCATGGTCCTCACAGCCAATAAAAGTAAAGCCAGACCTGCCTCCCCTGCCTAGCTCCTACCCCCAGCCCCGTCCTCTCCCTGAGCACTAGGGAAAGAAAAACAAATAAGGAAATATAGGCCAAATTACTGTAATCAAGAAACCAAGAAATGCCATAACCCTCCAGCATTACCTCTCTCAGGAGATCAGCATTTCAATAGGATTTCAGATCACAAGTGAAATGATTTTGATGGGTGCTGATCCTTTTTAGCCATGTATATGTGTGCTTGGTAAGGTGTGTAAGTGAGCCCCTTACAATAGGTTGAAATAAAAAAAAGAGATTCAGAGGTGTGTATGGAGTTTTCCAGTTTGAAGTCATATTGGAGCAGCTGCGGTACAATGGAAGGAAGAAAAGCACCAGAGTCAGCACAGACAAGTTCAAACCCCAGCTCTGTCCTGTGCTAGTTACCTGACTTTGGTGAGTTATTGAAGATCCTCAATTTCCCCAAGTGAATTATTGGGATTATGCATCGACCTTTCCAGTTGTAAAGGATTAAATGGTTAATGCTTATAAAATATCTATAACAGGATATTCACAAATGCTCAGGGCTATTACTAAATTAGCACCTTGTTACTAAAAAAAAAACTCCAGGGAGCTACTCCACTGAGTATGAGTGACAGTTCCAACCTGTGTTAAAAATCCCAGAAGAGTCTGAGTTATAAAACCCAATATGTGGTGTATAATCCCTGTATCTATCAGGATCCTGAGGCTACAAGAATAAACTTATCTTAGACATCTTTCACAGAAAATGTATTTATTAAAATAGATAGCAGTCACTTGATTTTAAATCTCAACCATAATTAGATGTCATGATGAGGGATTTTAAAGATTTCTATCTGACCGTGTTGAGTAAGCAAAGGAAGACCCTATGGACAAGAGAAAGAGGAATTAAAGCTGGGTCTGTGTCTTCTATGTCTTCATACCCACACTTTACATATATCAAGTCATCTGCATGCTATCACTTAGTTGTGTCCGACTCTTTGAGACCCCATGGACTGTAGCCCACCAGTTTCCTCTGCCCATGGGATTTCCCAGGCAAGAATACTGGGGTGTGTTGCCATTCCCTCCTCCAGGGGATCTTCCCAACCCAGGGATCGAACCTGTGTCTCTTACCTCTCCTGCCTTGGCAGGTGGGTTCTTTAACCTCTGTTACCACCTGGGAAGCCCCAAGCCAAGTCATATAGACTGCCACAAACTGCTTTATCTGTCACAGTTAAATAACAGCATAGAGGTACTTTTCTTCAGATGTACCTGTGTCATTTTCTTTTTTATGTGCTATAACACCTTATAGGAGTTCAATAAATGAATCAATTGATACTGATTATTTTAGCAGAAAAACTTTCCATTAATGACATTAGTTTGGGGATGACAGTAGACAAACTTTTTCTCTTAAAGGAAACAAACTTCCTTTAAAGGAGAAAAAGGAACAATGTCATCAGATGCTTATTTTGTGTCTTGAATTGTGATGGATATTTACACATCACAGAAACCTGTTGTCAATCCTAATTAACAGCCAAGAAGGTAGGGAGACAAAGATAAGAACATAAGAGCATGCTGATGTATTGTGTGTTATTAGAGGGAAGAGTCAGGGATAGAAAAATTCTTGCCCGGGAAATCCCATGCACATAGAAGCCTGGAGGGCTACAACCTCTGGGATCACAAAGAGTCAGACACAACTTAGCAACTTAGAACACACTAAGTATATACAGAATATATATGGGAACAATAAATAAAGAATATAGCTTTTATCACACCCTAGTTACAAAAATAGGCCACATGTCGGATCATTAAAGTAATCTCAATATATTACTGAAGAACAATATCAGACTTCAACAACAATGAAACAGAAATTATCTGCAAAAGGATAACTTACATTTTTATATAAATGAAGTCACATTTTATCAAATAATTATTTGGTTAGCAGGAAGTGGTAAAGGAAATTTAAAAATATTCAGGACTGAATGATAATTTAACTACCACTTGTCAAATTCTGCAGGACACTAGTAAGGTCATGCTTAGAGAAAAATTTATAGGTTTAAATAAATGATCAGGAAATAAGAAAAGTTAGAAGTAAATTAGCTAAGCATGTAACTAAATAAGTTGGGGAAAGAGCCTTAGAGCAAACCCAAGGAAATGAAAACTAAGGAAATAATAATAGGGCAAAAATCAAAGAAATAGAGAACACACACAACAAAGGATTAACAAATTCAAAAGACAATTTGCTTGTCTCATAATGAAAATAAAATATAAATCGCTTGCAATACTGATCAAGGGGAAAAAAGAGGAAAGTTGCATGCCCTCCTCATGAAATTAGGATGGATGGATGGGAGTAAGGAAGGAAGACATTAAGAAACAGCTGTTGGTGAGTATATTTGAAAACACTGATGAAATGAATAGAAGACTAAAAATTTGTAACTGTCAAAATTATAGCAACAAGACTTGGGGACCTTAAAGAAACCAGTTAAGAGCTATAAAAGAAATTCAATGTCTTTCCTATCCCAAAACTAGCATGATAGTTTATGGAAGAGTTCTATAAAATTCTCAAGGGATGATGAATTCCAGTTTTAAGCACTGCTTCTAAAAAATAGCAAAAGAGGGAAACTTCACCTAGCTTATCTTATGAGAAAATGTAATTTTGATTCTGAAACTAGATAAACATAAGCAAAGACAATTCTAGGGTCATTTCACTTACAAATTTCAATACAAAGATACAAAATAAAATAGAAGCTAGCAGAATCAACAATGATATATGTGTATCAAGCTCAAGTGAAATTAACCAGGGATGCATCAAAAATCTAACAACATAATTTATCATGATCAAAATGAAGAAAAATACAGAACAACAATAAGGAGGTTCCCTTAAAAACTAAGCATAGAGTTACCATATGATCTTGCAATCTCGCTCCAGGGCACGTATCTGGAAATGCCAAAGCTCTAATTCAAAAAGATACATGCACCCCAATGTTCATAGCAGCACTATTTACAATAGCCAAGACATGGAAGATGTGGTGTTTGTATGTGTATGTACATATATATATATAGTGTATTATACATACACACACACAATAGAATACTACTCAGCCATAAAAAATAATGAAATAATGACAGGTACAGCAACATGGATGGACCCAGAAATTATCATACTAAGCAAAGTAAGCCAGACTGAGAAACACAATTATCACATGACTTATTTGTGGAATCTTTAAAAATGATGCAAATGAACTTATTTATAAAATAGACTCACAGACATAGATTATGGTTATCAAAGGGGAAAGGGGTAAATAGGAGTTTGAGTTAACAGATGCACACTACTATATAAAAAATAGATAAATAACAAGAACCTACTGATTAGTACAGGGAACTACATTCAATATCCTATAACAACTTATAATAACTTGTAATGAAAAGAATCTGAAAATACATAGATATGTATAACTGAATCAGTCTGCTGTATACCTGAAACTAACATTGTAAATCCACTATATTGTAGTTAAATATATATAGCTATCGGAGAAGGCAATAGCACCCCACTCCAGTACTCTTACCTGGAAAATCCCATGGACGGAGGAGCCTGGTAGGCTACAGTCCATGGGGTCGCTAAGAGTCAGACATGACTGAGCGACTTCACTTTCACTTTTCACTTTCATGCCTTAGAGAAGGAAATGGCAACCCACTCCAGTGTTCTTGCCTGGAGAATCCCAGGGACGGGGGAGCCTGGTGGGCTACCGTCTATGGGGTCACACAGAGTCAGATATGACTGAAGTGACTTAGCGTAGCATATATATAGCTACATATAAATTATAAAATATTAATGAACAATAATTGTATAATAATATCCATTGATTCAGAAAAAGCAGTTGATAAGGTATTACTCCTATGGTGCTGTATTCTATCATCTCTACTAATTTAACTTAGTATAAGAGGTCAGTGTTGCAAAAAAAGTGAAAGAAAATAATAGGTGTAAAGATTGGAAGATGGTAAATTGTCTTCTACATAAATGTGATAATCTACCTAGAAAAATCAGCACAATCAACAGCTGCCAGATACTAGATCAACCTACAAAAGTCAAAGAAATGTCCCTAGACTAGTAAAACCCAACTGAAAATGTCATTTTAAAGAGTGAAAAATACTGATTGCAATATCAACAGCGACAAAGTAACTAAAAGTCAACATCACTGAAAGTATACAGTGCAGGTCAGTTCAGTTGCTCAGTCATATCTGACTCTCTGCGATCCCATGAATCGCAGCACGCCAGGCCTCCCTGTCCATCACCAACTCCCGGAGTTCACTCAGACTCACGTCCATCAAGTCAGTGATGCCATCCAGCCATCTCATCCTCTGTCGTCCCCTTCTCCTGCCCCCAATCCCTCCCAGCATCAAAGTCTTTTCCAATGAGTCAACTCTTCGCATGAGGTAGCCAAAGTACTGAACTTTCAGCTTTAGCATCAGTCCTTCCAAAGAAATCCCAGGACTGATCTCCTTTAGAATGGACTGGCTGGAGTCCAAGGGACTCTCAAGAGTCTTCTCCAACACCACAGTTCAAAAGCACCAATTCTTCGGCGCTCAGCTTTCTTCACAGTCCAACTCTCACATCCATACATGACTACTGAAAAAACCGTAGCCTTGACTAGACAGACCTTTGTTGGCAAAGTAATGTCTCTGCTTTTGAATATGCTATCTAGGTTGGTCATAACTTTTCTTCCAAGGAGTAAGCGTCTTTTAATTTCATGGCTGCAATCACCATCTGCAGTGATTTTGGAGCCCAAAAAAAATAAAGTCTGACACTGTTTCCACTGTTTCCCCACCTTTTGCCCATGAAGTGATGGGACCAGATGCCATGATCTTAGTTTTCTGAATGTTGAGCTTTAAGCATACAAGACCTCTATAAAAATAACATAAAACACAAATAAAGGACATAGAGGAGGATAATGTGCATGTAATGAATAAGTGAAGAGATCCCATACTCTTGGATAGGATGATTTAATAGTCTAAAATGTGGATTACTTCCAAATTAATATATAAATTAAAGCAATCAAAATAAAACCTTAACTCAAATTTCCATGAAACATAATAAACATACCCTAATTTCTAAGAAGGACAATACTAAAGAATGTTCAAACCACCAAATAACTGCACTAATCTCCCATGCCAGTAAGATTATGCTCAAAATTGTCCAAGCTAGGCTTCAGCATTACATGAACTGAGAACTCAGATGTTCAAGCTGGGTTTAGAAAAAGCAGAGGAACCAGAAATAATTGCCAAAATTCACTGAATCATAAAAAAAGCAAGGGAATGCCAGAAAAACATCCACCTCTGTTTCATTGACTACACTAAACCCTTTGACTGTGCGATGCAGAATTGATGCTTTTGAACTGTGGTGCTGGAGAAGACACTGAGAGTGCCTTGGAAATCAAGGAGATCAAACCAGTTAATCTTAAAGGAAATCAACCCTGAATACTCTTTGGAAGGACTGATGCTGAAGTTCCAACACTTTGGCCGCCTAATGTGAACAGCTGAATCAGTGGAAAAGACCCTGATGCTGGGAAACGTTGAAGGTAGAAGAAGAATAGGGAGACAGAGGATGAGGTGTTGGATGGCATCACCGATTCAATGGACATGAACTTGGGCAAACTCCTGGAGATGGTGAGGGACAGGGAAGCCTGGCATGCTGCAGTCCATGGGTTCAGAAGAGTCAGACACAACTTGGCAACTGAACAACAACATTTATAAGGAAAACTGTCTCTATTAATGTACAAATTGTTGTTAAAAGAGAAGACTAAATAGAAAGGACTTGTCCTGCAAAATATCATTATAAGATGACAGTTTTTTAATAACTCTGGCATTAAAATAAAAACAGGTAAATAGACCAAGGAACTGAAGAGAAAACTCAGAGATCTGTGACATCATATGACCATGTTTTTTTGTTTAGTCGCCAAGTTGTATCCAATTCTTTTGTGACTCCATGGACTGTAGCCCACCAGGCTCCTCTGTGCATGGGATCTCCCAGGCAAGAATACTGAAGTGGGTTGCCATTTCCTTCTCCAAAGGATCTCCCTGACCCAGGAATCAAACCCATGTGTCCTTCATGCAGGCAGATTCTTTACTGCTGGGGCAGCGGAGAAGCCATTATACACACTAAAAATAGTTCTATAAGTCAGTGAAGAAAGAATTATTTAGTCATTTGGCTGAAATTGATTTGCTAGAGAGAAATAAAATGGAATCCCTAATTAATATCACATAGAAGAAATACAGAAGAATGTTTTCGTGATGTAAGAGTATCAGTTCAGTTCAGTCACTCAGTCGTGTCCGACTCTTTGCGACCCCATGAATCGCAGCATGCCAGGCCTCCCTGTCCATCACTAACTCCCAGAGTTCACTCAGACTCACGTCCATCGAGTCAGTGATGCCAACCAGCCATCTCATCCTCTGTTGTTCCCTTCTCCTCCTGTCCCCAATCCCTCCCAGCATCAGGGTCTTTTCCAATGAGTCAACTCTTCACATGAGGTGGCCAAAGTATTGGAGTTTCAGCTTTAGCATCAGTCCTTCCAAAGAACACCCAGGGCTGATCTCCTTCAGAACGGACTATCTGAGGACATCTGACTATCTGAGGTTGGATCTCCTTGCAGTCCAAGGAACTCTCAAGAGTCTTCTCCAACACCACAGTTCAAAAGCATCAATTCTTTGGTGCTCAGCTTTCTTCACAGTCCAACTCTCGCATCCATACATGACCACTGGAAAAACCACAGCCTTGACTAGATGGACCTTTGTTGGCAAAGTAATGTCTCTGCTTTTCAATATGCTATCTAGGTTGGTCATAACTTTCCTTCCAAGGAGTAAACGTCTTTTAATTTCATGGCTGCAGTCACCATCTGCAGTGATTTTGGAGCCCAAAAAAATAGCCACTGTTTCCACTGTTTCCCCATCTATTTCCCATGAAGTGATGGGACCCGATGCCATGATCTTCGTTTTCTGAATGTTGAGCTTTAAGCCAACTTTTTCCCTCTCCTCTTTCACTTTCATTAAGAGGCTTTTGAGTTCCTCTTCACTTTCTGCCATAAGGGTGGTGTCATCTGACTATCTGAGGTTATTGATATTTTTCCCGGCAATCTTGATTCCAGCTTGTGCTTCTTCCAGCCCAGCGTTTCTCATGATGTACTCTGCATAGAAGTTAAATCAGCAGGGTGACAATATACAGCCTGGATGTACTCCTTTTCCTATTTGGAACCAGTCTGTTGTTCCATGTCCGGTTCTAACTGTTGCTTCCTGACCTGCATACAGATTTCTCAAGAGGCCGGTCAGGTGGTCTGTAAGAGTATAGAACTGTCTATATAAACTTTCCAAGTCTGAATCATAAAACAACAACTCAATGAATTATATGGCAACAAAATTATTTCTTTTTTAAATTTATTTATTTTTAATTGGAGGATAATTGCTTTACAATATTGTGTTTGTTTCTGCCAAATAGCAACACATGCACTGAATGACATCAGGAACTCAGCTAGCAGACAGACATGCTCAATACTTAAAACTCTAAGGAGCTAATATCTAGAAAGTAGAGCTGCAAAGTAAATTCAAGAAGAGAGCATCTCCATTAGAAAAATGGGCAACTAATATCAACAGACAATTTGTAAAAGAGGAAATCAAAAACCTGAGAAGCATATCAAGAGATACTCCACCTCATCAGTAGTCAGAAGCAGGCAAATTAAAACAACACTGAGATTTCACTCTATACCAATTAGACTGGCAAACATTAGAAAACTGGATGATGCCAGGTATTGGGGCAGAGAATACGTGTATATTGGAATTCCTTTCTATTTCTGGGGGGAATAGAGACCAATGGTATTTTCAGGGGAAACAGTCTTGCATTACTTACAAAACTAAATGCACATACCTTATGAGCTGGCAAATCTGTTCCTAGATTATATAGCTAAAAGGAATTTTCACACAGGTCCAAAGGGTGTGTTCAAGATGTTCACTGTAAATTATTTGCAGGGTATGTCAGTGGCAGCTGCGGAGTTGTGCAGGTGCCAACCTAGCAGGCTGTGCACAGTGGCCTGAACCTGGTCGTCCATCACTGGGTCAGGGAGTAAGTTAAATGTGGCGGATACTCACTGTGTACTAGAGGCAACAGATACATATACACACGCCAACAAGAAGAGATCTTACAGCATAGTGGAAAAGTCATAAAATGAGAGTACAGAATATACATGCTTTTCAAATATACATGCACATAAAACAAAAACAGTTTATAAGAACATGCTTAAACAAAATGATACACATTTTAAAGGGAGATAATTGCCTCTGGGAAAGAAGGGAATGGAGGTTGGAGATGGGGATAAAGTAAAACCTAAGAGGGCCCTTCTCAGACTCATGTAATAACACTCATGAAGTCAGGAGAATAATTAATTCAGCAGTCTCCTCCTGAAGATTCTGAGCCAAAGTATTTTCTGTTGCAACTATCCAACTCTGCCATTATAGCAAGAAGGCAACTGAAGGCAGTATGTAAAGAACAAGTAGGGCTATGTTCCTGGTTTATTCACCAAAAGTTGGTGGGCTGATGTAGTCCACAGTCTGTAGTCTGCTGACTACTGAGTTAGACTCCTGAGATTATAACAGGTACACTAAAGGACTCCTTGTTATGAAGACTGCACTTCTTCATATTGGATCTTCTTCAACCAGATCCAAAAGTCTGGTTATGGGACTTGCCTGGTGGTCCAGTGGTTTAGATTCTTGCACTTCCAATGCAGGGGCCACTGGTTCAATCCCTAGTCAGGAAACTAAGATTCCACATGCCACATGACACAGCCAGAAATATTTTTTTAAACAACAGTAAGAATAATAAAGTATTTTTTTTTAATCTGGCTATGTAGCCTGAAAATTTCTGAATGTAGCCTGAAAAAGGCCAATGTATTTTTGTCAGCAATACAATGGAATAAAAATCCCAAACGGTCTCAAACAACCCTTGGGTTTAGTGTCTCAGACTCCAGGTAAAAAGAGGAGACTGAGTTGAAAGGATCTCTAGGTAGAGTTATTCTTATTGAAACTCTATTCATCCTTTAAATTGCTATTTCCATGGGAGCTACCAAATCCATAAGAGAGGCAGAAGCTGGTCAGGGTTCTGAGCCCTATTATTAGAATTTTTATATAAGCAGAAAATGACAGATACCAGGACTCCACATTCCTACAACCCTATAAATATCCTTTTCTTCTGGGAAGTGTGTCTGACCAAAACATATGAAGCAATGTGACAGACTAGTAAGAGAATAGAGGTTTAAATGTCAGCTCGAAACAATGTTCATTTCCTTTAAAGAAAAAAGAATCATTTGCACAGCTCTCTGAGCCACAAAAGTGAACCTCTTTCAGTTTGAAGTTCATCCAGAAAAATCCTTTTGCAAAATATTTGCTGAAACACTGTAATGTAGGAATTGGAAAGGATTAAGGCTTGTTCGGTTTCTCCTCCCCCACACCTATCTTTCCTGAGCTGACTTGAGCAGCCCAGAAGCTGAAATCCATGTGTCTAAGACCCAGATTCCAAATTCAACATATCATTCTCCCTCTACAACCAAAAATGAGAATGTTACTGAAATGTCTCATTTATAGTAAAAATATGCCTAAGAGAGCAGAACAATGGTCCTCCACACAATCCTGTTATCCAAACACCTCTAATAGAGCCTCTTTTGTCCTTCACTTGTTCTAACATCAGTAAGGTCCTTACAGGGTAGGGTTTCAACCACAGTGCGGGCCCCTGCTCTCAAATTACCCCCCAGTTCAGCCACTGGGGCTCAGAGAAGGAAGAGCTGTGTGGCGGTGACTCTGAGGGCAGTGGTCCAAACAGGGGAGAAATGACTGTGGGCTACACTGGTTTGGGGAGATTCAAGAAATGGGCTCACTTTTTACATAGAAAACATCCTGGAACAAAGATATCAAAAGATAAGGAGATGCCTGGCAGGGAGAAATGACATAATGGCTCTATGTTAACAACAACAAATTAAAAGCTGCAAAAGCACCATGTTTAGGTGGTAAAAATTTGAAAGGCTTAAGGATTTTTCAGTCGTTGCTTGCTAACTTTTGCTCTTATCCACTTTTCTCAATAGAAATCCCTGTCACAAGTCTAGACACTGCAATCATACTATTTACCAGTCAGGTATTTGTAAAGTATAAAGAATTTCAGCTTTCTTAAACTACCATTTCACCAAGTTTTATAGCTCCAACACAGCCCTTGGATTCACATTGACTCTTAGCTTATATGGAACATTTTGTTGTTATTTAGTCATGTCCGACTAAATAACATGTCACTAAATCATGTTTGACTCTCTGCAACCCCATGGACTGAAATTGCAAGGTTCTTTTGTCCATGGGATTTCCCAGGCAAGAATACTGAAGTGGGTTGCCGTTTCCTTCTCCAGAGGATCTTCCTGACCCAGGGATTGAATCTGTGTCTCCTGCATTGGCAGGTGGATTCTTTACCACTGAGCCACCAGGGAAGCATATGGAACGTACCTGGGTCTTAACATGTATAAACCAGATCTTGTCTACACTGAAGCTCATCCATTTAGTCTCTGCCACATTGTTTTTCATACAATGTGCTTCAAATAACTATAATGTATAACGGAGGCTGTATTCAAAAAGCCCTGTGTTGGGGTAAATCTACAAACCCAAGGTTTTCCATCCCTACAAGTAGTCTTGAACTTTACTTGCTATAGCAGGTGTCATTCATATGCCCATGAATGTGTATATGACAATAGGTGGAATAAGAATCTGCCTGCCTCAGCCATGGCCTCATCCACCTGTGTGCCACCCCTACCTCCCAACTGCCTATGAGAGCAGGAGACTGGGGATATGTGAGTGGAGAGAGAGACCCACTGGACGACATTCCATGGAGACCAACATGGTGGTGACCAGTCCTGTCAGTGGAATTTTCTGGTTCTTTTCCCTTTGGGGCACACAGTAGAGCTGCACATCCTGACCCTTTTGTTAAGATAGGACCATATGACTAGTTATAGACCACGAGTCATTCTCAGCCAGAATAGCAAATGGTCAGTGTGAGACCTTCCAGAGCTCTTCTCTCTCCCTGACACAGTGGCTGGCACCATTCAAATGGTAGCTTCTATGTCGGCAGTGATGATCAGAGCCTCCCTACCAACTAGGATGGACTAGTAACTTGAGAGATTTTTCTTGGTTGTGTTTAGCTCCTAAGACTTAGGGGAGTTTGTTACCATGACAGAACTTAGCACATACAGATTGTTACATTAAAGGAGAGAGTACATGGTCTTCCCCTTCCCTTATCATCTTCCATGACAAGGGAAGTATTTTTAGAGACTGAGGATACCAGCAAAAAAGGGAAAGTAGGGACTTCCCTGCTGGTCCCATGGTTGAGAATCCCCCTGCCTATGTAGGGGACATGGGTTCGATCCCTGCTCAGGGAAGACGGCACATACCTGGGAGCAACTAAGCCCAAGTGCTGCAATTACTGAGCCCATACCCTAGAGCCTGTGCTCTGCAATGAGAAGCCCACACACTGTAACAGAGAGGAGCCCCTGCTCTCTGTAACTGGAGAATGCCTTCACACAGCAACAAAGAAACTGTACAGCCAAAAATTAAATACTCTTTTTTAAAAAAACAACTACTCAGTAAAAAAAAAAAAAAAAAAAGGAAAGTGCCCTTTTTTCCCCTGTTGAATATCTGCTTACTGATGACTATTTTGAGCAAGTAAAAAATGAATGAGAGGGAGACAGCAAGGCACAGAAACAAATACAAGTTCATCTGACTAAACATCCACTGTCGTATTTAAGACTATGAGAGAGCCCTGGAGGTCAAAAGGAGAAACTTTGCAGGTCACCTTGATTAATTCTATCCGCGTGCAGATCATCAACACCACTGGAGAAGCAGATGTTCACCTGGGAAGCATGATGCCAAGCTTCCCTGTAGGCGGCTATTCCAGTTTCTCTACAGGATTCTCTGGGTTCCCCCCGCTTCATTGTCACCAACCACACATACCTCACTTGGCTGAGCAGGATGATAAGCAATAGTTGAATATGTGCTGTGTGTCTGTCTGTTCATCTCAGTCCCTCTTTCCAACAGGCTTGAGGATAAAAAGACTACAAAGGAGGGTCTTGGTCTCATCCTCACAGTAGATCCCTCCACCATGGTCAGTTGGAAATGGGACAGGAATTTAAATAAGTCTGTTGTTGTTTAGTTGCTCAGTCGTGTCTGACTCTTTGCAACCCCTGAACTGTGTAGCCCACCAGGCCCCTCTGTCCATGGGATTTCCCAGACAAGAAAACTAGAGTGGGTTGTCATTTCCTTCTCCAGGGGAGCTTCCCAACACAAGGATCGAATCAGTATCTCTTGCATTGGCAGGTGGATTCTTTGTACTGGACTTTTAATAATTGAAAATGATCACAAAGCTCTGGGAAAACATCTATGATACTATTCTAAGGAAGGAAGGTTGGACGAAATTTGGTGGAAAGCAATAATCAGAGAGAGGAAAATTGTTTCATGCTTGTACTGCATTCAGTTTGGAATGTTCACTAAAATAATTACATGTTTAGCAAAAAATAATGATTAATGTTTTTCTAAAGCACTCGGGGACCTCACACATCCAAATGAGTACTGTCATTCAAAGCGATCTCCAAGGCTGCAACTCTTCAACCAGTAATGCTGCCATTGCTCAAAATATTTTTTGGAATTGCCTTGAGTCAGTTTGTGAGCTATAAAATGAAATGTCTCTTACAGTCACAATTCAGCTTTCCTTGGGCTACTTCTTTATTTGCTCTTGTGTCCTTTCTTCTGACTTTATTCAGCCTAACTCCACACTCCTGCCTTCCATTCTATCAAATAAAGCAAGTGAATTTCAGGCTTGCCCTGGGAAAGACCTCTCTGAGTTGAGGCATATAAAGGGTTAGGAGGATGAAGACAGGAAGTAAGGGAGTTTTATAAGGAGAGGGCTGCTTGGATGTTGCTGCTGAAAAGTGGTAAATGGCTAACCAGGGTATTGCTGGCTGACCATCATAAATGTGATCCCCAAAAGTTTAATCCCTCTGATTTTAAAAAAGCATTTTGTGCTATAAAATACACCTCAATAAATTTTAAAGTATTCTAATTATACCAAGTATGTCTGTGGCCACAATGGAGTAACAAATCAATAATAGAAAGTTATATGGAAAATATCCCCCAAGTATTTCTCAGTATATAACACAGTTCTTAAAAAAACACATGTGTCAAATAAGAAGTCAAAAGAAAAATTAGAAAGAATTTTGAACTGAATGAAAATGAAAACACAGCAAACCAAAATCATGGGATACTGCTAACATAGTACTTCAGGGGATATCTATAGCACTAAAGACCTATGTTAGAAAGGAAGAAAAGTCACAAATCACATCAGTTTTAAACTTAGTAAACTAGAAAGAGAAGAGCAAGTTAAGCCCAAAATAAGCACAAGCAAGAAATAATAAAGGTCAAAACAGGAATCAAGGAAATAGAAAATATAAAAAATATGAAACCAAAAGCTGGTTCTTTGAAAAAAGTAATAAAATTGATAACCCTCCAGTAACACTGAGCAGAGGGAATGAAAAAAAAGAAAACATGAATACCAATATAGGGTCTAAGAGGAGACATTATTACAGATTCTATAGGTAATAAAAGGATAATAAGAATAATTTTATACATAGAAAATCAACAACATAGAAGAAATAGACAAACATCTTGAAAGACACAAACTATCAACCTTACTCACCAATAAATATGCAGCCTTGATGGCCAACAGGCATTAAAAAAAGACCCTCAACATCAGTAATTATCAGAGAAATGCAAATCAAAGCTACAATGAGATGTCACCTCATACCAGTCAGAACGGCCATCATAATAAAGTCTACAAATAAATCCTGGAGAGAGTGTAAAGAAAGGGGAATTCTCCTACACTGTTGGTGGGAATGTAAATAGGTACAGCCACTACTGAGAACCGTATGGAGGTTCCTTACGATCCAGCCATAAGATCCAGCAATCCCACTCCTAGGCACATATCTGGAAAAGACAAAAACTCTAATTCAAAAGAAACATGCACCCCAATGTTCACAGCAACACTATTTATAATAGCCAAGATATGTTGTTGTTGCTGGTATTGTTCAGTCACTAAGTCATGTCCAACTCTTTTGTTACCCCATGGACTGTAGCCCCCCAGGCTCCTCTGTCCATGGCATTTCCCAAGCAAGAGTACTGGAGTAGGTTGCCACATCCTTCTCCAAGTGATCTTCTTGACCCTGGGATAGAACCCATGTCTCTTGCATTGGTAGGCAGATTCTTTACTACTGAGCCCTAACCAAGACATGGAAACAACCTAAATGTCCATCGACAGATGAGTGGATAAAGAAGATGCGGAACTATTTCAGTCATAAAAAGGAATGCAGAAATGCTATTTGCAATAGCATGGGTGAACCTAGAGATCACATTAAGTGAAGTAAATCAGAGAAAGGCAAATTCCATATTACATCACTTATATGTGGAATCTAAAATATGACGCATATGAACTTATTTGTGAAACAGACACAGAGATATAGAAAACAAACTTATGGTTACCAAAGAGCAAAGGGGTGGAGAAGGGATAAATTAGGAGTTTGGGTTGCAGATGGTGACTGCAGCCATGAAATTAAAAGACGCTTACTCCTTGGAAGGAAAGTTATGACCAACCTAGATAGCATATTCAAAAGCAGAGACATTACTTTGCCAACAAAGGTTCGTCTAGTCAAGGCTATGGTTTTTCCTGTGGTCAAGTATGGATGTGAGAGTTGGACTGTGAAGAAGGCTGAACGCCGAGGAATTGATGCTTTTGAACTGTGGTGTTGGAGAAGACTCTTGAGAGTCCCTTGGACTGCAAGGAGATCCAACCAGTCCATTCTGAAGGAGATCAGCCCTGGGATTTCTTGGGAAGGAATGATGCTAAAGCTGAAACTCCAGTACTTTGGCCACCTCATGCAAAGAGTTGACTCATTGGAAAAGACTCTGATGCTGGGAGGGATTGGGGGCAAGAGGAGAAGGGGACGACAGAGGCTGAGATGGCTGGATGGCATCACTGACTCGATGGATGTGAGTCTGGGTGAACTCCGGGAGTTGGTGATGGACAGGGAGGCCTGGCGTTCTGCAATTCATGGGGTCACAAAGAGTCGGACACGACTGAGCAACTGATCTGATCTGATCTGATATACACATTACTATATATTAAATAGCCAACAAGGACCTACTGTATAGAACAGAGAACTATATTCAATATCTTACAATAACCTATCATGGGAAAGAATCTGGAAATATATATATATAGATATATATATATACACACACACACATATATATATATTTATATACATGGCTTCTCTGGTGTCTCAGTGGTAAAGAATCCACCTGCAATACAGGAGACACAAGTTCAATCCCTGAGTCAGGAATATCCCCTGAAAGAGAGCATGGCAACCCACTCCAGTATTCTTGCCTAGAGAATCCCATGGACAGAGGAGCCTGGTGGGCTGCAGTCCATAGATCGCAAAGTCAGACAAGACTGAAGTGACTAAGCACAAGCACATATCTATATACCTATCTATATATAATCTTAACCACTCAACTGTATACCAGAAACTAACATTGTAAATCAACTGCATTCAATTTTGAAAAAAAAGAATCTATATAATCTCTTAAAAATAATAACAATAAAATGTACCCTTGACTAGACCTATCTCTATTAAAGAAATTGAATTTGTACTTAAAAGCCTTCCCAAAAAGAAAACACCCAGGTCCAGATGGCTCCACTGGTGAATTCTAATAAACGCTAAAGAAATAATTTGGTTTCATTCTAAACCAAATTCCTCAAAATTTCAAAGGAGAAAATACTTCTCAACTGAGGCTATGAGACCAGTGTTATCCTGATACCCAAAACAAAGAAAGTACACGTAGAAAATGGCCAAACAAAATCTCTCATGAAAACAGATGAAATTTCTAAACAAAATTTTAACAACTCAACAATATATACAAAGGATAGTAAACTATGGCCAAGAAGAATTTATCCCTGTAATGGGATGTTGATTCAACATCCAAAAAAAGAAATCAGTCGATGTAACTAACCATATTAACAAGCTAAAAAAGAAAATATACATGTGATCATCAACAATATAAGGAAAACAAGAGTTAAAAAAGAATCAAGAATGAATCCTAGGATCTGGGCCTGGAAATATGCGTCCAACATTTCCAAAAATCCCAGTAGAACAAAAGAGATGCCAGCTATTTAGGTTTGATATTCAGGAGACCATTTGTAGACATTTTTCATAACAGTTTCTTTAGGAGGATGAGAATAACAGGGATAAGGAGGTGCTAGGGAGAGGGGAGGGAAGGGTGGTAAATATCAACCATGAGTAAGAGATCACTGTTTTTCTATGCAATCCCAACCTCAACCACAACTCTTGATGAGAGAAGAGGAATATTTCTCCCTACTTTCTATCAGATATAAATTTCAACAGATAAATATTCTGAGTCTTCAGCCAATATAAATCAGTCTTGGTCCTACTTAAACTCCAACTATACTTATAAAGTACTTACTGAGAAATATGCTAAAGAAATTCTTAGTCACAAATTATCTTTCAGAACATAGGGATTAAGGGAAAAGAAAATGTGGTGGTAAAGCAGTAGATGCTTTAGATCTAATTGACAAATTTAGAAACAAATAAATTACCAGGAGTAGATGGCACCCACCCAAGGGTCTGAAGGAACTCAAGGATGAAATTGTGAGGCTGCTGGCCAAGTTGCAACCTTGCAGTTACAAATGGCCACACACCATCAGAGTGGCAGACTGCCAGAGTGACTTCTCTCTATGACATGGGCTGCAGAGGAGACCTGAGAGCCACAGACACACGGGTGTTACTTCCAACACCAGTATGCTGAAAACTAGAATAAAGTGGAGGTCTACTATACCCTTGAGAAATCTAATCCCTCTCTCTCTGAGGGAAGCAGAGTAGTCAGGGGAATGAGCAAGAGCTGGAAACTAAGAGCCCCACTCTGAAGTCTATTTTGCCCCTATTGACAGCATAATCACCACGTCTCATTCTCACACACAAAATGAAAATAATATCTACCCTACATACTTCATAAAATTTTGAGGAGGCTGAGAGGAGGTAATAGAGATTACTAATTTTTTTTAATTGCGTTATAGATGATTAACAATGTCAAATTAGTTTCAGGTATACAGCACAGTGATTCAGTTATATACATAAACTGTTAGTCGCTCAGTCATGTCTGACTCTATGCAACACCATGGACCATAGCCTGCCAGGCTCCTCTGTCCAATCAGATTCTCCAGGCAAGAATGCTGGAGTGGATTGCCATTCCCTTCTCCAGGGGATCTTCCCAACCCAGGGATCAAACCTGAGTCTCCTGCATTGGCAGGCAGACTCTCTACCATCTGAGCCACCAAGGAAGTCCTAGTTTTATATGTCTTTTTTTTCAGATTCTTTCCCCTTATAGGTTATCACAAAATATTGAGCATAGCTCCCTGTGCTATAAAGTAGGTCCTTATCAACTATTTCATACATGATATTGCTTAGTGGCTAAGTCATGTATGACTCTTTGCAACCCCATGAACGATAGCCCACCAGGCTCCTCTGTTCATGGGATTTCCCAGGCAAGAATACTGCAGTGAGTTGCCATTTCCCCCTTCAGGGGATCTTCCCAACCCAGGGACTGAATCCACTTCTCCTGTATTGATAGCAGATTCTTTACCACTGCACCACCAGGGAAGCATTTTACATATCAGTTCACTTAAGTTCAGTCGCTCAGTCATGTCCGACTCTTTGCGACCCCATGAATTGCAGCACACCAGGCCTCCCTGTCCCGGAGAAGGCAATGGAACCCCACTCCAGTACTCTTGCCTGGCAAATCCCATGGATGGAGGAGCCTGGTGGGCCGCAGTCCATGTGGTCACTAGGAGTCGGACACGACTTAGCGACTTCACTTTCACTTTTCACTTTCATGCATTGGAGAAGGAAATGGCAACCCACTCTAGTGTTCTTGCCTGGAGAATCCCAGGGATGGGGGAGCCTGGTGGGCTGCCGTCTCTGGGGTCGCACAGAGTCGGACACGATTGACACGACTTAGCAGCAGCAGCAGCAGCAGGCCTCCCTGTCCATCACCAACTCCCAGAGTTCACTCAGACTCATGTCCATTGAGTTGATGATGCCATCCAGCCATCTCATCCTCTGTCATCCCCTTCTCCTCCTGCCCCCAAATCCCTCCCAGCATCAGAGTCTTTTTCGATGAATCAACTCTTCACATGAGGTGACCAAAGTACTGGAGTTTCAGCTTTAGCATCATTCCTTCCAAAGAACACCCAGGACTGATCTCCTTTAGAATGGACTGGTTGGATCTCCTTGCAGTCCAAGGGACTCTCAAGAGTCTTCTCCAACACCACAGTTCAAAAGCATCAATTCTTCGGTGCTCAGCCTTCTTCACAGTCCAACTCTCACATCCATACATGACCACTGGAAAAACCATAGCCTTGACTAGATGGACCTTTGTTGGCAAAGTAATGTCTCTGCTTTTGAATATGCTATCTAGGTTGGTCATAACTTTCCTTCCAAGGAGTAAACATCTTTTAATTTCATGGCTGCAGTCACCATCTGCAGTGATTTTGGAGCCCCCCAAAAATAAAATCTGACACTGTTTCTACTGTTTCCCCATCTATTTCCCATGAAGCAATGGGACCAGATGCCATGATCTTCGTTTTCTGAATGTTGAGCTTTAAGCCAGCTTTTTCACTCTCCTCTTTCACTTTCATCAAGAGGCTCTTTAATTCTTCACTTTCTGCCATAAGGGTGGTGTCATCTGCATATCTGAGGTTATTGATATTTCTCCCAGCAATCTTGATTCCAGCTTGTGCTTCTTCCAGCCCAGGATTTCTCATGATGTACTCTGCATATAAGTTAAATCAGCAGGGTGACAATATACAGCCTTGACATACTCCTTTTCCTATTTGGAACCAGTCTTTTGTTCCATGTCCAGTTCTAACTCTTGCTTCCTGACCTGCAGATAGGTTTCTCAAGAGGCAGGTCAGGTGGTCTGGTATTCCCATCTCTTTCAGAATAGTAATGTGTACATGTTAATCCCAAACTGCTAAATTTTCCCGCTTTGGGTAACAATAAGTTTGTTTTATGTGTCTCTTTCTATTTCATAAGTAAGTTTATTTGTATCTTTTTTTTAGATTCCATGATATACACACACACACACACACACACACACACACACACATGCCTAGGGCGGCTTCCCTGGTGGTCCAGTGACTAAGACTTCATGCCTCCAATGCAGGGGGCCTGGGTTCAGTCCCTGGTCAGGGAACTAGATCACACATGCCACAACTAAGACCCAGCGTGACCAAATAAGTATTTTTTTAAAAAATAAGCCTATATCTGTAGTATTCATGTATTGAGGAGGATAATAATAGTATGATAATGATGTTATTGTTGCTGTTGTTCTTTCTACTAAATGCCTAAAGAGAAGACCATGACTCTCCAGTGATTGTTCTTCTATTACAACCTAGCCAGTCAGTTACTTCTGTCTCTCTCCTCTCTTGATTTTCATTAATTTGAATTTATCACCTTCCACCCAAGGTTACCACTTTCAGTTGTCTCTCTATATCTGTGTATCTTACCTGAGCCTCAATCCTGAAGGTGACAGTTTTGTTTCCAACATTGTGTCTCCACTTGTCCCCTCTGTTTCTGTTAATGATACTCCAATCTTACCTCTGACCCAGGTTCAAAACCCCAAGTCAGACTCTGAGACCTTCCTTTCTTCCCCACTAAACTCACAAGTGTACATATACACATGCACACACATTATAAATTTGCTAATTCTTGCCAGTTCTCTAATTCTTTGACTGTAGAATCCATGCCTTCATTTTCTTTCCTCCAGCACTGACCTAATTCAGCTCCTGTTATCTCAATCATTCTCTGAATACTTAATGGGCAGTCTTCTATTGTAAGGTATCATGAAAAATGCTGAGGATGTGATGGTGAATAAGATATGAGTCTGCCTAGAAAGGTTCTCAGAGGCAAGTGCTGTTAGTGAAGGCTTTCTATAGAAAGGAGATCACATCCCATGATAGAGGTAATAAGAGGGTATTGATAATAGCAGAAGTTCTATGAGAGATGAGGCATCTGATCCAACATTAGGTGGTCAGGAAAGGCCTCCTGGAGGAGCAGATTCCTGAGCTGGAGGCCACCATGAGGCCACTGGTCTACAGAGGTCAGAGAAAGATGCATAGGAAGGAAAGAATTCTAATCAAAAGCTGCAGAATATGTTGAGGAAATTACAAGCATCTCAGGATGGCTGGAACATGATTTGTAAAGGAAGTCTCAAGGGGGATCTAGAAGGCACAGTTTGGGGGACGGGGTTGTAAACTATGTCCAGCACTTCTACTTTGGGATGAAGGGGAGGTGGAGCCACGTGAGTGGGTTTATGGTGGAGGTGACAGATTGTTTTTTAGCGAAATTGCCTTGTCAGAGCTGGGTATCCAGGCTCAATTGCTCAAAGCACGTTGCCCACCCAACTTTGTCTCTGCACTCAGAGCATGTGAGCCTGCAGGATACCCCTCCAACCTACTGCCACCCAGAGCCCAGGCCCCCTATAAGGCTGCAGATGAGCCCTGGGGGCCACCAGCACCTCACCCTCAGCAGACTCTCAGGGCCTGCTGTCTTGGCAAACATGCAGCCTCATGACTCTGCCTTCCTAACCTGAGGCCTGTCTAGTGGTTTATCCTCTTTGTTTCCTCTGTTCCCCAATAGCTTGATGTTTCTTCACCCTGATCCAATTTCTAGCACTCACATTTCTCCTCAGTCCTTGCCCCTGTTGTCTGGAATCTCCATTCCCTGGTGGATGAAACTGGAGCCTATTGTACAGAGTAAAGTAAGCCAGAAAGAAAAACACCAATACAGTATACTAATGCATATATATGGAATTTAGAAAGATGGTAACAATAACCCTGTATACGAGACAGCAAAAGAGACACTGATGTATAGAACAGTCTTATGGACTCTGTGGGAGACGGAGAGGGTGGGAAGATTTGGGAGAATGGCATTGAAACATGTATAATATCATGTATGAAATGAGTCACCAGTCCAGGTTCGATGCACAATACTGGATGCTTGGGGCTGGTGCACTGGGACGACCCAGAGGGATGGTATGGGGAGGGAGGAGGGAGGAGGGTTCAGGATGGGGAACACATGTATACCTGTGGTGGATTCATTTCGATATTTAGCAAAACCAATACAATATTGTAAAGTTTAAAAATAAAATAAAATTAAAAAAAAATTCCTCACATCCTTATCTTCTCCACTGAATGTCCCTTTACTCCCTTATCCTGGCACGGCTGTCCCCTGGGGACCCTACTTCCCCTGTAACATCACAAGTGGAAGCTCCCCAATCTCCCAACACCCCTGTCATTCAGGAGTGGGAGTCAGGTCTAGAAGCATCCTACCTGCACCTCTCAGACATTATTGCACCTTCTTACATGAACAGCCCAGCTCCCTTTCTAACTTCACTCCATAAGACAGTGTCTAGGTCCATCCATGTCTCTACAAATACCATATATTAACACATGTATGTACAATCCAGAAAAATAGTACAGGTAATACTATTTGCAAAACAGAAATACAGACACAGACATAAAGAAAAAAACTATGGACATCAAGGCGGGAAGGGGTGGTGGGATAAATTGGGAAATTGGGACTGACATACATACACTCCTGAATATTCAACCCTGAATATTCACTGAAGGACTGATACTGATTGGAAGCTGAAGCTCCAAATACTTTGGCCAATTGATGCAAAGAGCCAACTTATTGGAAAAGACCTTAGTGCTGGGAAACATTGAGGGAAGGAGGAGAATGGGGCAACAGAGGATGAGATGGTTGGATGGCATCACCAACTCAGTGGACATAAATTTGAGCAAACTCTGGGAGATAGTGAAGGATGGAATCCTGGCTTGCTGCAGTCTATGGGCAGCAACGAGTCGGACAGGACTTGGCAACTGAACAACACTACTGTGTATAAAATAAACAACTAATAGAGCTCGGGGAACTCTATTCAGTGCTCTGTGGTGATCTAAATGGGAAGAAGTCTAAAAAAAGAAGAGATATGTATATCCAATACTTTGGCCAACTGATGCAAGGAGCCAACTCATTGGAAAAGACCCTAGCGCTGGGAAAGATCGAGGGAAGGAGGAGAGGGGATGACAGAGGTTGAGATGGTTGGATGGCATCACTGACTCAATGGACATGAGTTTGAGTAAACTCCAACAGTTGGTGATGGACAAGGAGGCCTGGCATGCTGCAGTCCATGGGGTCGCAAAGAGTCAGACACGACTGAGCGACTGAACTGATGTGTATCTATAAGCATAGCTGATTCACTTTGCTGTACAGTAGAAACTAATGCAACTTTGCAAAGCAACTATGCGCCAATAAAAATAAAATTTTTTAAAAAGATGGGAAAAAAAGCCCAGCACCCTCTCCCTGAGGCGCACGGCACCATCTTCAGCTCTGTGATCTATCGCCCTCAAGGACACTGTTCTTCGTCCCCTGAAACCTTCAGGATCTGTACTTTGTCCTGCCACCATCGTGATCGGCCCCAAACACCCTGATTCTTGAGTTCTTTGACTCTCTAACCTCTAAAGCGCTTCTCTCTCCAGTTCCTTATCATCACCTGCAACTCTTTCACTCCCAGGAGTGTGCTTCATAACCACATACAGTCCCTCCTTCCTTCCAGCTGCCCCACTTTCTCCCATCATACCAGCCCTTCCCCATTACCGAGACCCCCAGGTCGCCCATTTCTCTTCAGCTCCCTCTTCTCTCCAGTGGTTCTCATACTCCATGACCCTTGGTTTGAATCACTCTTTTGCTATATAGAGTCTTTACAGCACCAATCCAATTAGCACTCCCGTTTTCAGAAACCTATGCCCTGTGCTAAATGGGATATCCCAGTATTACCCAAAGGCTCCTCACCAAGCTCTTTGCATGTTAGGTTCTTTCCACTCTAAAACATCTATTACATCACCTCCTGATTCATTCTCCTAAAGCTGAGTTCTGATCCCCCTTCTACCCTGCTCACAAACTTTCAAGTAATGCCAATGGCATATCAAAATAATTTTACCCATCTGAGATTTATATTCCAGAACCAACCCACCTCTCTGACCTTATGTTGCTCCTGTCCATTTCTAATATCCTCTATCACCCTGAACTCACTTCCCATCTATGTTTCCAACACATTTGTTTTTTTTTTTTCCTTTCTCTCAAGGTAGGAAGGTGTGTGTGTGTGCATGCATTTGCGTGCATATTCAGTTGCTCAGTCGTGACCCCATGGACTGTAGCCTGCCAGACTCCTCTGTAGGTGAGATTCATCAGGCAAGAATACTAGAGTGGGTTGTCATTTCCTCTTCCAAGGGCTCTTCCAGCCCAGGGATTGAACCTGTGTCTCCTGCATTGGCAAGTAGATTCTTTACCACTGAACCACCTGAGAAGCCTGTGTGTATACACATATGTCTTAAATTATTGTTGTAAGGCCATACCTTGCCAAAACTTTCCCAGGTTTTTCTGAAAGGACCCAGGATACCACAAAGTGCCTTCATCACCTGTTGCGGCCAGCACTGTGTCTCCTCCCCTCTCCACTCATGGCAGCAACATTGGCCACCATGCCCCAAGTGCTGACCTCCCCCTCGCCCCCGCCCAGTAACAGAGCCACTTCCTGGGCACAGTCCCACCCCAAGTCTTCCTGTGCCAGCATCATTCTGAACTGCAGTCTGGTCCATGAAGAGGGGAGACTTCCCTCATGCCCCACACCCCAGGGGACCTCGGTCTAAAATCTTCATCTTAAAAGTGTGCTTTGGGGTATTCCCAATGCATCACAAAGGGTTTGCATGAAATCTACATTCTGGGTTCCTGCTTGCAATCTCTCGCTTCCCAAGAATCAGATGCAAGGCCTCAGACTGGCAGAGAAAATCTGTGAGAAAAGAGAAAACAAAACTGATTTTCTCTGAATTCCCGTCCATCCCCCACTCCCCATCCCCAACCCCATCTGTTTCCTGCAGCTGCATCGCAGGCCCAATCAAAAAAGGGCTTTCCTTTCACATGGAAGCTTTCTGTGAAGTTTGATGGAAAACACTAGTCAGTAATCCAAAGGCCAAGCTTCGCCACTGGTGACCCTGAGAGAGCCACTTGACTGTTCTGAGTAGCACGCCTATCTGCCTCCTCTACAGCAGAGAGGTTGTGAGAACCATCCAACGTGATACTGCTAAAACCGTGCTGTGAATTATCAATGCTACATACATCAAGCTTCTCAGGGCAGAGATCTTGGTGTGTGACCTAGAGCAAGGTTAATTAACCTTCTAAACCTCAGTTTCTCCATCTATAAGATGAATTGACAAGGATCACCTCACAGTCCACTTTGAGGATTAAATATTATATGGAAATTGACTAATGCTTTACTCGTGTAGAAGGCAATCGTAAATCTCAGTGTTGGTCTGATGGTGGTGGTGGTAATGGTATTCCATGAAAGAAGATGTTATCTCTATTTTGAAAATCTAAAGGTATTAGTCTGCTTATATAGAAGTCCAGCTGGATCTTAACCCCAAGGAAAACAAAGTATCAATTAGCACTAGATGTCCTTCAAAGGCAGATCCCCTGTTACTTATAAAACATTTGAAGATTTTCCTACTAGAGGAGCTTTAAAATTCTTCTATATTATATTATAGAATACCCATAAAACGTCATTATATGTAATGGCATATATAATTTGAATGTTTCAAAATCTATTTAAGATATTACAAAAATTTCTATAGCTATTAAATTATATCTGCCACGTTGGCATATTATACAGACACACTTTTATAGCATCAGTTTAATTGTTCAGTGCCAAGCTTAACTCCTTTATTGTCTGGTATATTTTTTACACAAGATTTAATTTGGGAATAAACAGTCCAATATAAACAGAGCAGAAAAGGCATCACATGATTATTTCATATTTCCAGCACATTGTGTCTGGCCATACATTTTTAATATCATAAAACTGGCTGTTCTGTAATATTTTGATTGGAGATTTATACATACCGTTGCCACATCCTTTAAACAGATGTACGGCAAATTTGATGAAAAAAAAGAAATCTCTTCCTCCTGAAACTAGGACACTGGCTCATTTAAATAATATGGAACAACAACAGTTGCTGTGGATGTTTTAGAAACACAGGATGTTTTATAAAGTCAAAGGGCTCATAACGTGCTGTTACAGTTTTATTCCCAATTCATTGTAGAGCTTCAAAACTTCTGACTGACATGCCGCTCTATTTCCCACAACGACCACTCCTATCCAGACTGCCTCATGTCCAGTAGCAACACAAACACCATGAAATAAGAAGACTGGCCTTCCCGGTCAGGAATGGCAGTCCCACGGAGGGGGTGAGACTGAGTCTATGTCACAGGCTTGATCACAGCCATCCTTACAGGCTGCACAGAAAACTAGAGCAGCACAGAATTAGCCTGGTTCCAGTTCCAGCCCTGGAACTTAATATCTATGGAACTCGGTACTGCCTCCGTTTCCCCACCTGAAATGGAAATAATAAAACCTATTTTGCATGGAGGTTGTAAGAGTTTAATGAAATGGGCCATAATGCCTAGGAAAGTGCATGACACACAACAGATTCTTTGTAAATGATACTCAGTATAATCCGTATTATATTATTATGTGCATTATCTTGCTCATAGGTATCCCTGGTCTAAATGAGCTTCAGTAGATAGGGTAAGAGGATGCTCACAGATCCACACCAGCTACTAGAAAAAAAACAATAACCAGCACAGCAATACAAGTCCCATCCCTTATGGCAACAGGTCTTGTATACAGAACAACAATTACTTGAAAAGCCTCTCCACCTTCAAGAAATTTTCTTGAAAGCTACAGTTCTAAGTGGCCTTTGAGCACCAGTCTGAACAACCTTCCTAATTCCAGAAACCACACACTCTAAAACACCTGAAATAATTTCTGCAGTCTGTACAATGTTTTTATTCAATGTTCCATCTCTATTAATCCACCAGTAATTACAAACCTCATTGATACAAGTTGTTTCCAATGCCTCCCCAGTTGGCTTTGACTAAATTATTTTCACCAGGATCCAAAGTAATTGAATTATTTAAAAAAATTTTTAATAAAAAAAAAACTGATCTGAGTTCTTCCTTCTCTGGTGAAGATGCTAATGAACAAATCAAATGCCAAAACACCAAAGGGAAACCAAGAGATTTTTATTATCTGCTAATGCTAAATAAACAAACTATGTTTTAATTTCTTCCATTACTTGGCCTTGGGAATTTTTACATTTGGAGTCACTCTGTCAATCATATCCTCCTTTATCTGAAATCCGCTTCAGCCAGCACTCTATTTCTGTGCTTCTTTTTAAACTTCTTTAAACAGTTGTCTGTCTGCCTCATTTTCACTTCCTCCCTCCCTTTCTCTCTCAAATCCACTTCAATCAGCTTGTTCATAAACACTTCACCGAAACTGCTTTTATCCAGGTCACAAATGACTTCCTCATTGACAAGTTCAGCGGTTAAATTATTGTTTTCCTTTTCATTTAGAATTTCTTAGGCAATATTTAGATTATATGAAAAGTATAAATAATTCAGTGGTTATCTGCATTCCCACCACCAAGCTTAAAAAGCAGAGCATCACCAACATTGTCGGATATCTCCCGTGTATCCTTCCTGGATGGCTTCCTCTTCTTCCAGTCTTCAAGTAACTAGTATCCTGAATTTAGTATATTTAATTTCCACATATTTCTTTACACTTTTAGTATGTAGGTTTCTCTAAGCAATATGCTTGTTTTGCATTCTTCAACTTCATAAATGGTATTCAACTATAAAGATTCTTCCATTTTCGCTCTTACTACCGAATTTGTGCGATTCATCCATGTGATTCTCATTAATTTTTGTCAGGTGAACAGAATTCCATCATGCAAACGTAGCACAACATATTTCCCCATTCTCCTACTGATAGACATTGAGGAATGCTTCTGATACTTTTGCTAAAAGTAAACAGTGCTTCTAATAGCATTCAGAATGTATCTTGTATGGACTCCAGGGGTCAATTCTCAATGTCTACCTTTACCTCCTGGAGACATTTGACATGGGTAATCAATTTCTCCTTAAAATGGACTCTTAACTTGACTTTAGGGACACCACCTTCTTCATGTTTTCTTTTTATTCCAATATCACTGCTACTTCTCGGTCTCCTTTGTGGCTTCTCGTCCAGCCTCTAAGTACTGAATTACCCCAAGACAGACTTTGTCATTCCTCCCTTCCCTGTTTTCACTCCCAGATAATCTCATTTTCTCCTATGGCTTTAACTCTCATTTAATTAAAAATATAAGTCTCATATGATCTAGATATTCCACTGCTGGGTATATATCCAAAGAAAATGAAAATACTAGTTCAAAAAGATAAATATACCCTAATGCTCATAGCAGCATTATTCACAATAGCTAAGATATGGAAGCAACCCAAATGTCCACCAAACTGATGAGTGGACTAAGATGATATGGTGTATACACACAGACATACATAGGAATAATACTCAGCCATAAAAAATAATGAAATTCTACCATCTGCAACAATGTGGATGCACCTAGAGTATTATGCTTAGTGAAATAAGTCATATGTGCTTAGTTCCTCAGTCATGTCCAACTCTTTGAGACCCAGTGGACTATAGCCCACTAGGCTCCTCTGTTCATGGGGATTCTCCAGGCAAGAATGGTGGAGTGGGTTGCCATGTCCTCCTTCAGGCAATCTTCCCAACCCAGGGATTGAACTTAGGTCTTCCACATTGCAGGTGAATTCTTTTAACAATTGAGCCACCAAGGAAGCCCAAATAATAAGTCATATAGAGAAACACAAATACAGTTTGTTATCACTTAGAAGTGGTCAAACAAGAGATGAAAAGAGTGAACTTCAACATTTGAGGAATCAGTGAACTAAAATGCACTAGAACGGTTGAATTTAATTCAGATTACCATTATATCTACTACTGTGGGCAAGAATCCCTTAAAAGAAATGAAATAGCCCTCATAGACAACAAAAGAAATACAGTACTTGGGTGCAATTTAAAAAATGACAGAATGATCTCTGTTTGTTTTCAAGGCAAATCATTCAATATCACAGTAATCCAAGTCTAGGCCCCAACCAGTAATACTGAAGAAGCTGAAGTTGAACAGTTCTATGAAGACTTACAAGGCCTTCTAGAACTAACACCCAAAAAAGATGTCCTTTCATTATAGGAGACCGGAATGCAAAGTAGGAAGTCAAGAAATACCTGGAGTAACAGACAAATTTGGCCTTGGAGTACAAAATGAAGAGGGGGCATAGGCTAACAGTTTTGCCAAGAGAACGCACTGGTCATAGTAAACACCCACTTCCAACAACACAAGAGAAGACTCTACACACGGACATCACAGATGGTCAACACTGAAACCAGGTTGATTATATTCTTTGCAGCCAAAGATGGAGAAGCTCTATACAGTCAGTAAAAACAAGACCAGGAGCTGACTGTGGCTCAGATCATGAACTCCTTATTGCCAAATTCAGACTTAAATTGAAGAAAGTAGGGAAAACCACTAGACCATTCAGGTATGACCTAAATCAAATCCCTTACAATGATACAGTGGGAGTGACAAATAGATTCAAGAGATTAGATCTGATAGAGTGTCTTAAGAACTATGGATGGGGGTTCATGACACTGTACCGGAGGCAGGGATCAAAACAATATCCAAGAAAAAGAAATGCAAAAAGGCAAAATGGTTGTCTGAGGAGGGCTTACAAATAGCTGAGAAAAGAAGCTAAAGGCAAAGGAGAAAAGGAAAGATATACCCATTTGACTGTAGCGTTCCAAAGAATTGCAAGGAGAGATAAGAAAGCCTTTCTTAGTGACCAATGCAAAGAAATAGAGGAAAACATAGAATGGGAAAGACTAGAGACCTCTTCAACAAAATTAGACATACTAAGACATCCTGGAATGTGAAGTCAAGTGGGTCTTAGGAAGCATCACTACAAACAAAGCTAGTGGAGGTGATAGAATCCAGTTGAGCTATTTCAAATCCCAAAAAGATGATTCTATGAAAGTGCTGCACTCAATATGCCAGCAAATTTGGAAAACTCAGCAGTGGACACAGGACTGGAAAAGGTCAGTTTTCATTCCAATCCCAAAGAAAGGCAATGCCAAAGAATGCTCAAATTACCACACAATTGCACTCATCTCACATGCTAGTAAAGTAATGCTCAAAATTCTCCAAGCCAGGCTTCAGCAATACATGAACTGTGAACTTCCTGATGTTCAAGCTGGTTTTAGAAAAGGCAGAGGAGCCAGAGATCAAATTGCCAACATCCTCTGGATCATGGAAAAAGCAAGAGAGTTCCAGAAAAACATCTATTTCTGCTTTATTGACTATGCCAACGCCTTTGACTGTGTGGATCACAATAAACTGTGGAAAATTCTGAAAGAGATGGGAATACCAGACCACCTGACCTGCCTCTTGAGAAACCTATCTGCAGGTCAGGAAGCAACAGTTAGAACTGGACACGGAACAACAGACTGGTTCCAAGTAGGAAAAAGAGTTCGTCAAGGCTGTATATTGTCACCCTGCTGATTTAACTTATATGCAGAGTACATCATTAGAAACGCTGGGCTGGAAGAAGCACAAGCTGGAATCAAGATTGCCGGGAAAAATATCAATAACCTCAGATATGCAGATGACACCACACTTATGGCAGAAAGTGAAGAGGAACTCAAAAGCCTCTTGATGAAAGTGAAAGAGGAGTGTGAAAAAGTTGGCTTAAAGCTCAACATTCAGAAAACGAAGATCATGGCATCCGGTCCCATTGCTTCATGGGAAATAGATGGGGAAACAGTGGAAACAGTGTCAGACTTTATTTTTTGGTGCTCCAAAATCACTGCAGATGGTGATTGCAGCCATGAAATTAAAAGCTGCTTACTCCTTGGAAGGAAAGTTATGACCAACCTAGATAGCATATTCAAAAGCAGAGACATTACTTTGCCAACAAAGGTCCATCTAGTCAAGGCTATGGTTTTTCCAGTAGTCATGTATGGATGTGAGAGTTGGACTGTGAAGAAAGCTGAGTGCTGAAGAATTGATGCTTTGAACTGTGGTGTTGGAGAAGACTCTTGAGAGTCCCTTGGACTGCAAGGAGATCCAACCAGTCCATTCTAAAGGAGATCAGTCCTGGGTGTTCTTTGGGTGTTAGTTGCTGAGTCGAAAGCAATTTCTACCCTATGTCAAATTCTGCCCTCAATCAATGACCAACTTTGCAAGAACAAATCAGAATCATACCTTTTGAAAGAAAGTTAAATCAGTGATGACAATTCTTGAACTAGAAGTTAAGTACCTGACTCGTAAGATGTTGTACATTTCCTTTAGGAGTAACTAGCATTCTGGGGAGAAGGCAGTGGCAACCCACTCCAGTACTCTTGCCTGGAAAATCCCATGGATGGAGGAGCCTGGTAGGCTGCAATCCATGGGGTTGAGAAGAGTCGGACACAACTGAGCGACTTCACTTTCACTTTTCACTTTCATGCATTGGAGAAGGAAATGGCAACCCACTCCAGTGTTCTTGCCTGGAGAATCCCAGGGACGGGGGAGCCTGGTGGGCTGCCATCTCTGGGGTCACACAGAGTCAGACACAACTGAAGCAACTTCGCACCAGCAGATGCTAAAGCTGAAACTTCAATACTTTGGCCACCTCATGCAAAGAGTTGACTCATTGGAAAAGACTCTGATGCTGGGAGGGATTGGGGGCAGGAGGAGAAGGGGACAACAGAGGATGAGATGGCTGGATGGCATCACTGACTCGATGGACATGAGTTTGAGTGAACTCTGGGAGTTGGTGAAGGACAGGGAGGCCTGGTGTGCTGTGATTCATGGGGTCGCAAAGAGTCGGACACAACTAAGCGACTGAACTGAACTGATCACTTGTATATGGAAGCTAAAAACCAAAAGCAAATAAGTGTATATAGCAAAAATAGAAACAGACCCACAGATATAGAAAACAAACTAATGGTTACCAGTAGGGAGAGGATAGGAGAGGAGCAAGATAGGAGTATGAGATTAAGCGACACAAATTACTACATATAAAATAGACAAGCAACAGGGGTATACTGTACAGCTCAGGAAAATGTAGCCTTTATTTTGTAATAACTTTAATGGGAATATAATCTATAAAAACATTGAGTCACTATGCTGTATACATGAAATATTATGTCAACTATATTTCAATTAATAAGGGAAAAAGAAATAAATCCCAATTTTTTTGATGATTTCAAAAAGTACACCATTAGCTCTGTTCTCCCCCTTGAACTTCCACCCTCTCCATCCAATTTTCTATCCAACATCTCCACTGGGATATATAAATTTAACATATCCAAAACTGATTGATTTCCAGTGTTGTCCCCCCAAAGCTGTTTCCTTATTATGTACTCTTCATTTCAACATATCAAATTATTTGATAAGTTGCTCCAGAAAAAAAAAATTTTTTTTAATCTCTTTTATCCTATATATCATTTCAAACACTTCTAAACACTTCTAATCCATCCACTAATTCTATGGGATCTATCTTCAAAATACGTCTCAAAATAAACCACTTCTATTTACCCCCACATCTGAGGACTACCATACTCTCAGTCAAACTTAACAGCTTTCCAACTGGTCTGCCTACTTTTGCTCTTGTTCTCCTGCAAGCCACCAAGCAGTCAGAGCAATCTTTTAGAAAAGTAAATCATGTAAATTCCATGATGTCTTTCTTCTCTTTGGAACCCCCTGTGGCTGTCCACCTCACTTACTGTGTAAGCCAAATTCCCTGTCACAGCTGTGAAGCTCTGGATGAACCAGCCCCCTTATTCCTCCGCTTCCTCAATCTCCAACCTCTTCCCTTCACTCACTGAGCTCCTATCACACTGGTCTCTTTGCTGTTCCTCACACACACTTAACACTCTATGCCTCAGCTCCTTTGCATCTGCTGTTTCTTCTGCCTGGTTGCTCATCTCCCCCTTAGATGTGCATGGCTTGGTTTCTCCTGTCATTCAGAACTCTGCTCAAATATCTCCTTCCATGCCCATGTTATCCAGTATTTGTCTCCTATTTCTCCTGACTCCCTACCCACATCACTTAGTTTATGTTATGACCTAGATTTCTTTGGAATTCTAGGTGCTCTGTTTCTAAATTCAAGTGTTTAGAAATTAAGATCAAAGCAAAATTTTTCAGTATTTTTGTTTGACATTCGCATTACTATGATTCTTCTCCTGGATAAAAAAAAAAATGGCTGACAGGACTCGAAGGGATGTGCTAAGACACAAATTTGTTATCTGTTTTCAGGGCACCTAAACTACTGTCATCCAATTCAAAATTCCCTAGGGTATTGGTGTAGACAAAAATTCCCAAGTTCATCAGCTGAAACCTGCCTTGGACTTTCATGGAATCATCACAGAATCTGGTGACAGGGACTTCTCTTGCAGGAGCTGCAGGAATAAACTGTTTTATTTAAGTACTGAACAACTATGAGGCACAAAGCAGCACTCTCAGCCTACCTATGCAATAACGTAAAAGTGCAAGGCATGGTGTCCATCCAACCCAGTGTCCCGGAGGCTCCCCAGGAGGCAAAGGATGTACTATGTTAGCTGAGAAGTGTCACACCAAGTGAAGTGCTGCAAGTTCAGAGCAAAGAGGTCAGCAAATGATAAAAGCTAGCATCTGTCAAGCAATCCAAGTGTGCCAGGCTCAGAGATAAATGATTTACATATATTATTTCAGTTAACCCTAAAAGTAATCCATGGAAGTAGACACTAGTGTTATCCGTTATTGAGAAAAATGGAGGCCTGAATTCACACCACCAGAGGTAAAGGACTTGGTTCTGTTTCATGGAAAATTTTGAGTTCTTTACCTATGCCTGAACTGGAAAACTAAGTGCATCATCACCTACCAGAAATTCTGACCGCTGAGCCCTCAGGGTCTCCCTCCATCATGGTAGAGCTTGGAAGATGAAAGAACTAGGATGCATTCTATTCATAAGCAATTATTTCAGTTCAGTTCAGTCGCTCAGTCGTGTCCGACGCTTTGCGACCCCGTGAATCGCAGCACGCCAGGCCTCCCTGTCCATCACCAACTCCCGGAGTTCACTCAGACTCATGTCCATCGAATCAGTGATGCCATCCAGCCATCTCATCCTCTGTCGTCCCCTTCTCCTCCTGCCCCCAATCCCTCCCAGCATCAAAGTCTTTTCCAATGAGTCAACTCTTCACATGAAGGGGCCAAAGTACTGGAGTTTGAGCTTCAGCATCATTCCTTCCAAAGAAATCCCAGGACTGATCTCCTTCAGAATGGACTGGTTGGATCTCCTTGCAGTCCAAGGGACTCTCAAGAGTCTTCTCCAACACCACAGTTCAAAAGCATCAATTCTTCGGTGCTCAGCCTCCTTCACAGTCCAACTCTCACATGCATACATGACTACTGGAAAAACCATAGCCTTGACTAGACGAACCTTTGTTGGCAAAGTAATGTCTCTGCTTTTGAATATGCTATCTAGGTTGGTCATAACTTTCCTTCCAAGGAGTAAGTGTCTTCTAATTTCATGGTTGCAGTCACCATCTGCAGTGATTTTGAAGCCCAAAAAAATAAAGTCTGACACTGTTTCCACTGTTTCCTCATCTATTTCCCATGAAGTGATGGGACCAGATGCCATGATCTTTGTTTTCTGAATGTTGAGCTTTAAGCCAACTTTTTCCCTCTCCTCTTTCACTTTCATCAAGAGGCTTTTGAGTTCCTCTTCACTTTCTGCCATAAGGGTGGTGTCATCTGCATATCTGAGGTTATTGATATTTCTCCCGGCAATCTTTATTCCAGCTTGTGCTTCTTCCAGCCCACAAACAATTATTTAGTGCCAGCATTAAGCTAAGAACTGGGGAAATCAAGACAGGCAAGTCATAGTTGCCATCCTTACAGAGCTCAATCAGTGGAATGGGAAACAGACATCATTATAGGCTGTGTAATGAGGTTAGATGATCCAGGTTGAAATTCTGTTTCTTGCATTTGTTTAGAGTAGCTTAGAAAAGTCACTTCCCCTCTCTATGCTTCAATCTCCTGTCTGTTAAAAACAGTGCCTTGTTCATGCATTCATTTACTGATCATATTTGAGATCATGTTATGTTCTAGGTGCTAGCAATATGGCCCTGAATAAGATCGTCAAAGTCCCAGCCTTCAAGGATCTTGCAGTCTAGTATAAGTCTAGTGTGAGATCAGAGTCTACCTCATAGGTTGTTATAAACATAAAAAGAATAGGAAGCAATTAATATATATTGAGGTTCTTAGTCACTCAGTTGTATCCAATTCTTTGCAACCCTACGGACTGTAGCCCATGACGCTCCTGTATCCATGGGGATTCTCCAGGTAAGAACACTGGAGGAGGTTGCCATGCCCTCCTCCAGGGGATCTTCCTGAATATTCCCAACCCAGGGATCAAATCCAGGTCTTCCCAACCCAGGGATCAGACCCAGGTCTCCCACATTGCAGGCAGATTCTTTACCATCTAAGCCACCAGGGAAGTGGGTAGTCTATCCCTTCTCCAGGAGATCTTCCTGACCCAGGAATCAAACCAGGGTCTCTTGCCATTAGTATATTTTCAATGTATTCATTTATTCAATAAATGTTTGTGAAGTGCCTCTAGTGTGCTAGGCATCTGTTTAGGTGCTAAGGATATTAACAGTGACCAAAATAGATGAAGATCCTGCCCCCACAGAGCTTGTGTTCTAGATAGAGGAGACAGAAATTGAATAAATGTATGATTCAAAGTCAGGAAAGGACCAGGAAGAATATAAATCAGGTAAAGCACTAGAGGATGCCAGGGGGAAAATGTGAGAGAACAAACAGGTCAGGAAAGGCCTCTCTAAGAAGGTGCCACTTGAATACAGACAGACTTTTAGGAGGAGGAGAAAGACATACAACCACCTGGGAGGGGAGAATTCCTCTAAGCTCTTTCTGGGAACAGAGAGAAGAGCCCAGATGAAGGAATGTGCCATGGGCAGCAAGGAGGCAGTCATGGCTGGAACACAAGGACAGACAAGAGAGATACCCAGAGACTTCACTCAGCCAGGGGCCAGGTGGGAATGTGATGAGGACCAAATGACATGGCCTGATAAATAATTTTATGTGTCAACTTGGAGGGTGTATTTAGATGAAATTAACATCTAAATGAGGCTTCCCAGGTGGCGTTAGAGGTAAAGACGCTGCTGCTAATGCGGGATAAATACAGGTTTGATCCCTGGGTAGGGAAGATCCCCTGGAGGAGGGCATGGCAACCCACCCCAGTATTCTTGCCTGGAGAATCCCATGGACAGAGGAGCCTGAGGGGCTTCAGTTCATAGGGTCACAAAGAGTCAGACACAACTGAAGTGACTTAGCACACATGCACCATCTAAATCGGTGAATTTCAGCAAGCCGGCTGCCCTCCATAATATGGGTGGGCCTCACCCAACCACCTGAAGGCCTGAATAGAACAAAAAGACCAGTCACCACCAGCAAGAGAGAATTCTTCAGCAGAATGCCTTAAGCCTTCATCTGTATCCTTGCCCCATCTAGGTCTCCCAGACTGTTGGCCCACACTGAAGATTCTGGACTTGCCAGCCTCCACACTCATTGTCAGCCAATCCCTTATAACAAATCTCCCGGTACTTCCCTAGTGGCCCAGTGGTTATCCACCTGTCAATACAGGGGTTGTGGTTTCAATCCCTGGTCCAGGAATAAGAACTCACTTGCCCACAGGGCAACAAAGCCCATGTACCTCAACTACTGAACCCTCTTGCTGCAACTGCTGAAACCTGCATGCCCTTGAGCCCATGTTCCACAAGAGAAGCCACTGCACAACGAGAGTAGCCCCGACTTGCCACAACTAGAGAAAGCCTGCATGCAGCAATAAAGACCCAGCACAGACAAAAATAAAATGAATAAATAAAACAATACTGTATCAATGAGAAGACTCATAAAAAAAAAAGTCTCCTTTTACATATAGACACATCTTACTGGCTCTGTCTCTCTGGAGAACCCTAAAACACTCTGAAAGCACTGAAGGTTCTGAGCAGAGGAATGATGGAGTTTAATTCGTCATCCAGCTCCTATGTGCAAGGTACACTGTAGGGAGCCCAATAGAGACAAGGACGGCAGGTCAAGGGCATCTCAACAATTACAATGAGAAATGATGGTTCTCACCGGCGTGGCAGAGGCAGATGTGATAGGAAGTGGTCAAGTTTCAGATGTATTTTGAAGGTAGTGCTGACAGGATTTGCTGATGGATTAATTATTATAATCACTGTAAAAATAAACTATGACAGAACGTGGTTAAGAGCCATAATTAAGGGATACATAAGGTCATACAGGATCAAAGATTAAGGAGAAACTTGCTCCTTCAGGAAGGTGAAGAATTTCCAGTCAGGGGAGCATTGACTTTGGGGTTGAGGTTTGAAGAGCAAGCCTTGTGGGCAAGACAGGGCAAAGTGACATTGCAGGCTGACAAAGAAGCATAGAGAAGTAGGTGGGCAAGAACACAGAGGGTGCATGCAGGGAAGGCCCAAGTAGCCTGGCAAGGCCTGAGCAGAGGGCCTGAGAGAGAAGTGCCTGGAAAGGGCTTTGAAAAGGAGATTGGGAAGGTAGGCAGGGGTGCTAGCAGGCACTTTATCCTATTTTAATCAGATGATGGTGCATAAAATGATGCACTGAAGGGGCTGGTAATGGGGCGTTCTAGGCCAATGGAAAAGCCTTAGCCAGTACCTTCAACCCCAGCTGAAAGTGGCCAGTGACCCTCAACCCTTCACACCCTCCAGGTCCTGGAAGCAAGACCAGAATCAAGTCCTGTGGATACAGACTTATATTCATCATCTAATGCCAAAGAAAAAGGTATTTCACTCTACGATGAGAAAAGCAGTTGGATGATTCATTCCTGGAGCTCAGGTTTGCCCTCATCACCTGCTAAACACATTTCTGGCAGTGATCTCTGCCTATTAAGCATCTCTGGCCACAAAGAAGTGATATTGATTTATTTCACTTCTACAGCTACAGGTATTTATTCCTATTTGCACCCTTGCTTCTTTATTGCAATTTTTAAAATATCTATGGTGGTGATAGATGCTGCTGCTGCTAAGTCACTTCAGTCGTGTCCGACTCTGTGCGACCCCATAGACGGAAGCCCACCAGGCTCTCTCCAGGCAAGAACACTGGAGTGGGTTGCCATTTCCTTCTCCAATGCATAAAAGTGAAAGGGAAGTTGCTCAGTCATGTCCAACTCTTAGTGACCCCATGGACTATAGCCTACCAGGCTCCTCCATCCATGGGATTTTCCAGGCAAGAGTACTGGAGTGGGGTGCCATTGCCTTTTCCGGGCGATAGATGCTAGGTCTGATGATTCATGCTTTGGAGACATTTGGGGGAAGGGACACCATGGGGTGAGTGGATGTTCAACATGACTTCTTCTTGAAGATAGACCAAGCATGCAGTCTTTCCTGACTTGGCTAGACCGAGTTGAAAATGACTCAAAAATCAGCATATCAAGAAGGGTCCAAGTTTCCAGTCAGTCATCTCATTGCTTTAGATCCTACTGCATGCCTATTGCTGTGCAGAGAGCTGAAGATACCGAGATGGAAGCAAACAGGGCCTTTGCCTACAAAGAGTTTACAGTGGGAGTCAGATGTGTCAGTAAAACAAACCATTACAAGAGGAGACAGGCATCACTTTAATAGGTGTGTAAACAACTGTTAAGGCCAGGAGAAGCACCAGGCATGCTCAGATCATTCCAGAGAGGTCAAGGATGAGCTCCCCAGGAGGTGACTTGCTGCTGAGCTATAAGGGATGCAGCCATGAGGCAGATAGAAGGGTGTTCTGCACAGAATAGCAGCAAAGGATGCTTCTAAGCAATCCAACAAGAAAGTTTCAGCAGTCTCTCCACTCAGTAAAATTGACCAAGGATCAAAGTTCAGCAACTCATTTCTCCCTAAGACTCTTTTTTTTTTTTTTTTTTTGGAAGAAAATTTTTTTTTTTTTTAAACTTAACATAACTGTATTAGATTTGCCAAATATCAAAATAAATCCGCCACAGGTACACATGTGTTCCCCATCCTGAACCCTCCTCCCTCCTCCCTCCCCATTCCATCCCTCTGGGTCGTCCCAGTGCACCAGCCCCAAGCATCCAGTATCGTGCATTGAACCTGGACTGGCAACTCATTTCATACATGATATTTTACATGTTTCAATGACATTCTCCCAAATCTTCCCACCCTCTCCCTCTCCCACAGAGTCCATAAGACTGTTCTATACACTCACTAAGACTCTTGAGAGTCTCTTGGACAGCAAGGAGATTGAACCAGTCCATCCTAAAGGAAATAAGTCCTGAAAATTCACTGGAAGGACTGATGCTGAAGCTGAAACTCCAATACTTAGGCCACCTGATGTGAAGAACTGACTCATTTGAAAAGACCCTAATGCTGGCAAAGATTGAAGGTGAGAGGAGAAGGGGACGACAGAGGATGAGATGGTTGGATGGCATCACTGACTCAATGGACATGAGTTTGAGTCAACTCTGGGAGTTGATGATAGACAGGGAGGCCTGGCGTGCCGCAGTCCATGGGGTCACAAAGAGTCAGACACGACCGAGCAATGAACTAAACTGAACTCTGACAAGACATTAGGACATTAGTTTAATAAAGAAATACATGGAAACCACTTTGTATTTCTAGTTTTAATCAACTGGAAATCAAAAGTGTCTCCATAATTGTCTTTAATTCTGCAGGTGTTGGGTTTATAGCCATCCCTCCTTCCATGATGCCTTCACTGAGGCCAGAAGTGACTTCAGCAGCACTTGCAGAGTGGGGAGGGTTCTAGGGGGGCCATGAGCTACTCCCCTGGTGGACAAAGCCATAGACAGGAAAGAAGGTTAAAGAGGATGAAGAGAAACAGAACAGGGGAAAGATAAATAGGAAAGAGGACCCAAAAGAAACTCATACTTCATTGGCATGCTGGGGAAATAGCTCACCAACATCTGCCTCACAGTTACTACCCTGCCCTAAATCTACTCTAATGTGACTTATTAACAGCATGTTAATATAGACCTCATCAAATCATCTTCGGGGCCCTCAAAGCTGAAGAAAAGGGTCAGAGCTGGCCTGCCCGAGACACCTGCTGCTGCCCCAAGTCTCTCCCATCCAGAGGCACCAGGCCTCCAGCTTAAGAGCCTCTCAAGTGCCTATAGAAATGTCTTAGACCTAAAAAACTAAAGGAAGTGGTTCCAAATACAAAAAAAAAAAGTATAACACTGAAATTATTGTTTAATTGAATGTCTACAAGATGTAATATTATATCAACTTAATTAATTGTTCAATTTAACATTCATCAAAAAAGTCATTATATTAGACAACCATTTAAGGTCTTCTAATCCCATGAGAATTCTTGAATATGGATATAATTTCTAAAAATCATCATAAATGATATTAAAATCAAAACTAGAAAATAATTTAAAATTTTCACAGCAAAAACAAAAGATAAATTTACCAGGAAGTATGGAGACATTTCACATCACATCATATCCTTGGAAAGTTTGATAAAATCTAGAATAAGGCCTCAAATGTAAGAGGGAGGGCCTAGGGCCTTCAAATTCTTAGAAGAACTCTGGCTGTCTTCCAGGAACTGTCTTTTCCAGGGCTTCTTGACCAACATCTCTCCCTAAGACGATAAACATTGCCTTGAACCACCTTTGAGTGGTTCAGAATGTTGTCTGATAGTAAATAGTGTTTAATAGAAATTGTATTGTCAGTGCAAACTCAGGTTCTTGGAAGGTTCTCTGGAATTCCCAGTAAGTACAGAATGACTTTCCAGCATGTCATGTTTCTGAGGGTGGGATTTACTTGACTGGTAACATGACAAAAGGCTCCAAAATCACTGCAGATGGTGACCACAGCCATAAAATTAAAAGACGCTTACTCCTTTGGAGAAAAGTTATGACCAACCTAGACAGCACCTTAAAAAGCAGGGACATTACTTTGCCAACAAAGGTCCATTTAGTCAAGGCTATGGTTTTTCCTCAAGTATGGATGTGAGACTTGGATTATAAAGAAAGCTGAGCACTGAAGAATTGATGCTTTTGAAGTGTTAGAGACAACTCTTGAGAGTCTCTTGGACTGCAAGGAGATCCAACCCATCTGTCCTAAAAGAAATCAGTCCTGAATATTCACTGGAAGGACTGATGCTGAAGCTGAGACTCCAATAGTTTGGCCACTTGATGTGAAGAGCTGACTCATCTGAAAAGACCCTGATGCTGGGAAAGATTGAAGGCAGGAGGAGAAGGGGACAACAGAGGATGAGATGGTTGGAAGGCATCACCAACTCAATGGACGTGAGTTTGAGTAAAGTCTGGGAGCTGGTGATGAACAGGGAGGCCTGAAGTGCTGCAGTCCATGGAGTCACAAAGAGTCAGACATGACTGAGCAACTGAACTGAACTTGATGAATGCATATACCAGAGCCTAACAGATAGTTAGTGCTTAATATTTAACAAACAAAAGTCCTCCTACGATTCCACAATACAAGATAGATCCCCACCTCTAAAGCAGCATGTGTCACACAGCATTGAATTTTTTGTACCACTGTCTCCTCCAATTAATTATGAGCTCCAACAGGATAGAAATCATATTCACCCACCATTGCATATGTAGTATCTAAAATAGTACGTATTAGGTGTTCAAGAAGTATCTGTTGAGTGAATGAGAGAATAAAGAGATAGACAATAAATCAAAAAGGGTTTCTCCTGTAGCATGAGGTCAGCTCATGCTAATTCTAGTTCTAGTAATAATTTTAGCTGCCAGTTTTTGAATGGTTACCATGTACCATCACATGCTAAATGCTTTTCAATATTGTCTCATTTAACCCTCATGTCTTTGAAGAAGGTATTAGTAAGATAACAAAACAGTTCAGAGAGATTAAGGGCCCAAAGTCATACACTTAAGAAGTGAGGATGACATTTGAACAGTTAATACCAAGCATGCATGCGTGCTCAGTCATGTCCGACTCTCCATGACCCCACGGACTGTAGTCCACCAGGCTCCTCTGTCTATGGGTTTCCCAGGCAAGAATACTGGATCAGACTGTCATTTCCTTCAAGGGATCTTTCTAACCCAGAGATTCGAACTCCTACATCTCCTACATTGACAGGTGGATTCTTTACCACTAGGCCACCTGGGAAGCCAGTTAATACCAACCTCTTCCCTAAAAACAAGCATTGTTCTACTCTATTCTGTACAGTCACTCTGCTCTTTGTGCGAGACTTGATATCACATGGATAAATATAATTTTTTTTAATTGGGTCCGAATTCCTGCCCAGGACTGTATCCGGATGATTTCCCAGGCATGGATTCTAACCATATCCTTCCCACTAACTGGGCCATGAGCACAGGACAGGGTGAAGGGCAAGGCAGAAATGAGAGTCGGTGCCAGGACCCTAACACCCTCCTGGGGCCACATACTGTTACAGGACGTCCCTGGCTGAGGACTCTGGCCCCCTGGGCTCTACCACCAAAAGGCCATCTGATTTCAGTCAAGTCTCCTCTCTTCCCTGGAGCATTCCCATAGCCTCTTGCAGTACCAACATCCTCACCACTAAATGCCCAGCCTCACCTCCCTCTTTTGCAGCCCAGGGGAGGTGCATTTCCTCCTCCTGCCCATCATTTTGTGTCTGGAGGCAGAGGAGGAATTACCTCGGGAATTGCAGCCTTAACCAGCCTAACTGCCCACATGGCTGTTATTCTTCCAAGTCTCTGAAAGCCCGGCTAACCGCTTGCCTCAGTTAATAGCGAGCAGGTTAGGTTCCTTCATAGGTTAATTATACATTGTGTGGAGAGCATTTCCTTTCATCAGTTCTAAATTTGCTCCCTTTTAATTTTGTGGAGTGCTGCCTCCTTCTCTGAAGAGGGGAAAGGGCAAGGCGGAGCCTGCAGTTGGCTGGCTGCTTCCCATTCATTACACTCGCCACCCGGAGCAGGCTTACTCCTCCCCCCCCCCCACCCCCCACTCCTTTCAGAATGGAAAATTTCATCTTTCTTGGTGTGGAAGTCACCCCTTCCCCCATAGCCATCCACTCTGTCCTTCCAGGGACCTTTTCTATTTCTGCTGTGTCCTACCCGAGATTAGGTGAGCTGCAAAGTGAATGAGGTGGTCAAGGTGACCACAGAGCACAGGTTTACCAGAGAGAATAACAATTCTTCCCCAATTGTGCTCCAGTTCGTTCTTAATACCCACTAATGTCTTGCTCACCTTTGGAGTTGCCCCTTTCCTTTAGAAATGAAATCCAATAGCCCAGCCAAGATAACTAGTGGATCCTTCTTATCCAAAAAGGTGCTGGTAATTTAACTCAAACATAGCAGTTTAATTCTTTCCCTCTCCAGAGATACCCAGGACCTTGGCTACTCTGTTCTTTGTCAATATAGAATGTCATCTTTCAAGAAAGAGGGAAGGGAGTTTGTTCTTTCAGGTGAAATAGCACACAGGTCTCTATGAACCTGGCACAGAATCCCCTGTGTGTTGATCTGGAAGTGGCATGCAGGGATATCTGATGGGACTCTCCATCAAGGTTAGCAAGGCCAAAAAGCTAGGGAGTTGTTTCAAGTCTCACATTCTCCATTTGATCATCTAACAACTTATTTATTGAGTACTTACTATAACCAGACACTGTGATAGGTACTGAAAAAGAGGGATGAGTAAAACAGATCTAATCATAATAGCTTACAGTTCTGAGAACTTGCCAGGCATTCTATTAATCACCTTGTATGTTATCTCATGTCAACCTCTCAATAACTCCATGAAAATAACACTGTTATTATCACGCTCACTTTTCATGCCAGGAAACTAAGGCTTGGAAAGGTTATAAAGTTTGTCCTAGATGCCAGTAAGCTGTGGAGCAGGAGCCAAACCCAGCAGGTGTGACATCAGATAGAAGCTCTGTAATCACTCCCCGTCCTAGCCCTGTCTCCTTGGGGCTCTCAGCCTTGTGATCTGGGAGCCCACTGAAGCCTTCTGTTTAAGCCAAGCTGGGGAGCTTTCCTCTTGCTAAGGGATATCAACTACTTCTTCCCACTCTATGACTCTACCACATCCCAGTTCATCAATGGCTTTTTGACTCTGCCTAAGACCCACGTTCACATTGAGCCCTGGATTATACCCATTTAGAGGTTTTCAAGTTTCGTAAGTGATGACGATATATCTGAGAGTCCAGTCTCCCACCTAACCCAGCTCACACTGCCATCTCCAAATCAGATGCCAGAACCCAGAGCAGAACACTGTCTGGGACATTCCTGAAAGAGGGTGCTCGCCAGGCCTCTCCCTAAAGGAGCTTCCACTGGTCTGTTTGAGGTTCTTAAGGCGGGAGCCATGTTGATATGAGCACATGTGGGTTCCAGATTGCATCCAATGAGTACTCACTTCAAATCAGGTGCTGTGCCAAGCACCTCACACACTTGACTTCATTTAAGACCCACAGCTATCCTCTGAAATGGGTACTATTTAATAGAGCAGAAAGAGACATAGAATGGTTAGTTAACTTGCCCAAGTTTGCACAGCTAGGTAGGCTTCAAACCTGGGTTGCCAGATTCCAACACAGCTAAATAGGGAAAGTCTCAATGATGCCTAAAGAAACTCATAGATACCAGGGAACTCAGTGGCCCTTCAACCCAGACTCCTGGCTCTCACTCATAGAACCAGCATATGAATCTTCTCTCCCTGAACTCAGGCCAGTCATGTGACTGGAATTTGGGAGCAGGCAGAGGAGCCTCTGCCCTTCCCCAGCAGAGCTGCCTGCCTAATGCTCCGGCTGTTTATTACTGACTCCTCCTGATCTAATGGGAGTTGAAATTTCCATTAATTAAGAATATAAATAAATAAATGGGTAGGAAAGAAAGCGAGATGGTGGCGTGGTGCCCAGAAGGCTCTGCAGAAAGCAGCCAGTTCACGCTTCATTAGCATCTTTGCTCCCTCTCCAAACCTGCTAATGCAGCCTTTCTTCTGAGACACACTCAGGGAACTCCAGTTTGGAGGTGATGGTTTGGTTGCAAACCTTCCACACTTCTGAACATTTCTGAGTGGCCGTTCACAGCCTTTAGAGAGCCAGCTTGACCCCAACCCAGAGTACATCTTCAGCTTAATCACCCTCCTTCCTACTGTGCCTTCAAAAAAAGAAAGATGATTTCTGCTGCCCGGCCCCCACTGCCCCCGGCCACACACACACACACACACACACAGGAGCCCTCATGCTGTCACAACACAATGTTGTATGATGGTGACTCAGCGGGTCGTGAACGTTTTCTTGGTCAGGTTGTCCTCTCAGCTAGGTCTTTATGTTCCTCAGGTCAAACCTCTCCCCTAGAAGTCAACATTGTGCTGTTGCAGACCAGAAGCAAGAGATGGAAGAGACAAGGGGAGAAGGTGAGGCACCGGTGGGAAGTCCATGCTGCTAGCAATCACGGGTGCCTCACCTACCATGCTGGGCTTTGCGTCAGAGATAAAAGTCACCCCTGCCCCGTGTGCAGCCATTCTGGGGAGAGGACATAACAAGACAGCAGGCAGCATTTAATAAGGACAAAACTGCACACTGCAGCCTTCCCTGGTGGTCCTGTGATTAAGAACCCACCTGCCAATGCAGGGGACGTGGGTTCATCCCTGGTCCAGGAAGATCCCACATGCCTTGGGGCAACCAAGACCACGAGCCCAGGCCCTAGAACCTGTGCTCTGCAACAAGAGACGCCATCACAAGGAGAAGCTCGCACACCACAAGGAAGAGAAGCTGCCAACTCGCTGCAACTAGAGAAAGCTCATGCACAGCAACAAAAGACCCAGCACAACCATAAATAAATAAACAAAACTGCATGCTGCAGACTTTGTACAGTGGAGCTTATGAGAGAAAGAGATAATGGAGTGGGAGAAGTAAAAGTTCCAGAACGTCTATATAGAGGGGTTAGGGAGGGGCAGCAAGCTGTGTGACTTGTGTCAAGGCTGCACTACCCGACAAGCACACTGCTTTCTTTTGCTGCAGCTTAGAGTTTTCACCATGATGAGGGTGCTGCCCACACCTCCCCCAAGGCTGTCCTTTGATGCTGCTACTCTCATTGAGGGTTCTACAACCCTGAAGTTGAGGCTTATGCTGGGCCAAGAAAGGGTGGTAGAAATTCCTTTCTGCCTCCTCATGCAGAAATAGGATTAGGATTAGCAGCTAAAATGGGTGAGTGAAGCTGGAATCAATGGAGAATTTTTTAGAAGCAGAGGCAGAAAATTCATTCACATGCAAGAGTGACACTGAATCGCTATCTTATACCATACACAAAAATTAACTGAAATAGAAGAGGCAGCCTACTGAATGGGAGAAAATATTTTCAAATCATACCTAATAATGGTTTAATATCCAAAATATATAAAGAACTCAGGCTCTAGTTTTTCAAGAGATTTATAGGTGACCAACATCACTAATCAGGGAAATAAAAATCAAAACCACACGATATCACCCACACCTGTTAGAAGGGCTATTATCAAAAAGGCAAGAGGTAACAAGTTTTTAAGAATGAGAAGAAAAGGGGATCCTGGTACACTGTTGCTGGGAATGCAAATTGGTGCAACCACTTTATTAAAGAGTATGGAGGTTTCTCAAAAACCTAAAAACAAAACAAAAAAGAAACTAAAAGCAGAACTACAATATAATCTAGCAATTCCACTTCTGAGTATTTACCTAATGAAAAGGAAAACACTAACTCAAAAAGATATCTGCACCCACAAGTTAGGTTCAATGCAGCGTTGTTTTACAAAAACCAAGATATGGAAGCAACTTAAGTGTCCACCAAGGAATGAATGGATAAATGTGGTATATGTGTGTGCAATGGAATATTATTCAGCTGTGTAAAAGAGTGAAATATTGTTCATTGTAACAGTATGGACAGACCTTGAGGGCATTATGCTAAGTGAAATAAAGTCAGAGGAAGATAATGTGTAATTTCACCTATATGTGAAATCTAAAAAGAAAAAAACAAGCTCACAGATACAAAGAACAGATTGGTGTTTGCCAGAGGTGGGGGTGGGGGAAGAGAAATGATTGGAGGGAAGCCAAGGTACAAACTTTTCCAGTTATAAAATAGTCATACAGAGTCATAGGGGTATAATGCACAGCATGGTAACTATAGTTAATTATACTGTATTACATATTTGAAAGTTGCTAAGAGTAAATCTTAAAAGTTCTCATAAGAAAAAAGTTTTAACTATGTATGGTGACAGACGTTACTAGACTTAGTGTGGTGGCCATTTCACAATGTACACAAATGGTGAATCAGAATGTTGTACACCTGAAACTAATATAATGTCAATTACACTTCAATTAAAAAAAAAAAACACTGATTTGAGAAAGTTGTTGTAACATCAAAAGGTTTTACATCATTGGCTTCTGAGACTGCCATTCACAATAGGTCTTTCCTTTCTTACATAGATTTCTTTGTAGTGGCAGATGCCTGGACGGTTTTTAATAGTTTAACTTGTGCCTACTTAGACTGAGGGTCAAAACAGTCTCAGTTTCTTTTCTGAATGTATTTTCCTAAGTCCCCCAGCAGCTTATGCTGTGAACTCACCTCTAGGCTTTGCAAATTGCCAAACAGCTGTCACCCATTATGGACTTCCCATAGCGCAATCCTGAACTTTCACAGAAATGCAGAACTTTTCCAGAAACAGTATATATGTTTTTAAATAAAGCTGTTTAGATAGGAGAGCTGCACACAGTAAGTAGAGTTCAGATCCAAGAGCGACTCACCAGGTCCCTCAGTAAGGATGAGAACAGTGAATTCAAAGGGCTCTCGGCTGCCTCACTGGTGCTACGAGCAGTCAGCTTCCAAGCTCACTCATCAACAGAAACTGTTACAACGAAAATGATTTTTTTTTAACTTGGATTTTTAATTAAAACACCTTATTAAAAGTATTAAAACAAACTTTAATACTTCCTGAAGTAGGTGGTCTTCTTTCAGAGAACTGCAAGATGAGGCAGAAAGCCAGAAGCTTTTATGGGAAAGAACAAGGACGATAGAAACAGAAAATACGATTGGTTGGGGTCAAGGAGTCAACCTTGTGTGGAGAGAGTGGGCTTAGCTTTGGGGGACAGGCTGAGATTTCTGTTCAAGAGTAGTATTTTCAGGGACAAGAAGGCTATCTTTATCCTACCCCAGGCTGAAATGGCTCCATCATGGGCCTAGAAATATATTTCAACAGACCCCCAACCCAATTTTTAGCCCTGCGTCCCCCAATTTCCTTTACGTCCCTTAATTTTCCTATTTTTTTCCTCCCAAAACTAACAATAACACAGTAGGCTGGCACCCCCATGGATTTGCCTCTTGTTTCAACAGCTTTGGGACAAAACAGACCCAGGGACTCCCTTTCTTTGCAGCTTGTGACCATACTCTATAACCTCCTTTCTAGGCACAGCCTCCCTCGGAAGCAAGCTCTCAGCTGTCCTCTGCCTCCAGCATCAGCCGACACCAGCTTTTGTCATTAGCTTATCACCAAACAACCACGAGCTCCTAGGCCACCATGAGCTGCCAAGACAAGCTGTATCTGAGGGCCTCCTACACATACCTCTCTCTCTGGGCTTCTATTTCAACCACGACAGTGGGGCTCCAGAAGGCTTGGACCACCTCTTCCATGAATCCCAAGGAGAAGCTTGAGGGTGTCCAGTGTCTCTTGTAGACACAAAACCAGTGCAGAGGCTGCTCTTGTTCTACTGAGAGCAACACCATCTCATGGTGTTGGATGGGCCAACACCAGCCCAAGATGAATGGGGTAAAGCCCTGTACACCATGAGAGACATGGTGGCCCTGGAGAAGAACTTGAACCAGGCCTCTTGGGGTCTGTATCCCGAGCTCTGCATTGACCAACGCCCAGCTCTTAACCCAGCAGAACCTGACGAGGCCCTCCCAGTGAGATCCCTCCCCCACATTCTCTGCTGTAGCTCCTCCCTGAAGTACCCCATGTATATTTCCTGAGTTTTTCAGATGTCAGAAAGCACCACCAGGTGGAGGAAATTAACCATGTGAGGACCATGAGCACATAAACCCCAGGCCTTCTGGAGCCTAAGGACTGATAATGGTAACCCCTGTGACTCAGCCCTGTTACCCACCATCAGCCGGAGAATTGTGCATGAGCTAATCACAAGCCCTACAATGTCCCTGTGACTCCTCAGTTCAGTCCAGTCACTTAGTCATGTCCCACTCTTTGAGACCCCATGGACTGCAGCACACCAGGCCTCCCTGTCCATCAGCAACTTCCAGAGTTTACTCAAACTCATGTCCATCAAGTTGGTAATGCCATCCAACCATCTCATCTTCTGTCATCCCCTTCTCCTCCCACCTTCAATCTTTCCCAACATCAGGGTCTTTTCCAATGAGTCAGTTCTTTACATCAAGTGGCCAAAGTATTGGAGTTTCAGCTTCAGCATCAGTCCTTCCAAAGAAATCCCAGGGCTGATCTCCTTCAGAATGGACTGATTGGATCTCCTTTCTGTCCAAGGGACTCTCAAGAGTCTTCTGCAACACCAAGTTCAAAAGCATCAATTCTTCCATGCTCAGCTTTCTTTATAGTCCAACTCTCACATCCATACATGACTACAGGAAAAACCATAGCCTGTACTAGACAGACCTTTGTTGGCAAAGTAATGTCTCTTCTTTTTAATATGCTGTCTAGGGTTGGTCATTGCTTTTCTTCCAAGGAGCAAGTGTCTTTTAATTTCAAGGCTGCAGTCACCATCTGCGGAGATTTTGGAGCCTAAGAAAATAAAGTCTGTCACTGTTTCACTGTTTCCCCATCTGTTTGCCCAACCTGGCCTTTAAAAATGCTTTCCTGATAAAACTCTTAGAGGAAAACACAGGCAAAACACATGATGATATAAATTAAAGCAAGATCCTCTATGACCCACCTCCCAGAGTAATGGAAATAAAAACAAAAGTAAACAAGTGGGACCTGATTAAACTTAAAAGCTTTTGCACAGGAAAGGACTATAAGAAAGGTGGAAAGACAACCCTCAGAATGGAAGAAAATAATAGCAAATGAAACAGATAGAGGATTAATTTCCAAAATATACAAGGACCTCATACAACTCAAAGCCAGAAATACAAACAACCCAATCAAAAAGTGGGAAAAAGACCTAAACAAATTTTTCTCCAAAGAAGACATATATATGGCTAACACATGAAAAGATGATCAGCATCATTCATTATTCAGTTCAGTTCAGTCGTTCAGTCATGTCTGACTCTTTGCGACCCTATGAATTGCAGCACGCCAGGCCTCCCTGTCCATCACCAACTCCTGGAGTTCACTCAGACTCACATCCATAGAGTCAGTGATGCCATCCAGCCATCTCATCCTCTGTCGTCCCCTTCTCATCCTGCCCACAATCCCTCCCAGCATCAGAGTCTTTTCCAATGAGTCAACTCTTTGCATGAGGTGGCCAAAGTACTGGAGTTTCATTATTAGAGAAATGTAAATCAAAATTACAATGAGATATCACATCACACCTGTCAGAATGGCCCTCATCAAAAAATAGACAGACAATAAATGCTGGAGAGGGTGTGGAGAAAAGGGAACCCTCTTGCACTGTTGGTTGTAAACTGATACAGTCACTATGGAAGATGGTATGGAGATTCCTTTAAAACCTGGGAATAAAACCACCATGCTAAGTCACTTCAGTCGTGTCCAACTCTGTGCGACCCCATAGACGGCAGCCCACCAGGCTCCCCCATTCCTGGGATTCTCCAGCCAAGAACACTGGAGTGGGTTGCCATTTCCTTCTCCAATGCATGAAAGTGAAAAGTGAAAGTGAGGGTGCTCGCTCAGTCATGTCTGACTCTTAGCGACCCCATGGACTGTAGCCTACCAGGCTCTTCTGTCCATGGGATTTCCCAGGCAAGAGTACTGGAGTGGGGTGCCACTGCCTTCTCCGAAAACCACCATATGACCCAGCAATCCCACTCCTAGGCATATACCCTGAAGAAACCACAATTGAAATTGTGAAATTGAAAATGTGAAATATCCCATTGTTCATTGCAGCACTATCTACAATAGCTAGAACATGGAAGCAACCTAGATGTCCATCGACAGATGAACGGATAAAGAAGTTATGGTACATATATACAATGGAATATTACTCAGCCATAAAAAGAAACACGTTTGAGTCACATTCTAATTCTAATGTGAATTCTAATTCTAATTCATTCTAATTCTAATTCTCTTATGAGGTGGATGAACGTAGAACCTATTATATGGAGTGAAGTGAGTCAGAAAGAGAAAGATAAATACCGTATTCTAACACATATATACATAATCTAGAAAAAATGGTACTGAATAATTTATCTACAGGGCAACAATGTAGAAACAGACATAGAGAATAGACATGGACATGGGGAGAGGGGACGAGAGGATGAGATGTATGGAAGAGTAACATGGAAACTTACATTACCATATGTAAAATAGATAGCCAACAGGAATTTGCTGTATGGCTCAGGAAACTCAAACAGGGGCTCTGTATCAACCTAGAGGGGTGGGACTGGGAGTGAGATGGGAGGGAGTTTCAAAAGGGAGGGGATATATGTATATCTATAACTGATTCATGTTGAGGTTTGATAGAAAACAGCTAAATTCTGTAAGGCAATTATCCTTCAATAAAAAATAAATAAATTTTAAAAAATGCTTTCCTGAAAGCCTTTAGGGAATTTGGGTTTTCACTGGGGGTGGGTGGCATAAGTACCCTTCTCCTTACAGGGCCCTACAATAAACCTTTCTCTGCCCCGAACTCCGATGTTTCAGTTTCATTGACCTCACTGTACACCATGAATGCATCATGAATGTGAACTTGCAAGCAGTAACTGAACCACTCCCTAGATGAGGAGGTGAAGCTCATCAAGAAGATGGCAACCACCTGACTGCCCCCCACAGGCTGGCGCCCTTCCCCCCAGACTGGGCTGAACAAGGATCTAGTCCAAGCACCAGAGCCTCTGGAACCCAGCAGCCTTTGGGTTGGGGTGGGGGGAGCCTTTTGCATCAAGACTTCCACCTGAGCCTCCCCCTGCAGCCACCAGGCAGCTTTATAAAGACCCTGGAGCCTTGGACCCAGCTGTGGAACAAATGGAAACAATAAAGCCTTTTGCAGAAGGAAAAAAAAAAGAAGAAACAAATAAGGTTCCCTGCAGTCTGCCTACTTCACAGGTTAGCCTCATCAAAAGAACTCCAGAGTATGGTTATTATAAATATTGTCCTATTTTGGTTTCTTTGAGGTTAGGCTTAAATCAGAGTCATTCACTTAGTAGTCCAGGGGGTGTTGGTGGGAATAGAGACATGGATACATTTTAGGATATTAGGGGGAAAAAAAAAAAAACCATCCAGCATATCCAGCTTTCTTCCAAATTAAAGTGCAAATCAGGTTCTGTTTCACTCCTTTTTCCTCTCAGTACCTGCCTTCTCTCCTCCGTTTCCAGAGAATAAGCCCACCCAGCTTGATTGTTTAAAAGAGAAAGGAGCTGCTATTCTTAGCCAGGGAAGATTCACTTGTGTTGCGCTAACAACCTGCCTTTCTATCCTTTCCCCTGAGAGCACATCTCTTTCTTTAATGCAGTGGTTCTCAGCATAGTTACATATTAGAATCACCTGGGGGTGCTCTTTTAAAAATACCAACACTCAAGCTCCATCTCCAGCTTCTGACCTAATTGCTCTGGAGAGCGGTTCTGATATTCAGCCAGGCTGAGAACAACTGCTCTACCATGTGAAATAAATTCATCATCTATGTCCCTACCCCCAAAAAGCAACCAGCCTCCCCCCCGACTCTGCTAGTATGAGAGTTCAGTTCTATTCATGATCTGCTTAGATTTGGATGGCTGGGGATTTTTTTATTAGGTTTGGGGGTGCTTTTTAATGAATTAGAGAATTAAGACCTTTATCCTTCAGTGAGATGTCACGATATTACTTGAACTCATTCCTCTTTGACAAAAATATTTTTGAAAATATTAACCAAAGTCTAAGATTCTGTGAGATTCCCAACTCACTATGAGAGGTCTTGGGGTCATTTCATCCAGTATCTCACAACAATAGGCTGCATCAGAATCACCTGGGCCCTGCTCAATGACCCATGATAAAAATCTAGATTGCCAGGTCCCATCTCCCAGAAATTCTGACTCAGTAATTCTGAAGTAGGGACATGAATCTGAGGCTAAAAGGTCCTAGACTATTCTGCTGCATGACCAAATTGGGGAAGCACTCATTTTGATGATTTCTCTCTTGTATGAATAGATATGAGTGCCTTAATTTCTTCAATAATGTTCTTCAATCATTGTCTTTTCAAACAGTGCCCAAACTTTGAACTGCATTGACACCCCTCCCTTAGCATCCCTACTAAAACTGTCCTTTTTACAGTTAGAAGTTATGTGGAAGGTTCTTCAAGGAAGTTTAGGGTTATGTTTAGAGTTGAACTGGAGAAGGCAATGGCACCCCACTCCAGTACTCTTGCCCGGAAAATCCCATGGACAGAGGAACCTGGTAGGCTGCGTTCCATGGGGTCACTAAGAGTCAGACACTACTGAGCGACTTCGCTTTCACTTTTCACTTTCATGCATTGGAGAAGGCAATGGCAACCCACTCCAGTGTTCTTGCCTGGAGAATCCCAGGGATGGGAGCCTGGTGGGCTGCCATCTATGGGGTCTCACAGAGTCGGACACGACTGAAGCGACTTAGCAGCAGCAGTTAGAGTTGAATTAGGGTCACAGGACTTTCTTTGGGAATAATACCATGCAGTGTACTGCAGTGAGAGGACACTTGAATCAGAAGGAAAGTGAAAGGGGAAAAAATATTTGAATAAGACTTTGACACTCTCCGGATTCATTGGCCATGAAAGGGACCCCCTCATGGAATGCTGAGGAGAGTCTATCCCTTTACCCAACTCTGCAAACTCTAAAACACAAAGAGAATGAAGAGAAGCATTGAAAGGAAAAAAAAAAAAAAAAAACAGGATAATGCTAAGGTACAAGAGAGTATGGGCTTCCTGGGTGGCTCAGTGGTAAGAATCTACCTGCCAATTCAGGAGACGTGGTTTGACCCCTGAGTCAGGAAGATCCCCTAGAGAAGGAAATGGCAAACCACTCCAGTATTCTTGCCTGGGAAATCCCATGGACAGAGGAAGCTGGCATGCTACAGTCTATGGCGTCACAAAAGAGTCAGACACAACTTAGTGACTAAACAACAGAAGAGAGTATGGGAAGGGATGGAAAAAAAGTCCTATAAGGGACAGTACTGAGAAGCCTCCAAGTTGAGTTTGACATTGGGAAAGAAAAAAAAAAAATCAAAGAGAGTGAAAGTAGTGTCAGCCACATGTCCCAGCCCCTAGTACTCTGACTACATGTCTTCAGACTGTCCACTTCCAAATGATCAAAAACCTGATGCAACCCAGAAAGTCTTTTTTTTTTTTTTTCCAGAGCAGTATCTGTCATACAGATGTCATATAGGGCTCCACCACCTTTGTCACAGGCTTTTTACCAAGCCACAACGCCCCTCCTTGCTTCCTGCCTACAAAAACCTTTCCTATGGCTCAGCGGGTAAAGAATCCGCCTGCAACACAGGAGACTCAGGAGACAGGGGTTCGATCCCTGGGACAGGAAAATCCTCTGGAGAAGAAAATGACAACCTGCTCCAGTACTCTTGCCTGGAAAACCCCTTGGGTGGAGGAGCCTGGCAGGCTCCAGTCCAGAAGGGTCGTAAAGAGTCAGACATGACTAAGCATGCAGGCAAGGCAGAGAAAAGTGGAGGGGTGCTGGCTCCAGCTAGAGTCGCACAAATGTGGGTTGAGATTGGCATCCAAGGAGCCAGTGTTTGGGGCATTTGTCACTAAATCCCTTTGATTTCTCTCTTTGTAAACAATAAAAAAATAAAAAAATAAAAATCACTGAGCATCTGTTAGGTATCATGCATTTACACACACATTATCTCATTTCTTCCTCAACACAGCCCTAAGAAACAGGATTATCATTTACATTTTACAGATAAGGAAACTGAAGCTTAAAGAAGTGGCATGACTAACCCAGGGAAGTAGAGACAAAAATCAAACCCAGGTCTCCATTACCCAGAACAGGGCTCCTTCCACAGTAACTCAGCTGCCTCTAGACTTAAGCTTCAGGCTTTGGCCCAGTAGAACTAGAATGTCATCATTTTTCCTATTAACTGCTGCATTTGCAATTTGAAGGAGGCATTCACATTAAGAGAGTTACTAAAAGCTATAGTGGGTTTAGGAGATAAATGCATCAGAGGGCATCCCTTTATTACTTTGTGGTCTCTTTCCTAAATTATCTTCACTCTATTGGTGCCCTCACAATGGTCCCTTACAGTCCCCTGTCTTTCATTCAGAATAATTTTCTAGCACTATTCCCATCCTGATGGATTATATTCAGGATTATTTTTAGGGATCCCTGGTGGCTCAGACAGTAAAGAATCATGCGCCTGCAATGCCGGAGACCTAGGTTCAATTCATGGGTTGGGAAGATCCCTTGGAGGAACGCATGGCAACCCACTCCAGTATTCTTGCCTGGAGAATCCCCATGGACAGAGGAGCCTGGTAAGCTACAGTCCATGGGGTCACAAAGAGTCAGACATGACTGAGCAACTAAGCACAAGAATAATTATGAGAGCAATCACTTTTGCTGTTTTATTTTTTAATTAATTTTATTGGAATATAGTTTATTTACAATGTTGTATTAGTTTCTGCTATACAGTAAAGTGAATCATGGTGTGATTACTGACCTAGAGCCAGACATTCTGGAATGTGAAGTCAAGTGGGCCTTAGAAAGCATCACTACAAACAAAGCTAGTGGAGGTGATGGAATTCCAGTTGAGCTCTTTCAAATCCTACAAGATGAAGCTGTGAAAGTGCTGCACCCAATATGCCAGCAAATTTGGACAACTCAGCAGTGGCCACAGGACTGGAAAAGGTCAGTTTTCATTCCAATCCCAAAGAAAGGCAATGCCAAAGAATGCTCAAACTACCGCACAACCGCACTCATCTCACACGCTAGTAAAGTAATGCTCAAAATTCTCCAAGCCAGGCTTCAGCAATATGTGAACCGTGAACTTCCTGATGTTCAAGCTGGATTTAGAAGAGGCAGAGGAACCAGAGACCAAATTGCCAACATCTGCTGGATCATGGAAAAAGCAAGAGAGTTCCAGAAAAACATTTATTTCTGCTTTATCGACTATGCCAAAGCCTTTGACTGTGTGGATCACAATAAACTGTGGAAAATTCTGAAGAGATGGGAATACCAGACCACCTGATCTGCCTCTTGAGAAATCTGTATGCAGGTCAGGAAGCAACAGTTAGAACTGGACATGGAACAACAGACTAGTTCCAAATAGGAAAAGGAGTCCGTCAAGGCTGTATATTGTCACCCTGTTTATTTAACTTATATGCAGAGAACATCATAAGAAATGCTGGGCTGGAAGAAACACAAGCTGGAATCAAGATTGCTGGGAGAAATATCAATAACCTCAGATATGCAGATGACACCACCCTTATGGCAGAAAGTGAAGAGGAACTAAAAAGCCTCTTGATGAAAGTGAAAGTGGAGAGGAAAAAGTTGGCTTAAAGCTCAACATTCAGAAAACGAAGATCATGGCATCCGGTCCCATTACTTCATGGGAAATAGATGGGGAAACAGTGGAAACAGTGTCAGACTTTATTTTTCTGGGCTCCAAAATCACTGCAGATGGTGACTGCAGCCATGAAATTAGAAGACGCTTACTCCTTGGAAGGAAAGTTATGACCAACCTAGATAGCATATTGAAAAGCAGAGACATTACTTTGCCAACAAAGGTCCATCTAGTCAAGGCTATGGCTTTTCCTGTAGTCATGTATGGATGTGAGAGTTGGACTGTGAAAAAGGCTGAGCGCTGAAGAATTGATGCTTTTGAACTGTGGTGTTGGAGAAGACTCTTGAGAGTCCCTTGGACAGCAAGGAGATCCAACCAGTCCATTCTGAAGGAGATCAGCCCTGGGATTTCTTGGGAAGGAATGATGCTAAAGCTGAAACTCCAGTACTTTGGCCACCTCATGTGAAGAGTTGACTCATTGGAAAAGACTTTGATGCTGGGAGGGATTGGGGGAAGGAGGAGAAGGGGATGACAGAGGATTAGATGGCTGGATGGCATCACTGACTTGATGGACGTGAGTCTAGGTGAACTCCAGGAGTTGGTGATGGACAGGGAGGCCTGGTGTGCTGTGATTCATGGGGTCGCAAAGAGTCGGACATGACTGAGCCACTGAACTGAACTGAACTGAAAGTGAATCAGTTATACATATACATATATCCCCTCTTTCTTAGATTTTTTTTCCATATAGGTCACCACAGAGTACTGCGTAGAGTTCCCTGTGCTACATGATAGGTTCTTATTCAGTTATCCACTTTATATATAGTAGTGTGTATATGTCAATGCCAGTCTCCCATTTTTAGTGAGAGTTTAACATACCGAGAAACTGAATTAAGCACTTCATAGGCATTATCTCACTTAATCCTTACTGTACTCTTGAGACCAGTTCAGTTAGTATCTCTGTTTTACACAGGAGAAAATTAAGACATAGAATTAATTTAACTTAGTTGAGACCTCACAACCACTTAATAGTTACTCTAGAAATTCATACCCATTTTAAACCCCAGAGTTCACATGCCTAAACCAACCTAGATGAGTCAAGAGAACCCTGAAGCTCTCAGGCCATTCTATTCAGAAGCAGCACATAGCCCACATCAGAGTTCAACAAAGATGAGCATGAGATTACAATTCTAAGAATTTTAACCCTGAAATTTATATAGACCCTCAAAAGACCCTGAATAGTCAAAGCAATCTTGAAGAAAGAACAAAACTTTCTGATTTTAAACTATTTTACAAAGCATAGTAATCAAAACATAATAGTATTAAACAGTTCACAGAGGATGAAATGGTTAGATAGTATCACTGACTCAATGGACATGAGTTTGAGCAAACTCTGGGAGATAGTGAAGGACAGGAAACCTCGCGTGCTGCAGTCCATGGGGTCTCAAAGAGTTGGACACAACTTAGTGACTGAACAACTGCAACAATTCAATATCAAAAAAAAAAGCAATCAAAAATGGATGTACTGTACAGCAAGGTGACGATAGTTCATAATGCTATACACTGTGTATTTGAAAGTTGCTAGGAGAATAAAAGTTCTTACAACAAGAGAAAAATAGTAACTACATGTAGGAATGTTAACCAGACTTCTTGTGGTGACAAAAAATGAACTCATTTGCAAATAGATCTAGTTCTTACATTTAACAAGAGAAAGAGAGGATATTGGAAGCTCTTCTGAAAAGTTAACTTGGGAGAAGAGGAAACAGAGAAAAGACCATGAAAGGAAAACCAATCATTCCTGGTCAAGCATGCACAGGGAGATTATACTTTGTAACATACTCTCTGTTCCACACACTTACCAACGAGGCAAAACATGAAAATAGAAAAAAGTAAAAGAGACAAGCTCGACAACCAAAATAAAGCTTCTGTGATCCAGAAATAGAATAGAAAGACAAAATGATAAGTGGAGCGAAAGCTGCAGCCTGCTGGATTCTGGGTCTGTATACAAAAAAGGTGGCCAGGAAGTTGACCATCAAGACAGAGGAATCGAAGAGTGCTCATGAGTTCAGGCCCAGAGTTTGGTAGGGAGATTTCCCTGTCCCACAACCTCCCTTTGGCCAGAGCTACCAGAGTGGCTAGAAGACCAGATACATCCTCTCCATCAGAAATTGAACTCAGTAGCTCATGACATAGTGAATGGATCTGTGCTATCCCCAACCTCACTTCAGAACAAGAGTTCCAGTGGGTATAAACCTGAAGTGGCGGAAGCAAGATAGAATGAATGACAAAGCCACTGGACATGGAAGATGAGTACAGAGTGAAGGGGTGGACTTCCCTGGTGGTAAAGTGGATAGAAATCCACCTGCCAGTTAAGTGGGCATGGGTTCAATCCCTGGTCTGGGGAGATTCCACCTGCTGTGCGGCAACTAAAGCTCAGGCACCACAACTATTGGAGCTCGTGTGCTCTAGGATCCACGAGCGACAACGACTGAGCTCCATGTGCCTAGAGCCTGTGCTCTGCAACAGGAGAAGCCATTGCAATGAGAAGTTCGTGCACTGCTACGAAGAGCAGCCCCTGCTCATCGCAACTAGAGAGGGTGGGCATGAAGCGGGGAAGATCTAGTGTAACCAAAAATAAACAAATAAATAAGTTTTAAAATAAAAGAGTAAAGAGGGGAAAGGAGACACAGAGAGAGAGAGACAAAGAGAAAGAGAAAGTGAAGGAGAGGGAGACAGAGGAGACCAATAGTATTTAGCCAGAAAACTAAAATTTCAAAACACAAGAAGAAATTTAATGCTAAGAAAAACAGTCAACAGAATCACTCTCTGAACATAAATTCATCCCAGACTAAATTACCTTTATGAAACAGTCTGACAGAGAATTTTTTTCAAATTGTATTGGAGTGTAATTGCTTTACAACGTTATGTTAGTTTCTGCTGTATAACAAAGTGTATCACCTATATATATATATACACATATATATCCCCTCTTTATTGGATTTCCTTCCCCTTTAGGTCACCACAGATCAATGAGTAGAGTTCCCTGTGCTACACAATAGGTTCTCATTTGTTATCTGTTTTATACATAGTAGTGTATATGCGTCATTCTCTGACAAAGTTGCATTTACATAACTCAAAGTAATAAAGTCACAACTTCCATTTAAAAAGAGTAATTGTGAAACTACAGAACCCAGATGGGAATGAGAAGATCCCAACCAGCTTGACTGTGATGATCATTTCATTTTATAATGTATAGCTATATCAAATCACAAAGTACACCTTACATGCTATATAATTTGCATTTATCAATCATACCTCAGTAAATCTAGGGAGGGGAATCTTATAAATGAGAGACATTACAAAATTTAAATCTCAAATAGTGAGATAAACTCTAGATTGGGCATTCAAAGAAATAATTCATATGTTGACAATTTTTTATACAGAGAAGTTCACTCAGAAAACATCACAGAGAAAACAAAAATATAAATTAAAAGGCAGTTAAGAAACAAGAGAATGGAATGAAAAATATCTAGTGCTATCCCAGAAGTTAAAGAACTAAGAATTTTCCAGAATTAATAATACAAGAATCATCAAATCAAGTCTGCCTTCAGACTTCTGAGCAGGAAAAGTAAAGATAAATCTACCTCTAACACTAGTAAACCTGTGGAACATCAAGGAGAAAAGAAAAAGAGAAAAATGCCTCAGAACCCCAAACAGAAAAGCCAAATTGCCCACAAAGGAATGACATTAAAATGATAACACACTACTCGCAACAAAGAGGATAATTGATGATGGAGTTATGTCTAAATGCTGAGGAAAAATAAATATTAAATTAGAATTATATATATTTTAATATAAATTTATTTATTTTAATTGGAGGCTAATTACTTTACAATATTGTATTGGTTTTGCCATACATTGACATGAATCTGCCACAGGTGTATATGTGCTCCCCATCCTGAACACCCCTCCCACATCCCTCCCCATCCCATCCCTCTGGGTCATCTCAGTGCACCAGCCCCGAGCATCCTGTATCCTGCATCAAACCTGGACTGGCAATCCATTTCACATATGATAATATACATGTTTCAGTGCCATTCTCCCAAATCATCCCACCCTCTCCCTCTCCCACAGAATCCAAAAGACTGTTCTACACATCTGTGTCTCTTTTGCTGTCTCACATACAGGGTTATCGTTACCATCTTTCTAAATTACATATATATGTGTTATTATACTGTATTGGTGTTTAGGGACAAAATAAAGGTAGTTTTTAGTCACACACAAAAAAAGAAAAATAAAGAATGTATTCTCCATATATCCTCACTCGCACAAAAGGATGTACTTCAGCAAAAAGTGAAGACAGGAGGAAAGCATGGAATGCAAGAAGTTAAAAAAAAATGAGAACAGAAAATAATTTAAGTTGATAAATTTAATTAACTACCAGCTATAAAAATCAAAAACATTTTTATATGTTAAAAAAAAGTAAAGTTAAACTTTAGACCGCAATAACACGATGCAATAGATAAACTCAATTCAAAAGGATGGTAGGTCCATATTATGTTCAAAAGAAGGATAAAAGTGCTTAACAACCTGAAATTATTACTAATTATTTATAGTAAAGTGTGTATTTTTTTAAGGTTAGGGGGAGCTATCGACAAAAAGTACTACCATCTTTATCTTCCAAACCAACAGAGGAAAACGAAGGGGTTGATGATGGGAGTATAAAAACTTAATCAATGCACAGATGGCAAAAAGACAAAAAATAAAAGAAACAAGGGGAAAGAATGATAAAAACACAAAATAAAAATGTCAAAATAACAGGAGCTCATCAAACGCCTCCATACCGACACTGAAACCAAGCACCACACAAGGGCCAACAAGTTCCAGGGAAAGACATAACAAGCAAATTCTCCAGCAACAAAGGAACACAGCCCTGAGCTTCAAGATACAGGCTGCCCAAAGTCACCCCAAAACCATAGACATCTCATAACTCATTACTGGACATTTCATTACACTCCAGAGAGAAGAAATACAGCTCCATCCACCAGAACATCGACACAAGCTTCCCTAACCAGGAAACCTTGACAAGCCACCTGTACAAACCCACACACAGCGAGGAAACGCCACAATAAAGAGAACTCCACAAACTGCCAGAATACAGAAAGGACACCCCAAACTCAGCAATTTAAACAAGATGAAGAGACAGAGGAATAGCCAGCAGATAAAGGAACAGGATAAATGCCCACCAAACCAAACCAAAGAAGAAGAGATAGGGAATCTACCTGATAAAGAATTCCGAATAATGATAGTGAAATTGATCCAAAATCTTGAAATTAAAATGGAATCACAGATAAATAGCCTGGAGGCAAGGATTGAGAAGATGCAAGAAAGGTTTAACAAGGACTTAGAAGAAATAAAAAAGAGTCAATATATAATGAATAATGCAGTAAGTGAAATTAAAAACACTCTGGAGGCAACAAATAGTAGAATAACAGAGGCAGAAGATAGGATTAGTGAATTAGAAGATAGAATGGTAGAATTAAATGAATCAGAGAGGATAAAAGAAAAACGAATTAAAAGAAATGAGGACAATCTCAGAGACCTCCAGGACAATATTAAACGCTACAACATTCGAATCATAGGGGTCCCAGAAGAAGAAGACAAAAAGAAAGACCATGAGAAAATACTTGAGGAGATAATAGTTGAAAACTTCCCTAAAATGGGGAAGGAAATAATCACCCAAGTCCAAGAAACCCAGAGAGTCCCAAATAGGATAAACCCAAGGCGAAACACCCCAAGACACATAGTAATCAAATTAACAAAGATCAAACACAAAGAACAAATATTAAAAGCAGCAAGGGAAAAACAACAAATAACACACAAGGGAATTCCCATAAGGATAACAGCTGATCTTTCAATAGAAACTCTTCAAGCCAGGAGGGAATGGCAAGACATACTTAAAATGATGAAAGAAAATAATCTACAGCCCAGATTATTGTACCCAGCAAGGATCTCATTCAAATATGAAGGAGAAATCAAAAGCTTTTCAGACAAGCAAAAGCTGAGAGAATTCTGCACCACCAAACCAGCTCTCCAACAAATACTAAAGGATATTCTCTAGACAGGAAACACAAAAATTGTGTATAAATTCGAACCCAAAACAATAAAGTAAATGGCAACGGGGTCATACTTATCAGTAATTACCTTAAACGTAAATGGGTTGAATGCCCCAACCAAAAGACAAAGACTGGCTGAATGGATACAAAAACAAGACCCCTGCATATGTTGTCTACAAGAGACCCACCTCAAAACAGGGGACACATACAGACTGAAAGTGAAGGGCTGGAAAAAGATTTTCCATGCAAATAGGGACCAAAAGAAAGCAGGAGTAGCAATACTCATATCAGATAAAATAGACTTTAAAACAAAGACTGTGAAAAGAGACAAAGATGGTCACTACATAATGATCAAAGGATCAATCCAAGAAGAAGATATAACAATTATAAATATATATGCACCCAACACGGGAGCACCGCAGTATGTAAGACAAATGCTAACAAGTATGAAAGAAGAAATTAACAATAACACAATAATAGTGGGAGACTTTAATACCCCACTCACACCTATGGATAGATCAACTAAACAGAAAATTAACAAGGAAACACAAACTTTAAACGATACAATAGACCAGTTAGACCTAATTGATATCTATAGGACATTTCATCCCAAAACAATGAATTTCACCTTCTTCTCAAGTGCACATGGAACCTTCTCCAGGATAGATCACATCCTGGGCCATAAAGCTAGCCTTGGTAAATTCAAAAAAATAGAAATCATTCCAAGCATCTTTTCTGACCACAATGCAGTAAGATTAGATCTCAATTACAGGAGAAAAACTATTAAAAAATCCAACATATGGAGGCTGAACAACACGCTGCTGAATAACCAACAAATCACAGAAGAAATCAAAAAAGAAATCAAAATTTGCATAGAAACGAATGAAAATGAAAACACAACAACCCAAAACCTGTGGGACACGGTAAAAGCAGTCCTAAGGGGAAAGTTCATAGCAATACAGGCACACCTCAAGAAACAAGAAAAAAGTCAAATAAATAACCTAACTCTACACCTAAAGCAACTAGAAAAGGAAGAAATGAAGAACCCCAGGGTTAGTAGAAGGAAAGAAATCTTAAAAATTAGAGCAGAAATAAATGCAAAAGAAACAAAAGAGACCATAGCAAAAATCAACAAAACCAAAAGCTGGTTCTTTGAAAGGATAAATAAAATTGACAAACCATTAGCCAGACTCATCAAGAAACAAAGGGAGAAAAATCAAATCAATAAAATTAGAAATGAAAATGGAGAGATCACAACAGACAACACAGAAATACAAAGGATCATAAGAGACTACTATCAACAATTATATGCCAATAAAATGGACAACGTGGAAGAAATGGACAAATTCTTAGAAAAGTACAACTTTCCAAAACTCGATCAGGAAGAAATAGAAAATCTTAACAGACCCATCACAAGCACGGAAATTGAAACTGTAATCAAAAATCTTCCAGCAAACAAAAGCCCAGGTCCAGACGGCTTCACAGCTGAATTCTACCAAAAATTTAGAGAAGAGCTAACACCTATCCTGCTCAAACTCTTCCAGAAAATTGCAGAGGATGGTAAACTTCCAAACTCATTCTATGAGGCCACCATCACCCTAATACCAAAACCTGACAAAGATCCCACAAAAAAAGAAAACTACAGGCCAATATCACTGATGAACATAGATGCAAAAATCCTTAACAAAATTCTAGCAATCAGAATCCAACAACACATTAAAAAGATCATACACCATGACCAAGTGGGCTTTATCCCAGGGATGCAAGGATTCTTCAATATCCGCAAATCAATCAATGTAATACACCACATTAACAAATTGAAAAATAAAAACCATATGATTATCTCAATAGATGCAGAGAAAGCCTTTGACAAAATTCAACATCCATTTATGATCAAAACTCTCCAGAAAGCAGGAATAGAAGGAACCTACCTCAACATAATCAAAGCTATATATGACAAACCCACAGCAAACATTATCCTCAATGGTGAAAAATTGAAAGCATTTCCTCTAAAGTCAGGAACAAGACAAGGGTGCCCACTTTCACCATTACTATTCAACATAGTTTTGGAAGTTTTGGCCACAGCAATCAGAGCAGAAAAAGAAATAAAAGGAATCCAAATTGGAAAAGAAGAAGTAAAGCTCTCACTGTTTGCAGATGACATGATCCTCTACATAGAAAACCCTAAAGACTCCACCAGAAAATTACTAGAACTAATCAATGACTATAGTAAAGTTGCAGGATATAAAATCAACACACAGAAATCCCTTGCATTCCTATACACTAATAATGAGAAAACAGAAAGAGAAATTAAGGAAACAATTCCATTCACCATTGCAACGGAAAGAATAAAATACTTAGGAATATATCTACCTAAAGAATCTAAAGACCTATATATAGAAAACTATAAAACACTGGTGAAAGAAATCAAAGAGGACACTAACAGATGGAGAAATATACCATGTTCATGGATTGGAAGAATCAATGTAGTGAAAATGAGTATACTACCCAAAGCAATCTATAGATTCAATGCAATCCCTATCAAGCTACCAACAGCATTCTTCACAGAGCTAGAACAAATAATTTCACAATTTGTATGGAAAAACAAAAAACCTCGAATAGCCAAAGCGATCTTGAGAAAGAAGAATGGAACTGGAGGAATCAACCTACCTGACTTCAGGCTCTACTACAAAGCCACAGTTATCAAGACAGTATGGTACTGGCACAAAGACAGAAATATAGATCAATGGAACAAAATAGAAAGCCCAGAGATAAATCCACGCACATATGGACACCTTATCTTCGACAAAGGAGGCAAGAATATACAATGGATTAAAGACAATCTCTTTAACAAGTGGTGCTGGGAACTCTGGTCAACCACTTGTAAAAGAATGAAACTAGAACACTTTCTAATACCATACACAAAAATAAACTCAAAATGGATTAAAGATCTAAACGTAAGACCAGAAACTATAAAACTCCTAGAGGAGAACATAGGCAAAACACTCTCTGACATACATCACAGCAGGATCCTCTATGACCCACCTCCCAGAATATTGGAAATAAAAGCAAAAATAAACAAATGGGACCTAATTAACCTTAAAAGCTTCTGCACATCAAAGGAAACTATTAGCAAGGTGAAAAGACAGCCTTCAGAATGGGAGAAGATAATAGCAAATGAAGCAACTGACAAACAACTAATCTCGAGAATATACAAGCAACTCCTACAGCTCAACTCCAGAAAAATAAATGACCCAATCAAAAAATGGGCCAAAGAACTAAATAGACATTTCTCCAAAGAAGACATAAAGATGGCTAACAAACACATGAAAAGATGCTCAACATCACTCATTATCAGAGAAATGCAAATCAAAACCACTATGAGGTACCATTTCACGCCAGTCAGAATGGCTGCAATCCAAAAGTCTACAAGTAATAAATGCTGGAGAGGGTGTGGAGAAAAGGGAACCCTCTTACACTGTTGGTGGGAATGCAAACTAGTGCAGCCACTATGGAGAACAGTGTGGAGATTCCTTAAAAAACTGGAAATAGACATGCCTTATGATCCAGCAATCCCACTGCTGGGCATACACACTGAGAAAACCAGAAGGGAAAGAGACACGAGTACCCCAATGTTCATCGCAGCACTGTTTATAATAGCCAGGACATGGAAGCAACCTAGATGTCCATCAGCAGATGAATGGATAAGAAAGCTGTGGTACATATACACAATGGAGTATTATTCAGCCATTAAAAAGAATACATTTGAATCAGTTCTAATGAGGTGGATGAAACTGGAGCCTATTATACAGAGTGAAGTAAGCCAGAAAGAAAAACACCAATACAGTATACTAACGCATATATATGGAATTTAGAAAGATGGTAACAATAACCCTGTGTACGAGACAGCAAAAGAGACACTGATGTATAGAACAGTCTTATGGACTCTGTGGGAGAGGGAGAGGGTGGGAAGATTTGGGAGAATGGCATTGAAACATGTAAATATCATGTATGAAATGAGTTGCCAGTCCAGGTTCGATGCACGATACTGGATGCTTGGGGCTGGTGCACTGGGACGACCCAGAGGGATGGAATGGGGAGGGAGGAGGGAGGAGGGTTCAGGATGGGGAACACATGTATACCTGTGGCGGATTCATTTTGATATTTGGCAAATCTAATACAGTTATGTAAAGTTTAAAAATAAAATTAAATTAAAAAAAAAAAATAAAAAATAAAAAATAAAATAAAAATCAAAAAAAAAAAAAAAAAAGTCAAAATAAGTCCAAATATATCACTGTGTGGTGTGCATGTGCAGATTAAACTCTCAATAAAACATCAGAGAACATCATATTGGAATTTGTTTTTAATACAGCTATTATTGCTGAAAACAGACACACCTAAAGCAAAACGTCCAAAAAATTCAAAATAAAGGGTACACCACTTAGGAGAGTATTTTCTCAATATTTAATAAAATCCAAGATGTCCGAAATTCTTATTTCCTGGTAATACATCATAGAACAGTGTTTTTTAAACTCCAGTCTATGACCCAATCCTGGGTCATAAAATCAATTTAGTGAATCGCAATCAGCACTTTTTTTAGATGAAAAGAAAAAAGGATGGGAAAAGGAATAAATAGAATAGGATAGGAAAGAATGGGGAAAGACAGGACAGAACAGAATAGAAATCAAAGTAAATATCACAGTGCTTCATGGAAATAAGAATATACAGTTTGAAAAAACTTTCCTTTGTGGGGTGTATACTCATGAGTAGGCAAATATGCATGTACTACATTTGTGATGGAAAGTGCATCTCTTCCTTTTTTCATTTTAAGTTTCAAAAACTCTAGCCTAGGACTTGCAAGCATGAGCCAAAAGACATACTATGAAGTTTACCGCAATATTATTTGTAATCAGGAAAAATTGGAAATATCTTGAAAGTTGATCAATAGGAGAACAGATAAGTTAATTGAGGTAAATAAATACACATACAAAGAGCAAATTAACTTAATCTTTGTATGTCAACATAAATAAATCTCAAAAACAAAATATTGCATGAATAAAAGCAAGCTATAGAAAGATATACATAAGATATTCACCATATGCTAAAAATTTTGCAAAGTTTGAGAGCAAGTAAAACAATAGCTTGTATGATTATAAATACACACATATATTATATAGAGTAATGGTATAAAAACTTGTATGGGATGATAAATTCAGAGGATAGTTAACCCTTGGAAATCGAGTAGTGACAGATAATGGAGTCAGGGAAGACTTCACAAGCGGTAGTTTTCAATCCACAATGTTTTCTTTTATTTTTCGTTTATTTATTTTTTGGCCATATGTATGTTATGTGGGATCTTAGTTCCCCAACCAAGGGATATAACCCACACCCCTGCACCAGAAGCATAAAGTCTTAATCACTGGGCCATCAGAGAAGTCCCTAAATCCGTAAGGTTTTAACAAAAAAAATGTAGACATAAATATAAGGGAAATGTTAAGATTTGATAAAGCTGGCAGTGATATATGCATGTCAATAATTTGCTCCTTATGTGCTTTCCATATGTTGGAAAACTTTTATGGCCCCAAATTATAAAGCTTACAAAATCTGTGGTTTTTAGTTCCTGTGCTAATCACAAATGATTAGCATGAGATTCTGTCCTCCCCAAACTTTATATATTTGGCTCATCAATATAGCAAATACTGACCCATTATCTTACTTCCAGACACGCAAACACAGTCAGCTTTTCCATAGTCACACGAGGCAAAAGGAAGTTCCCTGAGTTGTGAACCTGATAAACGTACTTTTTCCTGCAGCAGAAGCAGAGTTAGAACTCAGCTCTATGTATATATGTAAAAAAAAAGCCACCACGTTAACCCCGAGTGCAATATAGTTTCCACTGTGCTTCTGATGAGCAAAAGACAGATGTGTGACTTTACTCCACCTAATGAACATTTCAATCTTCCAATAAACACCCTAATAAAGAAAAATTGAGATTTAACTCACTTTTATTATCACAACCGACATGTCACAAGGTTTTAATTGGGCTGAAAACAGCTTCCAATAATAATACCCTCCTTAATTGATTCATTAAAGGAGCCCCTACTGAGACAGAAGCGCTAGTTTCAGGAAAAAGGAATGAAATAAGCCCCGATTTCCCACTGAGTGGCTATGATCCCTCTGCCATCAACTCTCTAGGCCACTGAAGAGGATGTTAAGAGTGGCCAACGCCTGAAATTGTTCTGCTCATCCCAGAGTGGCCACGGACCGAAACACAGTCCTCACACGCTCACCACTCACTTAGCAGGGTAACGAAAGAGAAAGCTGGAACTTGACAATATTCTGTCTTCGTATGAAATCAATCAGCATATAAAAAACCACAAGTGAGAATGCATCGATAGCAAGAAGTGAAAGGTTTTTACAAGACTGAACAAAAATCACCACCACATCCCAGCTTGGCTGGGCAAGGAGCAGAGGGGGCAGGGGCAGAAGAGGGAAGACTTATGAAGAACAAATGGAAATCATCTATTTGTGGGGAAATTAGCATTGATCATATAATACAGAAAATAGAGTGTAGTGCTTAGAGGCATGGCATCTGCAATCAGGTAGACTTGGAAGTCTGTCCTGCTCTTGCACTTATCAGCTCTGTCACCCTGGACAGGTGAGCCATCTAAACCCCGGTTTCCTCAGCTATAGAACAGGAGTGATAATCACCTACCACAGCAACCGGAGTACATCAGATCATATTCTTTTGCTCAGAACCCTCTGAGGGCGCCTCATTATATTCCTACCCTATCTGCACCTTCCATTAACTCTCTGGTGTCATCTCCTTCTCCCCTCCTCCAATTCACTCCACACTGAGCCACACCTCTTCCCCCTGCTCTCAAAAGTACCCAGTGTGATATATGTGGAATCTAAGAAAATGGTAAAGATGATCTTATTTGTAAAGCAAAACATAGAGAACAGACATATGGATACCAAGGAGGAGAGGAGAGTGATGAACTGGGAGACTGCGATTGACATAAAATAGATAACTAATAAGAACCTACTGTATAGCACAGGGAACTCTACTCAATGCTCTGTGGTGACCATAACGGGAAAAAAATCCAGAAAAGAGCAGATATGTGTATAACTATAGCTGTTATACAGTATAACAGCTATACAGTAGAAAGATGACATTGTAAAGCAACTATACTCCAATAAAAATTAATTTAAAAATAAAGATGAAATATTAAAAAATTTAAGTACCCAGCATGCTCTCACCCCTGGCCTTTGCTGGTTCCCCTCTCCTCCAGTTCTCTGCAGCACTCATTCCTTCATATCTGCCAAGTCTTCCATCCAACATCATCCACCACCACCCTATTTAAAATGGCCAACTGTCCCTCTGCATACTCCAAATACCCTCATCTCTTCTATGCCTTTTTTTTTCTCTTTTTTTTTTTTTTTTTTTTTTGCATAACACTCATCACCTTCTAGCATACCATATAACTCAATTGCTTCATCTGTTGTTTATACGTCCCTGCTGTTTGGCTCACTGATCTATCCCAAATGCCTAAAACAATGAAGAGCAGATACCAGGTGCGTAATTTTTGTTACACTAAACACTCCTAAGATTGTCCTGATGACTAAATTAGATAGTGCATGCCAAGCACTTAGCTCAGTGTGGGCACACAGAAGCGCTCAGTAAATGTTATCTGTCGTTATCATCATGGTTGCTATTATTGTCATCATTGTTTTCCATCGGACGTGAGGATATTATTAAACAATCAAATCACAGTTCTTCCAGACATTGGTTCCTGAAGATGAAAGACCTAGATTTAACTGACTAGAGTTTGCTGACACTATATGATATCTTGTTATGTACAGACAACCCTGCAAATGATGAAAGGTACCAGGTTACCTGGAGTTCACCTCCCCCAACTCATCTAGTCACACAGGGCTTCGGACAGCTGCTACGTCAAGAATGTGTATCAGGGTACATCTAGGAACTGCTGCTCTCCCTTGACCTGTTAGGACTGCACTGCCTGTAAATACCAACTTGACAGCAAGAGGCTAGAAAGCATTTTGTTTTACGATTAACAAAAGGTAAAGAAAGGGACAGAGAGAGGGACTGGTCTGCCTTGGCTATCGAAGTCCCCAGAATTTAAGCTTCCACTCCATTCTCTGAGACATTTGTGTTTCTGTCCAGAAAAAGAAGAAAACAGCCATCTGCCCACCCCATAACTTCCCAGGCACTAATGAGATGCCTTCCTCGTTGTCAGACACTTAGGAGCTCCTGTGATAAAGCGGTGTCCTGGGTAAATAATGACTGGGACAGACACATCAGTTCCAAGTTCAACTGCATCTTCTATCTCCTAAACATTAAGGAGGACAGGATCCGCCACGGCAACGAGTCCTTCACCATTCAGAGCCAAAGCTCACTCTCCTCTTCTCAGCTGGTAAACCATGTGAAGAGCACGTGGCAGCCAAGATCCCTTTCCCAATGTGCTCAGTTCCCTTTGCATACTATAGATGGGCACCTGCATAAGGAAACACGGGTCAGTGCATGTGAGAGTACAGATGCCATCAACTTGCCATTTACAGAACGTCAGGAGGCAGGAGAGGGCAGGGGTTCAAAAGCACCAGCAGTTGAGCAGCAATGTGCTCTGTTCAAATCCTGAATGTGCCCATTAGCATCTGGGTGAACTCAGGCCAGTCCTTTTCTCTCTCTGAGCCTTGGCTTCCACATCTGTGAATTGTGTTGATGATACATAACTCATGAAACTTATAGATAGCTAAATGAAATCAATTAACAAGGAGTCAGAGCATAGTACAGAGAAGACAAAGGCACCCCACTCCAGTACTCTTGCCTGGAAAATCCCATGGACAGAGGAGCCTGGTAGGCTGCAGTCCATGAGGTCGCTAAGAGTCGGACACGACTGAGCGACTTCACTTTCACTTTTCACTTTCATGCATTGGAGAAGGTAATGGCAACCCACTCCAGTGTTCTTGCCTGGAGAATCCCAGGAACGAGGGAGCCTGGTGGGCTGCCGTCTATGGGGTCGCACAGGGTCGGACATGACTGAAGCGACTTAGCAGCAGCAGAGCATAGTAAGTACTCAGTGAAACATTTTGAAGTGTGGAGGATCTGCAGCAACAGAAAGCTTGAATGCCAATACATTCAGTTATCTATTCATTGTATCATTCATCACATTAGTTAGTTAGTTCAGTCTCTCAGTCATGTCTGACTCTTTGTGACCCCATGGACTGCAGCATGCCAGGACTCCCTGTCCATCACCAATTCCCAGAGTTTACTCAAACTCATGTCCATTGAGTCAGTGATGCCATCCAACCATCTCATCATCCTCTGTCATCCCCTTCTCCTCCTGCCTTCAATCTTTCCCAGCATCAGGGTCTTATCCAATGAGTCAGTTCTTCGCATCAGGTGGCCAAAGTATTGCAGTTTCAGCTTCACTATCAGTCCTTCCAATGAATATTCAGGACTGATTCCCTTTAGGATGGACTGGTTGGATCTCCTTGCTGTCCAACAGACTCTTAAGAGTCTTCTCCAATACCACTTCAAAAGAATCAATTCTTCGGCATTCAGCTTTCTTTATAGTCCAACTTTCACATCCATATGTGACCACTAGAAAAAAACATAGCTTTGACCAGACAGACCTTTGTTGGAAAAGTAATGTCTCTGCTTTTAAATAAGCTCTCTAGGCAGTCATAACTTTTCTTCTAAGGAGTAAGTGTATTTTAATTTCATGGCTGCAGTAACCATCTGCAGTGATTTTGGAGCCCAAAAAAATGAAGTCTGCCACTATTTCCACTGTTTCCCCATCTATTTCCCATGAAGTGATGGGACCGGATGCCATGATCTTAGTTTTCTGAATGTTGAGTTTCAAGCCAACTTTTTCACTCTCCTCTTTCACTTTCATCAAGAGGCTCTTTAGTTCTTCTTTGCTTTCTGCCATAAGGGTAGTGTCGTCTGCATATCTGAGGTCATTGATATTTCTCCCAGTAATCTTGATTCCAGCTCGTGCTTCATCCAGCCCAGCATTTCTCATGATGTACCCTGCATATAACTTAAATGAGCAGGGTGACAATACACAGCCTTGATGTACTCCTTTTCCTATTTGGAACCAGTCTGTTGTTCCATGTCCAGTTCTAACTGTTGCTTCCTGACCTGCATACAGATATCTCAGGAGGCACATCAGGTGGTCTGGTATTCCCATATCTTTCAGAATTTTCCACAGTATGTTGTGATCCACACAGTCAAAGGCTTTGACATAGTCAATAAAGGAGAAGTGGATGTTTTTCTGGAATTCTCTTGCTTTTTTGATGACCCAACAGATGTTGGCAATTTGATCTCTGGTTCCTCTGCCTTTTCTAAAACCAGCTTGAACATCTGGAAGTTTATGGTTCACGTATTGTTGAAGCCTGGCTTGGAGAATTTTGAGCATTACTTTGCTAGCATGTGAGATGAAGTTTTAACATTCTTTGGCATTTCCTTTCTTTGGAATTGGAATGAAAACTGACCTTTTCCAGTCCTGTGGCCACTGCTGAGTATTCCAAATTTGCTGGCATATTGAGTGTAGCAATTTCACAGCATCATCTTATAGGATTTGAAATAGCTCAACTGGAATTCCATCACCTCCACTAGCTTTGTTCATAGTGATGCTTTCTAAGGCCCACTTGACTTCACATTCCAGAATGTCTGGCTCTAGGTCAGTGATCACACCACTGTGATTGTCCGGGTCATGAAGATCTTTTTTGTACAGTTCTTCTGTGTATTCTTGCCATCTCTTCTTAATATCTTCTGCTTCTGTTAGGTCCATATCATTTCTGTCCTTTATCGAGACCATCTTTGCATGAAATGTTCCCTTGGTATCTCTAATTTTCTTGAAGAGATCTCTAGTCTTTCCCATTATATTGTTTTCCTCTATTTCTTTGCATTAATCACTGATGAAAGCTTTCTCGTCCCTCCTTGCCATTCTTTGGAACTCTGCATTCAAATGGGTGTATCTTTCCTTTTCTTCTTTGCCTTTCTCTTCTCTTCTTTTCAGAGCTGTTTGTAAGGCCTCCTCAGACAACCATTTTGCCTTTTTACAGTTCGTTTTCTTGGAGATGGTCTTAATCCCTGCCTCCTGTACAACGTCACAAGCCTCCGCCCATAGTTCCTTAGGCACTCTGTCTATCAGATCTAATCCCTTGAGTCTATTTGTCACTTCCACTGTATAGTCATTAGGGATTTTATTTAGGTCATACCTGAATGGTTTAGTGGTTTTCCTTTTCTTCAGTTCATTCATAGCATGTGTGTGTACCAAGTTGCTTCAGTCATGTCCCACTCTCTGCGACCCCAAGGACTGCTACCCACCAGGCTCCTCTGTCCACGGGATTCTCCAGGCAAGAATACTGGAGTAGTTTGCCATGCCCTCCTCCAGGGGATCTTTCTGACCCAGGGACAGAACCAACATCTCCTGTGTCTCCTGCATTGCCAGGCGGGTTCTTTACCACTAGTGCCACCTCATCAATCAACAAATTTTTACTGAATGCTTACTGGTTCCAGGCCCTAGTGTGTGTGTGTACTCAGTCTTGTCTGACTCTTTATGACCCCATGGACTATAGCCCACCAGGCTCCTCTGCCCACGGGACTTTCCCAGCAAGAATACTAGAGTGGATTGCCACTTCCTCCTCCAGGGGGTTTTCCTGACCCAGGTGACCCAGAGCCACCTCTCCCGTGGCTCCTGCATTGGCAGGCAGATTCTTTACCACTGCGCCATCCAGAGGTTGGAATCCCCCTCCAGTCTCTAGGCTAGCTGCTACATACACAGCAGTGAGAAAATCAGATAAGATCCCTGCCCTCACAGAGCTTACAGTCCAGTGGATAATACTGGCCAATATAGAATGTGCCACCTTAGTATGTGCCAGGCAGTATTCTAAGTGCCTTACCTGTATTAACTGACTTAATGTTTAAAGGGCTTCCCAGGTGGCACAGTGGTAAAGAATCTGCCTGACAGTGAAGGAGACACAAGAAACTCAGGTTCGATCCCTGGGTCAGGAAGTCCCCTTGGAGGAGGAAGTGGCAACCCACTCCAGTATTCTTGCCTGGAGAATTCCATGGCCAGAGGAGCCTGGTGGGCTATAGTCCTTGGGGTCTCAAAGAGTTGGACACGACTGAGTGACTAACACAATGACAGGAGCTAGTGAGGCCCAAAGCACTTACATGAACTCCAAGGTCATAAGGCCACGAAGACTAGAACCAGAGACTGAACCCAACTAGACCAGCTCCAGAGTCCATGCTCTTAAGCATGACATCTATTGCCTTCTTGCAACTACAAGATAGCGAGCTCTTTGCGGGTAGAAAATACATCTCGTTCATTTCTATATCCCCAACGAAGCACCAGGCTTGTGAAAATGCTCAATAAATGCTTACTTAAGGAACAAAGGACAGATTTTCTTTGAGGCATGAGAGCCACTCTTTTTGTCAGTCTCATAACACCTCTCCATAAACCTTGAATATATAATGAAAATATATTATTCTACTTATGCATAGAGACTATTATTGATCTTCTGTCCATAGACTATTAAATGTAAGGCTGTTTTTCCAGAAATGGTGATGAATTTTCCTTGAACTACCTGTATGCATTTGAGAGGGATCTGGCAGGGATTGAGCTATAATTTAAAAATCTAGACTCGGTGGTTTGAAGGGAAAAAATACACAGCACTTCTGCTATTTTATTTTGAAAACCAATGAAATATCCCAACTGCACTTGGCATATCTCACTCAAGGCCTGAGTTCTCCCACTTGAATACTTCCAACTCTTCACTATGCTCAGGACTACTTATAGACAAACTAGTTGAAGTCTAAGTGGACCACAGTTGAAGAGATGATAGAGGCAACTACTACAGGGAAGGTGGTGGAGACAGAAGAAGAGGGGGGTTCCCTGTGAACTAGAACTGACAGTTTCTTAGAGCTGATAATCTTCACTGACTTTGTCTAGAACTTGATCAGTAGTTATTATAATTATTATAACAATTATTATATTAATTGTATTCTATATATTAGTTGTTTATATTTATATCAATTACATATGTGTCTAGTATGTTACTACTCAGTTCAGTTGCTCAGTCATGTCCAATTCTTTGCGACCCCATGAATCGCAGCACGCCAGGCCTCCCTGTCCATCACCAACTCCCAGAGTTCACTCAGACTCACGTCCATCGAGTCAGTGATGCCATCCAGCCATCTCATCCTCTGTCGTCCCCTTCTCCTCCTGCCCCCAATCCCTCACAGCATCAGAGTCTTTTCTAATGAGTCAACTCTTCGCATGAGGTGGCCAAAGTACTGGAGTTTCAGCTTTAGCATCATTCCCTCCAAAGAAATCCCAGGGCTGATCTCCTTTAGAATGGACTGGTTGGATCTCCTTGCAGTCCAAGGGACTCTCAAGAGTCTTCTCCAACACCACAGTTCAAAAGCATCAAGTCTACTAGGTTCTTGGATTTATTCACATTATCTCACTTAATCCCTTCAACCACCATGAAGGGTAGTATAACAATCTCTATTCTTTAAGAAACCAACTATGTTCCTTTAACAGAGAAAATGCAGTGGTTTAAACAAGATAGTTTTTCCCCTATGGTGTAACAATCTAAAAGTATTTTGTACAGTTTGTGGCATCCAGTCCTATTACTTCATGGCAAATAGGTGGGGGGAAGTGGAAGCAGTGACAGATTTTATTTTCTTGGGCTCTAAAATCACTGCAGACAGTGACTGCAGCCATGAAATTAAAAGATGCTTGCTCCTTGGAAGAAAAACTATGACCTACCTTGACAGAGTATTAAAAAGCAAAGACATCACTTTGCCAACAAAGGTCCATGTAGTCAAAGCTATGTTTTTTTCCAGTAGTCATGTATGGATGTGAGAGTTGAACTACAAAGAAGGCTGAACACTGAAGAATTGATGCTTATGAATCATGGTGCTGGAGAAGACTCGAGAGTCCCTTGGACAGCAAGGAGATCAAACCAGTCAGTCCTAAAGGAAATCAACCCTGAATGTTCATTGGAAGCACTGATGCTGCTGCTGAAGCTCCAATACTTGGCCACCTGATTCGAAGAAATGACTCAGTGGAAAAGACCCTGATGCTGGGAAAGATTGAGGACATGAGAAGGGGGTGACAGGATGAGATGGTTAGATGGCATCACCAACTGAATGGACATGAGTTTGAGCAAACTCTGGGAGATAGTGAAGGATAGAAGCCTGACGTGCTTTCATTCATGGGGTTGCGAAGAGTCATACACATATTAGTAACTAAACAGCAGCAGCGAAGCTACTGTAACAAAGATTTCTTTTTTAATGTGACTTAAACAAGAGAAAAGGTTCTCATTCACATAATAGTCCAGAACTGGGAAAGCAGCCTGCCATCAACAATGCGTGGCTTTCATTTGGGACCTTAGACGCTCTTTAAATCCTAGCCATCGTATGAAATGAGTTGCCAGTCCAGGTTCGATGTACGATACTGGATGCTTGGGGCTGGTGCACTGGGACGACTCAGAGGGATGGAATGGGGAGGGAGGAGGGAGGAGGGTTCAGGATGGGGAACACATGTATACCTGTGGCGGATTCATTTTGATATTTGGCAAAACTAATACAGTTATGTAAAGTTTAAAAATAAAATAAAATTAAAAAAAAAAAATAAATCCCAGCCATCAGGAGTTAGAAAGGAGCAACAGGAGAGCATACCCGTTCTTTCAAGGCCACAATCCAAAAGTTCACACATCATTTGCATCCCATTTGTCAGAACTAGGTCATAGAGCTATGGTGAGGAATAAATTGAAAATCTTGAGTAAGACATTTGATAAATATCCATTTCTTTTCTCTTTCTGACACCAATATCTTGAAAGTAAATCCTAGGGTGATCACTTGAATGAAATCATCTAAAAAGTCATTCCTTCCCCTTCCCACTGTAGACAGAATATGCTTCCCTGTTCCACTGATGTTAGGTTTGGTCATGTCATTTGCTTTGTCCAGTGGAATGTTGGTGGGTATGATGCAAGAAGAAGCTTTCCATGTGTAGTTCGACTGGGCTAGCACTCAGTGATAACACTATAAAAAGAGCTTATCCCCAAGCTGCTGCTGCCCCTTTACAGTCTAGTCCGAAATAGTAAGAAACATCTGAGCCCAAAACCTAGCCTGGAGCCAACATCAGTCAATACACAGCCTAAGACAGGTTCATTAGTTTAAGTCAGCTGAGATCAGTTGAATAACAATCACCCAGGACACAGGTGGCTGTGAGCGTAAGTGCTTATTACTGTAAGTAATGCATTTGGGGGTAGTTTACAATGCAGTATTATTGTCACAATAGTTAGGCAACACAAATATTGAGCAGAAGTGCAGTCCTGCCATCGTGAAAGTCTAAAATACGTGACCATAGTTTGGTGATTAGGCAGCAGATGATGAGGAAACCGTTATGGAGAGCTAGAAACATGCCATCCCATGTTATAGTGATGAAGCCCTTGGCAAAACTCATCTGGGATAACTTGGAAGATAGAAAATGTGCCTAATGAATTTGAAGCACTGAGTAAGAAAGTGTCAGGGCAGAACGTTGATAGTATAATTTGGTTACCAGCTGGATAAGGTTTTGCAAGACAAACTTGAGTTTAAAAAGAAACTGAGCAGCTGGCCAACAAAACTGAGAAAGAATATAGAACGCCCAGAATTTCCAGGGGTTTAAAACTGTTTTTCACCTTAGCATCTTATCAGCCTCAGGACAAAGACTATATCAAGGGTGCAGTTCTCACATCCTTTGTCACAACTTTTGAAAGGACTGCATTGGTGATTATCAGTTCCTTTCAGCTGAACAAAGTGCTCCTAGAAAGACAGAAAGCATAATCCCATGGACACTTAATAAACCCAAGATACCTAAAATTAGTCTCAAGAGAGAGGCACTTCTCAGAATTTATTAATGTTATAGGTGTAACTAACATGGGAGGGATTGGGAGCAGGAGGAGAAGGGGACAACAGAGGATGAGATGGCTGGATGGCATCACCAACTCGATGGACATGAGTTTGAGTGAACTCCGGGAGTTGGTGATGGACAGGGAGGCCTGGAGTGCTGCGATTCATGGGGTCGCAAAGAGTCGGACACAACTGAGCGACTGAACTGAACTGAACATGGAATTGACTAAAATCAGACATAGGAGACACAAAACTTTTGAGACATCTGTATTGGTAAAATATTCTCAACTTGGGACTAACTGTTTGAGATGCCAAAAGATGTCCTGTCCCCAAATTTCTACAAGCAGAAAGCAGGCTGAGGGACTTCTTGGGCGGTCTAGTGATTATGACTTCACTTTCCAATGCAGGGGGCATGTGTTCCATCCCCGGTCAGGGAGCTAAGACCCCACCTGACTCACAGCCAGAAAACAAAAACTTATATGGAAGCATTGTTATAAAAGATTCAATGGTCCACATCAAAAAAATCAAAAGAAAGCAGGCTGAAAAATTTGCTGATACAGAAAGAAATGTGTATTCTCTAAAGGTCTCTTCAGAAGTGAATAGGCATGGGAGATGATGGAATAAAGAAAGACCCCTGAATGTTAGCGCCCAAAAGAATTGGAGAACAAGTGATTGGTAAGTCACTTCCAGGGAACAGAACTAGGACCTAATCCAGGAGTCAGTGAATCATGAGCCCACAGGTCAAACCCTGCCTGTTACTTGCTTTAGTAAATAGAGTTTTATTGAAACACAGCCACACCCACGCATTTAAATATTTTCTATGCTGCTTTTTACTACAACATCAAGTTAAGAAGTTGCAACAGATACTATCTGGCCTGCAAAACCTAAAATAGTTATTATCTTGGGCTTTACAGTTGTCAACCGCCCAGCCTAGTATAATAAAAGAACATTCTATACCTACACAATAAGGAACTCTGGCTAATTTGTATAGCAGGGTTTCAGAATTGCTGTGTCTCAGTGACAGAGTTGGACCATAAAGAAGGCTGAGCACCAAAGAATTGATGCTTTCAAATCATGGTGATGGAGAAGACTCTTTGAGGGTACCTTGGACAGCAAAGAGATCAAACCAATCAATCCTAAAGGAAATCAACCCTGAATACTCATTGGGAGGACTGATGCTGAAGGTCCAATACTTTAGCCATCTGATGTGAAGAGCCAACACATTGAAAAAGGCCTGATGCTGGGAAAGATTGAGGGCAGAAGGAGAAGGGGGCAACAGAGGATGAGATGGTTGGATGGCATCACTGACTCAATGGACAATGAATCTGAACAAACGCTGGAAGATAGCCAAGGACAGGGAAGCCTGGCGTGCTGCAGTCCATAGGGTTGCAAAGAGTCGGACATGACTTAGCAAGTGAACAACAATAGTGACTACAATGCGCCTGCCATTCTTACCTTTTTCAAATGGGAGTGCTTATTGAATTTATTCTGTTCCTGTTAACATGGTTGGAAAGCAAATAACTTGTCTCTTTATTTCATAAATGTCTCAGTCAATAGGAGCCACATCAGGATTTGCTATAACTGCAAGATCTTAGATGTCAAACCTGGTGTAGAGAGGGGGAGTAATCTAAGAGCGTTGGGATGGGGATAAGTATATTTTGCATACCAGAGAACAATGAATAAGAGGCCCAATTGTGATGGCTTATCTTATTCACTTCCCTTCCCCTCCTACTGTGGGTGTTATTACCTTCCTCATTGCATGGGCTTGGCCTTGTGACTTCTTTTAGCCAAAGAACTATGGCCAGGCATGGTAGGAACAAGGACTTTCAATGTGCTTATGTGGTTCATCCTAGATCTTGTATTCTGCTGATCTGCCATGAGAAGAGCCTCTTCTTCTATTTGGTCTTCAGAATAAACACAACATGCAACAGATGTGAACACAAGACACAGGATTAAGTCAAATACAGCCAACCTAAAGCCGAAAGCAGAGCCTCCTAGGCAAAGCCAAGCTAAATCTGCTAGCCACAGTTAATCTGCAGACGTGTAAGTGACAGCATACGTAATCTGTTGAGAGCCACTGAGCTTTAAGGTGGTTTGTTACACAGCATTATTGTACCAATCACTGACTGATACACAGGGCTCTATAAAATAATGAGGTCTCTAGAATCTCATAGATTGAACTTTAATTCTGAAATTAACTTCAGTTCAAAACCCAGATCTACCATTTACCTGCTATTTAATTGGAGGAAGTCACAACTTTCCTGGTGGTCCACTGGTTAAGACTCTATGCTTTCAATGCAGGAGGCGTGGGCTCAACTCCTAGTTGGGGAACTAAGATTCCACATGCTGCATGGTGTGGCCAGATTTTTTTAAAAATTAATTGGAGAAGGTCACTATATCTTTCTGAGTCTTGGGGTGGGGAGGTTATTATAACAAGGATGCTGCTACTGCTAAGTCACTTCAGTTATGTCTGACCCTGTGTGACCCCATAGACAGCAGCCCACCAGGCTCCCCCATTCCTGGGATTCTCCAGGCAAGAATACTGGAGTGGGTTGCCATTTCCTTCTCCAATGCATGAAAGTGAAAAGTGAAAGTGAAGTCACTCAGTCATGTCCAACTCCTAGCGACCCCAAGGACTGCAGCCTACCAGGCTCCTCCATCCACAGCATTTTCCAGGCAACAGGACTGGAGTGGGGTGCCATTGCCTTCTCCGATAAAAAGGATGAAAACAACCTGAATCAAAGGGTCATTATAAGACTAAATAAGATGATAAACAAGTATATTTTATAATTTCAATAAAAGATACAAATACAAGATATTTTTATAATTAACTTCAGTTCACATAAAGCAGCCCCGATTTTTATTTCAATAGAAAGAAGGAGTTATGCCATTTCTGTACTCTGACGCTGAGAAGTGGCTATGCTACGTCATAAAAGATATGTATCTGTAAGCTGTTAGCACTATGATGTTTTAATAATTCTTTCTTGATCTTGTTTATGTCATTTTCTGATTTTTCTCTAATCTCAGTTCAGTTGCTCAGTCGTGTGTGACTCTTTATGACCCCATGGACTGCAGCACACCAGACTTTCCTGTGCATCATCAACTCCCGGAGCTTGCTCAAACTCATGTCCATCGAGTTGGTGATGCCATCCAACCATCTTATCCTCTGTCATCCCCTTCTCCTCCTGCCTTCTCCTCCCGCCTTCAATCTTTCCCAGCATCAGGGTCTTTGCCAACAAGTCAGTTCTTTGCATCAGGTGGCCAAAGTATTGGAGCTTCAGCATCAGTCCTTCCAATGTATGTTCAGGACTGATTTCCTTTAGGATGGACTGGTTGGATCTCCTTGCTGTCCAAGGGACTCTCAAGAGTCTTCCATAATTTCATAAGAAAAAAACAAATAAATATGACATTTTTAAATTGATTATGCAACCCAAGCCTAACACTTCTGAGCCCGCTTCCTTTGGCCACCCTCTACATGAGGAACACACAATGCCACTGACAGCAGCAATCTAACTACTAGACTAGAAGAAGGTTCTCTGAGCCCTCGTCCTTCCCTTACTGCAGAGCGAGCAAAAAATCAGAATGTTCTCCTTTGTATACCATCTACAAATCACTGAAAATCTCAACCCAGCAGAGAAGGAACTTCCATCAGAAATAAAAGCCCACATTAAAATTATGTCCACCAAATTGTTTTCCATGGACTCCAGTGTGCCACACAAGCAGTGTCTGGGGTATCACAACTCCATTATTTTGTACTCATGTCAAAATGTTTTTCCTTATCCAAAATGCTGAAGGGAAGGGCAGAGGTTTCCTAGAAATGGCTCTAAAGTGTCTCACTGCTCCCGAGAGAAAGGAGGGATGAGGACGCAGATGCTGCCCACCAGGAGAGGGGGAAAGGGCAAATCAATAATGCTGACAACATCCATTTGTTCCACAAAGACAGCCAACGAAGGTGTCTGGGGAGGATTATTTGAGGAATAAATCTACCCACACTCGTCCTCTTAATCCCTCCAGCCAAAGTAGCATAACCCACTAGAAATCAGAACACACCTCTCAGCTCACTTGCTGACAAAGAAGCCAAGCTAGGCAATAACACCACGGAATGCAACCACTGATCAGATCAGCATGGCGCAGAGTGCTGTGGGCATGGGGTGCAGGACACCTCATGGGAAGGGCTTTGATGGAAAGGAGAGAATGGTCCCCCAGGAGAAGTCAGACACCTATGAGTGGAGTCCTTCCTAAGGCAGAGCAATTATGGCAACCACCACAGGGCTAACTTCCGAGAGTTGCTGTCCTGCTGTGGACAGAACAAGCAGAAGAGGAAGAAGCAGCAGAAATGGTGGTCCTGCCAGCTAGTCCTCATGATGATCCTAAACTAATGATAGAAGATAGAGCACTCAGGTTACTCATTCCCCCTACAGACATTTCTTGTCTATCTACCACTTGCTTGCACCATGCTACTTGCTGCTGAGTATGCAAAGATAAATCAGAGACAGTTCCTGTTCTTAAAGTTATATGTTCCATCGTGCCTAGCATGTTACAGGGGCCCAATAAGTTTTCACTGAGTATTACCTTAGCCTTCAGCTCTGTGTAGCCTGTATTCTCTGCCTTCCAAGGTACTTTCATATATTGTTCTGTTGTTGTTTACTTATTAAGTCCGACTCTTTTGTGACCCAGTAGACTGTAGCAGGTTCCTCTGTCCATGGGATTTCCCAGGCAAGAATATTGGAATGGGTGGCCATTCCTTTCTCCAGGGGATCTTCCTGACCCAGGGACCGAACCCATGTCTCCTGAATTGGCAGGTGGATTCTTTACCACTGAGCCACCAGGAAGCCCACCTATTATATTGCTCTGAATTTTAGTTACTGTTGCATAATTTATTCCCCCAGTGACACAATAGGATTGCTGAATACAGGATCCATATATTCTTTTTTTTTTTTTTATTTTATTTTATTTTTAGACTTTACATTCTTCTCAATAAATAGTGATTGAATGAATGACTGTGTAATCCTAACTGGTATGTCACCACCACCCACTGCCATCAGCAGAAAAGGGTGGAAGGTCTAGGGCTTGTAACTGCAGGAGAAAGCGTGCTGGGTTGGGAGTCAGGAGACCTGCCTTCTAGCAGAAGCTGCTGTCACCAGCTTGCTGAGAGACTGCGAACAGCTGCCTGAGAGCCTCGGCTCAGCTGGAAGAAATGGTAGTTGATGGTGGTAGATGATCTCTAAGGTACCTTCCAGCCTTAAGAGTCATCACCTTAATCGTAGATCACAGATGACATTCCCTGAGCACACGGCATGTTCTAGCACCGTGTAAGAACTTTGCCTGCATTATGTCATGTAGTCCTCAGGATAAACTTTTGGGGTGCTATGATTATCCCTATTCAGATAAAGAAAGGAAGCCTGGGGAGGCTAAGGAAGGACTGGGGATTGGAACCCAAATCTGACCAATTTGCAAACCCACGTACAACCACTAAGCCAATCTGATCCCACTTCCACAGTCACACTTCAGCCCGTTGGGTGCCCTTAGAGCCATCATTTCTTTTCCTGAACAGCTTCCTTTTCTATCATAGCAAATTTTTTAGAAAATTGCTAGACATCCTTTAGTGGAGAGGGGCACGGTGAGCAGGCTTTGCATACCTCCCATGGGTAGGCAGTGAGTTTCCTTAGGCTCACTGGTGAAGCTGCAAGGAATCCAATAACAGGAGGAGAAACCCAGCAAATAGTTACAGGGGGTGCCAGCCTCGGCCCAGGTACAAAGCAGTTTAAGCCACATTTGAGAAATCGTCAGAGAAGACACGTGTGTGTGCTCAGTTGCGTCCGACTCTGAGACCCCATGGACTGCCTGCCAGGCTCCTCTGTCCACGCGATTCTCCAGGCAAGAATACTGGAGTGGGTAGCCATTTCCTCCTCCAGGAGATCTTCCCAACTCAGGGATCAAACCCACTTTTCCTGCATTGGCAAGCAGATTCTTACTCTTGAGCCACCTGGGAAGCCCATCAGAGAAGGCAAGAAAAAAGAAAAAATATATATTGTTTTGTTGAAAGAACTTTGCAGAATTTTAAAGACTGTGGCTGAACTCCAGACCCACCTGACAGATTCTTCTCTTCATTCTTCCCCATATTTAAAGCATGGAGGGAGAAGAGGTTGACTCTCCAACAGACAACAGGGCTAAAAATTCCAACCAGGTTCAGGAAAAGATGGTACCTCACCCATGAGCCTCCAAATACCCAAAGTGTAGCAGTGCTCAATGGCACCAATCAGAGAACTGGGGACAGACTAAAACAAGGATTTCCTAAAAAGAACATATTTTTATAAGGAGACAGCAAATCAAGTAAAGTCCTAAACCTCTTTTAAAGCAGTACCCCAATCTTTTTAATGTAACAACAACAGTGAGATCCCCAAAGTCACAGATAACTAAGCACATGCTACTCAAAGGAGAAATTAGCAGAAAACACAGTTCATATTTAGAAAGTAAAAGATACTGAGGAATTTGGCAGGAGGAAAGAGTGGGATTCATTAACTGCCTGCACACAAAAGGGCCTCTCTGCTAAATCAAATGACCTTAAACCTATGGCAGGAAAAGAATCTAAGAGGATGAGATTTGGAGGAAGACAAATGGATTTTTAATTGTTTCAAAGACAAACTTATGAGTGGAAATCCAGGGAGTTTGTGGAGGGGGGTATGTGTGTGAGAGAGAGAGAAGGTTTCTTGGTGACAAAAAATAGAAACCAGTGGCACAAGGCCGCTGTGTTCTCACAGTGAGAGGAAGTCCCGTCACATCTCCTAATAAGCAGCACCATGAGCCTTCCTATTAGTCCTGGGCAAAGGATCTTCCGGATATGTCTAAATCCAAACCACACAAAAGGAGCCAGGGCACAGAAAGGCAGTCTGCTCTGAGGCAAACTGACATCTTTCATGCTTAAATTACTAATTCCCTCCTCCTCCATCCCCACCCCTACTTTGAAACGCTGAATTGTTCAAACAGTGGGCACGCTAGAAAAACAGGCAGGTAGAGATGTAGATTTGTCCCCAGAGAGCACAGCCCACCTGCCTTTGCAGCCCTCCTGGGAGCTCCACTGCCCACCTCCACCCAGCTGGGCCCTGCCACCACCACCCCCTGCCCTCGTTCCTCTTCTGAGGTGGGTCCCCAGCACACTCTGCCAGGCCACCTCATCTTGGGCTGACCTGAAACACCCTCTGTTGACACAGCCTCCCTAGTCCTGGCTGATAAGCCTGTCTTGGGTCTGCCAGGCACAGCCAGCTGTTCCCTCAGCCCCCAGCACCCCGGACACACCCAGCCAAGAGTGTGAGGCCATTTTGAATTGCTTCCTTGGCTGCCTCTAAAAACAGCTGCTTTCCATCTTCCACTCTCAGAAAAGCATGACCCATCCACATCTTCAAATTGTAAATGGAGTGTATCAGAAGTAAAATTCTACACCAAGTATGTGAGTGGAGGAGGCTGGGTCTCCAGGAGACCTTTTCGTTTGTCTCGGTCCTTACAATGGCATCTTGATGTTTCTAAAAACCTATGAAGAGACTGAATGGATAAGTAGAAGTGCAGATGGGAGGAGGAGAGGGAGAGAGAAAGAAAGGGAGAAAGGAAAGAGAGAGAGGAAGAGGAAAGAAAGGCAGGTGCCCTAAGGGGCTAAGATTTCCCGACTTGACACACGACCTTACTTTGAGCACAGTAACACTGCCACCTAGAGGCTGACGAGTGCCTTTCTGCACTTGTACACCAGGATACAAAGACATCTTATTTGTATAAGAAAGCTTGTTGCGTGCATGCTAAGTCACTTCAGTCTTTCTGACTCTTTGTGACCCCATGGACCGTAGCCTACCAGGCTCCTCTGTCCAAGGGATACTCCAGGTAAGAATAATGGAGTGGGTTGCCATTTACTCCTCCAGGGGATCTTCCAAACCTAAGGATCGAATCTGCATCTCTTCTGCACAGGCAGGGGTTCTTTATCACTGGTGCTACCTGGGAAGGCCCAGTAAGCTTGTTTAAGGAGCTCTTAATGGGGTGGTATATGATGGCAGGGTGGGAAGTACCATTAAGAACTTCCACTTCTAACCATTTCAAAGTGGCTGATATTTATTAGGCACCTACTGTGTGCCAGGCACTGAACAAAGTCCCAAGAACACAAGCACAGATGAGACATTGCTCTCAAGGATGCTCAAGCATCTCAGTATAAGGAGAAGACAGGCACGCAGAGAAATAATGCAGACTGTGAACATGACCATTACATTCAAAATCACAGTGCTCACTGTATAGGTGACAGTAATTCTGACCAGAGCTGTTAAGGCCAGAGCAGGGTCTGGAGAGAATTCAAGAAAGAGATACAGATGAGTTAGGTCACAGGAAATTTGGACAAGTGAGCAGGAACTCCAGGTTCAGGTAACCACTCAACTAGTCACAAAGAAAGGACACAAATGATACCCAGTTTTGACAGCATGACAAGAGACATAGATATACCTGCAGATCAGCAGAGAGGTGACAAAGGCCAGAAAGATGAGTTCAGCCAAATTGCAGATGGTTTTGAACGCTAGGCTGAAGAGCATATGTTTTTGTAGTCACACGAGGACAGGGTTCTGTAGCTGCTTTGTTGACTCTGCTATACCCACCGCTAATAGAGCATTTGGCAGTTGCTCAATTCACACCTGAGGAATAAATGACTATAACAGGAGGCCAATGAAGAGTTTGAAGAAAGAGAACAATTGAATGAGATCCATGTTTCTGGCAAAGGAGATGCTCTCAAGAAGAGTGGACTGAGAGAGGAATGGAACAGGAGGAAAGAGTCCCCACTAGACATTGACTTCTAAAGTCCAGGTAATGTAGATGTAACCTGAAGCACAGCAGTGGGACTGGACCGACTGGGACGGCTGTGAGCAATTCTGTTGAAGTAGAGTCCAGAGGTCTTCAACACAAATCCCCAGTGCTGAGCCTGGGTGATGCACCTGGACGAGGTGGAGAAGGCAAAAGGAGGAGCAATGTTAGGGAGAAGCTAATGAGTTTAGTTTGAGAAATGGAATATTTCCATTTCTGGGAGTATAACCAAGTGGAGGTGGCTAGAAGGCAGTTTAGAAAAAGTATGAAGCTCTTTGTACATACATACCCTGTGCATGCGCAGACTTGCACACACTCCCCTGAACTGAATGCTGCTGGCCTTTCTCTTTCATCATAGTCTTAGAGACAAGGGGAGCCTGTAACAACCTTGACGCTGAACTACAGTCTGTGCTTCAGTAGAGCCAGAGGCTGGAGGGAGCACCCTCTGTTTCCATATGGAAAATGGGGATTGTTATAAGGACCGAGTGGCCTAACCTAGGTGAAGAGCTTAGCCCAGCATCTGGCATAAAATAAATACACAGCATTCCTCATAATCTAATCCACCATTACGACATGGTAGGAAGACTCGTGGCTCAGTGGCTCGGTTGGTAAAGAATCTTTCTCAAGGCAGGAGACCCAGGTTCAATCCCTGGGTGGGGAAAATTCCCTGGAGAAGGGAATGACAACTGGCTCCAGTATTCTTGCCTGGAGAATCCCATGGATGGAGGAGCCTGGAGGGCTATAGACCATGGGGTCACAAAGAGTCAGACATGACTTAGCAACTAAACCACTGCCACCAGGAAGACTAGAGGGTTAATGGGCAAAGCCTGGCTCACCTCTTTATCATACGCATGACCTTGAACAGGAAACCTGGCCTCTCTGAGTCTCAATTTGCTCATCAAGTAAACAGTTATTGCCACACCTGCCTCATAAGATAAAATGCACATGGGTCAGTTTGTAAACTTGAACTTGCTTTGTAAATAACATGTATGCTTTATCAAATGGAAGACTGAACAATAAAAAAATCTCTGAATTCCTTCACAATATTAGGGTTCTATGTAAGCATGTATCTTTTTAACACCACTTGACCTAAAGAGATTCTTTTCTGCCCCCACTTAGCAAGAAATTCTTCACTTGCCATCTTTCTACATTGCAGACATGTTTTCATCACAACACATTTCCTTTGTCCTATTTCAACTGAGATTTAAAAAGTCATCTTTGAAACTCCCCAGCTGGTGGAACCACTAGGGAATCAAAGCACATTTGTTCTCTCTTCTGCGTATCTGCCACCCACATGGGTGACCAATTAAACTCACGCTGTTCATCTGAATTGATAGGAAACAGGATATTATCATGGGGCTTTCCTAGTGGCTCAGTGGTAAATAACCTGCCTGCAGATGCAGAAAACTCAGGTCTGATCCCTGGTCCAGGAAGATCCCCTGGAGAAGGAAATGGCAACCCACTCCGGTATTCTTGCCTGGGAAATCCCACGAACAGAGGAGCCTGGCGGGCTACTCGCAAAGAGTCGGACACGACTTAGCGACTGAGTAACAGCAACAAGAGTATTATCAACTTCTGACTCATGAAGTGTTTTCTATTTGCTCTTTCCCCTGTCAGTCCCTTCTGGAACATTCCTGCAATGAAAGGCCATGACCCTGGACAATGCTGGGTGTAGATTTGTGGCCATTAACCCACCACTGCATCTGTGTTTAGGTGAGAAGTAATCATGGGGGTCACTGGGCGGGAACTGAGGGAAATGGAATAGGATGGGACTCTCTTCACCCTGACTTATAGCCCAAGGAGGAAGTCATTTCACAAAGTACCTGAACAGAAACTGTTGAGCTTCAAATTAATCCCATTCAGGACCAGGCATTCACCACTCCGTAAGAGGCTCATCCCACCGATGGGCAGAGTGAATCAATCCATAGAAGCTGCTTCTGTGTTATCAGTAGAATCCTACCTCCCCCACACCTCCACTCATGGCTCTCAGAGCTGCCGCTGGCTCTGTCAGAATGAACCTCTTTTCCCCACAGCCTTCTCTAAGCTCAGTAGCCCTCATTCCCCCAAGGTGTCCTCATCTGATGTATTTTGCCTCCTCATCTCAAGTCTAAATAAAAAGCACATCTACAAAATTATTTGAGATCTCATTGTTATCTAGCAAACCCCAGATGGTTTTACTGTGGATTAACCTTCAAAGGCACCAAAATTTTATTTTCTTGATTACTAAGTAGCCTTTTTCCAAGAAGGCAGCATCTCCATGTGATATTTTCTGAGCTGTAACAGGCTTGGGGTGATTGATGAACTCGTTGACACTACCACAGTCCCTCTGAGGCGGACAACCATGACCACAATTTATAGATGAAGGTCTGAGGCATTCTCAACTTCAACCAACTGTAACAGCGACTTCCCCTCTATTTCCTAGTTCTGCGGTGGCACCTTCCTGTTAATTTGGTCCTAGAGACAGGGACTCAACCTCAAAGGCTCCTTCTCCATTTCTCACACAACCAGTGATCCCGCCTCTTCATCACTTCTTCACCTTTGCACCTTCTCCTGCATTCACTGCTTTTCATTTTGACTGTTGCCACATACCTCTGCTCAAGCCCTTCTTGTATTCAGAAACACTGAATAACTTCCAAGTAGCCTGATCAAAAGGATATAAAATCCTAAACATAGTCCTTAATGTTCTCCAAAATCTAGCTAAGTGCCATCTTTCTAGCCTAGTCTCCCACTATTCTCTGCATTGGTCAGGGTTCCACCAGAAATAGATGGCACACACACTAAAGGGTTCAACTACAAAGAATTCAGTCAGGGGACTGTTTACACAGGTGCAAGTAGGGATTAGGTAACCAGCAAGGGAAGGTGAGGGCTTTCCTGGTAGCTTAGCTAGTAAAGAATCCACCTGCAATGCAGGAGATCCCAGTTCAATTCCTGGGTAGGGAAGATCTCCTGGAGAAGGGATAGGCTACCCACTCCAGTATTCTTGGGCTTTCCTGGTGGCTCAGGCAGTAAAGAATCCACCTGCAATTCCAGAGACCTGGGTTCGATCCCTGGGTTGGGAAGATCTCCTGGAGGAGGGCATGTCAACCCACTCCAGTATTCTTGCCTGGGGAATCCCCATGGACAGAGGAGCTTGGTGGGCTGTGGTCCATGGTGTTGCAAAGAGTCAGACACGACTGAGTGACTAAGCAGAGCACAGCACACAAGGGAAGGTGAGTCCCACAGGGACCAGGAATCAGTGAGAAGCCATACCTGCCCCTAGGCCTGAAGGAGCAAGAGTAGGAATGGTATTACCAGATCCCTGGGAGAGCTGACACTGAAGGAAGGTGAGCCATGACATAAGTGTTGCTAGAGGAGTGAGGGGCTGCAGTTCTGCCAGAACCTCAGCCAGCTTGGGAGGGGGAGGAAGGAGGGAAGAAAATAAACAACCTGAATTCTCCTCATTCCCAACCTCTGATGGCTTGCCAGGCCGTCTATTGGTTAATTCCAACAGCAAAGCATAGGGCAAGGGAGCCCATATGATTGAACCACAGAAGTCAGCCTCCTGGGGCTCAGAGCAGGGACAAGAAAGGCAAAGAATAAAAAAAAAAAAAAATAGGTACTAAGGGCATCAAAAGAATAACCCCTACACTCCTCACTTGCATCCTATCTTGGGCCAAAGGCACGAGCTTATGATTTCCTGATGGCATACACAATTCCCTGATCTTGTGTCTTTGTTCACACCACCTCCTCTCTTTATGATGCCCTTCCCTGCAGAGGAGATCTGCTCAGGGTCATTTGAGAGTCACTGAGGGTTATATATTCATTTAAGAGTGTTTTGCTGCATGCCTGGTACACAGGGACATATTTGGTAGAATGAAGGATAGAGAGGAGCACAGTTACTGCAGGAAAAGCCCCAAAGGTGGGTCTCATCAACTAGGCGGGATGCTCAAAGAAATCCCCACAGGCCTTCAACACACTCTGTTCATAAAAGAAAGGAGAAGCCAGCTCTGGAAATGGAAATGTGGGCTCGTGTGTGATGACATCTGTCATTGGCAGCCGGGAGGCAAAGCCTGTCTGTCGGCAGCACCTCTCATGCCACGGTCAGGGGCTCATGGCAGGACCACTAGGGAAAGATGGGCTTCAGTGCCTGCATCCTCCTGGGCCAAGCCCCCTGCCCCTGCCGCCAGGCTCCTGAGTCCTCAGAACTGATCTGTGGAACAGTAAGGCCAGCTCTGCATGTCACAATTCTTTTCAGAGTAAAGGTTCTCCTCCCCACACAGTTCTTGTCTTTTCTGGAAGAAAAGAAAAGGAGAATCAACACGGAGTGAATTCCTTGTAGCTGGCTATTTGTAGGCAGCAGATGCAGCCGGGAGCACACGCAGCATATTTGTCTAAAAGCTGCTACCAACGCATAAAGGCGGGGGCCCCTGCTTCTACCTCATCAGGGCCACCCTGAAAGATGGGGCTTGGTTTCCAGCCTTCAGGGGGACACTAAAGCCACATTTGCTTCCGAGGAGGGTAAGTGAGGCCAGGAGGGGTGGAAGGGGCTGGAGGGGGAATTCAAGTATTCTGATGGATCTAGAAAGCTGGTAAATATCCCAGCTATGATGCAAAACACTTTCAGAGAAAACTCAGCAGGGCTCAGGAGGAAGATTCTCACTGGTGCAATCCAGGAACTTTTGCACTTAGCCTGGCAAAGCGGTAAAGAGCATGGACTCTGAAACCAGACTAAATGTGTTCAGATCCCATCCCCATTAACTAGATGTGTGGCCTTGGGCAATTGGGTCCTCTCTGTGTGCCCCTCTGTTGGGAGGCTGAAATAAATCCATATTAAATAAATAGCACAGAGTAAATGCTGTCAAGAAAAGTATCTCTGTTTTCAGATGAAGATGATGGGATGAAAGTTGGGTTACATAATTTGCCCAAGGTCATTCAGCTAGTAAGTTCTAGAGTTTAGATTTGAAGAGTAGCAATAGGTATATCTAAAGATAAATTCACAGTTACAGCTATTGAGCAACACTACAAAGAAAATGAGATGCTCTCAGTGATAGTGCACAGTGGAGGGCTCTCCTCGGAAGGGTGGTCATGGTTACCAAGCTGGGACTTGAAGCAAGAGAGCAGTCACACAAAAAGCAAAGGGAGAAAATTCCAGGCAGAGAGAATGGCACAAGAAGAGACGCTCAAGAGGCAAAGAGAAGGTTGGAGTGACTGGAACAGGGTGATTAAGGAAGAAAGGAGAGTGGGAAGAGCAGGCAGGATTCAGATCATGGTAAGACCTCACAGTCCATTAAAAAGATCTCAGATCCAAATGCAACAGGACAATGCTAGAGGGTCTTAAAAGGAAGAGCAAAGCAATCTGAATGTTTCTATGTGTGAGCCTTGGATGAAAGCACAGAGGCTCTTAAAAACAACTCCATAGTGTTTAGTGGCTTATACCAGGGACATGTCAAGCTTACTGTCAACTAGGGATGGGCCTTGTGATCAGTTCAGAATAAAAGCATCACTCACATCCCAGCCTGAACTTGATACAGGTAAAATTTTTGTGTGTTTTCCATCATCACCATCATCGTCATTGCTCTTGCCATCATTATCAAATCATAGGCAAAGGTCAAAGTGATCCTGTGTTAGTCATGACTCCATTCAGATTCCCAGACAGAGATCCCCCCATCCCCAGGATCACAGCCAACAGCACAGTGTTCCAGCCACAATCCACACACAAACACATAAAGAGACCCTGACTGTAAAGGCTAGAAACAGTGTAGGTATCAACAGCCCCAAGCACAGACAGAGGGGTGAAGACAGCATCATGGGAATTGTGTGTTATATACAACCATTTATCAAATTCCTTTTGCCTGCATTGTCAAAGAAGGACCATCAGCACCCACTGCCCCATTCCCTCTCTGTCTGAATGCTTGATGCATCACTACATAATCTTAGGATATTTACCCATTCATTCATACACCAAAAGTGACTAAATGAATCTGCTGTATCCCCTGTATCAGCTGTTAGGGAAATATTAAGACAAATAAAAAATCATCTCTGTCCTCAAGGAGCTGAAGTCTCTCTACAGACAAGTAAAAAGGCAATAATGCAATGTGACTGGACTTCAAGTACCAGGGAGAACAAGGAGCTGAGGAAGCCCTTAGGATGGACACTAAACCCAGGGGCACAGAGGAGGAAGGTGGGGAGATGAAAGAGGGCGGGGCAGTGTATACAGGACCAAACCACTTCTGGGGCACACAGGAACTGAAGGCACAAGACCAACATCAAGGACTTCCCTGGTAGTCAAGTGGTTAAGACTCCATGCTTCCAATGCAGAGGGCGTGGGTTCAATCCCTGGTCAGGGAGCTAAGATCCTACATGCTGCATGGCAAAAACAGTCATCAAAATGGTGTTAAAGGGACACAGGGGGATACACATTAGGAAGAAGCTTAGGTTACACTAAGAAATTAGGGACTTCTTCCAGATGCTATGAGAAGCCATTAAAGATTTTAAGGGAGTGCATGATGGTCATATTGCACTTTCTGTGTTCAGTGTGATGAGCAATGTAGAAGGGGGAGGGCTGGAGGCAGGAAAGCCAGGGAAGAGTCTACTCTTGTTCAGAGGATTAGCAGGGTGTACGCGAAGGCAGGAGCAAAGGGGTAGAAAGAAGGAGGGCCAATCACTGAAGTAAGAGCAGGGGAGAATCCATAGGAGATTATGACCAAATGGATTTGGTGGGAAGACAGAAAGAGAAAGGTTGAAGTCTCCTTCCTTGTATGGGACAAGAGGCCATATGAAAAAGATCCCAGAAGCCAGTCTAGGGAGTCTGAACCTGACATAGACAGCTTCAGGAAGACACTAAATGATCTCAAGCAGAGGATAGACCATGGCTGTAGCTTAATATGATTAATATACCAACAGCTGTAAAGCAGCTGTTGGAGGAGAGACCCTGGCGGGTAGAAGATAAATATATGCATGCTCAGTCACTACGTCGTGTCTGACTCTTTGTGACTCCATGGACTGCAGCCCGCCAGGCTCCTTTGTCCATGGGATTTCCCAGGCAAGAATACTGGAGTGTGTTGCCATTTCCTTCTTCAGGGGATCTTCCTAACCCAGGGATCAAACCTGCATCTCCTACATTGACAGTTGGGTTCTTTACCACTGAGCCATCTGGGAAGGCTGAGAAGACAAATAAGAACTCTCTTATGATGGCTTACTAAGTGGGAAGAATTAAGGGTCTGAGCTAGGGATATAACCATGGTCACAAAAAATATGAAAAACAATGGGGTGTAGGGGGATAACAAGCAAGTTTTTTGAAAGGAATGTGATCAAGAGAAGGGTTGAAGCACTCTTCATCTTCACAAGAAGGTCATCATCATGCTCAGGCTCAGTCGTGTCCCTTTAATTTCTGAGACAGAGCAAAGCAGAGTGAGGCAGAGACCAGAGGTAACTTCCACGTGGACCAGAGCAAACGTAGTGAATCCATATTTGCCCTGATCTACTCAGTCACATCAGTAACCACGAAGATCCAGCTGAGAGTCAGTGCCCTACATTAAAAACCACATTGAGGGCAAGTACATAATGCAGGCATGTGCGCTCAGTTGCTCAGTCTTTGACTCTCTGAGACCTCGGGGGTTTTGGCGCACCAGGCTGCTCTGTCCATGGAATTCTCCAGGCAAGAATACTGGAGTGGGCCACCATTTCCTCCTCCAGGGGAATCTCCCCAGTCCAGGGATGGCACCTGAGTCCCCTGCATTGGCAGGTGGATTCTTTACCACTGAGCCACCTGGGAAGTCTAGATATATAAAGACATATATAAATATTCAGACTCTATTGCTAAGTGAAAAAGCAAGTTACAAAATGATGAGTACGATCATCCTGTTTGTTAGAAAATGTGTATGGACTGCACAGTCCACCAACAGACTGTTCACAGTGGCCATCTCTCAGAAGGGGAATTCGAGTTGATATTTATGTTCTTCTAGATGCTTTTTTGTATTTTCTACAATGAACAAGCATGACTTTTGTAATCAGAAACCCAGCAGAGTTTAAAATATATTTGTTAAGCTCATATAGCATGGCTGTCTCCCAAAATTGAAGAGAGGGACCTGTTTGTTAACTTATTTTTTCCAGTACATTTATGGTTCTTGAGAAGCAGAGTAGTGTAAATACTCCTGATGGGAAAAGCTGAGGATTCTATTTCAAACCTACACGGTCCCCCCATGACCTAGGAGGGCTCTCACTGCTCACCAAAGGGTCTTCTCCAAATCTTTACCCCAATACGCAGGGTACTGACTTTAAGTCTCCCTCCCTGGAACTCCATGCTGGGGCAGCAACACCCAGCAGGCTGCTGCTGCTGCTGCTGCTAAGTCACTTAAGTCGTGTCCGACTCTGTGCGACCCCAGAGACGGCAACCCACCAGGCCCCCCCCGTCCCTGGGATTCTCCAGGCAAGAACACTGGAGTGAGTTGCCATTTCCTTCTCCAATGCATGAAAGTGAAAAGTGAAAGTGAAGTCACTCAGTCGTGTCCGACTCTTAGCAACCCCATGGACTGTAAGCCCACCAGGCTCCTCCATCCATGAGATTTTCCAGGCAAGAGTACTGGAGTGGGGTGCCATTGCCTTCTCCGACCCAGCAGGCTATACATCCCTAAATCCTTCTTCCTTCCTTCCTCTCCAAACATATTACTGTTCCTTTTTATCTCTCCCCAAGACTCAACCCCAAATCTTCCAGTTCTGACAACCCACTCACCTCTCTTATTTCTGAATTTTCTTTCTCAAACTATTAAAAACATATCAGTCCCAAATCTTGGTGCAAACAGCATGTGTGTGTGCTTAGTTGCTTCAGTTGTGTCCAACTCTTTTGACCTCATGGACTGTAGCCCATCAGGCTCCTCTGTCCATGGGATTCTTCAGGCGAGAATACTGGAGTGGGTTGCCATTTCCTTCTCCAGGGGATCTTCCCAACTCAGGGATTGAACCCAAGTCTCTTACATCTCCTGCATTGGCAGGTGGGTTCTTTACCCCTAGTGCCAGCTGGGAAGCCCTGGGAACAGTGGCCGACTCAAATAAAAACACTCAGGTTTCTTTAAAGGGGAATGGAGGACCAGAAGAATGTGAGCACATCAATCCAAACCTGCCAGGTTGCATATCTCCATCAGATGTCTTAAAGATCAAACAGAATACAGCACTTAGATGCCAGTCACAAGTCATTGCTTGCAGAGGACCTCCAAAGAAATGAAGGCTCAGGCCTTTTCAGTAGGATGAATTCTACCTGTTAGTGATGGAGGACAGTGATGTAGACACAAACAGGGATGAAAGGGGGAAATCCCTACTAGAAGTTCTGCTGCTCTGTGGAGGAATTTCCCAGGAACTCACGGGACTGGGTGTTCCTGGAGTTTCTCACATTCCTCTGAATAGCCAGCAGTAATGGTAATGCCCTTTCCCCTTTCCTCATCTAGTCAGACTCACTGGTCGCTTAAGAGGGGATGTTCCACATTCTTTATCCATTCATTTGTCAATGGACATTCAGGTTGCTTCCATGTCCTATTAATAGCTTTTGTAAATAGTGTTGCAATGAACATTGGGGTACATAGGTATTTTTGAAGGATGGTTTTCTCAGAAGCTGCTGCATAGCACAGGGAGCTGAGCTCCATGCTCTGTGATAACCCAGAGGATGGGTGAGAGGGGGGCTCAAGAGGGAGGGGATATATGTCTACATATGGCTGATTCGCTTCATTGCACAGCAGAAACTAACACAACACTGTAAAGTAATTATACTCCAATAAAGAAACAAAATGGTTTAAATGATAAAAAGAACGTTCTCTCTTCTTACTCTACCAGCTCCTCAAAAGCAGGGCCACTTTATCCTGTGTCTCACCTAGAGGCTAGTCTTCAATTTTAGAGTTAATGAAATAAGACACAGAAAAGTTAAACACAGTGCCCAAGGTTGCGCAGTTATTTTTCATTTTGGTTATTTTACTTATCATTCTTTATTCTACTTGTTATTAAACATCTACTCTATTTATGAAGCACCTCAGGCCCCAGGGGCTCTGTCCAGGTGCTGTTTTGGGTGCCGGGGAGACAGAGTCCTGCCCTCAAGGGGCTTATAGTCCAGTGATTACAGAGTTGGGATTCGAGTCCAAGACCTCTGACACTTTCTCCTCTAACATATCACATTTCTTGAATTTGACTTCCTTATTTATGAAAAAAAAATCTAGATTTATCAAAAATTTCCAACTATCTTATGGAAAAATCTTTCATCTCAAAACAATTATTTGTAACTCAAAGCATATATCATGAAAAGAGTGTCCCTAAATTCTGGGGGAGGGAGCATTACCTGGGGCCTCTTAAAACAAATAAGCTACTTTTTTTATTACGTGAGAGAAATCTTAAAGCACTAATAATAATGCCTTAGGTTTATAATAATAGCTTTCTCAGAGTTTCAACCCACAGTATCCCATTTCTTCTCACAATATTGCAAAGACTTTGAACAAAAGATTCTGGGGGGTGGAGGGGATAAGATATAGAATTTGAAATCATGTGATTAATAAAAATATTAGACTATATATAAGTTGCCTGATTTCCAGTTTGGCTCTGTGAATCTCAAGAGGAACTTCCTAAAACAAGTATTGACAAGATCATAGGAAAGTAGTATCAAATGTGACCATGTGTGCCATTTAGAAGAACCCCAAGCTTTTACAGATGAGAAAACTGAAGCTATTCGGCCAAGCTGCCATCCCCAGTTCCCAAGCGGTTGCGTAATATCCACCATTAAAATTCAGCCCATACTTGGTTGCTGGAAGTCAGGTGATAGGAGAAAGCTATTAGATGATAAAATACAAAAGGATATGTCGGAGTTCTGTGATAAACAGGGAAGAAGAAATTAAGAACTGGGGCAGGCCAAAAGAGCACACGGATGCGGGGACTGTGTTCTGCTGACACTCACAAGATCAAAAACCAACAGAAGGAAGTCCACTTGACAAGGTTGATAGAGGCTTGGCTTCCAGGCTACCCTCCCAGTCCCTGGCTGAATGTAGTCCAGATAACAAGCAGTGGGGAGACCCCAAGGAAAGCTTTACTCTCCAAGGAGTATGTGGTACAGCTAGAAAGTGAACTAGGTTTTAAAACATAAAAAGAAGGAAGAGAAATGTCTGACGTTTTGATTTCCAGTTTTGGGTTTTTCTAATTCCAGTCAGCCCAGGGCCACCACCCTGCACAAATCGAGGCCTCCTTTCACCCATGCAACATGGTGGTCCTAACAAATGTGTGACCTTGAAGAGAATCCTGTCTGTCTCTGATGCAAAATGAGAAGCCCCCAGGGCAGCGTCTATAAAGAGAGCACCAGTAGAAAGGGTGGAGAGTTGGAAAGGCCAGAGCTGCTGGCTGGGCAGACAGGGGTCTCTGTGACCACAGGCCCACTGGGACTCAGAAAAACGACTCTCATTTATTCACAGTAACATCCAGAAAGGTAGCCCAACTAATTAAATTAAATCTGTGACTATAAAAAAAAAAAAAAAAAAAAAAACCCACTGTAGCTCAAAGTCAGCCTCCCCATCCACCAGATCTTTTAAAAAGAGCTGCTAATAAAGAACAAAATTGAGTGGCTTAAGTTTTATTTCCTTTTACATTTCCTTTCTGGTCAAGGTGTTAATGAGGACGGAAGGCCCAAAGTGCACACAGAGAAGAGATGAAAATGGTCTGGAAAATATGAACTGTGTACTCACCCTTCAAACAAGGGAGGGATGATTCTAACATCGGTAAGTGGTAGACAGTCTTAGACAGTTCAAAGAGATTCCTTCCAGATGGCCATAAAGATTATAATGTAAATGAGGGGGGATGTTAAGTCTCAGTGGAGACCTGGCCTGGGAGTCAGTGGGACCTGGGGTAGGGCCCTGATTCCACCACCTCTCTGCATCTCAGTTGCTTCAACTATGAAACAGTGTTAACATTGTGGTTTAAAGTTCTAAAATCTTGGATAAAATTCTCCAAAATATCCAATATTGGGCCCTCTAAATAGAATTACAATACAATCAAACATATTTTTCTGGATCTTGTGATGATTAAATGAGAAAAGATCATGTAAATTTATGCTGTGCCAGGTAATATAAGCACTTAATACGCATTAAGTCATTTATTTCTATCAACGACTTTGCCAGGTAGGAAGTAATATAATCGCTATTTCACAGATAAGCATGTTGAGGCTTAGAGAAGTTAGTGGATATGACTAAAGTCACACATATATCAATTGATGGAACTGGGACTTCAAACAGATCTGTTCAAGTTCAAAGTCTATGTTAGTAAGCTCTGTGCAACAGAGTCACTCCAATAATAGGTGTACAAGTTCCTGAAACATAATTGATTCTCAATAAATGTCAATAATGCTTAGATTATCACCCAGCATGATAAAGTGTTTCAATATAGGTTTACTGAATGGAAAACTAAATGAGCACATAAACTATATGTCACATTAGGCTGTTACACTGAGATCCTGGACTTCCAGTGGCCATTCAATCCTATGCTGCAGTAAATTCAATTACAGGGGGAACTTTAGGACAGTTGCCTTTTCAAAGACCTGGGATCCAGAGTCTAAGAAACTGTGTCTATCCAAGGACAGAAGTATGGAAGAGTCTCCATAAGGCACAGCAACCACATTAGGCAAGAAAACTGGAGTGGGTTGCCAATTCCTTCTCCAGGGGATCTTCCCAACCCCAGAATCAAAGCCGTGTCTCCTGTGTCTCCTGCATTGGCAGGTGGATTCTTTACCACTGAGCCACATGGGAAGCCCCACTGTAGCACAGAAGCACCCATATTATACAGCTGACCTTTGAAAAATACAAACTTGAATTCACAGGTCTACTTATACTCCATTTTTTTTTTTTTCCAGTGGGAAATACTACATGATCCAGGTTCCATAATCCAGGGTTGGTTGAATCTGCATGTGCCAAGGAACCATGGATAAAAAGAGCCGACTGTGAGTTACCTGCAGGTTTTCCACTGTGCAGAAAATCAGTGCCCCTAACCCCACATTGTTCAAGGGTCAACTGTACTTGGGGACTGAGACTCTGGTTTTAGTAAACTTTAAGAAGAACAAACAGACCAGGAAAGAAATTATCTTAATTTAATTTTACTTTTCTGCTCAGCTAATCCAAGAAAGACAGACAGAGAGAGGGGGAGGGAGGAAAGAAGGAAGCAGAGCTAGAATTCTGATTAGGAATTGCCCTGTGTTCCTTCCTGAAGTTCTTTTGACTCTACGCAGCCACACAAAAGAGAGCCTCTTCAGAACAGGGGTGATATTTAATTAGGCAGGATATGCACTTCATGCACCATGCAAGCAGAGAGAATCCTTTCAGAGCTATGATTATAAACTTCACCCCCCATCTCCCACCCCATAGCAATCCCAGCTAACAAACAGGAGAAAGGCTGTCTAAAAGGAAAGAAGCAGGCTTCTTGGCAGCAGACATCTGTGCAGGCAACAATCCCTCACTTTCCCAATTCCTGCTCAATCCAGCCTCACCTCTCCCTTCTATCCTCTCCATTGCTTCTGCTGGAGACCTGGGTTGGTTGGTGGTGTTTAGTCGCTAAATTGTGTCCAGCTGTTTGCCATCCCATGGACTGTAGCCCGCCAGGCTCCTCTGTCCATGGGATTTCCCAGGCAAGAATACTGGAGTGGGTTGCCATTTCCTTCTCCAGGCTCAGGGATTAAACCCACATCTCCTGCATTGCCCACATCTCCTGCATTACAAGCAGACTCTTTTACCACCAAGCCACCAAGGAAGCCTGGAGCCCTGGGTTACTGGGTGCTAAATGGTCCTGGATGGGAGTTCTCAGCTCCCAGAACTCCCACGACCACACCCAGTATCCAATTCCAAGAGGTGAAGTCTCTCAACCTCACCAATGGCCCGAAAACGGTTTGAAAAACAAGAGAGCAGAAAATAAGGTTACAAGTAAATAAATCAGTGGAGCATGAAAGGAACCTTCTCAAAACACACAGACAGAGACAAGGGCAAACAGAGGCAAAAGAAATGAAGAACAATGTGCTCTGTCCTCCAAGGAACAGAAGAAGAAACAAAGTCCAAGGAATGTGGTGTTCCAAATTGCTAATCAATGCTAGATACCAACACCAGCAACTGCTAATAACCAAGGAAGAATCACCTCTCTCCGCTATAATTATTTCTGACACAGGTCTCCAGGAGGAGTGTCAAGACTCAGGCTAGCAGCTCAGTGTGATAATAACCCAAGATTACCAGAAATTCGCAATGTCTGAAGAAAAGGAGAGCTTGGAGAAAGGGAAGTGGCAATTAGAAATAGTTGTCAAGGTAATTACATTGTGAAGAGCAGGCATTTCACTTTTCAGCAGTCGCTGGTGTAGGTTTTCTTCTGCCTGACTTTAGAAAAACATCTTCTAGGCAGGTAGAGCCGTGGAGGAATACATCAAATTTTCTGAAATAACACGGTGTGAGAAAAAAAAAAAAGTATTATTTCTGTCCAAATAATGTGCTGGATAATAAAAGCTTGAAATCCAAAAGGCTGAGAACAGTATTAACTGAGCAGCCAGTGAAACTGTCTTAAGCCAACCAGCAGCCCCCTCCTCTTCTCACTCACAAGGTTCAGTCCATGTCAACATGTGTCCTCCAAAAAGACCAAGATAGCTCTCCAAGGACAAAGAGTTAAGGCTCCTTGACATTATGCTTCAATCACTCACTTTGCCCAAAATGGGCACATATAAAACTCTCCAGGCTGGAGCTGGTCAAAATATGTAAACTGAGAACAGTCCACCAAAGCCTCTGAAATACCAGTTCTGTAGGATTTGTAGCTATCCACTCACACCTTCAACCAAGAGGACAGTGCTTCTCTTTCGGTTCTTTGGAAAACCATGACGAAACCAAGAATCACAGCTACTCTATTGATTCTCCACCACTGCCTTCAAGACTGAGTTCCATCTCACCTCTAATAAGGAATGATGCAGCTATTGTTAAAGTTTTTATTATCCAGGACACCATTATTTGGACAGAAATAATACTTTTTTTTTTTCCATACCATGTTATTTCAGAAAATTTAATGTATTCCTCCACAGCTCTACCTGCCTGGAAGATGTTTTTCTAAAGTCAGGCAGAAGAAAACCTACCCCAGCAACTGCTGAAAAGTGAAATGCCCACTCAAATGGGCAGCGAAGACTCTAAAAGGCAACTCTAAACATGTCAATCCCATGCTTAAATCAGTCCACAGTTTCCTGTTGCTTTTTGGACAATCTCCTTAGCATGACTACCTTCATTTCCAAGGCCCTCTGCGATCTAGTTTCTCACCAGATCTCTTAGCCCCAATACACTCACATCAAAATTTTGAACTATAGTGAATTGATGATAGTTCTTCAGACGCATCATGCTCCCCAAGGCTTCATATTTTTATGCCGACTGTTTACTCTGAGAATCCCTTTCACTTATTAAGACTCAGCTCTGGAGTTACCGCCACTCTGAAGCCTTCCTTAATCCCACCCCTCAGCCACCCCTATCAAATGTGATGCTGGCATCTTCTCTATGAGTTCTGACTGCCTCTATGCATTCCTGGATACCAGCTCTCACACTCTATGCCATGGATTTGTCCATTTCTCCCTCTGGGCTTCCCTGGTAGCTCAGACAGTAAAGAATCCGCCTGCAATGCAGGAGACCCAGGTTTGATCTTTGAGTTGGGAAGAGCCTCTGGAAAAGGGAATGCCTACTCACATCAGTATTCTTGCCTGGAAAACCCCATGAATAAAGGAGCCTGGCAGGCTATAGTCGAAAAGACAGGTAACAAAGAGTTGGACACGGCTAAGTGACTAAGCATGTGTGCATTCCTTTCTCCCTCTAGACTGTGAGCAACTCGAGGGTCAGGGCTTGTGCCAGGCTCAAAACAAATGGATTCCATAGATCAAGGAAGAACGTTAAATCAGATAATGAAGACTGACTACTTGGTAGGTTCAGAAAGAACTAAGCCTCTCTAACAGATCACAGTTTTAAAAAGTCTAGGCATCAGAGACTCAACTCCATTAGTCAAGCATATTTTGTCTGGGCCCAGGTCTCTATTTTAGCAACATCTAACAAGTGTTTGGGCTTCCACAGTGGCTCAGTGGTAAAGAATCTGCTTGCCAATGCAGGAGACATGGGTTCCATCCCTGGGTCAGGAAGACCCCCTGGAAAAGGAAACGGCAATCCACTCCAGTATTCTTGCCTGGGAAATCCCATGGACAGAGGAGCCTGGCAGGCTGTAGTCCATGGACTTGCAAAGAGTTGGACATGACTTAACAGCTAAACAACAACAAAGAGTTTTTAACTTGGGGGTTTACCAAGGATTTTTTAAGGATTTATTGAGAATGTGTAGAGAGAGGCAGTGAATATGAATGTCTCTCTCCTGTGCATCCTTGCTGAAGAATCGGTGATAAGTTGTAGGCAGGGACCAGGCCTGGGCCTGCCTGAGCCCCTTCCTGATGGCCCCACATGGTTCTGCCTTTATGGCTTCCTTGAGACTGAAATGTAGTTTTAGTCTTGTCTTAAGCACTTAGCCAGAGAATAGCCTTTTAAGAACTGACTGCAGTTCATTTCTAAGAAGGCGCCACCCTTCTCAGCTCTGCAAAGTGCTGGCTATGCCTCTTTAACCCTCCAGCAGCAAGTTTCCATCCTGAGCTCCATGGCTGTGGTCTCTCTAACCAGCACAGTCTCCATATTCTTCTGAGCAAGGGTGCTATTCAAGTTTGTTTGGTAGAAAGTCTTTTTCTGCTTTGATTCAAAATTATTTAGACCTTATCTGCACCATGCCATGTCATTTTCTTTGTAACAGCAGTGAACGTCCCCTGGACAGGCAATTTGAGACCTGATGTTAGCTGAATTACTCGATAATGGGCTAAGGTCAAAAAGGGCCTGTGTGGGGCCAATTGAGGTGTATGGCCACCTCACAGGCCAGGTACTTACTTGCAAGGGGAGGAAGTGGCCTGCTAGGGGAGGAGATTGGGGCTCCATCCATGGAGGGATAAAGGAAGTAAGGAAATAAATGGATCCTGTGTGTAAGATTTCCAGTTGGGCTTTGCCTAATACAGACAGGGGTCACAAGCAGAAGCAAAGGAGCTGTTTTTCACAGGAATATTTGTGCTACCCCAGACACTCCAGTGCCGCTCGAGGGCACAGAGAACAAGGTGTCACACTGATGTACAGTATAGTGCAAATAGCGATATCGGGAGAGAGCATCAAAAGCCAACACCCGAGTCAGGAAGGTACCAGCCTCAGGATACCCTCCCTCGAGGGTCCTGTGGATAAAAGACAACATCAAGAGCTAGGATCAGGAGAACATGAGAGGCACATCCTTGATGACTGATGAGACATCCCCTGGGAATGCCCAGGAATACGTGGATGGGGGCTGAGGGTGGGTGGGTGAGACTAAGGTTTTGCAAATGCAGCTGGGACTCGAGTCATAAACATGCAAATTAACACTCATAAACCAGGGGAGAAAGTTGACATTATTGTTAAAGCATTTTCATCATGTGCGAAGTTATCAAAATCTGCTAAAACCATTTCTGGTGTAATAGGTACTCAGTAAATATTGCTATGCTTGAACTACTATATATAAAATAGATAACTAATGAGAACCTACCGTATAGAACATATAACGGAATCAAGATTGCTGGGGAAAATATCAACAACCTCAGATATGTAGGTGATACCACCTTCATGGCAGAAGGTCAAGAGGAATTAAAGAGTCTCTTGATGAAGGTGAAAGAGGAGAGTGAAAAAGCGGGCTTAAAATTTAACATTCAAAAAACTAAAATCATGGCACTGGGTTACCATCACTTTATGGCAAATAGAAGGGGGAAAAGGGGAAACAGTGACATATTTTATTTTCTTGGGCTCCATAATCACTACAGACAGTGATTGCAGCCACGAAATTAAAAGACACTTGCTCCTTGGAAGAAAAACTATGACAAACCTAGACAGTGTATTTAAAAGCAGAGATATCACTTTGCTGACAGAGGTCCATATAGTCAAAGCTACAGTTTTTCCAGTAGTCATGTACTTATGTGAGAGTTGGGTCATAAAGAAGGTTTAGCGCCAAAGAATTGATGCTTTCAAACTGTGGTGTTGGAGAAGAGTTGTTGTTGTTTTTTTTAATATATATTTATTTATTTTAATTGGAGGTTAATTACAATATTGTATTGGTTTTGCCATACATCAACATGAATCTGCCACAGGTATACATGTGTTCCCCAACCTGAACCCTTCTCCCTCCTCCCTCCCCATACCATCCCTCTGGGTCGTCCCAGTGCACCAGCGCCAAGCATCCACTATCGTGCATCAAACTTGGACTGGCGACTCGTTTCATATATGATATTATACATGTTTCAATGCCATTCTCCCAAATCATCCCACCCTCTCCCTCTCCCTCTCCCTCTCCCACAGAGTCCAAAAGACTGTTCTATACATCTGTGTCTCTTTTGCTGTCTCGTATACAGGGTTATTGTTATCATCTTTCTAAATTCTATATATATGCGTTAGTATACTGTATTGGTATTTTTCTTTCTGGCTTACTTCACTCTGTATAATAGGCTCCAGTTTCATCCACCTCATTAGAACTGATTCAAATGTATTCTTTTTAATGGCTGAGTAATACTCCATTGTGTATATGTACCACAGCTTTCTTATGCATTCATCTGCTGATGGACATCTAGGTTGCTTCCATGTCCTGGCTATTATAAACAGTGCTGCGATGAACACTAGGGTACAAGTGTCTCTTTCAATTCTGGTTTCCTCAGTGTGTATGCCCAGCAGTGGGATTGCTGGATCATAAGGCAGCTCTATTTCCAGTTTTTTAAGGAATCTCCACACTGTTCTCCATAGTGGCTGTACTAGTTTGCATTCCTACCAACAGTGTAAAAGGGTTCCCTTTTCTCCACACCCTGTCCAGCATTTATTGCTTGTAGACTTTTGGATTGCAGCCATTCTGACTGGCGTGAAATGGTACCTCATAGTGGTTTTGATTTGCATTTCTCTGATAATGAGTGATGTTGAGCATCTTTGGACAGCAAGGTGATCAAACCACTCAATACTAAAGGAAATCAACCCTGAATACTCATTGGAAGGACTGATGCTAAAGCTGAAGCTCCCATCCTTTGGCCACATTATGCAAAGAGCTGACTCATTGGAAAAGACCCTGATGTTGGGAAAGATTGAGAGTAGGAGAAGGGGGCAGCAGAGTATGACGTGGTTGGATGGCATTACTGACTCGATGGACATGAATTTGAGCAAACTTTAGGAGATAGTGAAAGGCGGGGAAGCCTAGCATGCTGCAGTCCATGGGGTCCCAAAGAGTCAGACACGACTTAGCAACTGAGCAACAACAATTGTAAAGCACAGGAAACTCTACTCAGCAGTGCTCTGTGGTGACCTAAATGAGAGGAGAATCCAAAAAAGAGGGGGTGTATGCGTACCTATTACTGATTCACTTTGTTGTACAGCAGAAACTAACATAATGTTATAAATCAAATATACTCCAATAAATTTTTTAAATAAAATATTGTTATGTCTGAGGTTGAAGAGAGATCATGGAACATGAGACCAGGTCTGATATGCAGAAAGTACACACTGGAATGGCTGCACTAAGTCCCTACAACAAAGGTCTGCTCTGCATGGTGCCTGTGCCGTTCTACTCATTGTTCTGAATGCAGCCTCTGGATGAGACCACTAAGAAGTATCAGACGACCCCACCCTCTCCCCTGGTGATTGACAAAGCACTTCTGGACTGGCTCCAAAGCCTGCAGGTTCAGCAACCTTCCCTGGAAGAAAGGACTGAAAGCCTTTTCCTCCCGGGTCCTCCTGTCCTCCACCTCTGCCTTCCCTCCACATCCACACCAGAACCAAATACATCCCAAAGTTCTCATCCCTCTTCTCTCATGGAGAGACTCAACATCTGTGTCTTAGGAAAAGCACAGCTCATCGCATGTAGCATTTTGTAAGTTTTGCCCTTAATGTGGGTGCTGGCCCATCTGACGGTTGTTTCATGAAGAGTAGAGAAGGGTGTTTTACAGCTCAGCTGCTAGGAAGCACAGATGTTGCTGGCGGTGCTGCGGCGAGGTGGTAAAGTCTGTAAGGAAGGTCGGAGAGCATTAATTATCTTCCCACAGCTGTTCATTATCCCGCAGACACCTTGTCTTGCCATCTTGAGGACTGACAACCACATGATTCCAAAGCAAAGCAAGACAGGAGTTTAGAGGGAGGAAGGGAAGAACCACCTGAAGGTTACACTGGAGAGCAACACGTAGAACAGCTTGAGATGCCCTGCCTTGGCTTCCTGGAGGACCGGGTGGTCACTGGGGACTCTGGGATGCGGCCTGGGGCTTGGTCCCTGTCAGCCCAGCTGTGAATCCCAGCACAGGCAGCGTGTGAAACCCCTCACCCAGGTGCTGGGAAGACCAGGCAGGAGGGAAGTTAAGCCTTTTCCTTTTCCAATGTTAGCTTTCAAGTGTTGATAAAAGATACTGATTGGACAAGCCCTGTAACCTCAAATGTGGAGCCAATTCAGTCAGAACAGAAGCAGTATTTTCATCCACAATCTGAAGAGAAACATTTTAGACCTCAGCATATCTAACCTGCTGAGATGTCGCCCAAGCTCCACTTCATTTTACTCCACACAAGCAAAGCACACACGATAGCCTCAAACACCGACAGAACACTATTCAAGCCGGCACCCATGAGCTGTAGCCTGCCTGCCATCACCATCATCTGGTTCTAAGATGGCACACTTATGCCAATACCTTCATTCTCCACATGTGGTGGTGGTCCCTTTGGTCCTGGGTCCTCTTCCCAGGGCGAGTGCCTTTCTCGCTTTGAAACTGGCTTCAAACCTCCAACCCTTCATGAAACCCTAAGGTCATAGTAGAAAGATGACTACATCTCCTCACCTAACCCAGTGCCCTACACCCTTATTCCTCAAGTGATCCACTCAAAAAGGAACCAAACGATGCTGACTGAGTCTCTATCTGCCCAAGCCAGGTAACCGTCAAGTACCCTTGCTCCACAATAAGAAAAGCTACCACCAGTGAGAAGCCCGTGCCCCACAACTAGAGAGGCGCCCCACTCGCTGCAATTAGAGAAAGCCTGTGTGCAGCAGAGCAGACCCAGCACCATCATAAATAAATAAATTCTTTAAAAATGAATATATAAAGGCTGCCTCCATCCCAGAGCCAGTCAATCACTTCAGCACTTTCCTGGTCCCACATCCCTCATCAAATGGACCAGATCTAGGATTTTTCAAGAGCAAGCATTAAGATCTCTCTGTTTCCGCTCCTTTGCCCCCTGAGTGGCAAGTCAGAGGTATCCATGTTTAAGTGGTTTTCTTCTTTTGTCAGTGGTTCCACTTTGGGCATTTTGCTATTTTTATATTATTTATATGGGTGTGATCCTTTTGTGATGATTATCTGTGATTAATCCTTGCAGCTATGGGAAAATCAGTGTAACGGCTTGTACCACATCTAACAAGAGTTGATGGCTGTGTAGCTTTTTTGTGTTAAGCAGCTTTGCAAGTTCGCTTTAATTGACAAGAGGAAAAAAAAGAGGATATGCAATTAAAAAGGTGTTTATTATTTATTTTTTAATTTATAATTTATAGAAAGTACATATAGAGGAGACCGATAATAAGGCATGCTTTCAGTGGGATCTAATGAAATTATGTGGCTTGGTGGCAGGGCCCTAGTGCCCTCCAGCAAAGGCCTTTGCTTATCTCCCTGGTTCTAAGCTGCCAAGAAACTGAGGTCACTCTCTGCCCAGTGAGAGGCAAGAGAAATGCAGAGGTTGTGATAGTCCCAGGAATTTGATCCCAAACTCCCATTAAAGACAAGGGCTTTGCTCTGCTCAGTCGCTCAGTCGTGTCCACCTCTTTGCAACCTTATGGACTATAGCCAGCCGTATCCTCTGTCCATGGGATTTCCCAGGCAAGAATACTGGAGTGGGTTGCCATTTCCTCCTCCAGAGGATCTTCATGACCCAGGGATCGAACCTGCATCCCCTGAGTCTCCTGCATTGGCAGGCGGATTCTTTACCACTGAGACACATGGGAAGCCCCTTAAAAGACAAGTGCATGCATGCTTACTAAATTGCTTAGCCATGTCCAATTCTTTGCAACCCCATGGACTGTAGCCCGCCAGGCTGCTCTATCCATGGGATTCTCCAGGCAAGAATACTGGAGTGAGTTTCCATGCCCTTCTCTGGGGATTCTTCCCAACCCAGGGATCAAACTTATGTCTCCTGGCAGGCAGGTTCTTTACCACTAGCATCACCTGGGAAGCCTATAAAAGACAAGTGAAGTGAAGTGAAGTCACTCAATTGCGTCTGATTCTTTGTGATCCCATGGACTATACAATCCATGGAATTCTCCAGGCCAGAATACTGGAGTGGATGGCCTTTTCCTTCTCCAGGGCATCTTCCTAACCCAGGGATCGAACTCAGGTCTCCTGCATTGCAGGCAGATTCTTTACCAATTGAGCTACAAGGGAAGCCCATAAAAGACAAGAGCTACTTCTAAATCATCACACTCCATTTCTGACAATATGGGACAGGGAGAAGCCAAGCCCCACTCCACTGCCTGCTCAGCAAAGTGGATGGCTCCGCAAACACCAAGAGGCAAGCACAACTCAGTCCTCACATTTAAAGGGTTAAAGGGGGAGATTTACAGGACTATCTTTCTTTCCCTGAAACATCAAGCAGTTCATATGTACACATTTCTCTCCACTAAGACCTAATTTTCTACCATTTCCCTTGATTTGCAGCTCCCTTTTCCCCATTTCCTTGATTTAATGCCCAATTATTTTTTGTCCCATTGCCAGTAAAACAAAATATTTCATAACTGCTTCTGTGAGATTTTTGGATACTGCCTTAAACATATGACTTACATACCTTCTATTGCAAAATTTAGAGAAATCGAGGGAACACCTAGTTACGAGTTCTGCATTTTTCTCAACCAGCTGACCTAAGCTTGACGCTGAAAAGCACAAAGCTATACTTTAACTGATTTCCTGTGTCTTCTCTCGCAGCTTCCACTCAGCATCCTTGCTGTCAGCTGAGAGCAGGCATGTTGAGACCTACCTTCTTCCACTTCTCCAGCCTCCTTTCCCTCCTCTGAACATGAAGGGACATAAGTAGACAGAGAACTAGTGGGCAGTCAGGAGGTTGGTGTTGAGTTGCATACCTGTCACCAACAGACTGCAGACTCAGCTGGCTCAGCTCACTAATTTGGTCCTTAGTTACCTCATCTAGAGAACAGGAGATTTGAATCAAATCACTTCTCATTTTCTTATAGCTCTAAAAACTCTGAATTCCTTTCCATGTCCTAGAAACAGAAATTAAACACCCAGACTTATGGGTCTGGTTTCGGTATTCGAGGAGGGAGAAAATAAAACATCAAGAGGCAAGTCTTCTCTACTATTAAAATCCTTTTTCTCTACTTAAGCCTCTTTTGGCCTAATTTTCACATGCACAGAGACAAGGCCAGTAGGACAGAAAGGAATCTCACCAAAGTTGCCTCTGCTTTGTGTGACAATCCCACTCCATTCCTGCTCATCCTGCTTTCTGGCTTACTGCTCTGTTTGCAATAAAAAGCTAAAATAACTTTGTTTTGAGAAATATATACGAACTTCATAAAAGTTGTAAAAACACTGTAGACAGTTTGGGGTATCCAAAAAAACCATTATTGCCAAACCTGCTCTGGAAATGTCATAGGATATGACCATGCAATTCCAGGTCTGCTAATAAGAAAACATGAAACTGTTAGTCATTCAGTCATATCCGACTCTGTGACCCCGTGGACTGTAGCTCACCAGGCTCCTCTGTCCTTGGAATTCTCCAGGCAAGAATACTAGCATGGATAGCCATTCCCTTCTCCAGGGGATCTTCCTAATCCAGGGGCCATCCAGGTGTCCTGCATTGCCGGCAGATTCTTTACCAACTGAGCCACTGGAGAAATCCCTCTGCTAATAAAAAGGGGTCACTTCTTATTCAAAGCAAAACTCCCCTGAGTCAGCCTTCAGGTTCTGTCACATCTGACATCAGGCACCTGTTTGATTTCCACCACCCAGAGAGGGCATCAGCCAAGGGTCCAGGGCTGGGATAGGGTTCTATAGAGGGCACTTCCTTCTAGAGACAAGATCTAGAGGGGCAACCAAGACAGAGCTCCTGAAAAGATGAGATTCAAACCGAAGTTCAGAGACCACAAGAGGCAAGGAAGCCAGAAGTTCAGAACTGGGTAGAGAAAAGCCCAAAGGGAAACTAGATTGGACTATGTATGAAGGGATTCCCATGAGCACCGAGACGAGAGGGAAGCCTGGCCAAATTACCAGGCCCAGGCTCAGAAGCCGTCAGGTTATATTGCACATCAATCACATTAGCCCTTGCTGAAGGGCCTGATACATTTTGTTTCCACCTGGGACAAACCAGCTCTCAAGTGCCTGGGGTTTCCAAGGTGACTGCTATAAACCATGATGGTATTAATATTTGCTTTGTGGGGACAGGAAAGGATGGAATCAAGAAGATTCTGGAAAGAGAGTGGTTTGACCACACGATGTTCCCCCCAGACGAACTCCCTGCCTGCCACATTTCTATCTCCAATGTATCTCTAATTCTCAACCAAAGGAGCTTTGGAGCTTAAAGGCACCAGGATGAATACAGGGGAAGCCTCAGGGACTCTGGTTAGATTTTTCTAGATCTTCTAGATTTTTTTCTAGAACTGGTGAAATTTTTCTCCATTGTGGGGCCTACTGAAAGCCTGGAGGCCCAGTTTCAGAATGTCCAGGTCAGAACTGCAGATGCTAGTAGAGCTCGTTGTGTGCAGATCACACACACACAAACACACATGCACACCAGCAGGGGAAGGTCTGTATCTATGGGTCTATATACCCAAAGGACAGGTGAGCTAAGTTCTCCCTGCTCTCAGGTCAGATGGGCGCAAGGAGACCAGGAAGAAAAGTGCATCTTTCTAGAGTTCAGCTGTGATGCTGGTCCTCAGGGGTAAAGATCCCTTGGCCTCTCTCCAGAAACCTCCACCTAACAATCTCCAACAACCACACCTGAGCCTCAGGAGAAGGCAAGGAGAAACAACAGAACATCCAGCAGCTAAGAAGGTGTGATCACGTTGAACAGCATAGCCCTGCCCTGTATGAGTTCTACTGTAGGAAGAAATTAGAATCACAGCAAAAGTTGTTCATTTCCATTGATTCTAAAAAGAAATGGGATAATTTTATCACAATGAAGGAAGGCTTCCACTAGAATGACACATTAAACCTTCCCAAAAAAGCAAAATAAAATAAAAATAACCTATTGTGGGGGGGAAAAAAACACCCTTTTTTATCAAAAGCAAGTGGAGTTACTCACAACTCTCTTCCACAAGTAGGAAATGGGCATTTCCCTCTTTCATATTTCCTGATGAAATTTTTTTTTAATTTTTTAAGTTAATAAAATAAAGGGATAGGGCCAAGGAAGACTTCCTCTCTCTTTCTTCCTAGCTTTTTACTACATCAGGTATAACTATAATGCAAAGGAGCTGCTTTCATAAAGGCAACAAAAATGTATACAGCCAAATGAACATAGTTGATGGTGTTTTGCTGCTGCTGCTAAGTCGCTTCAGTCATGTCTAACTCTGTGCGCCCCATAGACAGCAGCCCACCAGCTTTTCCGTCCCTGGGATTCTCCAGACAAGAACACTGGAGTAGGTTTCCATTTCCTTCTCCAATGCATGAAAGTGAAAAGTGAAAGTGAAGTCGCTCAGTTGTGTCCGACTCTTCTCAACCCCATGGATTGCAGCCTACCAGGCTCCTCCGTCCATGGGATTTTCCAGGCAAAAGTACTGGAGTGGGGTTCCATTGGGGCTAATAAATAACACCTCTTTCTTCATGCCCTGGAGATTAAAACCAAATGAGAGGGCTTCTCTGGTAGTTCAGTGGTAAAGAAGTCACCTGCTAATGCAGGAGACAAGGGTTCAAGCCCCAATCCAGGAGGATCCCTCATGCCATGAAGCGACTAAGCTTGTGCATCACAACTACTGAGGCTGTGCTCTAGAGTCCCAGAGCCACAACTGCTGAGCACAGTACTGAAGGCTGCGTGCCCTAGAGCAAGCCTATGCTCCACAGCAGAAGCCACTGCATTGAGAAGCCTGTGCACAACTACAGAGTAGCCCCCGTTCACTGCAGCTAAAGAAAAGCCTGTGCAGCAATGAAGACACCAGCACAGCCAAAAGCAAATAGTAATAAATAAAAAACTAAATGAGAGAAATACACCGAGTCCTAAAGATAGAATTCAAAATATTGCCAGGTTTTTTGACCATGAGGTTTTAGATCTGTGGCCAGGAGGGCTTGCAAATACTTTATCTCCAAGTTAATCAGACCCACACATGAAGACCTCTCCAGGGCAGGCCTCTCACTTCAGGGCCAAGAGATCTGGCATATCTGAAAGTTGAGCCCGAAGGGGCTGAGCCATGCATGTCTGGTCCTCCCTAAGTTACCAGTCCTTCTCCCTAAGTCACCATTAGTCTCAGTTATTCTTTGCCCCCTGGGAGGAGTGCAGGAGGCATGGATTAGCCAGTAACGCTACTCTAGAGGTAGCTCTTCACATAGATACATGAAGTCAGGGGAAGACACCTCCTCTGCCCACAATCCAATAACCATGTCATTCAAAGTGGACCTGTTGGTACATTAACACTTATATGTGGAATCTAGAAAAATGGTACAGGTGAACCTGTTTGCAGAGCAAGAATACAGATGAAGATGTAAAGAATGGATATGTGGGTACAGAAGGAGAAGGGGCAGGTGGGATGAACTGGTAGACTGGGTTTGACCTAAATACATGGAGAAGGGGGTGACAAAGGGTAAGATGGTTGGATGGCATCACTGACTCAATGGACACGAGTTTGAGCAAATTCCAGGAGACAGTGAAGGACAGGGAAGCCTGGCATGCTACATACAGTCTATGGGGTTGCAGAGAGTCAGACGCAACTTAGCGACTGAACAACAAGAACAACACAACCATGCGTAAAATGGATGGATGGTGGGAACCTGCCATGTACGGCCCAGGGAGTTCAGCTGAGTGCTCTGTGATGACCTACATGGGTAGGATAGTGGGGGCTCCAAGATGGAGGGAATAGATATGTATACATATAGCCGATTCACGTCACTGCACAGCAGAAGCTAACACAACATTGTAAAGCAATTGTACTTCAACTTTAAAAAGTGGATCCTTTGGGACAGAGTCTCTTTTTTCAGTGCTACAATTGTTAGAATATTTTTGAGATCCTCTTTAAGAATCCTATTCAGAGCCTGTAGCTATTCTTTCAATACCTTTCATTATAAGAAAGTTTCATATCTGAAGGTTAGACAGTCTGAAGTCATTGGAGTAAAGCAGGTAGAAACATTTTGGGTCAATATGAAGGTGATGGTGGAGAGATGAATGTGGTTTTCTTGTATGACATACAAACTGATCCTGAAGTCTGATCAATGTCTGTATGCAATGACACACCCTGGGCATGAGGGTGTGGTTACCAGGGTGATACTTTCTGAAACTAAAAATTAGAACTTATGATCCGACAGACACTTTTTAAGCCAATTCCATATTTAAGAAGCCATTTTGCAAATATAACTTAGATGCTGAAATATTGTACTTTCTGACATATGTCAATTTTTTATGAACAGACTCAGATGAAATTTTGATGAAAACCTTTGCATTATCAATTCTAAACACACAATTGGTGTGTGTAAAGTACTTACCAGTTGATAACATTGAAGAAGGAAGTTTTCCATTTCACAAAATTGTGGTATATTTATGTAAAAAAAAAAATACATTCATTGCTTTACAGTAAAACCTCAGATGTGAACAATGGTAAGAATGTTCATACTGAACACTTACCAAGAAGCCCAAAAAGCTATACCAGCTCAGCTGTTCATCAGAGAGAGGACTAGGCTAAAAATGAATAAACCATTTTTAACCATACTTTAGTCTCAGAAAAGGGATTCATCACATTTTCTACTACATTTACATTTTCCATTGCTTTGCAATTAATTTTGTGAGACAGCCTCTTCTACAAGGCTGGAAACGAGTGATGGGATTCAAAAGGCAGATAGAAGAAGGTGAGGCATTAAAAGGCAATTAGAAGTTAAAAAGCCAAGAGCCAAGAGCAGGTTCAAGGGCCCCCTCTGAAAAATCCCTGGTGGTAAGAGGGCTTGTCCCTTCCAGTGGAGAGGGCAGCCAGGTGCAGGGATCAGAGGAGGGACTAAGCCTTGGGAAAACAGGCAGGGCTCAGTTTGATGAGCAGAAAGAAATAGGGGCTTTTCCCTCCACCTCCTCATAAGGAGGGTAAGACAGGGAGAAGGGGGGAGGGAAGGAAGCTGGTAGGAAGCCCAAACAAATGACAGCTCTGTAATACAGGCTTTAAGAAACCATAAGAAATATGGGACTCACTCATCTCAGAGAATTGTGACATTTAGGAAATAGCTCCCAGCACAGCCGGGCCTGGCGGTCCCATCTGCATCGCATGAGAAAGGAACACGGAGGCCCCCAGGGCCACGTTACCGTAACAAACTGCTCTTCTGTGGCAGCCAGGAGGACTCCCATCAGAACTTCAGACTGTTCGCCCCTCTGCTCGGAAGAGATTTTCACTACCGTCCGGAAGACAGGAACAGCTGGGCTGTTAAAGTCAACAGGCTCCCACTTCCACACCGAGCAGATTGTGTCATAATTGGAAATGTGAAATTCACCTTCCGCTGCGTAGATGTTTAAGGCAGGGTGAGGGCTGTCTGCCGTCGCCTCCAGACCCCAGGAAGGGCTAGTCCCAGACCTGAGTAAATGCTCCAGCCTTGTGGGCAAGGAGATGGGGCCAGGGCCGCTGCTAGGATGAGCTCAGAAGCCCTATTGGGGGTGGGGGAGGACGGCCAGTAAAGGAGACAGGAGGATGCAGCAGAGGCTAGGACCAAAACACAGCTTATTCACCACACAGCCTTACACCTGAAGTGTCCTCACTGACCTCCTCTACCTGGCTATGAAAATCTTTCTGTCCTCCAGGGTTCAGCTCAAATCCTGCCTGTTCCCTGAGACATCCTGACCACCTTGAGGTACCCTCCCTTCTCTGAGGTGAACTCCCATTATGCCTACACATGGACACTCTGTGGAACCCAGAGGAGTCTTCCAGGTAGGGGGTCCTCAAACTCCAGGATCTAATGCCAGATGATTCAATGTGGAGCTGATGTAATAATAGAATAAAGTCCCCAATGCATGCCTGCTAAGTTGCTTCAGTCATGTCTGACCACCATGGCTGTGATCTACCAGCCTCCTCTGTCCATGGGAGTCTCCAGGAAAGAATACTTTCCTCCTTCAGGGGATCTTCCCGACTCAGGGATCAAACCCAAGTTTCCTACAGCTCCTGCATTGTAGGTGCATTCTTTACCACTGAGCCACCAGGGAAGCCCCCAAAGTGCCCAAAAAATGTAATGTATTTGAATCATCCTGAAACCATCCCCTACCTGCTGTCCATGAAAAATTGTCTTCCATGTCCCTTGTGCCAAAAAGTTGGGGACCACTCTTCCATGGGACCAAGCCCTCTTTCCCTAAGCTGCCTTTTCCTTCAGTCCTTGTCTCTTTTAACTCCTTTCTAAAGTTCCCCTTCTTCCTTACTCTCCCCTCTAAACCACTCAGAACCACCCCTCCCCACGCATCACATAGACCCAAGTCCACGTGGGTAGCTCGTAAGTTGCTCTGGCTCTGCTCACTGTCATGAGTCAAAGATGGGTCCCCTCTGCCCCCAGTTCCTGCTGCTGGGCATGGTGGGGGGGTGGCCTCTTGGCCATGTGGGGGAGGAAGGTTTCAGGGTCTGCCATTCCAGTTTGCCATTTGCTCTTTCCCCAAATATGTATCTAAACATACCAGACACATCTCAAACTGTAAGGGTTCATTGCCTGCCAACATCCATCAAGAGGGCTACTACAGAGACATGGTTTTCCTGATAATGTAATTTTGAACTAATTTCTCTGCCAACAGCCTTTGTCCTCTCCCAATCTTCTGCACAGTGAAAGATACTGTGCCCAGTTTCTCCTCTTCAATTCCTGGGTTTCTCTCTGGCTTGTTTGGGAGGTGGAGGTGAAGAGGCTAAGAAAACTTTCCTATCAGCCAAAAAGTTGGATTTTTTTTCTCCCCAATTAGAATGCAAATTCCTTTTTCCCCTACGGGATCTAACATAGCAACAGGCACATGGAGTTCCTTCAGAGCGAGTTAGGTGGCAGAACTGGGACCCAATCCCAGGTGTGGTGGGCTCCAGACTTCCACATCACCTCAGCTCCACATCCTGTGTCACCCTCTGTTCCATGGCGTTCCATGGCTGGGCTTACCAGAAGACCCTCTTATTTAGGGTCTGGGGATTAGAGGACAGGTGTGTCCACAGCCAGCAAGTTCCTTCACCTATCCTTGCCAGTCCCTCCGGGCATGGTCTCTCAGCAAGGATCCAGGCCCTCAGGTGAAGAGGCAGGTTCCTTGGCCATTTAACATCTATGGCAATGTTATCAACTACCCTGTCCCAGCCTTTGCCAAGAAGCTGGAGCCCCAGCCAATACCCAGCCTGTGGCCAGGGATAGCTGGTGAGGAAACCAGTCCAGGAACCCTACTTCCCCATTATAATTGGGCTGAGAGTAAGAACAGGAAGCATAAAAAATTTATAGTCTTTCCTATTGACAAGAATCATGCCACAGAGTCAGTCTAGCCAGCCACAGCCCTGCTCCCAGACTGAGACTTGATACCAGGTCCATAGACAGAGGCTTTCGTGCATTTTGTTTTGTTTTGTTTTGTTTTTAGCTTTGCAACCCTTTTTCTCCAGTCTCCTCTTACCCAGAGCCCTCAAATAGAAAAGCAGTAAAAATGGTAGAAATGAGAGAGGGGTCCCTGAGAACCAACTCTGGTTGGTTCTCTGCCTTGGTCCTCTACCCAACTCAATTTCCCCCCACCTTCTCCCTCAGCCCCATCCTGGAGTCCCCAGAGCATGCTGGAGAGGAGCATTCTGAGAACTCTGGCATAGAAGCAGTCAGGCAGCCATGGGGGCAGGGGAAGGCCAGGCAGGCAGAAGAGTTGACCAGCAAATCTGTTCTGCACATGGACCCTTGAAGTGAGCTACTTTTGTTTCTGGAGAGTGAACAATGGCCTAGGGATCAGAACGAAAGCTGACACAGACCTGTCAACATTTCTAGCATTCAGAGCCTTTAAATATTCAAACACCAAGATTCTGAAGGATCTTTGATTTTTTTCTTCATTTTTTTCCCCTCCAAATGTCAACAAAGACCACTTTTGCTGAGTGAAGAGTCTGGCCTTGCCTTTCCTGATGAAAAACAAAAGAGGTAATGTGAGAGAGAAGGCGAGTTTTGTCTTTTTGTTTTTTTTTTTTTTTATTCTAAAAGGAGTATAAAGGATGAGGATTCTTAAGTGTTCTGAAGGAGAGGCCCAAAACAGAGAGAGAGAGATAGAGGGGCTCGGAGAGTTACAGCCCAAAAGCCCCCCGAGTGTTGAAGTTTGGTCACGCCCTTCACTTCACAGATAAGTCAACTGATGCCCCTAGAAGTAAATAGAGTTAGGCTAGATCATAAAGCCAAGCTAAAAAAATAATAATTAAAACTGGAGCTCACTGTTTCTGGTAACTGCTTTTCACATGGGGAATGTTTTTAAAAGGGAAAGGCAGTAAAGGAATTGTCCTCCAATTAAATAAATTTAAAAAAAAAAAAAAAAGAAGAAGAAGAAAGAAGGAAAGGGAAAGGGGATTCTCCCAGACTAAGGAGAAAAAACTCACAGCCCTGAATTAACTCCATCCGCAAGCATTCACTGAGTCCCTACTCTGTGTTACTGTCTGCCCTGGGGGCTAAGGATTAGAGATGAATGGGACATGGTCTCAAGGACCCCACCAGCCAGCGGGTGAGGCGGGCGGATCTCAGCGACACAACCTAGTAAGAGTCACAACCGTGCCATGTGGGTGTTGTTGTGGGAATGGCAACAGGACCAGATCCATAATTTATGGGCCTCAGAGTGAAATAAAAATGCACAGTCCTTTATTTTTAAACTCTTTACAACTTTCAGATGGTGACAGCAGAGTATTCCGTGAAATGCAGGGCCCTTCTGAGCCTGGGGCCCTGCGTGACTGTGCAGGGGAAGCCAGGCCCGGGTGTCAGGAAGCACTTCACAGAGGAGATGCCTCCATGGAAAAGTCTGAAAAGACAAATGTCACCAGCAGATGAACAGGAAGAACAATTCAGAAAAAGATAGCGGCATGTCTACAGGCACGGAGGGGTAGGAGACGCACTGCATTTGAGAAACTGACACAAGGTCAAGAAGATCAGCGTCTGCAAACTGGGAGGGAGAGAAAAGAGGAAGGAGGCTGGCAAGGGAGCAGACCCCAAACATCAAGGTTCTTTTAGACCACTTAAGAGCAACATAGATTGGGACACTTTATTTCAAGTTGTGCTAAGTCACTCAATCATATCCAATTCTTTGCAACCCTCTGGCCTTTGGCCTGCCAGGCTCCTCAGTCCATGAGATTCTCCAGGCAAGAATACTGGGGTGGGTTGCCACTTCCTTCTCCAGGGGGGTCTTCCCAACCCAAGGATCAAACCTATGTCTCTTACATTTCCTGCACAGGCAGATGGGTTCTTTACCACTATCACCACTCATACTGGGTAGTTTTCTTGTGGGTATTGGTGAATCATTGAAGCTGCCCCAGGGATAAGTTCTAGGGGGTAATTTAGGGGGAAAAAATTGGGCAGCAGGAAGAGTGTGGACTAGAGGAGAGGAAACCTGAAGCAGCTCCTAAATTGGGAAGTCAGTGCAATAATCCAGACAGCAACCAAAGAGGAAACACCCAGAGGGCGTCCAAATACTAAATATATCCAAATACTAAAGAACAAGCTCCTGACTGGAGAGGGAGATTTCAGGCTCATGCATAGGGACCACTGAGTTCTTGAATGCAGATGCAGCTACCTGGAGAGAGAGAGAGAAAGCCCTGAAACAAAGATGCACGAGGAGGAAAGAGTCTTCCAAGGAGGGGTATTAGAAGTACGAGGTCGACTGAGAGAGGAAATCACATTACTCAAGAGACAAAAGAGGGGGGTTTCCCTGGTGGTACGGGGTTAAGAATCTGCCTTCCAATGCAGGGGATGCAATTTCAATCCCTGGTCTGGAAAGATCCCACAGGCTGCAGGGCAAATAAGCTGGTGCACCATAACTACTGAATCCAGGGGGTCTGGAGCCCGCGTGCCACAATGAGAGCCTGCACGCCTGAATGAAGAGCTTGCCCACTGCAAGACCCAACACAGCCATAAATAAATAGATAAGACAAAAGAGTTTCAGGGAGGAGGGGGTGGCCCACTTTAAAACTAACAAGAGTAAGATGAGGACTATAGTGGCTGAGAGAACAGAGGAAAGAGACACAAGGTGTAACATCCAAAGATGTAGACATAGTCGGTCGTTGTTTCCTGGACAACAGCAGTCTAGAAGAGCTCATGGACAAGGGAAGGCTCTGAGTCTGCATGGCCAGCTGCCCTGCGGCAGGTCCACTGCCTCATCCCAGGTCTTCCGGGGGCTGCAGCAGCCTGGTTTCCACTAGAACTGGAGCAGAGACGCTCCTCCCCCCACTCACTCACTCACGGCTACCATATGCCCCTGCAAGAGGCGCCAGGGGCCACAGCTGACCTTGAGGATGACATGGGGGTGTGCATCTGCCCCGTGGCCACCTTCCCTCGTCCTCACAGACATTGACCCAGTCATCCACCTCATTGCTAGCCATACCGTCACCTCTGCAGCTGCCAAGCTATTCACACTGGGGTTTCACTACTGCTATCAACCTTGAAACTTTCACGAGGCCCCAGATAGGAAGGCCTTCTCCCCGCTGCTTGTTAGAACTCAGCAGTACTTTTCTTTTACTTACTTTCCCTGCATAACAAATAGCTCATCTGTCTTAGTACTCAGTACAAGTTTCCTATAAAGACCCACTCAGGTATCAGTAAGCAAGGTCATACAACATCACAGGAAATTTACCTGGCTCCCTGGCTCTCAGGCAGTGGACAGAGCTCCCCTGGGCCTCAGAGCTCCCGCACGAGGCACACAGCCTAGAAGATCAACACAGAGCTTCTGTTAGCTGAGCTCCTGCTGGGTGCCTGGTGTTTCACACCTATTGTCTTGTTTGCTTCTCAATTCAAGCCCATGAGGTACATTGTCCTGTTCCCCAGGTAAACCAGGTCAACCAGTGGTTGTATACCAGGGCAAGGACTATTCAGGTCCCCCCGACCATGTCTGGAGGGAGAGGCCTTTATGCAGTCTTTTGTACTTTTCCATATCTTGAGCAATAATAGGAATCTGGCCTTGCCTCTTTCCAAAGATAGCAGAATAAGAGTCAACCCACAGAACCTTTTCTCATTCTTGGCTTCCCACCCACTGGCTACCAGCCAGATTGTGGAAAAGGGACAGGCCAAATTGACTATGGTCCAAGGCCTCCAAAAGAGATATCTCATGACCCTGAAGCAACCAGGTGGTCTCACTCCCAGGAAGGCTTCCTGTTGTTCTCTGAGTGTGCGGGACACACCCGCATGCACGCACACACATACACACACCCTCCTTCCTGCCCAGAGATAAACCACAGATGGAACCCACATCATATTTGAAAATGCAAGCCAGTCGTCCACCCTGGTTCTGGCTTGTTTACAGTTGGCGTTGCTTCAGATTTGGCCTCCATCCATTCTGACTGGCTGATGCTCATGCCATATCTGTTGGCTAAATATTTTTTATATCAGCCTTGATTCTGGAGACAATGAGATCCAGACAGGTTAAGTAATATTCTCATGGACACTCAGCTGTTAAATAGCAGAGCCAGCATTCTCAACCAGCTCTATCTCACTCCACGGCCTCTTGCTCTCAGCCCCAATGCTCTGTACACCATGCCTCTCACTGCCAGAGTGCCTATAGGGTTAGCATGTAGATAGATCCCCAGTGTTCTCCCAAACATGCTTGATAGTCCATGATGGAAATTCAAAGTCAACTCTGTTTGGAAGCTTGGCTATACACAATAAGGCAAGAACTCTAGGGAAAGGCAAATGATGAATCCCATTTTTTACAAATCTCATGAATTTCAGAGAAGCCCTCTAGTTGGGTGGATGAGCCAAGGTTTTTTCATTCTCTGAACTGGATTATTAGTTCCTGAGCAGTGCTCATAAATCAACATGCTTTCAGTTTCTAGGCCTTTGTTTGTGTTACTGTATGCTTTTTAAATCCTCAGCTTGTTAGAAAGTGACCCTCCTGAGTTTAGGGCAGTGGACCAGCCTACATACTACCCAGACAAGAGGAGATACTGAACTGAAACAGATGCAAGTAGCCAGACCTCTGCTCTCCTGTGAAATAATGTCCAGGAAGCAAAAAGCAAGGCACAGGCATTTCAGCAGCACTGCCCAGCAGGCTGAGGGAATGGGAACAATGAGTGCTTTGTTTTCTGTTCTTCTCTACCCCTTTGAGTCCAGAGGGGCAGTTGTTCTCAAAGCATGGCCTGGAGCAGCAGCAGCAGCATCACCTGGAAACTCGTGAGAAGTGCAAATGCTCTAGCCTCACATCGTAACTACTAAACCAGTGTTTTAACCAGCCCACCTGCTGATTCTGATGTGCACTAATATTTAAAAGCCACTGCACTAGAAGTCTGCAAAGATTCAAAGTTACGATAATCTGTCACTCTGATTAATAGAAATTAGGAACCATAAACCTTTCTAGAGGTAATGTGGAACAAGCATGAACTTCAAAATCAAGTAATTGTGGGACTGTACCTCATCTCTGCCACTTACTAGCCATGTGACTTTCAGTACATCACTTCACATTTCTAAGAATTCTTTTCATCATCTGTACAATGGAAATCATAAAACCCAGCGCAATGCCTGGCATACAGAATGTGCTAAACAGAAAGTAATAATTTTCATGATGCTTCAGGGCTTCCTTTGTGGCTCAGGTGGTAAAGAATCTGCCTGCAATGCAGGAGACCCAGGTTCCATCCCTCCTGGGTTGGGAAGATCCCCTATAAGAGGGCATGGTTACCCACTCCAGTATTCTTGCCTGGAGAACCCCACAGACACAGGAGCCTGGTGCGCTACAGTCCATGGGGATACAAAGTGTCAGACACGACTGAGTTACTAACACTAACACTTCATGTCAATCAGCAACTGCGCACAGCAGCCAAACGCTACTGAGTTTCCTCCTCTCCTGTAAGTAGACTATAGGGAACATCCACCCAAGGGGAGGGATGGGCAGACTGGAGAGCCAGGTGGGGAGAGTTTCAACCTTCAGTGGTTCCATGTGTGCTCAGAGAGAATAACAGGATCACAGTGATCTGATGAGCACAGTTGGGGAGCAGTACATTCGAGGCCCAGTGCCAGATCTCTGGGGACAGACCGTCACCATGGAAAAGCTGACTCTCCTTCATGCCGACACTCCCATAAGAAACCATCCCTTTGAGAAACCGAAGTGCAGCGCCAAACTCTAATTAGCACGAGCAGAGCAGGGCCACCAAGCAAACAGCACCCAACCCACATCTTCCCAGAACAGGACTGTAGGAGAGGACAGGAAGCAAAGAATCAGGGGCAGCGTGGACCCCTGACACAAGGTCAGAAGGTAGGAGATGTGTGGAGGTAGCTTGTAGCAGAGCTTACCAACTTAATGTGTGGCTAATTCACTCATTAAAATGCAGATTCTGAATCAGCAATTCTGGGATGGTGCCTGAGACTCTGGCATTGCTGCCAGGTCCCAGGAAAGGCTCCACTTCCAATAGCCCTTTTGAACGATAAAAACAGTGAGGAGCCGACTCATTGGTATAGACGCTGGTGCTGGGAGAGATTGAAGGCAAAAGGAAAAGGGGGCGACAGAGAATGAGATGGTTAGATAGTATCACCAATGCTACAGACATGAATTTGAGCAAACTCCAGGGGGTAGTAGAGCACAGAGGAGCCTGGCGGGCTGCAGTCCATGCAGTCAAATTAGCAACTGAACAACAACAGTGTTTACCATGGAGTTTAGAAGTTTGGATCCCAGTTCTGATCCAGCTTGTGTGGCACAGGGGCCCTGAGAAAGTCACTTAACCTCTCTGAACCTCTTTCCTCGTCTGTAAAATGGGAAAATTGATGTTTACTGCACTGAATTCTAAGAACTTCGGATGATAATATATATATTAGTCTAGCATAGTGCCTGCTTCTTTGGTACTCCCTTGAGAGATGGTAGCTGTGGTGAACATCACCTGTAAGGCCAGCAACACAAAGGGGTGAGGGCTGCACACTCTTAAGCTGGACTGTGAGAGGACCCAGGGTTTGGTGGTGCTTTGATCAGGTTGCTAGGATTTCCCAGCTGGCTCTCTAAATAATTCTCTAGCCCCTCTGCCTTTTCAGCCCTGAAACCTGGGCATTCCCAGGCTTAGCCTTTGATTCTCCGTGCTTCTCTCTCCTCCCCAACCCTGGCCTCACCCCCATTCCAGCTCCAGTTCTCACCCTCGAGGAGAGGTTGTTGCTCAGTCACTAAGTCATGTCTGACTGTTTGCAACCCCATGGTCTGCAGCATGCCAGGCTCGTCTGTCTTCCGCTATCTCCCAACATTTGCTCAAGTTCATGTCTGTTGAGTTGGTGACACTATCTAACCATCTCATTCTCTGCTGCCCCTTCTCTTTTTGCCTTCAGTCTTTCCCAGCATCAGGGCCTGTTCCAATGAGTCGGCTCTTCTCATCAGGTGCTTTGTATTCTTGATTTCCCTTCCTGATCCTCAGTCCTACTTTTCCTCCGTCTCTGCTTGGAATCCCATTGTCTATTCTATTCAGCTTGCCTAGATTCAGCGTCCTCATCTGATTACTCCACAAATCAGCACAGCTGCTTGCTCCCCTGCCTCTGTCAGAGCTCTCAGCTTCTTAGCTTAGACATCCCTTGTCCAGGCAGCCTCCCCCGGTCAGGCGGGATGAGATGACCTCCATGTGCTCCAGCGGTACCCAGCACACACGCCTAGAATACCAGTGACCCTACCATGCTGTCCTTTCCCGTGCATTTGGCCCTCTCCACCGCTGCACGGGGACCTCCTGGAGGGTTGGATCCCTTGTCTTCACCACCTGTGATCCCCAGGGCGTGACACACAATTCCCTAAATTCCAACCTGACAATCCCTCTTTACCCAGGAAATTCCCGAGGAAGCTGGGCATGCGAGAAATAATGGCACACTAGGATGGGAGGAACCACTATTACTGGGCCACTGTTCAGTCCCACCACAGTAGAACTGATACCCACTGGGGTTCTTGGTTTTCCCCAATCAATAGAAATTGATAAGAGGCCAGACAAGAAATTCAGGCAAGGCTTTATGGAGGCTCCTGCAGCTGCAGGAGGCAGAAGAACAAGTAACAGGTTCCCTGGCTCACTCCCCAGGGGTGGTGAGGGGTGAGCTGGTTCCCTATGTGGGGTGAGCACAGGGGGTGGGTCCAGGGGTTGGGCCAAGGGCTGGCTTAGCGGGTTTGAGTACAAGGAGACATGCACAGTACCCTGATTTTGCTCTTGGCTCTTCAGAAATGGCGATTGGGGTTTTTTGGACCTTTTGTATCTTATTGTCCCAAATTTGTCCTGGCTACATGTGCTCACAGTTATTTTTCAGTTCAGTTCAGTTCAGTCGCTCAGTCATGTCCGACTCTTTGTTAACCCCATGAATCACAGCACTCCAGGCCTCACTGTTGATCACCAACTCCCAGAGTTCACTCAGACTCACGTCCATCGAGTCAGTGATGCCATCCAGCCATCTCATCCTCTGTCATCCCCTTCTCCTCCTGCCCCCAATCCCTCCCAGCATCAGAGTCTTTTCCAATGAGTCAGCTCTTCGCATGAGGTGGCCAAAGTACTGGAGTTTCAGCTTTAGCATCATGCCTTCCAAAGAAATCCCAGGGCTGATCACCTTCACAATGGACTGGTTGGATCTCCTTGCAGTCCAAGGGACTCTCAAGAGTCTTCTCCAACACCACAGTTCAAAAGCATCAATTCTTCGGCATTCAGCCTTCTTCACAGTCCAACTCTCACATCCATACATGACCACAGGAAAAACCATAGCCTTGACTAGACGGACCTTTGTTGGCAAAGTAATCTCTCTGCTTTTGAATATGCTATCTAGGTTGGTCATAACTTTCCTTCCAAGGAGTAAGCGTCTTTTCATTTCATGGCTGCAGTCACCATCTGCAGTGATTTTGAAGCCCTGAAAAATAAAGTCTGACACTGTTTCCCCATCTATTTCCCATGAAGTGATGAGACCAGATGCCATGATCTTCATTTTCTGAATATTGAGCTTTAAGCCAACTTTTTCACTCTCCACTTTCACTTTCATCAAGAGGCTTTTTAGTTCCTCTTCACTTGCTGCCATAAGGGTCATGTCATCTGCATATCTGAGGTTATTGATATTTCTCCTGGCAATCTTGATTCCAGCTTGTGCTTCTTCCAGCCCAGCGTTTCTCATGATGTACTCTGCATAGAAGTTAAATAAGCAGGGTGACAATATACAGCCTTGACGTACTCCTTTCCTATTTGGAACCAGTCTGTTGTTCCATGTCCAGTTCTAACTGTTGCTTCCTGACCTGCATACAGATTTCTCAAGAGGCAAATCAGGTGGTCTGGTATTCCTATCTCTTTCAGAATTTTCCACAGTTTATTGTGATCCACACAGTCAAAGGCTTTGGCATAGTCAATAAAACAGAAATAGATGTTTTTCTGGAACTCTCTTGCTTTTTCCATGATCCAGCAGAGGTTGGCAATTTGATCTCTGGTTCCTCTGCCTTTTCTAAAACCAGCTTGAACATCAGGAAGTTCACGGTTCACGTATTGCTGAAGCCTGGCTTGGAGAATTTTGAGCATTACTTTACTAGCATGTGAGATGAGTGCAATTGTGCAGTAGTTTGAGCATTCTTTGGCATTGCCTTTCTTTGGGATTGGAATGAAAACTGACCTTTTCCAGTCCTGTGGCCACTGCTGAGTTTTCCAAATTTGCTGGCATATTGAGTGCAGCACTTTCACAGCATCATCTTTCGGTTATTTTTAGTCCCCTATAATTTCTTTGTATTTTGTTGCTCAAGGAGATGTTTGTCCAGGTGCAAGCACTGCAGCAAAGTGTCCCAGGTCCCAGGTTCCAGCCTGTCTCAGAATTCAGATGGAGCTAACTGAGCATCAGGTTCAGGCTGGGAATCCAAGTGTAGGCTCTTGGCTCTCCCTAGCCTGAATCCAGACTTTGGGAGTCATCACCTCTGGCTAGTCCCATAGGAAAGAAACCCAGAACCTCAATGAGAATGCCCAGGAGGGGAGAGGATGTACGGAAGAGGAAGGGAAGTGGAACAGAGGAAGGGGAGGAGAGTGAAGGGACCAGGAATGGAAGGAAAAGGGAAAAGAAAGAAGGGAGGAGGAAGGGAGGGAGGAGGAGGCGGGGGAAGGGAGAGAAAGACGTTCCTCCACATCTTCTTGCCCTCCCTCTCAGCACTTTGTGATCTACATTAACTTAAGCTCTTTCTCGACAAATAAGAATCCTTTCTCTTTTGGGGGAAAAAAAAGGTGGCAGGAGAAAATTGGACTAAATAACAAGATTATTTTTGATGGGCTGGAGAAAGAGGGAAATTCATAAACACTGCCGATTTAATAAATTTTGTCTCCTCACATAGGAACATGTCCTAGCACTATGCCTCACACAATATATTGCTTAATAAAATAAAGAATGAATTATAAAATAGTCTGTAGGGAAAATACTTGTAAAATAAAATGTTATTGTCATAATCATCACCACATTATTCTGGGCTGTCCCTAGTGTGTGGTATCTTAAAGTCTCCAATCAACCTTCATATACTCAATATTCCAAGGCTCAAAGGACCTCAAAATGAGCCTTAATGTTAGTTCAGAATTTACTCTGGGTCGACACTACAAATGTCTACTCCATAAACACTGGTGCCTTCCATAAAACAGAAAAATATTTTGAAGCATTTTTCTATGCATTTTTCATTCCTGGTAATTTGGTAGCTTGTGTTGCCCACCAGCCCTCTAAACTCAGAGTCAGAGTTATCCATGGCTTGGGGGTAGAGTAGAAGAGAAAACAAGAAATTAAGTTTTCCAAGAAGAAGGTGGCTTTGACATCCTAATTTAATTTCTTTTAATTCACAGAAAAGACAGCAATCTTGAAAGCCCAGGGTTTTCAGTGCAAGAACCAGGCACTTGAGAAAATGAAAAAAGTCTTTCTGGACTCCATAGAGTAGGCAGGATGGGAGAGATGAAGTGGGAACAGTTTGCCCCTTCTAGATGAGAAGAAACTCAAGGAAAATCACAGAGAAAGACATCAAGGAAATTAAATTACATGTAAGTGAGTGTCCTGAGAGGACCCGTTAGAGTCCACAAGGGGCTCATAGCATATAGTTTAAAAATGGCTCATTGTGGTGACCTGCCAAACAAGGGATGAAGTCACAGTGGCCACATTGCCCTGGTGGGCATCCTGTTTTTTCCTTAAGGTGATATCCTATTCTTCCCTGCTGGTGCCAGTTTCTCAAGACTATGTGACCACCCGACCATGAGAACCCTCCGACCACGTGACTCCAAGACCTCAGCTGCAGGCTAAAGATAAACTAAGGCCCCCTCCCTTCAGGACACAATTTCCCATTGATAGGATATAATAAGAGTCAGCTGTAAAGGGGGAGCTCTGGTTTTTCTCTAAAGCCAATCACTTTCTTGCTTCCTATAATGAATCTTTTCTCTGCCTGAATGCCCAGCTCCCTCTTTTTCGCCACACTTGCCTTACAGACCCTGTCTGTCCCTTCCAAGGCACCCCTCCAGGCTGTTGCTTCCATCACCCCAAGTGGGAACGAGGAGCCCCCATCAGAGGAGATGTATCATCCTGCAGCACACACTCAGGCAGGTGTATGCACACACAAACACACACATGCACACAAATTTTAACCCTGGCAATTTCATAAGATCACTGTGGCTAGCAAGAACTGAGTCAAGACACAAATTGGGTGGGTAGTCACTCGGACTGAACCAGGCAGACAAACCACACATTACATCAGCCACAGATGCTGAGACAACCAATGCAGTGAGAATAACACCCCCAAACCAAACATACCAACTACTCCAGCTCAGAGGCCAGCCAGGACCAGAAGCCAGAAAACAAGCCAGACAGGAATCTTCCCACTTCTTGCTTCCATGATTCCATGGTTCCTGCATTAAGCACCATTCCAGGCAGAAGACGAGAGAAGAACACTTGATAAAAGACAACTTCTTGAATTCTAAAATACCTGAGTTTTTGACTAAGCTTACCTTTAATTCTCAAGAATATGCCTTTCCACAACAGCAAAAAATGATGGCTAATGACAGTTATAGAAAAACAGCATGACATTGAGCACATCTGAGCTGTGACTAAGCTTCAAACCCACCACAGGTCTTGGTTTTGAGCAATAGTGAGAGCAGAGCAGGAGAAGTCTCTCTTCCTTGTGAAGTTTATCATCCAGTGAGATGGCAATCATGAAACAGGCAGCCTCACAATAATTACAGCACAGCAGATGTGCTTGGTGCCATGAAGTACAGGGAGGAAAGAGAGGAAGACCCAGGTCCCAAATCATCTGTCCTACCTACCCCTTGTGATGTCAGAAGTGAAACATGTAGAAATGAATTCAGCTGGTAAATCATTGCTTTTCTCTCTCAAGACTCTTTAAAATGCAAAGACCTATGGGAGGAGTTATTTGTAAATTTGCTAACCTTTCCATTTTGAGAGTTTGACAACTCTTGTTGAGTTTAAAAGACCAAACTGCAGGAAAGTTCCCAAATGCTACTGGGGAGAGCAGGGAGCAGCATGAAAGGAGGAACACACAGGTTTGGAGATTCCCACAACACATCTGTTTGGCTCTCTTGCCCAGGGTGGCTCCACCCTAGACAATGGCACTTGGATCTTAACAGAAGTTTAAAGTGGTAGATTCGTTTTGATGTTTGGCAAAACTAATACAGTGTTTCAGGTTTAAAAATAAAATTGAAAAATAAAAATAAAAAATAAAGTAATCCTCTGGGTTGGATTTGATGCCTTAGGAACTACAGTGGCGTAGAGAGCACCTAGCTCTTGGGATAGTTTTGACTCCTGGAAGGAAGTCAGGCTCTTCCCTCAAGTCAAAAAATCTCAGCTTTCATCTCAGTGCTCAGTGGGAAGCAAGGCCCTTCTTCCAGTGAGGACAGGAGACCTAGTTAACCCCAAATCCCTCTGACTTCCAGGAAGCAGTCTCCATGCTCCCTAATCATGACAAACAATGCCATTTGTGGTTAAATCCATTGCTCTAAAGTCCAGCAAAACTCAGACTCAGCCACTTACAGAATGAGGGACTTCGGACAAGTTACTTGACCTCTTTGAACCTTCAGTCTCATCTGCAGAATGTGAATGATAACCATAGTTATCTCATGGGTCACTCTGAGATCAGATGAGATACCATATGTGGCGTGCTTTCTGCAGTTATCTGCTATTTACCAGAGTTCAGAGAGAGGCAGTGATGTGACAGTCACATGCAGCCACCCGGTCAGGGTGGGACCATCTGGACCAATGCCGCCAGCATCAGCATCATCTGAGTGCTTGTTAGACCCACCTCAGGCCCATGGGATCTGTGTTTTAGCAAACTTTCCAAGTGACTTTTACACATGCTTGGTTTTGAAAAGCACAACTCTGTGTGTAATCACAGATAGTCCTGAAGTCACAGGCAGAGTATCTTCAGCGAGTCCTGCCTTCTCCAGAGGTAGTGATCCCTGTCTCAGATATCTTGTTTAAGATTGATGAGAACATTCAAGAATACGCCTGAAAGGGCTCTGCAATGCATCAGACAATGTGGAAATGGATGAGAGCATGATGATTCCCCAGCATTTGCAACAGGACTCTTTAAAAGAAACACAGCCAAGTCCTTGGCTTTCCCTCCTGGCTCTCGGCAGAACCTCCTATGGCTCTCAGAGGATATTGACCCAGAATTCCCTGCTTGTTCCCTTGGAAGAGCAAGCTGACTCTGACAGCTCAACTGTACGTGGTGTATCATCAAATCCCTGCAGCTCAGACCTGACACGATTCCTTCTGGTTCCTGGCTGGTACAGTATTCCCAGTGCGGTGGGGTTCTTGGGGTCTCAGGAGCTTTTTGCAGATGGAGCCTGGCTTTCAGGCAGCCCCAGGATTTGGATCAAAACCAGTGAATGCAATGATCATTGGGAGCAATGGCTTTTTCAATTATGGTTTCCTGAGGGTATATGCCCAGTAGTAGGATTGCTGGATCATAGGTTCGTTTTATTCTTAGTTTTTTAAAGACTCTCCATAATGACTGCATCAGTTTTCATTCCTACCAACAGTTCAAAAGGTTTCCCTTTTCTCCACACCTCCTCCCAAACCTGGTGCTCTATGATGACCTAGAGGAGTGGGATGGGGAGTGAGGTGGGAGAGTGGTTTAATGGAAAGGACGTATTTATACCTATGACCAATTCATGTTGACATATGGCAGAAATAGTCACAATATTGTAGGGTAAGTATCCTCCAATTAAAAATAAAATAACAAAAACCAGTGAATGGGTAGAAGCAGTGGAGTCAGGTTTCACACCCAAATAAGGAAGAACTCTGCAGCCATCAGAAAGCAGCATGGGCACTTCCCTGATGGTCCAGTGGTTAAGAATCCGCCCGCCAACACAGGGGGCATGGTTTCCATTCCTGGTCCGGGAAGATTCCACCTGCTGTGAGACAGCTAAGCCTGTGTACCACAACTACTGAAGCCCGCGTGCCCTAGAGCCCGTGCTCCACAACGAGAGAAGCCACCGGAATGAGAAGCCCATGTGCCCAAGAGCCCATGCTCCACAACGAGAGAAGCCACCGAAATGAGAAGCCCGTGTGCCCAAGAGCCCGTGCTCCACAACAAGAGAAGCCATCGGAATGAGAGGCCCATGCATCACAGCTAGAGAGTAAACTCTGCTCATTCACAGCTAGAGAAAGCTCACTAGCAGCAACAAAGATCCAGCACAGCCATAAATAAACAAATAAAAAAATTTTTTTTAAAGAATACGAAACTAGCATGAGCTTCCCAGGGAAGGGGGGTGTGAGATCCTTGACCCAGGGGCTGGTCACTCACAGGCATGAAATTTTTTATAATTTCCCTTCCCTTCCTACCCTACTCTCCTAGTTTCTGTGTGCTCTGTCTGACCATCTGAGGGGCCCTCTTCAAAGAACTTACCCTTCTTGCACTGTGCTGATATTTATTCCTCACCTATCATGCACCAGGTGCTGTCCTAGACATCAGCAGGAAGGTTCCTGCTCTCAATGAGCTTCTGGTCTAATAGGCAGTTTTGATTGGGGGAGCAGGGAAGGCTTCTCTGAACAGCTGGTGTTTTCCATTCAGGAAGGAGCCAGCCATGGGGCAACTATGTGGACAAGCCTTCAGGCCAAGGGAACATCTGGTAGCAAGGCAGGGCCTAAGCAGGAACCTGTAGCACTGTGAGTTTGGGTGAGCAGCAAGGGGAAGAGATGGCGAAAAAGTCAGGGAGGGACCAGATCCAGGGGGAAAGGCTTTGTGAGCCAGTGGAACTGGTGAGGTATTTTTTCCCCCGTCTCTATTGCAGCACTTAACAGGCCTGCTGATTGCCAGAATCACCAAAATTTCTTCATCAAATGCCTGCTTTCTGTTACAAGTCTCAGGAAACCAGGGCCCTGTCCTCGCATCAAGCTGCTAAACACTGTCAAGTCGGCCCTCACTTTCATCAGCTCTGAAAGTCTAGGATTAGACAGCTGATTGCTTACTTCTTGTGCCATTTTGATGTGCTGAGTCACTCAGTGGTGCCCAACTCTTTAGGACCCCATGAACTGTAGCCCCCCAGGTGTCTCTGCCCACAGGGACTCTCCAGGTCAGAATACTGGAAAGTGTTGCCATGCCCTCCTCCAGGGGATCTTTCCAGCCCAGGGATTGAACCCAGGTCTCCCACATTGCAGGCAGATTCTTTACTGCCTGAGCCACGAGGGAAGCCCAAGAATATTAGAGTGGGTAGCCTATCCCGTCTGCATGGGATCTTCCCAACTCAGGAATCAAACTGGGGTCTCTGGCATTGCAGGTGGATTCTTTAGCAGATGAAGCTATAGTCTGGTTACAAAACCAAAGTCCTTTTCTTTCTTTTTTTCTGTCTCTCTCAAGGGATGAAACACAGATGAACATTGCATAAGGGTCTAAACACAACTGATGAAAGCAAACCCAGTCTATATGGGGCACCAACACAGCACAGAGGCTAAGACACAAGGTCTCAAGCCTGAATGCCTGGCTTTCAATGCAGGTTCCTTGCTCACCAGTTGTATGGCCTTGGCCAAGCCACTCACCTCTCAGAGCCTCAGTTCTGCTGTATATGAAATGGGGAAAATGATAGTCCCTGCTTCATGGGATAGTGAGTACAGACTGGTATTTTACAGGTGTAGAACTGAGAACAGAGGCTGACACTTAGTGCTTAATAAGCACAAAAACTCATTTGGCTCAAACTTTGGCTGTTTATGAGTTTTAACATTTGCTTAATGCTGAACAAACACTTGTTGAGTATCTACTATGTACCACACACTCTGCTAGGCATGCTTTCACAGAAAGAGCTTTGGGCTGGAAGTCAGAAGACCTGACTTCTAGTCTCAGTTTTGTTACAAGTCAGGCGACTAAGGACCAACCTCATCATCTCTTGTCCTCAGACTTCTTCCCCTTTAAAGGTGGTCACTGGGATCATGTAACTTGTGATGGCCCCTTGGTCCTGGCCGGTAGGAAATGACTGCCCTCAGGAGAATCCAGCCAGAAGTTCTCCCCAGGCAGGGAGGACCCCTCTAGCCCACTCACTTCCACCAGGACCCCGTGTGCGAGCACACACCCTGGAGAGAAGTGGGCCCAATCCCTGTCTCGTGCTTGCCATAAAATATTGATTAGAGAATTTAAAATTTCGAAATGATTTAGGAGCCCCGAGACGGAGATCTAATGTGCTGTGCCCAGCTGTGTTATGAGCCATCTATCTCCTGTCAGCAAGCAGCAAGAAACTGACAGAATCAATACCAACGCGTCTGAAGACAGACTTAACTCATTTCCTTCCCTTCCCCTTCCTGGAGCTGTGGTTGGAGTGGGTCAGCCTGAGAGGTCGGCACCAAAGCTGGGGCCTGGACACCCACCTCCGCAGGACATCGGAGGCAGGGGTCTCGGGGTGCTGTCTGTTTCCACTCCCTCCATGGGGTGAGGCAGGCATCTCTGCTAATGCATCAGGAAGCCTAAGGACTCTTAACAAAATTGTATCATACCTCTGTGAACTCAAAATGCCTCGTACCTGTTTCATGATACATAGTAGTGACCGTGCTTTATGAGGTCTGTTTTTAATGACGTAATTCTAGAATGTTTTCTTTCTAGATGACGATTGAGAAGCCAATTTTAAAAAAATGGTGCCAGGTAGCACAACAGGAATGGAACTTTGCTATATTCTGATGTTCTCCTTTTTACTTTTCTTTCGTAAATGGCATGTGCTGGGTGTCTCTATAAGTCTGCTCAGATGACTGTTGAACCTGGAAAAGCTATCGCTGCTATTGATGCATAACACACTGCTATTGGTCCTTTTATATAAATATAAATATATATATAATTTGAATTTTTGGAAACGTTAGTTGTGCTGTCAACTTTGGAAAAAATATTACTTTGGCCACCTGATGCAAAGAACCAACTCATTGCAAAAGACCCTGATGCTGGGAAAGATTGAAGGCAAAAGGAGAAGGGGGCAGCAGACAATGAGAGGGTTAGACAGTATCACCAACTCAGTGGACATGACTTTGAGCAAACTCCAGGAGATAGTGAAGGACAGGGAAGCCTGGCATGCTACAGTCCATGGGGTCGCAGAGTCAAACTTGATTTAGCAACTGAACAACAACAAACAATCCCAGTTATACCATGTTGGGTTGGCATTGTACAGAAATTAACAGCATATTGGTCTAGAAACGTTAAACCAATTTTTTCTGTTTGTACAGGGGTAATGCACTGTATTAAATATGTAAGGTCTTATCTATGTGGGTTTGATTACAGAAAGTAATAAAGTGTTCTCTAAATTTTAAAAAAAGAGAAAAAGAATGAACTAATCTAGAATTTCCATTCTCTGCTTTCCCTCCTTAATGGTCTAAATAGGGTTTTCTGGCCTGTGTCCTGAAAGGAAAATCATAATAGCTTCTCATGTTTAACTCCAGGAATCTTAAAAGAGTCATCATCATTTAACTTCTCAGAGCCTCAGTTTTCTCATCTGTGGAAAGAAGGGGGTAAAAATACCTCCTCATATGTCAGATTAAAGTAGATGCACAATACTGGATGCTTGGGGCTGGTGCACTGGGACGACCCAGAGGGATGGTATGGGGAGGGAGGAGGGTTCAGGATGGGGAACACATGTATACCTGTGGCGGATTCATTTTGATATTTGGCAAAACTAATACAATTATGTAAAGTTTAAAAATAAAATAAAATTTAAAAAAATAAATAAATAAATAAAACACCCAGGAAAAAAAATAAATAAATAAAATAAAAAATAGATGACAATAAAAAAAAATAAATAAAAATAAAGTAGATGCATTGTGAATGTACTTAATGCCACTGAGCTGGCAAGCTTAAAAATGGAAAAATCAGCAAATTTCATGTTATATATGTTTTACCATAATAAAAAATAACAAGCTTGTGACCTCCCTGGTGGTTCGGACAGAACAGAGTAACTGAACTGAGAAGCCTGGGATGAGAAGAGTAACAAGTAGCAGAACCAAGGTAAGGAGCTTCAAGGCAGCAGAGCTGGCGTTTGAACCCAGATCTGCCCGATGCTGAAACAGGAGCTCTGTCCTCCGAGCTACGCTGTATCACAGAAGAACAGGAGTGCCACGGGGAGGGGGGCTGGTCTTACTCATCCAGGTTTGCCAGGTTTGCCTATGGCCTGACCAGCATCCCAGGTGCCAGGCTTGCGGTACTCAGTGAGGTTAATAAATGTGTCACTCCCAGAGAACGGCCTTATTCCTTCCTGCCTCACACACGGTTCTATGCACCTGAAGCATTTATTAAACATGCTGGGAGGCTTGAATAAGAATTTAATTTTTCTAGCTAAACAATGGTGTGTGCAGCAGGCAAACAGAATTACTTGTTTTAATCTTATCTTTGCACGCCTACTCAGCCTAAAGCAACTGGCTAACCCCAGGAGCAGCATGACATCTCAAGATTTAGGATGCTAAGGAGCGGATCTATAAAGGACCTACTTACTATATCAAGAGAAAGCCCATCTGGAGGTCTTTTTAACTCAGGGTTTGATTTTTTTGTTTTTCATGATAAATTTATCTTCCTAAAGGAATATATCCCAAAGCCACTTTTATCCAAGGCTGGGCTGAGCCCCCGCACAGTACAGGATATAGACCCGCTCTCCGGTTTCCCACTCCAAGCTTAGAATTTGAGCATGGCCTTTGCTTGATCATAATCTATCTTTGATTCAAAGCCTTCCTGCAGTCTGTCGTTTCTTTGAGAACCTAGAACATGCCAGGCAACGGGGCCCATTTGTAGAGGTAACTAAGACAGAGTCTTTGTCCTCAGAGGACTCACACTCTAGCAGAAAAGACAAACAGGTATATAGAAGAGGACAATACAGGGATTCAAGGGTGGCCGTGCAGGGAACAGTTCATTCTCCTGGAGGGACGGGAGTAACACAGCCAGTGAGGTACTTCTGCATCTTCAGTCTAAGCAGCGGGGACCTGAGTGAACTGAGTGAGGAAAAGCATTCCAGATGTGGAATTCCAGGGCAGTGGCATGAAGCTGAAGAGCAGGGTGGCCGATTAGGGAACTAGGCATCATTTGACAAAATGAGAGCAGACAGTGCAGGTAGGGATGGCAGGGTGGGGATGGGGAGCCAAATTTTGATTGTTATGATATTTATCATAATCATCATCATTAGCTGCCATTTATTGAGAGTCTGTGTTAGGCACTTTGCATGTATTATCTCCTTTTACCCTCACCCTCATCCCTACAAAATAGATATTATTTTCCCATTTTTCAGGTAATGAAATTGTGGCTCAAAGAAGTAGGCCCTGGTGAATAATTTTACAGGGTGGTAACATGGTTTCATGTATACTTTAGAGCAATCACCCAAGGGGAGACTAGATGACCATAGTATGAATGCGAAGGCAGTGAAACCAAAGAGAAGGTTATTATAAGAGTCCAGGTGGAAAGTGTTAATAGTGTAAATTAAAATAGAAGAGGAGACATTAGAGAATTTGAGGGGGGAAGGGAGATAAAGAGTACATACTGCATTTCCAGGCATTTTTCTTGAGTTTTCATTGATAGAGTTCAGTGACAGGGCATTGCCCCTGCTCATACTCTCAGGTCAGAGGTTAGACAGGTGGGGTTTCCACAGGTAGAAACAGAGATGAAGGAGAAAATGTGTAGTAGCCAGATCTCTTCTTCACTGTCTCTATTATAGAATGCCAGAGACAAGGAGGCCCCTTGTCAGCACCACTGAGATGCTCTCAGTGAGAACATGTTTATTTTGGTTCTTTTGTTTTCCTCTATTTTTCTAAGTCCATGGCAGAAAAAGCAAGACTCATCTCTGATGCCAAGAAAGTCCCCCAAACTATGCTCTAACAGTCCCATAAGCATATCTCTTAAGTTCATGAACTCCAGGAAGATTCTCTTTCCTTCTTAACTGTCATAAAGTAAAATGAAATGAATGGAGAAAGCAATTTGTTTATATAATATCTTGCAAAGAATGGTGTGCTAGATAGTATTGTTTCTCAACTGTTTACTCTCCCTTTTGTAATAGAAATATACATCCCTGCCTGCTGCCAGGCGATTTCAGAAACCCCCTTTGAGAGGAGCATCTCCCCTGCCCCCTGTGACCGTGACGGCAGCCTGCCTGGGACTTGCTTTGGCCAACTGAATGTGAACTGAATGCCACATTCTACATAAGAACCATTGGATGCTTTGCCCACATCTCTTTTTCATTTTGCATTGTAACAGCTATTCCAAATGCTGGCTGTTTCTTCAACTTAGAATCTTAAAGGAAGAAGCTATTTGGTGCGGGAGCAGTGTAATTCTGACTCACAGCCAGTATGAAATGCAATCAAGAAATATACCTTCGTTGTAAGCCACTGGTATATACAGGTTGCTTGTTACTGCAACATAATCTAATGAAAACTGACAAATACATGTGGGAACTTCTTCATACAAGTAATCAAGAAACAGGCCCATGGAACTTGAGCACTTAAGACTTTGTGAACCAGAATGGAAGTCATGGACAAGTGACTAAAGGAAAGGGATCATTCATTCTCTCAAAATTCATGACCCATTTTAGCACAATGACACAGTTTTCTGGCTTGCATTGGCTGCAGAAAATTTCTCAGATTCTCACAAAAGACTTCTGATCATCATCTTTCTGCAAAGGGAGAGACGCTGGTAGGGTTTCCAAATTCCCTAAATTGAAATTATTCAGTTGGAGTTTAATACTGAATAAATTCTAGAAAATAAGATTGAGCTAACTGATTTCTAGTTTAAATTTTTTCCATTTTCAAACTTGACCATTTCTATCTGTAAAATGCCAAGGCAGTCAACCATCTGCCTCTAAAGTTTCTGCAGCAGCACTTAAACAGACGATGCTTTTTTGCCTGAGGAAAGTTATCTTCTTCCCTATGTTAGCTTATCCAAGGGAGACAAAGAGAGAGCTCTTGTATTATCCAGAGGAAGACATTGCTAGAAGGGTTTTCACAGATTATTTGAGTTTCCCTTACAGAGATGAGAAAATTGAAGATGTAATGTGACTTAGACATAGCAATTGGCACATAATAGGTGCTCAATAAGTAACTATTGAATACATGGATGAATTGAAAATTGAATAAAAGCTCATCTCAATTGTGGATGGCAGGCCTAGCCCTAATTAGACCTTGTACACCATGTCAAATGCCCTTATCAGGAGAATGAGCTGTGTTTTATCACTTACTCATTAGCTTGTTCAATATCCAGATTGTATGCAGCCACTGTCCTGTGCTAGATATAATGCTAGACACAGGGGATATAGAGAGGTTTTAGGCAGCTCTTGGTCTCCCCCCTCCAAGAGACCTAGCCTATGTGAGCCTGGCCCCACTCTGATCTCCTCGCTAGTATTACTGGGTGTTCTATTTCTTTAATTCTTCAGTGTCCCTCCTGTTGACAAAGAAAAAGTTACTACTAGTAACACTAGTCATTTCAATGTGGAAATTACCAAACTTTGGAGATTCTGGATCCCTTCACATTATTAAAAATTATTGAGGACCCTAAAAGGCTTTTGTTTAATACATCTCTTTTACATTTTCCAGAAGAATTGTTAATGCTCACAATATTTACCATATTCAAAATTTTAAATAAGAAATGTTTAAAACAGTGATTTATTGATTCATTTAAATATTATTATCTAACACATGTTAACATAAATAACATTTTTATTTTTAATTATATTTTTCCAGTAAAAAGAATTTTTATGAAAATAATCACACTATTTTGCAGTTTTTCTAATATCTTTAAGAAAGATGTTGGCTTAAAGAAAGTAACTAGAATCTCATATCTGCTCCAATTTAATCTCTTGTGATGTCATATCTCATAACCTCTGGAAAGCTCTACTGTGCACATGAGAACCTGGAAGTGGAAAAATTAAATAATGTCTTAATATTATTTTTAACATTGTTTTGATTTCATGGACCCACTGGTAGATCTTATGGACCTCACAAGGATCCTTGGACCACACTTAGAGATCTGAATATAATCTAACATTCCCTTTAAATGGAAAAAAAAAAAAAAAGAGGGAAATTGGAAATGCTAATACCTGGGCCTGTCAAATCTCTGAACAGGTACCCATGCAGAATGTAGAAAGCCAGATTGAGAATCTAGCCTCCTCTATGACCACTTAATTATTTTTTTTTAAGATTGGATGGCTACTCCCCAAGAATTTTTAGTACTGTCTGCATCAAGTCTCATGAAAGTTAAGGCAGGGTTATTGTTATGCCTTACATTGTTAAGGCAGTGTTTCCTCTCCATGAATCCTGTTTGGTTCTTTTGAGTACCACGTGATTCACAAGGGTAAAGGAAGTTAGTTTAGAGGAAAAGATACAATCAATTACCCCTGTACCAATTCCATGCTAAATAAATACAGTCACTTTTATGCTAATGAAGCAAGAATAATTCACCCCCAAAACATTTTTAAACTTATGAAAACTGTCCCTTGTGTATATGTTAACCCTCTTACACCAAAAAGTATTAATGGAAAATTACAAAAATATGCAAAATACAGAATAATAAAAATGAAGATAACAACATTAATATAATAAACATCTGATAGTAAGTGAAGCCAGGGAGTGATACTATTTAGAAATGCAAGACAAAAAATAAAAATAAAAGCTGCATAATTATTTAAATCATTTAAATTTGATGTACAGATTTTTACGATAAGCTACAAGCTCACTTATATGCTAACGTCATCTAACATAGCTTTACTGGAACTGAAACTGTGGGTCCTCATAGATGGGACAATGAGTAACACAGAGGAAATACATTCTTATAACCTGCTCACTTCTTATAGCTTACATACCAGCAAGGCCACAAATTTAATGTCTATAATATATTGAGTCTTGGTAATTCCAAACTCCTGAGTCTTGGTAATTCCAAAACTACTGGTACAAAGATTTTCAGTGGCTTTCTACCTTCAGTGATTCACATCCACACTCCCTAAGCCAGTGCTCAGGGATCCAACCTGATTTCCTGAAATTATCTTTCACTGCACTCCCATTCAAATCCTCTACCCAGACAGACTGTTATAGTCACTCCTTCAAACTCGGATTACTGGTTCTAGGCTTTTGTCTATTCCTCCCTCCCACTAAATGTATACCCTGTAGGTCTTCATTACTTTAGTGCTTAGACTGATCAGAGAAATATACATAAGTAATCCTTCTCCTCTTTAAGCTCTTTCTCACTCATTCTGTTTGTTTATTTTGTTTTGTTGTTGTTTCAGGAAGACTAGGATGGAACAGATAAAGTTATGTAGACAAGGACATCATGGTCTCTGACTCATTTGGTGCTGCCACACAACATATCCTCCCACCCCTTTTCCTTCCCTCTCCCTACCTCATCGACTAAGTTCCAAGTTAGGTGGTCATTCATTCCCTCATTCATTCAATCAACAAATATTCAAGAGTCTGCTGCCATTCTGAGCCACAAGATATAGCAGTGAGTGAGAAAGACCTAATCTCAGTCCATGAAGACAAAAGCACAAGTAAACCAATAAACAAACAAAAACAAACAAACAAAAAAACCTGCAAGTTATAGTTAATGCTATAAAAGTCTAAACAAGGAACTGAGATTGAAAGTAGTGTTTTAGATAGGGAAGACAAAGAAAGCATCCTCAGAGTGTTATTTAAGATAAGATCTAAAAAACAAGTGGGAGATGCCACATGAAAAGGAGAAAAGAACATTCAGATGAGTAAATGCAAATCAATTTCCTCATCAGTTAAACAGAAGAATAACAGTTCCTATCTTGTGTGGGTGATATGAGAATTTAATGTATTAATCCATGAAAAGCACTTAGAACTGGCCTGGCCTATAATAAATGCCATTAAGCTGGAGATGTAAATTACCATTCCAGGCAAAGGGGGCAGAATGTGAAAAACCCTTGATGTGTAAAGGAGTACAGTATGCTCAAGGGACAGAAAGAAGAGCATCATGACTACAGCATGGTGAATAAGGAGGAATGTATAGTAAGAAAAGACTAGAGAGGAAAGGGCCAGAACAAGTATGGCATGGTACACTCGACAGGTAAGTAAGTGCTGAGCAGGGAAGCTGCTGCTATGGGTAGAATGAACTGAAAGAATGAGATTGAAAGAAAAACCAATCAGGAGGCAGTTGTACTAGTCCAGGTGAAAGATGATGTAGGCCATGACTAAGCATAGCAATGGACACAGCAAAGTATTTGTAGGATGTGGATTGACAGGACTTGGTGGTAGATATAATATTCAGGACTTGGAAAATAGGTACCCAGGGTACCTTTCTGGACTTACTCAGTTGAGAATGTATGCAAGTGACAATGTCAAGGAGACAGTTGGATTTATAAGTTTAGAACTCAGAAGAGAGGCTGAGAGAGAAAATACAAATATCAGAGACATCATTGTAAACATTGCATTTAAACATGTGAAACCAGAGCAGACCACCCAGGAGGAAACTTTTGGAGATGCAAAGAAGATTCAAGTCCAAGCTCTCAGGAACATTTTGTGTTTGGGTGGAAGAGAAAGAGACAGCCACGGAGACCAGGGAAGCAGGATCAGTGAGGTCAGAGAAGACTCAAGATAAAAGAATTTCTACAGAAACCAAGAAAAGAGACTGTTTCAAGAAGGAGAAAATAATCAGGATTTCCCCCAATATATTTTGAGGTCATCAAGATGAGAAAAGAAAGTGGATGTCGGAACAGGCAGGTCATTGGTGATCCTGGCAAAATTGCATTCCACCAACTGGAGAAGAAAATGGCAACCTACTCCAGTATTCTTGCCTGGAAAATCCCATCAACAGGGGACCCTGGGAGGCTATGGGTCAAAAGAATCAGACACAACTTAGGGACTGAATCAACTGGTAAAGTCAGAAGCTTGAGCTGTGTAGGTTGACAGGAGATTGGGAGGTGAAGATACGGAAACAATGTATTTAGACAACTCTTTGGAGCAATTTGTATTAGAGAATATCAGAGAAATGGGAGAATGGCTGGATGGCATGTGGAGTTGAGGAAGACAGTCTTTCATGACTGACCAGTATTTACAGGGAATGAACTTTGGTTTCCATGATTTTCCCTCAGAGATTCTAAGCTCCATCACCAAATACCAAATGGGTTGTGTCTTTCAGTTCAGTTTAGCTCAGTCGCTCAGTCATGTCCAACTCTTTGCAACCCCATGATCGCAGCACACCGGGCCTCCCTGTCCATCACCAACTCCCGGAGTTCACTCAGACTCACGTCCATCGAGTCAGTGATGCCATCCAACCATCTCATCCTCTGTCGTCCCCTTCTCCTCCTGCCCCTAATCCCTCCCAGCATCAGGAACTTTTCCAATGAGTCAACTCTTCGCATGAGGTGGCCAAGTACTGGAGTTTCAGCTTTAGCATCAGTCCTCCAATGAACACCCAGGACTGATCTCCTTTAGAATGGACTGGTTGGATCTCCTTGCAGTCCAAGGGACTCTCAAGAGTCTTCTCCAACACCACAGTTCAAAAGCATCAATTCTTCAGTGCTCAGCTTTCTTCACAGTCCAACTCTCACATCCATACATGTGTGTGTTTGTGTGTCAGTCGCTCAGTCGCATCTGACTCTTGCGACCCCATGGACTGTATAGCCCACCAGGCTCCTCTGTCCAAGGAATTCTCCAGGAAAGAGTACTAGAGAGGGTTGCCATTTCCTCCTCCAGGGGATCTTCCTGACCCAGGGATCAAACCCACATTTCCTGCATTGCAGGTAGATTTTTTACTGTCTGAGCCACCAAGGAAGTCCCCTCTTTTCAGATATTATAAAAATTCCATTGTCATTAGGGAGGAAACTGAGGCACATTGACCGCCCACCCCAGGCCTGTATTTGCCAGTCCAAGGTCTAGCATACACCCTCTCACTCTCCACCCCCAGCAGAATGAGCTGCACACAGCAGCCTTTTGCCATATATGGGGGTGGGGGAGGGTCTCAGGAGCCCATCTGTGGCCTGTGTCGGGCGAGGCTGGCCAGGGTCAAGGGCTGTGGGTGGGGGAGCAGGAGGAGGGGTGTAGTTGGAAGAGCAGCTGCTGTGCCATGACCACTGGAAAAACCATAGCCTTGACTAGAGGAACCTTTGTTGGCAAAGTAATGTCTCTACTTTTGAATACGCTGTCTAGGTTGGTCATAACTTTCCTTCCAATGAGTAAGCGTCTTTTAATTTCATGGCTGCAGTCACCATCTCCAGTGATTTTGGAGCCCAAAAAAATAAAGTCTGACACTGTTTCCACTGTTTCCCCATCTATTTCCCATGAAGTGATGGGACCAGATGCCATAATCTTCATTTTCTGAATGCTGAGCTTTAAGCCAACTTTTTCACTCTCCTCTTTCACTTTCATCAACAGACTTTTGAGTTCCTCTTCACTTTCTGCCATTAGGGTGGTATCATCTGCATATCTGAGGTTATTGATATTTCTCCTGCCAATCTTGATTCCAGCTTGTGTTTCTTCCAGCCCAGCGTTTCTCATGATGTACTCTGCATAGAAGTTAAATAAGCAGGGTGACAATATACAGCCTTGACGTACTCCTTTTCCTACTTGGAACCAGTCTGTTGTTCCATGTCCAGTTCTAACTGTTGCTTCCTGACCTGCATACAGATTTCTCAAGAGGCAGGTCAGGTGGTCTGGTATTCCCATCTCTTTCAGAATTTTCCACAGTTTCTTATGATCCACACAGTTAAAGGCTTCGGCATAGTCAATAAAGCAGAAACAGATTTTTTCTGGAACTCTCTTGCTTTTTTCATGATCCAGCAGATGTTGGCAATTTGATCTCTGGTTCCTCTGCCTTTTCTAAAACCAGCTTGAACATCAGGAAGTTCATGGTTCACGTATTGCTGAAGCCTGGCTTGGAGAATTTTGAGCAGTACTTTACTAGCGTGTGAGATGAGTGCAATTGTGCAGTAGTTTGGGCATTCTTTGGCATTTCCTTTCTTTGGGATTGGAATGAAAACTGACCTTTTCCAGTCCTGTGGCCACTGCTGAGTTTTCCAAATTTGCTGGCATACTGAGTGCAGCACTTTCACAGCATCATCTTTTAGGATTTGAAATAGCTCAACTTTAGTCTTTAGTTGTGTCTTTAGTCCCTAAAGAGAGACCATGAAGCCATAAGAAAAAACTAGTCTTATCAATAATCTCACCTGGGCATTCCTCCTGATTTCCAACCCCTCTGTACCTATTGTTTTACTTTTCCAGGCTCAGAAGAACATTCCTAAAGTACCCACATCCCAATATCAAAATAACCTATGATATAATCAAGATATTAATTCTTGACTGGAAGATTTGTGTTCCATATGTCTTCATCCCCACCTGAATGCCGCAACATTCCCGTCTCACCTGGATGCAGAGGAAATCATTAAGTTTCAATGCACCAAAGCAGTGTTCATTTAGATCCATGCTACAGTGAGCCAAATATGCTCATTTAAATGTCAATAAACCCTACCTCCAACTGAGCTCATTTGTGTGGAGGGAGGGAGGATGGATGTGAGGAATAGCACTGAACCCCGTTAGCTCTCAAGATGTTATTAAAGAGGAGGAAGAACCAACCTCCCACTAATAGTTCCTAAATGCGATCACTTTCAATTTGTTCAATTCAGCAGATAAGTGATACACAGATTTGAGGCTTGGAATAAATTGTATCAAGAATTCTAATGCTGTAATGTTCTAGCAGAAACTGAGAGCACATACCTCCATCCAATGCTGCTGTATTATGTCATTTGGACCCAGCATGGCTGGGTAGTCTGCAAATATTCAAAAGTTAGCAAAGGTATGAAAAGCAAGGTCTGCTTCTATCACCAGCTGACCAAAACTCTCCCAGCTCTCTAACCTCCAACTACTAATCAATTGTTGGTTTTTTTCTTTTCTGTGCTTGATCTAAGGGCTGCAGAATGTCCACTGTGTACAGTGCTGTAACAGAGGAGAATACAAAAGCACTTCCCTAATCAAGATTCTACTTAAACTTTATATATTAATTATTGGCTGGTTTGAAGATAGAGGTTTTGCCTTGAAATGGGTCATTAGTGGCCATAAAGCAAAATGCTAAACCCCATCCCCTTCATCCAAAAGAACAGGGCAGTAAACATTTTCATTAAAGCATTTTATCAAGGCAGAAGTTCTTTCTAACCTAACAAATGATTAGTATCACCATTAATTAATGTGCTGGATGTTTATCCTTGGTATAAACATTAATCATTTTAAGATAATACGGTGGGGAGAAAGACTAAAAGGAATCTAATGTTTGTTTGGGTTCCCAGCGTGGGCTAGAAGCTGTAATAGGTACTTTCCTTTCAGTAACGGGCTTAATTCATATGCCTCTCATATACGGTAAGTATTATTACCACTCCTTTCCTGATTAGTGGAAAGAGGGCTCTGGTTGTGTCAAGTGATTTGCCCAAGGTCACATACCTCGTGAACACGGAATCAGGAATTGGCTGATCCCAAAGTCCATATGCTCTTCCCACTCCATTGGGCAGCCTCCCTCACAAAATAACCCAAAACATATTATAAATGAGAAAGGGGAGGGAGTCAAAACAATCATCTGTAGGGTCAAGACTCTAGAGCATTCACTTTTACAAGAAATAAATGTTACCACACTGATCCATGCCAGTGAGTTAACTTCTCATTTATTCATTCCACAAAATAATCTAATTATTTCAAGCCACTAGAGAATATGAAATTATTGCTCCAGTGCACTAAATTGCTCACTAGTAACCTTAAAAAGCTAACCAAAAGATTTCAGTTATTTCTGGAAAACCCATCAGCTTATCAGCCAGGGAGAACTCATTCACTGCCCTCTGTAAATAGAAGCATCACTTTTCTGTCCAGCTCCTGAAATTTCACACACTCTAAATGACTAGATAAGCACAGCCATGATGCCACGTTGTTTCCTCCTTCAGCTTTGCTCAGAAGAGTTATTTAATCAGTCCTACTTACCTAAACCTGAAAATGGGGAAGGAGAGGGGAAGGGAGAGAAAAAGGGCACACACAGAGAAAGAGTACTCGCAGGCTGCATGTGTGTGATCCACTATTTATTTTTCTCTGTGTTGGTATGTTTAACCATCTCTAATAGACTCCATAAATGCCTTCCAAATCCAGTTTCAATGGTCTATTTGCTGCCTAGTATAGCATATAATCTTTTCCAAAAGTGGTATTGATCTTGTTAAGTCTCCTCATCATCTGGACTTTGAGCATCCCTCAGCAACATCATTCCTGTGGACAAACCACGTGCTTTTTTTATACAGCCACCCATTAACACTGTCTGAGAGCTGTTGCCTGCTAAAATGGGTCAGGAGACAGAGGGATAGTCATAATAATAGCCACCAGGTATTGAGAGGTAATGTACTAAACATTTTGTATACATTCTCTCCATTAGCCTCACAACAGCCCTATGGGGGAAGTATTATTATCCCCATATTTGGCCAGGAGTTATATGTTATCCCCATTTAAGACAGGGAAACTAAAAAAGGTTCAGTAATTGGTACCAGCTCATTCATTCTACTCAAAGGCACTCTATACCAGTTCTCTTCTCCCCTCTGTCCTTTCTTTCCCTACTGCCTATCACCCCCGGTTTTTTTGTTTGTTTGTTTGTTTGTTTGTTTTTGAGAATCCAAGAGATCAGTGTGATGTTTATTTCCTTACTTATTACTAAGAGCAGCATCCAATTCCATTGGGAATTTTGCAGTGAGAAGCGAAATGGAAAGTAAAGAAGTGAAGCATTGTCTTCCCATCCAAAGCTGAATACAGAATGAAATACAGACCCTAAGGCTGTATCCAATCTTTTCTCCCAACCAAACACTCTCTCCCCTTCTCCTCTCTGCCCCCTCTGTCTCTCTCTCTTTCCCTCTCTCTCTCTCTCACTCACACACACTTTTCATGTGCTTCAGTCTTATCTGATCAAGTCCAGACCCCAGAAGACTCTGCATCTCCCATCTGTCTGAATTCATATTCCTCTCTATACACAGTCTTTTCCCCACCATTTCAGCCTGTCCAGATCCTCTTCATCCTCTGAAGCCCTACCAAAACCCACCTCTTCTTTGAGCATGTCCTTGTTCCTCTCAAGTCAAGATTAGTCTTCCTCCTCCTGTCCTCATTCTGCCCCATTACCTCTTTTTCATGGGTAGTCTTGTATTAAAGCTCCTACATGTCTCTCCTCTCAACTAACTTGTGAGTCCCCAGATGTGACAAATTCCAGCTTGTTTATCTTTACAGCCACCCCTCTGTGCCCCGCAACTCAGAGCAGTCAGCACATAGTTTAACAGAGAATGGATCCTCACTACATGTTTAGAGTTGAACTGCCTGGGGCCCTGGCAGCCCATCAGCAATAGATATTGAAGCCAGAGACCCAGAGAAGACCTCAGCTGAGAATAGCGCCTGTGAGCAAAGGAAAGCTTCTCTTTAAGCAGAATAAAAGAGAAAGCTGGAAAGAAAGAGTTACCACTCGGAAGCTCTGTCCCTAGTGCTGCCAGGCATTTGCATCCCTTTGGAATAGAGTTTCAACTCTTTTTTTTTTTTTTTTTTTTTTTTTTAAATTTTATTTTATTTTTAAACTTTACATAACTGTATTAGATTTGCCAAATTTGTAGGCCTTCCTCCTTCAGGGATTCGGGAATGTCCAGCCCAGCCCAGCCCCTCGCTGGGAATGTGCTGATGTGTATTCTGTTTGGAAAGGAGGGCAGTTTGAGAGCCATCAGTGAGACAACCTTCTGATACCTGATAAAGCAGGACACAGGGTACAATATGAAAAGAGTGGAAAGATCAATTGCATGGGCTGATTGGCAAGGCCTGAGAGGGGTTCCTGGGTGAGAACCAGAGATGAGCATAGCCTGCTGGAAGGACTGATGAGAAAGTGTCACCAAGCAGGGTGGATCTGGAAAAGGACCAAGTCGAGGGATAAAGACAAACTTTGCCCTGGTCTTTGCCCAGGACCGGCTCTCCTTGCACATAACTCAGTTGTCACCCCTGAGATGACAGGATGCTCTGCAGACAGCCTGCTTCCTTGCCCCGTGCCACTGACAGGGAAGATGCACCAGGCTGGTGAAGAGCGGTGACCTGCCTACTATCTCTTTATGATCTTCAGCAACACAGCACGTGTAAGGTAGAGAGGGGAGGGGAGCCAAGGGAGGAGCAGACACCCGCCTCACCCCTCGACATTCAGGTGACCCGATTGTGTCAGCACCACTCGTCCCCCCATCTGTCACAGTGTCAGCTCCTGCTGGGGCCCCAGGATCCACAGAGGTTGCTCCATGTGTCGCCCCATTTATCTTTGCAGGCAGCAGCGCTGATGTGTTTGACAGTTCTATTTGTTATCCTACAAAGCAGGGTCCCCACTCTTCAAAGCACCGGGAAGAAAAGCCAGGGATGGAACAGGACCCAGGCAGAAAGAGGCACTGGGAGAAATGCGGAGAAGGAGGTCTGCAGTGTCTGCACACCTAACGGAGGCGAGAAGAGGGATCAGGCAACTCAGGAAAAGCAAGCCCTACATCTTGCCTTCTGGAGGCTGCTGAACCAGCAGAAAGTGTGCGTGTCTAGATGTGTGAGTGTGCTCAGAGCGTGACTATCAGATGACGAGAAGGGTCTGGTGTGTCTCGGCGGGACTGACCCCAGTGTTTCTAGCCAGCTCATTAACGTTCTGCCTTCCTATCTTCCCCTCGCCCCACCCACACCCCTTCTTCAAAGAGGGGGGCTAATGGAGACATGGACCTCCGTGGTGGCTCAGACGGTAAAGAACCTGCCCGCACTGCAGGAGACCCAGGTTCAATCCCTGGGTTGGGAAGATTCCCTGGAGAAAGGAATGGCTACCCACTCCAGTATTCTTGCCTGGAGAATTCCACAGACAGAGAAAGCTGTTGGGCTATAGTCAACGGGGTTGCAGAGAGCCAGACACAATTCAGCAACTAACACTAACTAACTAATGGAGACACAGGTCCTCTGCCTGCTGACACCTCAAGTGCCCCCTTCCTGGGTTATGACATTTATCACAGTCTGTGCTTAGAACCAGACTCTGTCTTTGAAAATATTCTACTCCTGGCACAGCCCTGGTTTCCCCCACCCCCCACAGAGCTCTCAGTCTGGCAAAAAGCCCTCCAAGAGTAACAAACACCCTACAAGAAGTTGCTATGCAGCACAGATCAGACTGCATTCTGTACCAAACGCTGACAACAGGGGGTCTCATAGGGTCTTGGGTCAACTAGACTCAGGAAGGAGCACCCATGGAACTGGGCTGTGTTGCCAGGTTAAGAGAACATCACAGTGACTGTCAGTTACTTGCATATGTCAGGGACCTGACATTTAGTGTGTCCTTCAGTCTTCACAACAACATATGACACAGGTACCATTATCAGCCCCAGTTTACAGATGAGGAGACTGGGGCACCAGGTCTGTTTTGCCCAGGTAGAGCTAGACTTTGCACCCAGTCAGGCCAACCATCAGCCACAACAGTGCATTATCCCTCAGAATAAGGACTAACTGTTACCCCCTCCTACACCTAAGGTTGCCAACCATTCTGGCTAACCTAGGACCATATCGGTTTTAGCAGTGACAGCCCTGTGCCCTGGAAACTCCTCAGACATAGGCAAACTGGGACGATTGGTCACCTACCTGCAGCCCAATTCTCCATGAAAAGTGAAAGTCACTCAGTTGAGTCTGATTCTTTGTGACCCCATAGACTGTAGCCCACCAGGCTTCACTGTCCACAGGACTCTCCAGGCAAGAACACTGATATGAGTGGTCATGCCCTTTTCCATATTCCTCCCCCAACACACACACAACCACACACACACATGAACACATCTTCATTTTTTTCTCTCTCTCCTGATTACTATTACATGAGCATAACCCAGTCAGAAGCTGCCATCCTGTGTAAACTTTAAGGAAGGAGGCAACACTCCCAGGCTCAGGCCCAGGTAAGGCTTGAGATCCTCACCCAGGAGAACCTCTCCTGCTCTTCACGGACCCTCCCTGCCGGCGCCTGCTGCCTAAAGCCTGGCTGAGCCACTGAAGGTCACAGAGAAGCTCAGGGGGGCCAAGACCCAGTACTGAACCTTTGGGATTCCTCCATAATAAGATGTATTACTTATAGGATACACCTAGCTAATTCAATAGGCTGTGGGGTGTTGATTGATGGAGAAAGGAAACCAGTTGTTACTATCAGACTAATTGCTGTCTTTTGTGGTTCCTTAGCTGGTTCCAAATGAATAAACGATCTGAAATTCTGGGCCTTGGGGATCCTTAAGAATGAATGGTATAGAAGGAGGGCAAGATGACTGGACCTCCAGGTTTGGTCAACATTTAATGGAACAAGCATGTTCTTAGCATCCAAAAGGATTGCAATAAGGATTCAATGAAATAAAATAGGAAAACACCTAACTACATAGTAGATATTCTGTAATTAGTATCTATTACATTTTTATCATTATCATTATTATACCATCTGGCTAAAAAAGTCCTCTATCCCACACTGTTTATGGCTTTACATGGAGCTTGGGAAGGGGTAGGAGGGGAAATGAGTGGCAGCACTTATATTTGAGAACATCTTGGACAGGCTGGCAAGGTAGATTGCTGTGCATTTTGGAAGCTGGGGGATCATCTTTATTAAGAGGACAAGTATAAACACCACCTTCAAGGAATTGCCAAGGGAGGTCCAGCAGTGAGAGTGTGCCACGAGGGTGGGGTGGGGCAGGGGAGAGCATTAGGAAAAGTCGGGAAGCAAGTTCCACTGTGGAATCTGGGGTGGGGTTTGATGGAGGGGTTACCCTACCTTCATCCAGCCCCATTGACAGCAACAGTGATAGAAAGCAGTAACAATACTTACTAATAATAGTACTTATATAGTAATAGCTACGTCTGAGTTCTGATTGCAGGTGCACATTAATGTAGGAATTTTCCATGTACAATCATTTCATTTTTATCTTAGAGATGTAGAAACCACTCTGGACAGCTAAACCGACTAGTTCAGTATCACTAGCCAGCAACAGGGTCTGAACTTAGGGACTTTTGAGCCAGTTTGGGTTCTTTTCCCAAAGCCATACTGCCTCCCAACAAATAAACGATTTCCCAAATGATTATGACAAAGCTAAACTAGAGCAGACAGTGTAAGAACTCCAACCATCCTCTTGGAGAGGGTGTGATTTGGAATTTCAAAAGACCAGAGCAGGGGCTGCGAAGAACTACAGGCCTGTCTCCTGCTACTGCCCAGGTCTTTGTCAACCCAAAAGGGCTTTAGGGAGAAGTGACCAGGAACGCTGATGGCTTCTAATTTTACCTTCTCCAAGGGTTCTCTTGGGCAACGTTGTTAAGCTTCTGAAGCTACCGTGCCTCCAGTTCATGTCCCTCCTCCACACTGTTGTCAGGGATCCCAATGATATCCCTGCTTGGAAGAGTGGACTGACAAGAAATTGGGATGAGCACAAAGCTGGCCCATGGCTAAAGGAAGACAGGCATGTTGGTTTTTTCACTCCTGGCTGAGCATCCCACTGCCTGCCAAGTGATATTCAACCTCCAAGGTTCTGAGAGAGCCACTGGACAGGGAAATACAGCCCAAGAAGCCACTCTCACTTGTCAATTTCCTAAACAAAAGAGGATATCTCCCCAGCAAAAACAACAAGAATGTCACTTATTCTCATGAGAATATCTCCATTTGTTCATGCTGGAAATTGGTGCTATATCTTTCAAATGACTTTAATATCTCTCATCATTTATTCAAAGAATGCCCTTGGGAATGATTTTTTAGGAGTTTTTACTTCTATATATTTTTCTTTTTTACATTTGAGCATCCTTTATCTTACATTAAAGTCCTTTATACTCATATTTTCACTACCTCTCCTTGTACTATATAAGGGATTGGTCATTGGGCAATACCTTTCCCATCACATCACTGGGGAATGTAGTTTTCCAGCAAATATCTATGCATATCCTTTTAAAACATACCCTCTCTCAAATTCCTTCTGCCAGGCAAGTGGCACACCAACTTATCAAGCAAGTAAACAAAACATGTGAGATATTTTCCCCTGCTCTTCCTTCGGCAGATCCCTAGCCCTGTTGACCTAGGCTGTAAGTGAAGAGGGGCAAGCTGCTCACCACTTTGACAGTTTTAGACATGAACCTTAGCTCTTGGTTGAGTGGTGGCACCTGAGCTTCGCCAGCTACTAAGCTGGAAAGAAATATGATGTCACAAGGAAGAACAATACCTATGCATAAAAGCAGAAAGTTTGTATATATACTAAATATACATATTTCTATGAATTAGCACTCCCAAAAGAACTGTAGTGACAGTTTAAACTAGACGACGACTCTAACCAGACAACTCAGTAAAGGGCCCAGCAGACAAACGCAACAGCCTCTGACCAGTGACACTGCCAGGAATATCATGGAGGAGCCTCAGTTTTGTAGGGACAGCTGGCGTCCCCTAAGCCAGATCCTACCACGTTTGCTTAGAGGATCGAATTCCAGACCCTGTCAGGCTCTTTCGTTTCTTAGCTTTTCTTGCACAAAGAGGGTCAAGATGCCAGGACAGAAAGAATATTGAGCTTAAAGGAAAAGGCCTGGCTTTGTGTTCCAGATCTACCACGTTTCTTTACCTCAATTCCTTTATCAGTGAAATGGAATGCACAATATCTTTCCCACAGACCTGAGGTGATTGTTGTGAGATCCCAATTAGAGTTGTAACTTGTAAACTGTAAAGTGGTATAAAGTCATGGGAGGTAACTTTCTTGCACTGTGTGATAGATTTAGGTTTGGGGGCAGATGCAAAAGGCCTTACAGACCAACCCACACCTCCACTTCCAGGCTGTGCATTCCACTGAGGCTGGAGTGGGTTCATCCCAATGCTTGACAGCATTTTGTGGAAGCAGTCATTTACGAAGTGTGGGAGCCAAGCACTGTGCACCTGCAGGTCTTTGAAGGGAGTACATTGCACGACCTCGGAAGTGGTGGAGACTTATACGATTAATACTCCATATGAACAGAGAGACTCTCTCAAATGTATTTTTCACTATTTTGGAGGTTTTGTTTTTGGAGGGCAAAGGTGAGTTAAAAATGGAGACGGGCAAGGAGAGGGAGAAGAAAGAAACTGGAACAACCCAGGAAACAGTCATGAAGTCTTCAGGATACACTTTGTCAGGCTAGATGCCCACTGGACCTCCAACACAGCATATTCTAAGGAAAATTCAGCATCACCCTGACTGGGCCTGCTCACCCTCTTATGTCCTGTGTCAGACAATGGCCATATCATCCACCTGTTCCAACCTGAGCATCATCCTGGATTCCCCTGATGCTCCATCCCCCTAATCCAAGTCCCACGATAGTACATCCTTAAAATGTCCTCTCCAGGGATAAATTAGGGGGTTGGGATTAACATATACACACTACTATACATAAACTACATCACTGACAAGGACCTATTGTGTGGCACGGGGAACTATACTCAATATTTTGTAACAAGCTGTAGGGAAAATAATCTGAAAACTAATATATATATGTATAACTGAACCACTTTGCTATACACCTAAAACTAACCCAACATCGTAAATCAGCTACACTCTAATGTTTTAAAAATCAACTCTACCTCCGTTTACTTCAGTGCTATGATTACTGTCCTGGTTGGGGCCCTCATCACTGCTGGCCTGGATTATCACAAATGTCTCTCAAAATTCCCCTGTCTTGTTTTCTCCCTTGAATAAATTCTCCATATTTCTGATTCCTAAAACCAAGTCCAGTTGTGTCACTTCCCTTGGCTTCTACCTTCCTCTGTGAGTTCACTTCTTGCTTTTCTCTCCACCCTTCTGGGCTCTTTGTCCTATCCTAACTTTCCTTGCTTCCAGAACTTTGCACCTGCTGTTCCACCAACCTATTGGTACCCACTTCTTCTGTGTAACCCCTTCTCATCCCAGAGGCTTCCAGACTCATGGGTTCCATTCATTGTCCTTCCCCAGTGCTTCTTGTTTACAGCTGTTTGGCTGGTCATAGGAAATAGCACATTGTATGGTAAGAACTGGTTCGCTGACTTATTTCAAGGCCATGAACACTTGTGAAGCAAGACCCAGATCTTATTTTATCTCTATGTGTTCAGCACCTACAATATGACTGGAACACAGGAGGTGCTCCATAACTAATAGTTGATTTAAGTAGCAGTGAGCTGAAATGAATCCCATTCATTTGGTCAGAAGAAGTCAAAAGATGCCTGGGGCTTCTGGGCCAGAGGACACGCCTTGGCTCCCTAGCCCAGTAACTTGGCAACTAGGTAGAACTTTCCCACAAGTCAGATCTCTACCAGGAGCCACTAAACCTACTCCAGAGCTAACAAAAATATGCCGTTTGCCCCCAGAATAAACCTGGCTTCCCAGCATAACCCATCTTCACAAGTAAATGTTCATGAACTTGGATGCAGAAAGGGCCTTGACAATAGTCCCCAAACCATCACTTCAATCTCTTAATAGGCACAGTGAATATATGTTTCTCAAATCAATAAATGAATATAAATCAAGTTTTGCTATACATCCTATGTATTCTGCAGCATAAAGGAATAAAATTGTTCCATTTCCTCTTTCTACACTGTTGGTAGATATGTAAATTGGCACAGCCTCTATGGAAAACAATATGGAATTTCCTCAGAAAACTAAAACTAGAACTACCATATGATCCAGAAATCCCACTCCTGGGCATGTATCTGGATAAAACTATAATTCCAAAAGATACATGCACTCCTATGTTCATGATGGCACTATTCACAGTAATCAAGATATGGAAACAACCTATCTCCAGTAAACAGATGAGTGGATAAAGGATATGTGGTACATATATACAATGGAATGCTACTCAGCCATAAAAAAGAATGGAATAATGCCATCAGCTGCAACATGGATGGACAGAGATTATAATACAAAGTGAAGTAATTCAGATAGAGAAAGACAAATACCATTATGTTGTTGCTTCCGTTAAGTTGTTAAGTCATGAACAACAACGAGTTGCTAAGTCACTTCAGCACACCATGCTTCACTGTCCTTCAAAGAAGAACCTGGAGCGTTACAGTCCTTGGGGTCACAGAGAGTCAGACACGACTGAGTGACTAACACAACAAATACCATATGATGTCAGTTACATCTGGAATCTACAGTATGCTACAAATGAACCCATCTACAAAATAGAAACACTCACAGAGAGAACAGACTTGTAGTTGCCAAGGGTAGCGGGGAGGAGGAAGAGGGATGGATCCTGGATTCAGAAGATGCACACTACTACATTTAGAATGGATAAACAACAAGTTCCTACTCTATAGCACAGGGAACTACATCCAATCTCCTGGGATAAACCATAATGGAAAAGACTATTTCAAGAAGAATATATATATATATATATATATATATATATATATATATATATAACTGAATATATATATGTAACTGAATATATATATATATATATATATATATAACTGAATCACTTTGCTGTACAACAGAAATTAGCACAACATTGTAAAGCAACTATATTTCAATAAAAAAAATTGTTCTCTTCCCTTCCTCCTCCACTGGGCCTGTAGGAAGATGGCACACCTGTGCCATTGGTGAAGAAGATGGCTCTTCTTGACTTTCCTTTCCTGCAAATGACATTCTATATGGTCAAGTTTGCCAGAAGTCAGGCCTCATTCTCTATATATTGTTACATGAAAACCAATCATTGTGTTTCTCAGGGTCACTTCAGCTTTCTTACAGACCTGAATTGTCCCCAAGGCTCAGGAGGTTGTGTAATGCAATACACTGCTGAAATGGCCACAAGGTTTCATCTGCCTTCATCCGAGCACTTTTCCATGTGACTTCTCAGCTCCTCCCACCAAAAAGCAGAGTCTCTTTCCCCTTCCTTTGAACCAGGCTGGCTTGTGATCTGCTTTGCACGACAGAATGCACTGGGAGTGCGAGTGTGCCAGTGTTGAACCCAGGCCCCAAGAGACCTTTCATGCTTCTACATTCTGTCTTGGAACCCCACTACCACTCTGCAGACAAGCCCGGTCTAGCTTGCTGGATCATATAAGACACATGACCTGATAACCACTGCAGTTATCTATCGCAGTAAAACAAAGTGTCTCAAACTCAGTGACTTAAAACAGCTATCATTTATTTTCCTTACAAACCAGCACTTTGAGTAGGGCCTGGTCCTGGCAGCTCATCTCTCTCCCTCTGGCATCAGCTGGGCAGCTCAAAGGCCTGAGGGGACCAGACACCCGGGAGCTAGGGTCTCCTATGGCTCCCTTACTCACACGTCTGCTGACTGTCATTTGGGACCTCAACTGGGACTGTGGACTGGAGATCCACACGTGGCCCCTCCAAGTGACTGCTCCACAACCTCACAGCATTGTAGGTAACT